>NC_047155.1:22173789-22773789 GCF_009819705.1 Hippoglossus hippoglossus | reverse complement strand
AAGCGTGAAGGTTATTTGTATGATTGCCAATACATGTCACACTAGCACCAACATATTGGTCCAATGCATAATGCTTCGTTGGCCACAATTTAGGAGAGACAGCAAAACAGCTAGTTAGCTGCCCTACAGTCTGCAGGTTGGTGCTCTCTCTCCTCCTCTCCTGCTTAATGCTTCTGTCATGTAAATATATCGTATAAAGGCTAGAACAAATGTCTAATAAGGTAAAATGGTAAAATTATGACTTATATATATAAAAGGTCACAGATAAACTTTATTAAATGTCTGCACTACATACAGTACATTTATTATATGATCCTGGACAGACTGGTAGGCGAAGGATTATAGCTGCAAGGCAGTAATTCTAGTTCTTCTTTGATATACAGTATAACATAATAACCTGTTAATGTGCTGTTTAATCCAATGACTTTGCATGATTCCTGGGAATTAAAATTAAAACAGCGTTATCAGTGAAGTGCAGTGTTTTTAAACAGTCTGGCCCATTTTCCTTCTCCAGTGCGTTAAACGTACACAGAGATGGGTCGTTGTTATCTGAGCTCATCTCTTTGTTCTGAAAGGCAGAAGTTATTTTCGAGAGGAGGTTATCGTAATCGCATCACCTAACCGCGACGTATCTCTGCGTAATCAGCATGGCAACAGCAGCGGAGAATATAAACAGCACAGGATTTCCCCTTCTTCCCAATGGCGAATTAAAAGACAGTCAGCTCAAACACCAACTCATTTTGCTCACTGGCTCTGTGCAGAGACAGATAATGTGAACAGAGAGACGCTGCACTGTAACACTTTGTGTGCTCGGCTCAAATCTGCTCGGATAAACTGTCTGCAACACAGAATGTAATGTGGCTTCCTACTCTTTCTACTGCTTTGTTGTACAGCACCAGTGAGAGTGCATTGATTAGCTTTTAATAACTGGCTTACTTTCTCACAGTTCTGCTTTAGTAGCAGAAATTAGCATACTTGGAATGTGCTCCGTGGACGGCCGGCTCATTTTACTATTTAATTTTCCAGGGTACAATAGTAATTGTAGTGTAGAGCATCTTTGGCCTGGAGAGCCCTTTTCCGCTGTGTTTATGTACTCAGGCTATCACGTCTCACACAGGTAGCGCCTCTCGTTGAGTGCTCTCCAACTTGTGCTGATTTCATGGTACATTGGTCTGCCTTCTCCACCAGTGTAGGGTCCATCAGTTATGCATCGGTGGATTTGGAGTCGACTTCTTGTCAGAGCGGATTTTAGTGTTCATTTGATTTTTTTAAATTTACATCGCTCTTACCAGACTGCCTGACCTGTTCAAGGTAGATTACAGCAAAGGCCAGTAGCAAGGTCGGAACTGGTACCCTTGGGTCTGATGGTCATTGAAAAGTGACACAGGCAGAATTTGATGGTTGCACTTTTGTTCTGTGCTTATCTTTGTGTTTATAGCGATATTATGTTGAAAATCCACAACAGACAACTGCAGCAACTAGACGTTAAATCCTTTTTAAATACAAAGTTAGATTTAAATGTTATATTTCTTCACTTAAGGGGTTGAGAAAAGATCTCATAGGAGAACATTCTTCTTACTGAAGAAAGACTGGTGTCTTTTTTATCACAGACATCCTGCACGATAAAGACTGACAAAAGTAACATTAGAAAAACCTAAATCAAATGATTTCAGAGCCCTGCAGAACAGAGACTGGGCAATGAGCACACGCTCTTATTGTATTGTTCTGCCTGTTTGTCAGACCGATAACCTCCAGATGTCAGCTCCAGGGCTCGCGGTGTCACAGGCCTGAAGAATGCCCCAGCAATGCGCGGTTTGCCGGGGAGCGGAGCGCTGCCAGCTGGCCCCGGCTGCCTCTGGGTTTCAGGAGCCCCAGGCGCGTCAGGGCCACACTAACCGATTTCCTGTCATGTGCTCATGCACATACACACACACTGGGAATCGCACATGCACAGTCAAATACACCAGCACATATGTTCATGCATTATTTTTACACATTTGCACGCGTGTACACATGCTTGCATCGATGCCAGGGCACAGTATTTCCCATATGTGCACACAAGCATGCACCTCGCCTCCTGGTTGCCCATAGAAAGCAGGTTCCAGTTTCTCCTCCTCTCCTTTGTAATTCTCGTGTTGTCACAGTGCCAGCAGCCTGTCATCTGCCTCGCTGTTTGAAAAGTGACAGTCCGCATTGAGCCACTATGTCGATATATCTACATGCAGACTTACAATGAAAGATGTCTCCCTCTCTTTGTCTGTCTCCATGTCTCTCTCTGCCTGACCGTGTCTCGGCTTGGTTTCTGTTTTGGCAACATTTCCAGAGGCATGTCGGTGACGAACCCATCGGACACTTCAACCTTTATATCGCCAGACCTGATGGACCGCCTTCTTCGGCAGGCTGATTGGCGTATAGAGACACTATTCGGCCATTGTGTTTTTCTGCCGATTGCCAGTAAGGCAGATAAAGACTTTATCATGGTAACAGCACAGCATAGATGAGGAAGACCATGCTCATGGAGTCATACATGTTTTCTGTATTCGTAACTGTCAAACAGACAGTCCTGATGATTAGTCATCTGCCAGAGAGTGGCGTTTACCCCTACATACTTGTTTGTTTTAAAAGAAGCATCTGCCGGCACACACACTCACACACAGAAACGTCAACAAACACCCATACACACACATATTCACAGACAGAGACTAATTCCACCTGCTGCCCATGGAGGAGACTGGCACGCTCCCCGTCTCCCTCATGCCAGTTGGTACCTGTGAGTGTTTTGGATGAGCGGAGCTGGAACAAACGTTATCTTATCTGGGAAACACATCTGGTCCCCTCGTTCCTCTCTCTGTCCTCTGACCATCCACTCCGGTCGCCCCACTCCCCCTCATCGTGCTCCTGCCAAGATAAACCAACAGCCCTGCCTGTCCAGAGACCCGCACCCAGCTCGTGGTCCAATCCTCTGAGCTGTGAATGTGCAAAGACTTAGAACAAAAGACGAAAAATATACACTGTGTTTGCTCAGGTGTGGCTTACCGCTTGCCTCTCTCACAGGCAAAGCAGGTGTATATTGATAGGATGAACCGCCGGCCTGTGTTTGGCATGGCGACATGTCCTTTGTGGCTCGTGTGCACGCCTGTGTGACTTTGCCTGTATGACGTCGTCCAGGTGGGATAAGCAGGAGGATTTCCTCTGAGCTTCATGTGACAGCAGCACGCTGCCAGTGAATGTGTGTATGCTGGGTGCAGAGACCACAATAGGATTAGGTGGATTACAGCAATAGAACAATCTTACGCAGGAGGACACCATAGAGGATTGGGGGAAAAACACTTGTCTTTTACACAACCTTCTCACCCTAATTTCACCTGTCAACATGAGTAAGAAGACAAACTTCTCTCTGCAGCTGCAGCTCATTCCTTCCTACAGAACAGTTACCCATAATACAATGCATCCCTATGATGTCCACAGGTACTTTAGCATCAAAACTAACAAGTAGCACACATGCAAACAAATCAGGGACTCATCCTGGACTGAGGAATAGTACAGTAGTTCAGAGAGTCCACATTTAAGTAAATGTAACCAGGGGCTGACTGGAACAATAATTCAGGCCAGGAATGTTGAATCCAAGCTGTTCACATAAACCAGCATAATGCTAATTTTGTAAGCTAACCTTTTTTGTTGATGTAATGGGTTCCAGAGTCGTCGTTAATTCGGCCACTATGTTCATGAGGGTAGAAGGTTGTTTAGATTACAGATTTGTTGGGACTCACCCACAATAAGTGTCACTACTTCTCTCCAGATGTGGTACAGTGATGAGTGAACCCTCAAAAACTCATTAGGGATGAACCAATCACAGCACATATAAATGTAGAAAGGCAGACCATAGACTCCATAGAGTGATAAGATGGATGACTGCTCCCCAAAAGTGAAGCCAGAGCGTCCTGATTGCCCCCCTGGTGGCTGTCTGCAGTATAGGTTATATATCCCACCTCCTCCATCTTAGCCATTGGGACATGGACCACTCTAAAAAGATAAAATACATGTCAAATACATTTTTCTCAATATTGGTTTCCGTAATTGCAGATAGTTCTTATTGCACTGTTGTTTGTCCAAATGCGCTTAATTTTAGTTTTAATTAGTAATTTGATGCTATAACATGGGGTGAGACTGGCAGTGATTGGTCGAGCTTATGTATCGGTGTGACCTCACTGCTGTAGCTCCATCCCCAGATCGCCACCATGCAGACTCCAAATGCTCAAGATGGCAGTGTTATGGATAGGGGGAGGAAGTGGAGACGTGTCGTCCATCTTTATATAGAGTCTGTGGGATAAACAAAAAACAAAAAGCACAAGATACAGAGTCAGCTCAAATATTCAAATGTGTTGAGAGTGAGAATCTGAGGTCCGTCACTGGTCAAGGTTACGTTTCACTGTTGTCTCCCACTGCTTTCATCAATACCAGGTTATCTGATGATAGGCTTCTATCAGTGTCACCTTGTTTTTTCTTTTCAGTGTGGACAGAGAGGACGGAGAATACGTTGTCTGCCTTAAAAAATCTGTTCAGAGATGCAGACAACAAAACACCTCTGTGGACAGAACCCAGCCATGTAGCCTAGGGGTAGTCTCACTTTCTTAGACAGAAGCCAAGGGCAGGCTCACATGTCTTGCCAAGGGCCTCATGAAATGTGATGCAGCAGCTTTCAGAAAAATGTTTATCTGTGCTTCCTTGTGTTTGCTTCTCTGTCACTCTCCCAAATGGGATTTATTGTCAGCATAACACCCAGTATTTTAGTTTCATTTTGAGCGGAGAAAACGTGTCATTTTACAGCACTTTATAGATTCATCTTCCAGCCTGTCATGGCCAAATTGCATTCTTCGAAATGATAAGATGCGCAAGTAATTCAATGCGAAATGTAGGATGAAATGATATATATATGTGTATGCCTTTTTCTTTTCAGGTTGGCATCGAAGAAATGTTGTCAAGAATGTGGGAATCCCAACCCAGAGTTATCAAGTTTTCTCGAAGACATCAGAGAGGCTCCTCCGCCAACGGGCTGAGGCGACAGAAGAGAGACTGGGTCATCCCGCCTATCAATGTGCCTGAAAACTCCAGAGGCCCCTTCCCTCACATGCTTGTCAGAGTAAGTGACTGCATATTTTTGGTCTTTGCTGCAAAGCAAAACTTTTACATAACTTGTCTTTGCAGAGAAAAATTGAGATTCATAGAAAGACGAGGTAGACCACCTCCGCCATTTGTTGTTTCCAAGTACTTAGTCAGACCAGGAGAGACCGAGAGGGGGGGGGGGGGGATATACTGTAATACCGCTTACTTTCACCATGAGGCCAAGAGACTCAATATTCTGGTATTTGATATCAGGCACACCAGCAGATGATAAGCTCTGCTCTTCAATTTAAGTCATGATGCCCTGCAATTTGTCTGCTGACCTCAGGGAACCACAGACAGGCAGACAGATGAAAAATAATTCTTACTTGGAAAACACAGAATACACATTTCATGCTTGGAAAACAGAAGAACGATTACTTTGGATTTTTCCTCTTTCAGTGCTGTTTCTTTACTGGTTTATATACCTGGTGGACTTTATATATCTTTGTTGTTTACAGCTCATTGGCACTGGTGAGTGTTCATGACATCAGTACTAAGTGAGTCTAAACCAGCTTAAAAGGAATGTTATGAAAGCAGGTAATTTGATTGAGTTGGTATTCTGCAACAAAGAAAGAATATGTTATTTCGGCTAAGGAGTTTAGGTTTTCACTGCTCTTTGTCTGGCACTTAAACATTTTATTGAAACCTTGTGGAAGGGTGGGACCAAGGAGGAAAGCATTTACTCGTTCAGCATATTCATTAAAGTTGGCAGATCTTGGATTTGTTTTCACTGTCTTTAACATTATGAGGACATTTTTTGACATCTTTGTGAGTTTCTCAAGTAATAATGCAGAAATTGCATGAGAAAACTCTGGCATGGGCTAATACTTATGAGCAGCTGAAATTTGGTTCGGATCGGGATAATGATTCAGATTTATCATAGATGCAAAATGGTGATAAAGCAGTCAATCAGCCTTGGTGGAGTTATGCACTCTCCAAGTACCCTTCTAGTTTCATTTGAGTGTTTATTTACAAACAGCCGTCACTCATGAAGTGCAACTTTGAACAGAGATGAGAAGGAATTGAGATGGCTCACTCGCCATTATTTTCAGTAAATACGTTTGTATTCTAACTTAGGTGGTTATTTGATGATTACTTTTCCGTTTTTTGCCCGGAGCTGATGGTGGAGATAGCTAATGAGCGAGGCATCTTGCTTGTCTTCTCATCTCTGACGAGAGTTGCACATGCGCAACATCGATTAAACGTCACAATGGCTGCATCGTGGGCTTTCGGCGGTCACCTGGACACCTGGTACCAATTTTACCAGGTGTCTGATCACCATTTGCTTCTATGTAATGCAAATGCTGTGTTTATGCTCTTGTAAGCATCAGATGTTTGTGTTACGCAATATCACCAGACTCCCTTTAAAATCATGGACTTTTGAGAGTTGAGTGAAGAGAAACTTTATAAACTTTTGAAATGCTGTCTCCGACTTATTCTTAATTATTTCAGCCTTCTTGTAACTTTGTTTGTGTGCGTTTATCCCAGTCTGTTGGCTCAGTACTGTTGCAGTCTGTTAAAACGCAGCGCATCTTGTATTTTCTTTTTTTAAACACATTTCATCTTTGCAAACCGGATGATGTACGTGTTTATTTGCATATAGAGCGGGGGATTCTATCATGATTGGTCTTTCTGATCAGGTTTTATAACCTCCTCTACTGCGGTCCACTGTGTGTGATTCCCGGGTGAGAGCCTGTCACAGCCCGGCAGGACAGACGCTGCGCGGTGCGAACAGGACGCACATTTCTCATTTCTCTGGTATTAAGGCCTTTCTTTGTCATCTATCTGTGATGTGAAACCACAGAGAAAGTTAAAGTGTGTCTCCTGCTTATATAGTTCAGTTATAAAATCCTGCACAGCGTCACTCCTGCAGCTGCTGACAGTGCAGGTGAAGCATGTGACGCAGACAGGCTGATACAGGAGTTTAATGTGGCGCTGTATTGGGGAAAAAAGGAACAACTTGACAGTGACAAAATTCTGAGTAGGATTCAGCCCTTTAGTGTTTATTTGCATAAGGAGCGGGGAAGAGAAATCCAATCAAAAATGGTCACTTGGATCACCCAAGACGTGTGTCCATGTTAAAGCACCATACATCGTAGAAAAAGGTGCGTACAACTGGTCTGAAGATGGCATTAGGTGCATACATTCTGACCATATGTCTTAATTATTATTAGAAAATTATTTTTGTTCTGTGTTTATTATGTGTTGTTTATAAGTGTGGCACTAGGATGCTTAACAATTCAGTTTTTCATTGCTTTACATTTCTACAGTTCTCACAGGGAACATGTATGTAGCCACTTTGCAATTACAACCAGTAACTGTCAAAAATACAGACAACCGAAAGCAAGTTTGACATGGAGGCATCGTGCTCCCAGCTCTGTGCTGCTTCTCCTCATTCGCTGCCGCTTATCAGTCTCCCAGACAGACGTGCAGCTTTCTGCTGGCATTTCTCTCACACACACACACACACACACACACACACACACACACACACACACACACACACACACACACACACACGCACATATATACTCACACAAAGTCCCTTACGCCCATTTGTACAGCAAGGCTTATACTCTCGGATTACGGAAATCGCCTTTTACCAATGTGTTGGCGAGTGGACCGATTTTCCACCAAAGCATGGAAACACTCACCCCCACAAACACACAGCGGGACTGTGTAGCGCCAGGGGAGCCACCAAATTGTGTTGCGCTGCTGGAGGAATGGACCCTTTCTATCCCCTTTTTCACCAGTAACGTGTTAGATGGTCAGATTCAACCTCAGGGGCTTCCTTTGTGTGTGTGGTCAGGTTAGTGTGTGTGTGTGTGTGTGTTGGTGCGTGTGTGCGTGCATCTCCCAGCTTTTATACTGTATACTATATGTATTGGAGCACAGTATAGGTGTGTCACAGCCCTCAGCTATATCTGAAAGCAGTGCACCATGGGGGATGTGAGTCTGTGAGTTCATCTGTCCCCAGCTCTCTCAGCTACACAACTCTCCATTCTGACAGGCAGCCGTGCAGAGGAGCAGTGGGGATTTCATGCTTTATCTTGCAGGTCTCAGAAGAGGCCAAGAACAACCTTTAAAGCTGACACACTTGATTTCAGGACACAGCAGCTCTCCGGTGCTGTGCTGGAAACTCTTTGAGTCTTTGCTTTTGTTTCTACACTCGAGCCTTCACATGGGCGGGTTCAGCAGGTTTAAAAAGACCAATTAACCCTGAGAGTGTAATTACCACTTTGAAACCATGAAATGATGCAAATGACACGCCCAGAGAGGTGTGTGATAGGCCGCTGCTTGTTCTCTGTTGGACTCAGTGAGAGGCTAATGCACAGTGAGCCTGCTGCTGTGGGACGTTTGATTAATCCCAGTTATACTGACAGAGCCTGTCACTCATACAGGATAAAAGTCTTGCTGCTGATTTATCTGTATGTAATAACCAGAGACTGTATGTCAGGGGTGTCCAAACTTTTTTTCCCGAGGGCCACATACAGAAAAATATACGAAGGACTGGGCCACTCACTAGACGTGAGGTATACTGCCTCACTTCTCATGCACTAATATTGGCAAAATCAATCAAATGCAGGTAAATTACATTTGATAATTGAACATGTTTGAAGAAAAAAAAGCCTCCATCAAAGCTCTCCATTAGTAGATTTTCATTTTATTTTTTACAAAAAGGTTGGCAGGCCATTCTCTCAGTGACAGCCTCAGATTGGTTCTTAGGGTGCTGATCCCCCTTCATTGTCCTGTATGAAGGGAGAGACAAGAAGAGAAATAGGGGATGTGGATATTTCAAGCTTATTACACAAATAAATGATTGGGCTTGTTAACACATCAACTAACGTTTGTTAAAAAATCATCAACTGTTAAAAAAGTCATCAACTTTAATTGACTGAATTTATTAAGTAATTGGGCTTATTAACAAATGAAAACTGTGTGTATATTTTTAACTCACCTGTAATGGGAAGAATGTTGCGCTCAGTGGGAGCAGTGATGCTGATTCTTCAGAGAATCATCACACTGAATTTCGATCAGTTCTAATTGCAGACTCTCCTCCACTTCTTCTGCATCCATTGAAAACGGAGCCGCAAACAGTGTGATTTCCTTCTCAATGACAGAAAAATCTTGGAAGCGCTGACTGAATTCTGTCATGAGAGATGTGATCACAGACACATATTCTCCCATTTTTGCAGAGAGCTTGGCATTTGGAAATGCGCATTTGATTTCGGTCAGCGTGGGGAAGTGCGCTACATTGAAGTTGCGCAGTTGTGACTCGAAGAGACGGAGCTTCGCACGGAGCTTCGCACGGATATACTTCAGAACTGGCTATTGTTGCATTTTCTTGAGCTTTGTTAGCACGGAAAAACTGTTGCTGCGTTAGCAGGCTAGCTGCCATTTGCTTTACCTTCTCTTTCCGCTCGGCGCCAGTGTAGGACGTGAAGGTCTGATGTTTCGTTTCATAATGCCGTCGTACATTGTACTCTTTCATCACGGCAACACTCTCATTGCAAATCAAACAAACACACTTCCCCTTGGTTTCTATGAAAAAATATTCATTTTTCCTCCGAGTCTGAAATTTTCTGCACTCGCTTGCAATCTTGCGTCTCTTCGGTTCCGGCATTTCTGGTGACCCTGAGCAAATTTTTTCTTCGATTGCTTGCTTTGTGGAGACGCTGCCTTGTTCAAGACAATAGCACCACCTAGTGTTTAAACTAAGAAGTGCAATACAGTGGGCCATAGTCCATTATATTTTTAGGCTTTGATACGGGCCAATTAAAAATGTATGGCGGGCCGCAGTTGGCCCGCGGGCCGTAGTTTGGACACCCCTGCTGTATGTAAAGATGGTCGCCCCCTGGTGGTGGGTGGCAGTATTGGTCATAAACCCCGCCTCGACTATGTTAGTGGATGGGACATGGGCCAAACAAAATAGTCACGTCAAATACATGGGTTGTTTTCTAAAGAATTGGTCATATTGGGTAGTTAATATCGCATCTGTTGAAGTGTCAATTTTTCTGGTGAGGTTAGTTTTTATTAGTTATTTAACGCTATAAAAACTGGGTGAAACATCAGGATAGACAGCAGAGACTGACTTATGATTGGTCGAGTATGTGTATCTGGGAAACCATGATACCACGGCTCCATCCCCTGATCGCTACTATGGTCTCTGACTCAAAATGTGTAAAATGGTGGCATTCATATCCCGGATATTTTGGCTTCATTGGAAAGTGGGAGGAAGTGGTGACACATCATCCATCTTTAAAAATATAATAAAAGTATGGTTAAACTGCGTATGGTATTTTGAATAATTAATGAATGTATTAATCAATTCGGCCATTTATTGTGACTTTATTGTATACATGATGCTATTTGTTACATGTTCAGTTTGATTCTGACATTCACACCAGCCTTGTCCTCACAGACCTCTGGCTCAGATAGTAATATTCTTATACACCTTCTGAAAGCTACTTTCACTTTGAGACACACAAGAAAAGCTCTCTCTCTCTCTCTCTCTCTCTCTCTCTCTCTCTCTCTCTCTCTCTCTCTCTCTCTCTCTCTCTCACACACACACACACACACACAGAAACCCATAGCGTGCAAGAGCTCCATTCCTCTGCTGGCCATTTTTACCTTGACATGTGCATTTCACTCTTGGAGAACCACAAGTAATGCAGCGTGATGGCATTGATTTACCTTTGTGCTCAAATGGAATATTATTTGGCCGTCAAATGATTTGACATGACAGATGTAAGTGCAGTGGAAATGGAGAGGTTAAAAAACAGCATGGACACTGGACAATGGACACTGAGGTAGATGGCAACAGCGGCTCCTTTTGAGAAACTGAAAAGCAGCGAGGGTGGGAGATGGAAAAGGGAGAGACGGGGATGGACTGAAATTGAAAAAAAAAACGAAAAGAAAAAAAATGCAGAGTCTTTGGGGAGCGCTGTAAATCTAGAGGGTGAGGGAGGCCAACATTAGTTTCAGGCCATTTGTGGCACCCTCATCTCAACCGTCTCCTGCAGCACCTACACTCAGACCAATGAGGCAAAACTGATGGAAAGCAGTCCGAATATGGGAGAGAAAAGATTCTCCTTTCATTTAACCAGGCCTCAAAACACTGGCTCCCTCTTTGACCCACAGTTAGGACAAGGAATAGAACAATACAAGCTGGACATAACTAAGTGTATTGCAAATGGGTATTTTAATATGCAGCCAGGGGACAGACTAAAGAAACATATCTGCTTTCGCTGTTTCCTCTTGGCGTGACTTTGTGCCCTTTCCACGGAGCGAAATGAAATGGTAATGATATCTCTATCTGTAATGATGGTTTCATCACACATTCACATTCTTGAAGAAAAATGAAGGACTCAAGGTGAATAGGTGATCTGGCTTATTAGAGTGCATCTCAGTGTGATTTGGTTCACCTCATTATTTCGAATAGGCCATTACTCACGGCTAGTATAATGCGATACAGTTTTGAGTGGAATGAGTCACAGTCGGGGGATCTACAGGCCCCTCATTTCGATGGTTTTATCAGAAACAAACAAAAGCACACAAAGAAAAACAAATGGTTCAGTTCTCCACCACTCAGGTGAACTTGTGTAGATGGAAACTTTACTCGTACTTCGGAGACAGAAAGAGCGTGTGTGGCTTTTTGTTGCTTCTCTAATTTCCTTTACTTACAGCTAAAGTATATATATAATGTAATATATGTAATATACACCATATACGTGTGTGGGGGGGCAAGTTAGCTCAATGACATTGTAATGACTGTAGTGCTATTTGCTACCTAAAATGAAAACACGCTGGTTTATTTACCACCTCATATTGCACAGTGTATTTCATTACAGCACATAATGAGTTTGTAATAAGCTGTTTGGATCGGCTTGTTTTGTCTGCAGTTTTATTGCAACCCAGTGCATTCAAATACTTTGTGTCTAGTTTGTATGTGTGAATATGAACGTGTGTATGGGTACATAAAGTACAGGGCAGAACTTACACCGTAAGTATCCCAAGTATCCGTGTCTCAACAGGATTACTTAAAATATGGTGGGGCATGATTCAAAACAGAACCTGTACAATTTTAAAGGGGATCCATATAAATTGCCAGATCTAGGAATCTTATTTCTCTTTTTTAAACATGCTGTTTTACATTCCTTCCATTAAATAGTAATGTATGAAGAACAACAGCAAAATAAACCTTTATTTAACGCTCGCACAATCCACTTCTTCCCCAAACTGAATTATTCCTCTACTACTACTCTAAGCTGCAGTTGTCGCCTGGGGCTTTATTTAAGTTTCTCTCTCTAACGTTAAGCAGTACACCAAAACAATGTGTGGCATTTACATTGCATGTTATGACTGTAGGCGCTGTCTAAACGGAATAACGGTGGCTGTCAGTTTATATCCTGACCAAGGGTGTCAGGATTAAGGGCAAAGTTACAAAAATGGCGAAACATTTGCTCCTTCATTCCAGAACTTACGTGGTATCTGTGTGTTGTGTCGCATGTTAGCAGTGTGAAAATCTGAAAACAGAAGCATTTTGACTGCACACCAGCGAAGATGTGATGTTGAATTGGTTTGAAGTCGTGCTTTTGTTGCTAGGGTTGCTGTACAAAGCACTGCCTCCTAATCAATGTGTTGTCTATTTAATTGATAGTTGAATCCAACAGCAAACACAGAAACGTTATAGGTGATACGATGAGGTCAAAGCTTTTATAGCTTCTCTATTGAACCACATCAAATGTCTTAAGCAATGTAATCTCCACTTGTTATCGACAGCAGGTAAAGATTATCATTTAAACAGCCACAGCCATTCCACTACCTTAAAATGACCCTAATAACTCTCAACAGTTCATATCAATAGAGCCATTAAGTATCGGTTCATGCTCATAATACCTCAATGCTCAGTCTGTATAGTCGTCATAATACTCAGCTCCATTCCTCAAATCTATGTGCAACATCTGTCTGTGATAGAAATTCAGTCTAGTCTACAGCTTCAAGGTGCAGAAAGAGTTTGTTGACGTCTCGTTGGGGTTTAAAGGTTTCTGGGGCACGCTGCGCTCCCTTTCATCCTGACACCAATCCTCGGAGAGCGTCCTAGAACCCAGGAGTTTCTTGGTGCGGAATCATTAACAATAACAACAAGGTCTCCAGGAATAAAACTCTTTTCTAATCTTGTTCCACATGTTTTACTTTTTCATGATGAGAATGTACCGTCTAACCCAGCTCCTCCTGGCAAAATACCTCTCCTGCCTCAGTCTTCTTCTAGGTCGTACCTTTGAAGGGGGGGTTAGGGAAGCAGTGCGGTTTGTGAAACAAAAATGTTTTATTGTTATTATTATCATCCGAGTTCACACTACATGGCTTTCAAAGACAGTTCAAACTACACAATCTCTGTAGTGATCGAGAGTCAATGTGAGTTCATACTACATGACTGCCTGGTGACAGGGGTCACACACTACATGATCTTTCACCAGGAGAAACCCCCGACTCCAAACTTTGTTTAGTCACGGAAATACGCATAATAAGAGACAATCCAGTGATCCTCCTGCTCTTCTGTGTCATCCTGCTAAAGATGATGAAGAAACGCTTCAACGGACATTACTGTTGTAATAATAGAGTGGCTCGGCACCTCGCCACTAAATGTACCTTTACCCTTTTTGCCTACACTTTCACTCCGTCCTACCCTCTGATTGGCTGGAGTCGTTGCCATGTCTGTGACATGTCTGCAATTCGTCTGTGAGCCTCTTTATTTGCGTCTTGAAGAGTTCACTCAGGAATATGCAACTTCCGATCGAACGCAGATCGCTGGCTTTTGTCAAAACTTGTTGGCGACTGGCAAATCAGGATGAAAATCGTCTATAGTGTGAACTAGTCAACCTGTTCCTGCCTTTGTGAGAATTTTCTAAGAAACACAAATCTCCTGCAGCATAACAGGAGTATTTGTGCACACTGTGTTTTGGTCGCCGGTTCATGTCTGTGGGGGTATGTTTGTGCGAGTCCGTGTCTTTATGTGTCTTTGTGTATCTGTGCACATTTGTGTCTGTTTGTTACTTTACCATCCCCAGTTGGACAATTAGAAGGTGACAGTCCCATTAGAGCCGACCCAGTAGTACAAAGCCCGAGTGCTGTTGTGAGTGACACAGAGCTCAGCCTCTTACTAAATAACTGTCAGTCTGCCCTCGTCCACACTGACCCCTCTGGCAGCCTCCGTCTGAGCCACTCAAACTCCCCTCTGGACTCTCATTGGCAGCCTTAGCTGCTCCCTGAGCCAAACGTGGTTCTTCTTTCAAGACCAGGCTCGAACTGATTGGTTGGACCTCGCTTGCCTTAGGCATGCCAGGAGGGCATTCAACTGGCCTCAGGGTGCAGCTGATTGGCCAGGCTGTCAGGGTCGCATGCCTCCTATGGGAGCGTGTGGCAGAAGCTTGGGTTGAGGGATGCAATTTGACAATCGCAGAAGGTTGAGTGGAAATGTGCAAGAGCAGCAGAAAACTCGGCACTGCCCCCTCCCTCCATCTATAACTCCATTCATATCGCTATAAGTCTTTGTGTCTCGTTATTTCCCTTAAGTCAGCTTTCCTGCAGCCAATCATGTCTTCACAATAATTATCTGTAGATAGTAGATCTGTAGTATGGTTTACCTATTGTCCTTGTTGGGGAGAGGAGGAGAATGGAGCTATTTAACAAGCTGAATCTCCCCAGGGGTCTGTGGCCTGTTTGGGGCGGGTAAGAACAAGAGCGTCAGTCTCTGCCTCCTCCATCCCATTCCCAGAATCAGGTAATGTGGCTCTCCCCTCTCTATATAAGGGAGACAGAATGGCTGCATTTTCTCTATTCTTCTCCTGCACTGTGAATCAGGGGAATTAATGCCATTGTTAATGCAGAGAGACCGCTGGTACATTTCAACAGGATTCTCGACTCTCGCAGAGCTCATCTAAATTGCCTGGCTAATGCCGTAATTGGGTTTGTGAGTCACTTCTTAACTTCCATTAATATTTGTTCTCCTGCTAATTGCCCCCTTTTTTTCCAATCCTACATTTCATTCCTCTGTCTGGTTAATGGTCTGAGGTGGAGGCAATGACGTGCAAGTACACGTGCCAGCTTGAGAAAGCTTATAATCTATTTTTGAGCAGATACAAAATGTTAAAGCTGCAGGACCCTTTCCTCTCTCTCGTGAGTAATGATGAATGACGTACAGGATGGAGATGGAGAGTATTTGAGTGTAAGATAAAAATGTCAAAAAGGTTTTTGGTCAAATATTTGAGAAGCAACCTCAAGATATCTGTGAGCCTTATGAGCTTAGGATAAAAGAAATCTCTCCTCCAAGACCAGACTTTATATCTGCTTTTTAAAAGAGCCAAAAGCTTTCATCTGAAGCTTATTTATCGGATGCTGCCGGCATTCAGAATGCTTCCTGCTCTTCATTAAAAGACATACTGCTTGACAATGCCTCTGCTTTCTCAGATGTTTTCTTCCAATGCGTCTTCCCTGTTTTTCACACTCACCTATAACTGGATTGTCTTTTTCTCTTATACATCATATTAAAACGGCTCCTCTAGAGGGAGAAAAACATCAGCCCCAAAAAGGTTTCAGCTTTGTTTCCCTAAATTGTCAAGAAAAAAAAAATCGTACTTTATTATCTCTGAATCCAAATCCACTTTGCAGAAACATTACCTCAGGAGGCCTCAGGAAATGAAAGGATTTAATTAAATTGACCGTGTTAGAAAGTGGAGGAGAACGGCTGAATAACAGTGTCTGAAGCAAAGCAGACAAACCTTCCTCAGGTGGGGACTCTTGCACGTTAAATTGATGGTACGCTCAGTGTCTCCTTCCCACGACAGGAGAGAGGGAGTGCAGGAGAGTGAGAGATAGGAGGAGGTGGGCAAACTGATATGGCAGCACAAACACAGACAGAGAAAACCAAATGAAAAGTAGGGTGCATAAGGTAGAGGGGAAAAAAATATACTTCAGAGCTGCATGGAGCTTGGTTCATTCCCCATTTAGTTCCCGATCCATAATGGAGTAGCCTGCCTGCCGCAGACGCAGCTGTTCTTTATGAGTATCAGGGATAACTGTGTGCGACAGTGGCTGTCAGTGGCTCTCACTTGAGAGATATTAAACCTGAGCTCTCTGCAGCTTCTCTCTCACAGACCTCCTATGTGACTATTTTTAAAACCATCCGCACCATTCCCTTCTCATGATGTCGCTAAACTGACAGGTTTTACTGCTCTTTATCGCTACACTATCTCGTCTAAGGTTGTTATTATGCCTCTGCGCTGTTGTTCGTACATCCATCCCATTCATGTGAACATGATACATCAGGAACACCTGGTAGGAATTTCATTATAACCCACACAAACCTCCATTTAGAATAAAAGATGAGCTGATTAGAAGTATGCCATTTTCAGACATCCGGAGGATGTCCGCACAGATGGGTTTGGACTTTCTCTTTCACACATGAACAATACAGCTTGGAGATTTTCCGCTCAGACACGTTCACAACAGAGAAATCTCTGCAGGATTCAGGTGAGAGCTGGTGCAGCAAGCAGAGGCAGGATGTACGTATTAATTCCACTGCAGAGATCACATGTTTTGGCTTATAACACATCAACACCGGCGTTAACCCATATCCCCAAAAAACTCTCTTGACATCTTCGTCTGCGTCGTTTTTCTGGTATGGCACCACTTTTTCGTCCTGAGATATTTGTATTCCTTTTGTTTCTTTCATTCACGCCCACTCGCTCGAGGTGAATCCTGCTGAGGACCTCCTGCTGTCTTCTCACTCAGCTCATTCAGACATTCTTCTGAGTTTTTACCCGGGGGCTGGCCGACGAAACTCTGGAGCCTCTCACTCGGAAACTCGGGCCCTCCGGAGAATGTCAGGAGATTATCTGGAGTTCAGTGCATGTCTTTAAGCAGTTTAAGATTGGTGGGGGCATCAAACCACATGGAGGTAATTCTAGATGTATTTTACAGGAAGGAAAGATTGAAAAACATATTTTCCCTAATTGGAAAAATATCTCTCTTTTTCTTCCATCCTCTGCTTCCTATTTCCTCCTATGTAATTTTGTCTGAGGTTTGTGTGGATGGCCTATCAGACTATTTGAATTCCTCTCCCCCATCAAAAGTAGGGCACATCAGCTTTGAAGAGTGACAAGCGCACAGCAGGAGGGATCAAAGAAATGCAAAACTGAAATTTAAGAGGAAGTTAAAAAGCATGTAGTTTTGCCATTTCCCTCATGTTCAACAAAGGGAAAACAGATAGTGTGGAACAGCAGGGAAAGATGAGACGTTATCAAACGCAGCAATTTTCAAGGATGCATGTGTCGCTTTCAGATGCACAGATCCTTTTGATAATGCTGTTTAACATAGCAACTCACCCATTCACACTGACTTATGTTAGCAGCCATTCCAGCATCCCCATGAGGTTTATTGTTAGATCGGAATATTTTAACCCCAGCAGCAAAACCATTCAAGATAGTAGATTTAGTCTATTCCAGCATGATGGTGTCATTTTCTCTCTTTAAATCTAAAACGAAGTTGCCAGACCTGCTTTGAATCTGCTGTGAAAATCTACAAAAAGCTGAGGCAGTGTTTGAAAACTACTAAATAGCTTGCCAGCAATGCCCCAAGTCGACAAGCAGCAGCATAACAAGTATAGTAGTCTAATGCAGAGTAAAAATAAGACACAGGAGCTTGCAGCTGAAATGACTTGGAATTGACTTGAGGGGAATCTACACGGAAGAGGAGGAGCAACATCGAGCAAATTAGATCTGGTTATCTTTTAAACCTTATTTTCAAAAAAGTCTGAGATTTATTGATTGCTCGCCGCTTAAAGTGGTTCTACACGAAGAGACGACCATCAGTTGCTTAAACAGAAACCTGAAACTAATCCTGACTCAGAACTGTTTCTCTCATTATTCAAATTTTGGACCGAATGACGCGATGATGATGCGATCATCACCACTATTGTTTGTCTTACATGCAGTGGGCTCAGAGTGGGAGACAGTCTCAAAGAAAAACAGGCCTCTAAGTGTGTGAGGCATCCAGTCAGTAGGTAGTTTCTATTAAAGGCATCCAGATATTTGGCAGACGCTCTCTTAATTATGTTTGACAGCTATGACAGCTTAAGCGTGACTGAGAGGCTGCCAGAAGGGTTCAGTCATAGCCAGTCTGTGCCCTGAGTGGTTGGCATCACTTCCTCCCCTTATTCATCTCAGTTTGCCTTTACTGCATTTATCTACTGCATATTAACCAGCCTTGAAACGTATGAACTGATATCCCTTGCACCAGACTGTGACTTGGTTTTTTAATATATGCCTCGAATTTGACCCATCTCAAAGTACCAAAATGTATTAGCAGCACAGTATTTAAAGGCAATTTAAATGATTGTGTAAACCAGAACAGAAAAAAGTTGCAGATTTCGTGGAGATCTGTGATAGCTGTGTTTGTAAGCATGAAGCATGTGTGTAATGAGGTGAATTGCCTAACACATTATATTAACACATAACAATATCAACTCATGAATAATGGGGGAAACAAAACACATTTGTTGATAAACTCAAAAACACCATGCATGATTTTACTGGAAATAGACCAATAGTGAAAATATAGAATAGTAAATAATATTTTCTTGTTGATATAAAAATAAATATTAACAAAATAAGTAAATAGTTAACAACAGAATAGTTTTGTCAGTATCAAGTTATTACATTTATTAAAATACAGAAGGAAGCCATGTTTGTTTCTTCTCAAAATAATAAAAACAATGTTAATCACAGCGAAGGCCTCTAATTAATTCTGTTTCCTCGTCACTGGAAGCACTGCAGGTTTATGTTGTTTTTTAGGGATGGAAAGAGTACAGGAAGCTTCCATTCAAGTAAAAGTACTTAACTTAAATACTTAAATAAAATTTACTCAAGTGTAACAAATATAAAAGATTGTGAACTAAAAATGTTCCCACAAAGAGCTAAAGGAGTCAGTTAAAATATACATCACTACATTACATTTATAAAAGGGCGATGTAAAAAAACATGTATGGTGATATTAATGTTGCATGATAACAATATGAAGGCTACCAGGCGTACATAGACATGAATTTCAAAGCACATATTTGTTTTCAGGTGAGAACAGCGTTAACAACAACCGATAAATTCCAGTCTGGCACTTTGCAGCCTGTGTGTACAACTGATAATTACAGATATACATTCATTTTTTATACGGCACACCGAGCTATGACTAATACAGTCCTAATACAACAGCCCTGCAATAAATCCTCCACCTTGTGAAGGTTATAATGATCAGTCTTTATTGGAGTTGTTCCAGAGAGTTGCTGATTCAACTGTTTGGTCATTCTGGAGGATGTAGTTTGTGGAGGTGTTGAGCTGTACTGCATTATAGTGAAGTGCTCCTGTTATTTAACCTACTTTGATTGATACCCAAATGGGGTGGACAAAATAATAGAAACACATTTCATGTATATATTCAGCTACATTAATCAAATAGCCTGTCACTTCTTATATTATTAACAGCAGAACAAAGCAGCAGGAAAGGCAGAGATATAAAAACAACATTAATCTCCACAGCAGCTGCAGTTGACTAAATGCTATTGCGTAACACAGTTCTTGATGCTCTAGATACAACAATCAGTCATTGGTTGCACTCACCTGTCTGAACATCACTCTGTGAGGTCCAATCTGCTATAAATCCAACTTCTCTGCTCGTTCATCCTCTGTGTAAAATACAACCAGGCCACTCAGCCTCTCTGTCTCACTGCAGAGCTCACCCAGTTCTCAAACACTGAGCTGAGTGAGCTCTGCAATCTCAACGCTGATAGTCAAAAACAACAAAAAGTCGATGCACACCTCACTGATTGTAGAAGAAGCCACAGGTGAAGGGTGCACCTTTAATATTTTAGCACATAGCCAGTCCCAGCATGCACCTGTTGGTCAGGCAACATGGCACTGACGCTTGCAATGTTTACCTGGTGTTGCATTAAATCAGTGATCAAGATAGATGCAACCATATTTTTATGCCTTTATTTAATTGCACCTCTCTGTTGTTTTCTATTCTGTAACTAATTTTCAATTTTTTTTTATGCTGAAACTTATGCTTTTAATTTGAACTTTCATAAATTAAAAACTAAATTAATGAACCGATTATTTGCTAATTGGATTTACAATTTTATGTGCGATCAACTTAAATGATTATGTTTGTGCTCCAAAGTAAGTGTATTGTAATCATTACCTCTCATAAACTAATTAATTGTTTCAACATAATTTCAGTTGAGATTTTCACAACTCAATAAGCGTAACGCAATCTGTAATATTATTGTTGATTCGAGTCAAAAGTCAGAGTCAGAGTATTTTCCCTGAAGCCTTTTCAAATGCTTCCTATCGATCAGACTCTAAAGTTGATATTTAAAGATTTGACCTTTACATAGCAGGTTAAATGGACATGGTCTAGTTGAACTGGCTGTATTTGCAGTCATGAATCTTCTTATTTCCAGACAGTAGGAGACTAATTCACCTGCACTTTACATCCACGTGTGATATTTTCATACATTACCATACGGTCCCCTTGGGCTTTAGATCGATTTAAAGACGTGATCATCAGTGGTAAAGAACAAGCAGCATTTTCCTCTGATAGTGTCGGGGAGTGTTTGTAGATTGCGTTGAATGAATAAGCGGGTCTACTGCATGAACCCCTGGTTTCCTGCTGTAGCTATAACCAGTGGGAGTTGTTTGATGTGTCTTAAAGGCAAAGAAAGGTGACAGAGCCCATAAAAAGTTATAAAATGAAGAGTGAGAGAGAGCTGTGTCAAAGGACAACACCATAGAGACAAGGCAAGAGGCTATCAAAGAGTGTAGTACACAGATTCTCATTTATTGTGTGACATTAGCCCATTGCAGACAGTAACCCTTAATGATCCCATGGGTGCCTGCAGCACACTGTCCTTTAATGACTTCCTGGTTGAATGATTGTTGTTGGCTGGAAGCAGAATACAGCCGTGGAACCACAGCTGCACACGTGATTGTTCTTTGCTTCTCAGAATGCTGTTTTGTTCATTTTTGCTCCAAAACAAGTCCAACATGTGAATGGATGAAAAGAGTACCATCAAATAAGCGGCAGATTAATCCCTGTTTATGTCGGCATCACGCTATCAATGCAAATAGGGTGATCATAGAGGGTTGGATCAATTTAATGAGATTTGGACAGAGTAAAACTTCACAGTGTGCTAATTAGGCAGCCGGCTGCTACGCTCAATAAATGGAAATGTATTCCTTTCCGTTCCGTTCCCTCTATCAGTTTCCGTGCCGTGCGTCACCCTGAGGAGTTTTAATAGAACGCTAATTCTTCATCTCATTTTGCCCCAACTCCCCATTGTTTTTGCTCCCCGTGTCTCCTTGCCTCCATCCTTCTCCATCTTTTCTTCTCACGCTGATAGCTTGTCCCACAGGATCCCAGCAGTTGTCAGTAATCAAGGAAATCATAGTCAAAGAGCTACAAATAGGTCACTTATCTGATGTCTGGTCTGATCTGACGAAGAGAGACAGCTAGTTAAGTCCTTTGCATCCGACTCTCTCTGCTATTTTTGGTGTGATTTGTAGCCATTCTATCTGCCAGGAGGTACTAAAGTGAGCAGGAGAGTGAAAGATGGCAATAGATGGAGAGAAAGAGAGGGACAGAAAGGAGAGGGGGAGAAAATAAATCCAAGCTTTCATCATAAGCATTCAATTCAAATGGCTCAATTGAGCCGTTGTCACTCATGGGATTCCCTGGACTCCGAGCAGCGTCTCTTCTTCATTTATTCAATTTATTGATATGAAGACTCTTCATTAAGAGACACTGGTGAATGTGACATCGGGTCTCAGGTGGCCTTGATGTGGAATTTTAAGCAGTTGTGGAAGCACAGGCCGTATGACATGTAAAAGCTCCTTTGTCTCCTCTCGGGGCTATTACACCAACTACACTCGGCTGGCTTTGAAGTTCCAGTTCAAGAGACAAATCTCACTCAACACACACACACACACTCAGACACGCAACCGCGCACATGTCCGGACACTCAAGCAGAAACCCGTGGCAGGTGAAAATTTCATGTGTGTTTTTGCCGCATGACGGCCTTGTGAATTATTGAACTGAGCTGGTCCTTTTGATCCGTGCTTTGGTCTGCACATAGAGAATCTCTTACCTTTCAAACATTTCACCACACACACACACACACACGGTCACAGGCCAACTGTTATGCACTCAAGAAATCCTTAAATGCAGAAATAGCAGATGCAGGGTGGCGGAGCTTTTTTTTATTTTTTATTTTGCATGTCTCTGCAACTGGAGCAGATGGATCTCTTCATGGTGAGCCTCACTTCATTTCTTGTTGTTTTGAACAGTGAAGCCTAACAATGTTTGTCTCCTGCACAGATAAGACAGAGGATTTCTCAGGCATACTCTTGTTACTGAAATGCATGATCCATCTGTTCTGCTCCACATTATCTATCTGTTATCCAAACAGATGACACCAATGATGAGGGTGAATGATCAAATTATGTTATTATTTATAATATAGCTTCATCCCCCTTTGATTGGCAGATGGTGGGCGCTGTGAATAATACATGCAATTAGTCTTGCAGTATCATTGTCATGCTACAGTGATTAGATGTATACCAAGTACAACAGTGCATTGATAGATTGGATTATACAATACTGTACATTACACCTGAGCCAACAGGATCCACCGGATCTGGTGTGAAATATAAATTGCGGGTGTGAAAGCTCACAGTGGAGTGCTTCACCGTGGGTGTGAGGAGACTGTGGTGGAAATTAAGAGGGAGGGTATCATGTTCAAACAGAGAGATGTTTTATGCAGAAGCCGCGTCATTGCTGAACGGATGAAGTAATTTCATTTTCATGCATGATCTGCAGCCCCACAGACCAGGGAAATTGCATAGGAAGGCAAGAGAAAGAAAAAAAAGACCTTTTCTGTTTTTTTCTCCTTTTGACTCTGTGATCATTACCTCTGACTTGTAACCATAGTGATGATTCGGTCCCAACTAAAAAAAAACAACAACACTCAACTCAGTGCCTTTCAGAAGCTGAAGGTGAAATCGGAGAAAAGACGACATGAGGATATTTGGCACTGAAAGAGACAATAAACTGGTCCAGGATCAACAAATCGTTTGTTTAACACTAGTGACAACTAAAGATTAATCAGCTGCTATTTTAATAATTGATATTGATATTTATTATTTTTCAAAAAGAAAAACAGCCAACAGTGGGTTTAGTGAGTCACTAAGTGCTGTTATTTGAAAATGATTCGTGTAATTTCAGTGATTAAATATAAACACAGTAATCGCATCATAGTTAACAATTTATACCAAGCTGTATTGTACTGGACCAATCCTCAGTGTAGCCATGGGATGATTTCTGGGGTTTGAAATGAGAAAACAGCAAAGTTCTGCATATAATAATGTGTAGTTTACAACTTCATGATCCCGAAGAAGGAGCTGCAGCATTGTTTGATTATTTAGGCATCACAGCCAAAATAGCTGAAGCTGAATTTTTTTTACAATTAATTTTATTCAGTATCTTATTCAGATCCTGTTCTTAAGCTTAGGGAACATTAGAAGCAAGGGTCCATGTAATTACTGAATTCACTAGCAGTGGTGTGCTGTAATTAAACAGACAAATTAAACAAAAGTGCACAGTAATATGAATTTGTCTTGACGTGTGTGTTCATGGTTTGTGAGTCACCATGTAAACAGTGGTGGGATTTAACAAAATACATTTACTTTATTACTGTACTCAAGTACAGTTTCATGTATCTGTACTTTACCTAAGCAACATTTATTACATATATCAGCAAATATCTGTACTTCCTACTCCACTACATTTTTACAATGCATTGGGTTGCATGTTTATATTGTTTTTATGTATTTTTTAAAAGTTATCAATAGTGAGAGGGGAATTAATCCACTTATCCAATCAGAGCGGACAGGTAACATTAGACCCCGCCTCTTAGCAGCATCACTGGTGTGTAGTAGTGTAGTAGATTGTTGCATTAGGGACTAGGCTCACTCAGCAAGTACTTTCACTTTTAATACTTGAAGTAGATTCAAAAGCAAATACTTACGACCAAGTGTTCAAGCCACTTGAAGGGGAACAAATCTGACATTTTGAGAATAAAGGCTGTAATAATATGACTTTATTACAATTTTCTTCACAATTGGGACTTTGTTCTGACTTTACTTGAGTACATTTTGGTCTAGTTATTTGTATTTTTGTTAGCTGTTTGAAGGTTCTGACTATTCTAAGCTGGTTACCTCAGCTTAGAATAGTGGCTCCATGTTTACTGTACAGACATGAGAGTGTATCGATCTCCTCACCCCACATGTCCCACAATCTCAAACTATGGCCTTCAACACCTATACAGACACTTCCATTATTAATGAAATGAATATATGA
This sequence comes from Hippoglossus hippoglossus, assembly GCF_009819705.1. Lineage (NCBI taxonomy): Eukaryota > Metazoa > Chordata > Actinopteri > Pleuronectiformes > Pleuronectidae > Hippoglossus > Hippoglossus hippoglossus. Next base: position 22,749,159 of record NC_047155.1, on the reverse strand, counting down.
GTAAAATCTACCCCCAAGCACCTATTGTATCCAGGTGATACTTTTGAAGCTTGGTGCAGAGGTGAGAGGCTGTCTGTGCCTGCTTTATAATGGTAACACTCTCAGTTCCATCATCACTGAAACAGCACAGTGTCACAGTCGAATCATTGCAGCCCATTGAAAATCCATGCCACTGTACAGTCTTTTATCCTTTCGTTTTCTTTAAAGTCAGCAAGGTGCTGAGCTCAAGTGTTAATGATTTCATAGCTGTGGCAGAGGAGGCATTCAAATAGAAATGTGTAAAATATAACAGTCTTTCTCATTTTCATTCTGTGTGAAATAAGTTAAAGATGTAGCAGGAACACTTAGATATGAAAGTCAAGTCAGACACTTTGTAGATGAGAATCACATCATGAATCAGTTTCACATCATCCAGACAGAGACCTTCATAGCTGCAATAATGTCTTTTCACACTTAGTCAAGGTCTGCTGAGAAACTGCCGTGAAAGTAAACCAAAAACTCAACAGGTCAGATAAAATCCTCTGACAGTGGAATCTATTTGCCTCGCTGCACATTGTGCAATTTTCTATTTTCTTCTTCAGCCTGTGGGTTCAACGTGTCAAAGAAAAGCTTACAATGGAAATGTTATCATCAACGTATCTTTCAAGAATCCAATGTACTGTCTGTACGTTCTCAAACTTTTTATTCCACATGATTTTTTTTGACAATTTGTGTCCCTTAAACTGCTCTGAACAATTTGTGCCCTTTGTTGAAAACCTGTAAAGCCAGGAGTGAAAACTTTCTTATCTTTTTCAACGTGTTTCTCTGTTTCTGTGTCTTCAGATCCGCTCAGATCAGGATAAGGATGTCGGCATCCGCTACAGCATCACAGGAGCGGGAGCCGATCAGCCCCCGAGTGGCATCTACAACATAGATCCCATCAGCGGCAACATGTTTGTCACCCAACCCCTGGACAGAGAGGAGAGAGCCTCCTTCCATGTAAGCCCGAAATCACTGTTTGTCTTGTCTGGTTTCTGCTTCCCTCCAGATCCATTTATGCTTATCCCTGTGAAAAATGTGCCTCGCCTTTCCTCTTCCCCCATCTACCTTTCCTACCAACACTAATGCTGTCCGTCGAAACACGGGCTCGAGTCGGAGCGCATTGGGAGGACTTACTTCTCCGTTAGCCTCCACACAGTGCCAGTGCCTCGCCAGGCTCTGACTGATTCCACAGCCAGACATGAGTGAAGGAAAAACCTTGAGAAAACACAAGACCACTTCAGCTGCCGTTTACAGTAGATGGAGATTTAACTGCACAGTTTAGCACAGGAGCGATAGAACAGAGACAAAGAGAGAGAGAGCCAAGGTGGAGTGCAAGAAATCTGTTGCCTTTGTTCTTTCCATCGGAGCTAATGAGCAGGTGCAGCTTCCAGTGTGTGCGTGCGTGTGTGTGTGTGTGTGTGTGTGTGTGTGTGTGTGTGTGTGTGTGTGTGTGTGTGTGTGTGTGTGTGTGTGTGTGTGTGTGTGTGTGTGTGTGTGCATTGAAAGCTGATTGATATATGATGTGTTTGTGTCCCTTCTTCCGTGTGTGTGTGTGTGTGTGTCTCTCACTTTTCCTTTATGTACTGCTGCACTGTATTACTTTGCCACCCCCTGCACACATTGTAGAGTGCTCACCTTGTGCACTCTGCAGCTGTGGTGTTCAAAGGTGTAGGCTGACAGCTGTATGGTTAGCCTTCTTATGGCCCATCCCACACACACACACACACACACACACACACACACACACACACACACACACACACACACACACACACACACACACACACACACACACACACACACAGGAAGCTTGGGAGTTGAGTTGAGGTCAGGCCCCTCTGGAACCTTGGGTTAAACAGCCCTGTGGCAGCGTGAATTAAATATGCAGACCACATGAGACTCGTGTTAACGCCAGGCCATTGGTTAATATATACACATTATAGTTTTCAGTGTATATCAGCAGAGACACCTCCACTCGCACTGAGTGCTGGTGTCAACGCCCGTGTGACTGTCAGCATGATAGATGGCTGCGCTGCTGATAGAGCTAATTCAGAAGTGTGCTCCTGTCTCGGAGGAAGGATAGAATAAAGGAAAGTGGATCTTCAGTGTCTGTCAGCGCACACTCTCAGGAGTCTGCACACATTATAAACGCCACAATGTTTGCACACACACACACACATACGCACACACAAAACCTACGTGCAGTGACTATAAACAAACACCAAGCTCTAGATGATTGCCTCTCTTCCTTGGTTTGTCTCTTACTCTTCTGTGTGTTTGCATGTGTGTGTGTGTGTGTGTGTGTTGTATTTAATGTCATATGAGCCTCTTGTTACCTCACTTGCTTCGTTCAGGCTCTGGACTCTGCTGTGAGTGTTTATTTCCGTACCTGCTCTTACTCCCAAACAGCAAATTGGGATCAATAAAGCTGGTAGGATGTGGGTCCCTGGGAAAGGACAGCCGCTCGGTAAACAGTTCTTATTTGACACTGCCTGTAGTAAAAACAGCATGTTGGGTTGAGGGCACTTCAAGTCTAATGTGGCTAATGTTTAGGCTCCCGCGGACCCATGTTGCTTGTGATGTGATGTATGATTTAGTGTGGGAGAATGTAGGCAGTGTTTGACCCAGGGGAAATTTAGTCCAGTGCTTACTTTCTTTCAACTTGACAAGAAGTTCCCACCACTGCTGTGCTCTCGCAGGCCAAACTTTGCTTGTTAGTTTTTGGTTCAAGTGAAAAGAGAGACGAGGCTGCTGTTTCTGTCAGACTAGCACCGGGGGGAAGTGATCTGCGAGGTGAGGAGAGTGGGTGTTTAGCCTGAGCTTCTCTTTTGTCAGACGGAGTCAGCAGGGCACGTGGAGAATTGAGCAAGATGAGAGCGTCTGTGATATCTAATTTTATTTATTTTTTCATTTATGTTTGCATGAATCCATCAACTTCAGAGTTTAGTGAGTGTGTGTATGTTTTACACTGATGCACTGATCACAAACACCTTGGACATTTGTGTTGAATTTCTTGCAAATGAACATTGTTAAAAGTAAAATTTGGAAATAGAGAAAAATCATAATATTGCTTATTTCTCTTGGACTAAGAGATCACTAGTTGGGGCCATTTGGTTCAGCATGCATGTGAACTGAACAAATTTAGCCTGCGGACCTTAATTTGAAACTCTGCATCAAGAAAGCAGTGCAAAGCCAACTCCCTATGGTATTTAAGCAGCCTCTTGCTAACACCAAAGCAATAACAAATGTCATAGGTGTTTTTTTAGCAGCAGATATGCGGTATAATCGAGTATCAGTATAAGAGACTCTGGTACACTTATATGAACCATTGTGCTCATATTAATTAATGTAGCCTACACTGTCCCTTTTTAATACATACAAGTTAAATAAAAGTAAAAGACTACTAGAGCTTTAAAGGATATTAGGTTTTTTTAATTTGAGATCAAGTCTGTGGTCCTCAGTCTTAGCATGAGGCTGAACGCTGCTCATGTGATGTACAGTAAAGTTTACAAACAGTAAATTTTTTTACACCTGAACGGATATTTATTTTTTAATCTGTTATGTATTTGAGAGAATATTTATATTGATTCACTTTTGTAATTGTACTTTTCTATTAGTAGGTTGCAGCTAGTTGCAGCAGTATTACAGACTGTAAGAATGACTCTCATAGTCTGTTCAAGAAAAAGAAGCAGTTTAATTTGATTTCTTGTTTTTCGCAGCACCAAAAACTAAACCGAGGTACCGAACTGTAATCTTCCTTAGTCAGTTGATTATGTCCGTATGCTAACATTTGCTAATTAGCATTAAAGACAAACGATGGTAATGCAATTAGCTTCGTGGGCATTTGCTCATAAACCAAAGTTTTGCACTATTAAAGTTTTTGAGCTGGTAATGGTTCTTGCTGAAGCGTCAGGAAATCATTAAAGCCAGTAGAGTACGTTATCTGGAGATGAGGTATGTGACGATGTGTTTGTTCAATAACATCCAGCAATTGTTGACAACCCACAGACTAAGTGAAAACTTTGACCTGCTGGTTGCGCTAAGCAAGAGGAAAAATCTGAGCATCATAAGAGTGAATGGAATTAATATCCTAAAAACCTTGAATATCTTTATCAAGTTTTTAATAGAAATCCATCTAATTCTCTAGGTATATAGTAGGGTCAGCTGGTTGACATCCGCCTGTGCTATCAGTAGTGTGGCTAAAAAATCCTAAAGATTACAGCAGTATTTCTGATTGGAAAATACTGGAAAATACTTGATGAATCCATTAGAGGTGTTAACGGTAACAGTAATTTGAAAATCATCTCTACTTTTACATTCTGTAGGTAGGTACATGTATTTAGCAACAGCAGCAAGAGCCAAGCACATTATAGCAGCAGAGAGGGAACCATGTACAAAATTCCGCTCAGTATTGCCTCGGTGCTCCTCAAGGTGCTCCTCAAGGTGCTCCTCAAGGTTCTCCTCAAGGTGCTCCTCAAGGTGCTCCTCAAGGTTCTCCTCAAGGTGCTCCTCAAGGTTCTCCTCAAGGTGCTCCTCAAGGTTCTCCTGGAAGATGCCAGTTGGGGTGTATGTTGGTGAAAGACACCTAATGGGTCAAATACAAACTGTATTCCACCTCGGGTGTTGGTCAAGTCATAATAAAACTAACCTGTCAGAATACCAATGTCTGCTCACACATATACATTTGTCTGCAACGCACATACACTCTTCCAGGCCCTCAGGTCATATTTCCAATTCCTCCATGGAGCACACAAACACACACAAACACAGGAATACAGAGACACGCACACATATGGAAATATGATATGAAGTATTCAGGCACGTGCACACACAAATCCACAGATAGAAAGGACACACATGAATAAACACTGTTTGAAAAAAACTAAAATGCACAGGCATATTCAGACATTAACACTCACACACACACACACACACACACACACACACACACACACACACACACACACACACACACACACACACACACACACACACACACACACACCTCCGTGAACTGAAGCGGTCACACATCCCCCAGCATGCAGCGCTCACAGCTGAGAAAACAGATTGGGCTTGTTTGTTGGGTATCCTCTCCTTGTTTGTTTGCTGTGCTTCAGCCAATCGAAAACTAGCATCTTGAGGATCATTAAGTGGCTAAAGAGGGCTCTTTTGATTGGCTATGTGTGCGTGTCTGTGTGTGTGTGTGTGTCTCCCAAGTGTGTATGTGTCCGCTTTTGTCAGCGTCCATGTTAAACATGTGTTGGGATGCGCGTGTGAATGCTGGAGAGGGCGTGTGTTTGGGTATGTTGTGATACATCCTTGACAGCTGACACAAAAGCCGACATGATTAGTTTTGTAGTGGCAGAGGCAGGTGCCGTCATTCAATCTTTCATGTCACTCCACAATACATCACGACTCGCTGTAAATAGGCTGGCAGGCAGAAACTCCTTGACTGTGTTGTGGCAAAATATTTTGCCGCCAGCATGTCGGTTTTTAGCCAGAACGAGAGCCCTTCTCCTTTTACCAAGCCAAGCTGTGATTGAATAACATTTCTGCAGAGGATATGATTTTCTAGGCAATTGAATGAGAGTAATGTAAGTCACGGTGAACAGTGCCGGTTTGGTTCCAGGCTATTACAAAGCTTTGCGTTATGTTAGATGTCATTAGTGGGGATTGGTGGGGAGTAGAGGGTGTGTAGCAGCAGCACTGGAGATTAAGACATCCCAGTGTAGATGATGATTGCTTTTGTCAGTCCTCCCTGTTCGAGCCCCCACACCCCCACACTGCCTCTTTGTATTTTCATCTCTCATTTACTTGCACAAGGCTCAGTCACACTCCTCCTCTCCTCTTCCCATCTCATTCGCCTGTTCCCCGTCCCGCTTTTTTTTTTTCTTCTTCCCCTTCATTCTCCACCTCCTCGCTGTCTCCATTCCCACACTGTGAATTGTCAGGGAACAGCTCATCATTGCAAGACAACCATCCAAATGGCTTCCTTTGTCAAAATAAATTGAGACAAACATTCTCCCCCAAACTAAAAAAGAAGCCACAGCTTGAGCAGCAACACCTCTCTGATATTCTTTCGGACTCTGGCTGTGCTAACAGTAAAATAGGTGTTGTTTGTGTCTGGAGCATTTCACTACTTTGCCCCTGTCTGTGTTATTGTGGTCCCTTGCCAGGATACCATCAGGATACTGCTGCCCTGCTGACAGACAAGAAATAGAATACAAGTTGTGCCTTGTTCCAGTCCAGACCGGATCTCACACTTTTATATCAATCGAGCCAGCGGCCTGTTATCAGTCCAGCTACATTTATCAATTCAAGCCAATATACAATATTCAATTCTAATGACCCCTTCCTCGTTTGTGCTTTTTTGTATGTTCACAGCTGCGAGCGCATGCAGTGGACATGAACGGTAACCAGGTGGAGAATCCAATCGATCTGTACATCTACGTGATCGACATGAACGACAACAGGCCTGAGTTTCATAACCAGGTGTACAATGGCTCTGTGGCTGAAGGCTCCAAACCAGGTAAGAGTGAACAAAATGAACAGGATAGTGTTCCTGTAAATTTAGTTTTTATGAAAGTAAAGGGAAAAAACAACATCCTGGATTCTTGGACAGTATATGGACAAAATAAAAAATGACTAAGCTTCAGTTGTTAAATAAAGTGTCCACCTTCGACCTCAGTCACCACAGTGGTAATTGTCTGTTAGCAGTTGCAGTGGAGCGAATTTCCATACTTATGTTATCATTTAAATATTTTTATAGTCCCGAAGAAGTACAACTATTACATATTTAACAAGAAAAAAACAGAGAGTCCAAAACAGAAATGTGTCTTTTCTTCACATGTAATAGTTTGTTAAATGCAAAAGATTTGCATTAGGATTCAGGGTCAGGGTCTAATGCATTTGCACACAGGAGGATTTTCATATCCTCCTTGGTCGGTTCACTTTTATTGGCTATTGTTTCTTTCATATGACACGACTCCCCGATTTGTAAATACCAAAATATTTACAATATTTACAATTCGAAATACTCTAATTCAGTTGCTGCAGGAAGATTAGGTCTGTAAACCCCTCACACTACAGGATTATTTGGCAAGATAATCTGTTCAGATCAGCCCTAGATCAGCAACACCCCCCCAATCAGACCTGGAATTGGCCTCATTATCCTCTAGTGTGCAGCAGGTATAACATACAAGCTCAGAAGTTGTTGTGTGAACAGTAAGTGCAATCACCTTGTGTTATAGGGGAAAGATTTGAGCTCAAACTGAACGCTTTGTTCAGTTCTGATTACAGGTAATCAGTGATGATTGTATAGTTTAGATTGTGGAACCTGGCAATTTAATGCCCAGAAAATTGCCACATATGCTGGTAGCTTCTATACTGTACTCTGTAGGGAATTATTAATGCAATTATCCCTTTATGGATCTCTAACATGTTTTATGTTTGAATATTTCTAGACAAAGAGATGATTGTACTTGATAATCTCTTGTTTAAGGATCCTGTTTATGTCCTTTTGTATGGTGTGAGCTTGTGCGTCACCTTATTCGAATTTCAAATCAACCACGTTCCAATTTTTTCCATCACACACACAGTCTTACATTTTTCCGTCTCACTTCCAGTGGTTTTGAATAATCTTGGACGTGAACAACGCAAGCAACACCTCGAGGTGGGAATTTTCCGTGACGTGAAGTTTTGGGTTGGTTCAGACGAGGGCACGCTCATGAGATATTTGTGTTACTGTATCTTGGCTGGATGCATCATTATCAGATTCTACCGAGCACGGAGACATGTAGACCTTCCCTCTGAATCGCGAAACAGAGTTGGTCAGTGCCAAGCGAGAGACAAGAGCAGAATATACAAGTAGCTCTCTTGTCTCTACTGGAAGAACTCTTGCTCTAACAATCAGACCCCGAGGACCCGTGTGTGTCTTCACAGTGTTCAGATATTGTTCGGCTGCAGTTTAATCTCAGGGGGATTTGTAAACAATATAGGAAAGCATGTTGTGCGTGCGTACGCGTGTGTATGGATCAGTGAGTATGTGTGTGTGTGTGTCTTTGTGCGTGCCTGTGTGTGTGTGTGTGAGTACCGGTTACTCCTCAGTGGAGCACGGGTCTACAGCATATACAGCGCTCCTAATTAGCGAGGGCAACCAGACAGTCCCACAGCTACTTTCTTCCTTTTTCACTCTGATACTCTCTGCTTAGTTTAAAATGGGAGCGTGTGACGGCAAAAGTCTTTGAGTTAAATTTTTGTTTTGAACAGAATGCAATCTGTTATACCAATTAAGAAGAAACATATTACAGCATGTACGGCATAATTGCTCTGCTCGTCATTAAAAAAATCACTGCCAAGTAACATTTGTTTGTGGAGCGTACAGCGTCAGGTATGGAGAGTTCGGTGTCAACAAGGCAAACTGTGTGTAAAGCTCAGTCACTGGTCTCTGAATTGATTCATTTTAATTAGGCACATATGCTACAAAGTCACGTTTGCCTAATTGCCTGTTGAGTTGAAGAAAACAAGAATGAGTGTGATTCCTCTCCAGTTTGGGTTCAAGGAGACATTTTATACTTCTCTGGCCCATTTAATCCTTTAATATGTCCTCCGCCACTTTAACGCACTATTAATGAACCCACAGTTTTGCTGAAGTTGATTTTCATCCCCAGCTGAACCGATTCCAACCCTGCACACAAACAAGAAGCACAGCCAACTGTAAGATGTACGCTTGATGTAGTGGGCATTGATTAATATCCATTCTGACTGAATAAACTCTGTTGTATAAACCTTTGTTTAGACAGAATCAGAAAAAATAATGCAACCTCCAAAACATTAATATTTAGTACATGACTCATCTGAACCTTAGACCGTATATAAAGATGGATGACGCAGCTCCACATGCTCCCACTATCCAGAAATGAAACTGAAGTATGTCAGGTATGAACGCCAGCATCTGACATATTTGCTGGCGGAGTCTGCGCAGTAAATAGAGCAGATTTATGATCCAGAATGCAGCCAGTCACCAGGTGGCGATCAAGATGTGGTATGAAAAAAACAAAAAAACAAGCAGCAGTAAAACTTTCCCTGTTGTGTCCAACTGGAGGTCTGTTGCCAGACAACAGCAATAAGGGGCGGAATGAGCTGGTGATGCTGATCATGGAAATCCTCCTAAGCCTAAGAAGACCGCCTCCTTCATGGGACACTTCAGTGTTTCCCCTAACAGTTTCTTTTAGCAGCAGCAGCGGGCTGGCCAATGTAGGGGCAACCCTGCGCCGATCCTTCAAAGGTTTTGGGACACAGTTTTTGATCTGAACTAAAATGGACTAAGACACCGTCCAGAACAAATAATACTTAGATTTTGCCTGGGAGTACTTCGGATTCTCAATCCACTATTCTTACAGTATTATATTGTAAATTTCTTCAATAACTGATGTAATATGAGTTCATGGAAACTTCATTTCACGACTGACATTTTCAGTGATTATTAAAAGGGCCCCGAGATCACAGCCGAGCTTCATGGATCCTCTGGTGTGCATCCTGCATTTGCATTTGGCTTAAATTATTCAGTGGCATAAAAAGATGACCATGGAAATCCCTCAGGTGGTACCTCAGGTGACAGACTCTTTCCGTCCTATCACAACATGGCGGGTGACAGGTGCGGCTCTGGGCAGAGATGCTGCTGGAATACCTCAGTTGTCCGCCTCGCCCTGCCCGCAGGTCTGATCAGTGATAAAACATCAAAAACTATTCATATCTGTTACTACATCATGATATATCAAGTCGTACAGTATCACACATGACGTGTCTAAAACCTTGTCTGAGAGGAAATTATTTGCATGACTAGATACCACTGCTGTTTAGTGCAATTTCTTTAAAGGTCCCATATTGTAGAAAGTGAGATTGCCTCACTCTTTTTTGGATTATAAAGCAGCTCTGGGTGCCATATAAATACTGGGAAAAGGCCAAAATGTTAAATTCACAGAGAAGGGCACACATTCCATATTCAGAAACAGTGTTTTAAAACGAGCTGTCAGGACTTATGTGACTTTGTGATGTCAGAACTCTACAGTCACCGCTTTAAGCCACGACCTCATCCTGACCCACTGTTCTGTCTTTCTCAAAGGTTTCTCCTGAAATCTGCTTTTTTACTCTATCTCTGTTAAGGACTCTGTTCTGCTCCACCTCTTCAACAATCTTTTCTACTTTTAATCCTGTTAACGCTATTCTTCTGCCGATCGTTTGATTACATTTGTCTTGTTTGGTTTTTTTGTAGTTTTATCAGTCGTGACACTTGGACTGAAATCCAGGTATTATTATGGCTGTGCGTGGACTGAAAACCACCTGGAGTCGGAGCTCTGAAAAGAGGATAAGTAGCTGTATCCATAGCTGCTGGTCGACGTTTCTTCCATGCACTTGCTGTAGCATTTCACCCTCGCCTGCAATCCCAGTCAATCCCCGTACACACTAGACACTGTCTGGCAGTGACAGAGAGAATGACTGCTCCTTCTCCTCCTCGTATTCCACTCGCCACAGTCCTCTCTCAGCCGTCCCAGCTGCCCAATCACCCACCTCCTGGGGATCCCCGATGGTCCCAGATTCAGTCTCCCCTGGCTGGAGGCAGAGGCAGGGGGCTAACTCACTCCTACATTGTCCCTCGATGCCACCAGATGATCCAGACAAATCCAGCAGGAGCATTTTAGTCCTAATTTGACTGTGTCTGCTGGGCTCATTTTCATGACCATCGCCAATGGCATTTACCATGCTACATTTGCAGGCTACACCTGTAATTGGCCTGGTCGTGCATCACTCAAGAAACATGTTATGATTAGCGCTCCAGGGAGAAGCATGAGCGAGGAGATGTAAAACTACACTGAGGTGTTTGCTGCACTTAAAAGCACAAATATGTTTTCTCATAAATATCAAACCTTCAAATAAAACAATGAAAATGTGTAAAATATGGAACTCTTAAGCTTTGAAAATAAGGTAAAACAATTCAGTGCTTTGCTTTATACAATTTGAAGTATTTCCCTGTAACAGATTGGCTTTATGGCATGCAGCCAACTCAGTGCTCATGCTCTATTGTTTCAACAGTTAGCCGAAGGTATTTTTATCCACCAGTGTCTTAACAGAAAGATGAACTGTGATGTGTGAAAAGTAGAAAAGTTCATTACAAGTTTTCACCCACACCAGTAGGAAAGATACTGAAGAAACCTCTGAACAAAGGCCCTTAATCTTTGGTGTGCTCCCTGAACGTCTGAATAAACAGAAGCAGTTCAAATGTTTAATATTTGTAATATTTGAAAAGTGTGTGTACAACCCCTTGTATTTTTTCTTAATTCCATGCAAAGGGGAGATATGTGTTTAAAGCTGCAGCAGTATCACATCGTGTATCTACAGACCCAGATATCTGAGGTTCTCTGAAGCATTTCGACACATCTTCACATCTAGCACTGTGGGGGAAGCCATCAAAGACAGAGACCTACAGGGAACCACCCTTATCATCGTCACCAGATGTTACACAGGGAGAGATCGGATCAGGCTGTCAGTCAGGATCCGTTTGAAACGGCCCCGCTCGGCACCAAACAAACCTGTGACTAATGGAATTTAATTTGCACTGGCAATCAAACCTAACAAAACGGTAGATGGCAAAGTGAGCAGGCTGATCACACTTACTTGTTGTTAATGAGGAGTAAATGAGATTGATTGTGAAAACTCGGAGGCTAATCCTGTGAAACCTGCTAAACCAGTAAGGTACAAAAAGTAATATGCAAGTTAGCTTAGGCTAACATGGAGTGCACACATACAAGAAGAAAAAAAACACATGAAACACCACTGCCTTTACAAGCTCACTAAAATCATCTGAAACTCTTCACGCCTGCAGATAAGAAATTTGTCGACATGGCGTGACTCCTTCAGAAAGCTCTTGTGTTCAGAGGCTGCCGTGTACTCAGAACATCTGCCTTGTGATGTTCAGTCCTCTCTCCCACCCTCCCCCTCATCCCCAACTCTGACAGCAAGTTGTTCCCTTTTATGGATCGTCTTTCTCAAAAAAAAGGCCATCTGAAATGAGAGAGTGAGATCAAAACCAGCAGCTGAGTGCCTTTTCTTACAGTCGATTTGCCCTCCCATGGGGGGGCAGGGGTGCTGCGTCGCTTTTTCTATCTCCCTCTCACGGTACTCCCTCTCTCTCTTGAATAGTTTGCTAACAGTTGCAGAGAGATTTAAAAGCATCGCTCCATCTTGCCTTTTTTTTTGCTGGGGGGTAATTAGGGATTGGCATATAGAGTGCAGAGATGGAGAGGTGGAGATGAGTACATGGAGGAGCACAACAATATGTTCTCACTGTGCCTCTTACTCTATAGCTGCTTTCAGGCATGCACTGAATTCTGCAGATCCTCCGTATTTTCTTCTTAGGAGGTGCATGTACGAACGCAATTGTCCGAGTGAGAAGCTCCGTAGTTTCCACGGACTTTATCCACCTGACCTCCTAGTATAAAGTCTGTAGAAATCCAGGAGAAATCGATGTGTGAACACAGCACGAGATCTCCCTCTGAATTCATCGTGATCGAGTGGGGGGGGGGGGGGGGGGGGGGGGGGTTGCTTCTAGCGTGTGACAGACGAAAAAAACAAATAGAACACGTAGTACTTCATACACGTAGAAGACACAGATGAAGATTTCAAGAGAGTTTGTGGTGATAAGAGCTGATGACGGTGTTGGGGCGCTGTAAACATGATCACTTGATCTACGCATCAGAGTTCATACGTCACTTCCTGCCTCTTCCTGCTGCACCCGGATGCTCCACCTATCGCCTCAATAACGCGGAGGATTTGATGCTGTCGTGAGTGCGTCTGTGTAGAGAACCTCCCGCTGCGTGAGAAAGGCAGTGTCTGGGTAGACTCCGTAGCCAATTCTCCGGATTTTACCCGGAGGCCATGTCTGAAAACGGCTTATATAAGTCATAGTGGCAGATCTTACATTCAAAAAACAACACAAAAAAACCTATAACACACAAGAGGAAAGAGTAAAACTGAAAAGGAATAATATGTCTCCTTTAATGGGTTCTTCTAAGGCTCCATTCCTCCTCCTAGTTTATTGGCTGCCAACAAATAAACCAACAGACAAACAGACGCGGGTGAAAACTGAAAGCTTGACCTCCGTGGAAGTAATGAATAGGAATGGTCAAATTCAGTGCAGCAGAGGCATAGATATCTCAACGTTAATTCCATTGAATGGATCAGAAACGTTGAATTATGCATTAACGATATTTGCAGCACAACCCTGATGACATGATCTTGACAAAGCTCCACCAGAGCCACAGAAGACAGGATTCAGATGTTTGTTTCTGCTGGTTAAGTAGTTTCGTGTGTGATATAGGTGAAATGCTGCTGTAAAAAACCTACACATACAATATGCTAATGCGACTGCTTATCGATTTTGTACTGATACTATGACCCTGAATAGCAGCGAGTAGATACAGATCAGCAAGAATGTCTATCATGCAATAATAGAGATCAAGGTTCCATGAAGGTTCCTGTGCGTCTGCTTTTTTTGTCTTCTCTGTAGTCATTCTAAACCGGAATGATTGTGAATGGTTTGAATGGTGCGACTGTGTCCTTGTGTCCTAAGAGAGCTGTGGTCGCCATTAGTGGGTTTTGTGTGAACACTGTCTCCCCCGCCCTCCCTTCCACCAAGATTCACCGGGCTTCAACCTTTTCTCTTTCAACCTTTCCTCTCTCGTGCTTTAAACCTCTCAACCCTTGATTCTCCTTCTCTCTCCGCTGTACTGTGGCCACTCTTTCCTTCAACCAGGCAACCTCTATCTTCTCTCCACGGAGTTATTATCCTCTTGTACCGCCCATCCCCTGCCCTCTCACCCCCAGACTTCCCCCTTGCACCTTTGCCTTTAATGGTTTTTAAAAACCGTCGCAGCTTTATTCTTATCTTAATCTTTTTCTCTGCTTTGCAATTTCCTCCTCTGCTTTCTATCTTTGCATCTGTGTTTCTCCCTGTTTCTGCTCAGTCCGTCATCTGCTGCCTTCATCCTCTTCTCTCTTATTGAGAGTCAGACGTTGACTCGGGGTGACTTATGTTTAGGTAGCAGTGATCTGCGGTCATGTGAGTAAAATGGTCGACCACTTAAATTTTCAGCTCCAGCGATTTTTTGCGGAAAAGCAATTAGGATTTGGAATTAGCGTTCAAATTAAAGAGGAATTAAACAGGCTCAGAGATTAACCGTTTCAGGCATGGCCATCCCTCTTTGAATCTAAAAGCGCATCATCATCATATAACTGAATCCTCCTCATTGATATGAAAGGCCAACGTGTGACTCCCTATCACATCTTCTCCCTTCCTGCGGGACTGGAGAGGTTGATTATAAATCGTGGCTGTCCTTGGCGGAGCTGCAGTACTTGTTTTTCTTCTCCCTGTCTTTGCCTGGACTCTCTTTCTCTTCCTCGCTGGACAAAGTGACAAATCCTGCTTTGAAACTTAATGAAGTTTGAAATAGAAATTCGAGGCTACAATTATCCTGTCCATGCAGGCTGTCACAGGAATGATAGTGCCATCCACACCCAATTATGGGAATGGAGACACCTGTAACTGCTGAGACCCACGGGGGACTGTCAGGCCTGCCATGGATCCAGCAGCTCTCCTGCTTCCACTCAGTTTACTTTTATTTACATTAATTGGTGATTAGAAAGGTGCTGAGGCAAAACTTGACTTTCTTATTTCCGCAAAGGACGTCTTTTGTCAACCTTTTTTTTTTTTTATGACACCGGTTTTGTTTCTCCTCAGCATGGTATCCACCCCCCACCATCGAGCCCACTGAGGTAAACAGCGTGCTTATGCATTAGTTTGCTGAGACACTTTCCAGTGCCCACTATCATGAAAACAGTGCTACATTTTTTTAAATCCATCAGAAAGGTTTTATTTAAATTAATTTAGAGAAGGCAATCAAACATGTAGGCGTTTTAATTAGCACTTTCTCCTTTTCAAGCATGTTTGTGCTTCAGCTGACTCTTCTCTCTGCCACCCTCCTCCTGCGAGCTGACACTCTTTTTCTCTCAGCAGCCGCGGCGATGGTGGCAGTCTGTAAATGGCTGCCTGATGGAAAGTGACATTTTCACAGAACCCTGCGAGAGAGGCGAGGTGATCTCTCCTCTTTCCAGCACAAAGTGCTCCTAATTGCCTGATCGCATTTGTGAGCCTAGCTGACAAACTCGTGCAAATCAATAATTCTGCTCGGGGAAGATGTGGGGACACAGGCCCTTGTCACCCTGATGCGTGCGGCGAGGACACACACAGGCACATGCATACAGATGCACAGACGTATGTGTAAGTATAAACGCAGGGAAACACGTGCACTTTTTACCCACACACCACCTCTGCGCTGTCTGCCTTAAATGGCAGTGTTTATCTGTGATTCTAAGACAAATAGGGAGAGAGCATGGGAGCATTAAGGGCAGCCACAGTTCCGCTGAAGGCTGAAATAATGGATGGTGGAAATGGCAGACGACCCAGCGCTGCTCATTACTAAATGGACTCTGCGGAGATGGAAACTTTGCCCAATGGCTTGGCTATACGGAGAGAACAAAACAGCACAACTTAAAATAGGGGCCGATTTAACAGGTTTTGTTTGTGATTTTGTGCTCTCACTAAAAGTTGCTTCCCAAAGAACAGAGAATGTCACAGCAATTTGCAAAGTCGGAATGACTTCTTTCTTGTTTATAAATGGGGTTGTTGTCTTCTGAGTTTTCTTTCTTCTCTTTGATATTTGCTGCAAATTCATTAAAAGTAATGGGCTTTCAAGAAACCTTCTGTGCACTGTTTGTGTTTTCAAAATGTATATGGGCAGAAGACCTTAAAAAGCACATTGTTGTAATTTAATGACGGCTTGTTTTTCCTCTTTACCTTTTTCCAGCTTGACCTTTTCTGACCTTTGACCTTGCTTATTCCCGGTCTTCCCAGCTAACGAACTCTCTCTCCACAGGCTCGTCTGTGATGCAGGTGACAGCCACCGACGCGGACGACTCCACCACAGCAAACGGCATGGTCCGCTACCGAATCCTCTCTCAGACACCCCACAGCCCCATCCCCAACATGTTCACCATCAACAGTGAGACTGGAGACATTGTGACAGTGGCAGCCGGCCTGGACAGAGAGGTCGGTGTCAACCTTATGTGCTGTGTATCCCCGTTACTGCCTTCGCATGTTGGGTTTCTCTATTATATTGTAAGGTCTCAAATTTATTGAGCAATGTGCCGAATTGAAATATGTGCCCACGCGGCAATAACATAAAACCTGGGCTGATATTCGATGGTTTCGCATCACCTAATAAATTAGGCCGGAGTAGAGACTAGTTTTTATATTTTTATGTATTTTTTCTTTTCTTCTACATTGGTATTGCAGATACTTTACGGTTCCCCCCTGTTTCTGGTTTTTATTTAAGCTAAGACTAAATAACACTATTTTCCAAACTGCTGAGCTACTCCTTGGCTCTTCCCATACTGACTGTGTACTTGACTTCCCTACACTCTGGTAGCTAGCTACCGACTTGCTCCCCCATGTCCCATCCGCTCAAGAACAAGTTGAAAACAACACAGCAGTTCCACTCAGTCATTTATTATTTCACAAAGCTACTCTGCTGGGAGAATACCTTGCACCATATCCACACGCACACACACACGCGCACACACACGCGCACACACACGCGCACACACGCGCACACACACGCTCACACACGCTCACACACAAACACACACACTCACACACACACACACACACACACACGCTCACACACACGCTCACACACACGCTCACACACAGCCAGGTAGAGCTTCACTTCCAGCTTTTGTCTCCTATGGTCAGAGAAATGTTGAAACAGTCAAATGCAAGTTAGCTGCAATACTGGTAAGCTATTGTAGCATTGTTTTTAAATATTTAATCTCAAAGTTTTGCCATCATTTAACCCAGAAAATAATTTCAGTCCAAAATTGTATTACAATTCCCGAAAACATGTGGCTTTCAACCAGAACTATCATCATTTAAAATTAGATTTCACTGGCTATTATGTAATTTTTTGTAATATATTGAAACTTTGTTACATTGCTTTTGATGAAACTTTTATTGTGATAATCAATGTTATTGTTTTATTTCTCAGGCCTAGTCTACACAATGCCAATGATGCAACAAATCAACTTTTTAAACCTATAAATTCCTAGGCCTCCTGCATGACAAACTACTATTTGATCTCTGAATCCACTAAACCCTAAAGAAATTTGTTTTCTCATCGTGTAGCAAAATAAATGACAGGAAAATATCTGTTGTTTTGGCCACTACATGGAGCAGATCACATATAATGATCCACCACTGGTTTGTGTGTGTCCATTGCTGTGGTTGTTCACCATCCCACACACCACCACCAATACCTCAAACACACTGTCCCCGCTGCATCTTCTGTCTTATTCCACTAATGGTGGAGGTCACGCAGAGTATACGTCTGTTTATCCCAAACTGGGATCAGGTGACTGTGGGCATTAACCATGGCAGATTGTCCAGCCTGCAGCCTTTAACTGTCATACTGTGTACACACACACACACACACACACACACACACACACACACACACACACACACACACACACCTTCCCTTATCTCTATGGTTCAACTTTTAAGAATATACAACTGGCGAAAATGGGGAAACGCTCAGATCCATATGCTGTCATTATTTGGATCATTCTCATAACTTTGTTGGTTGGTTTTATCAGCGACATAAAAGCACTGACGAAAGTGTGTCATTATGTTTATATTCTGGGAAGTCCCGCTGGTCCATCTCGGCACTAGAGATCACTTTGGACATTAAAACGGGACTTCACTAACAGTAAGGCGGGCGTATTTGGAGAATGATTACAGTTAAAATCTCAAGAACAGAAACAGGTTTTGAAAACAGAGGAAAACAATACATCAATGCTCGTTCCTTATCCAATTTTTATAGAGAGCTGGCATGGCATGATAGCCTGATACATTTGTGTGACAATTTAAATGAGTTTAGTGAACGTGGGCCAGCTCTGTGTCCCTGTTTCCAGCTTGGCCCGGGCGGCAGCAGTAGCAAGTGATGTGAGTGAGGGAAAGCTCATTAATCTGGACACATCAAGCCCGGCTCAGTCCCACCTGCCTCTGATCCTCCCACTAAAACTGGGACACACCTGGGAGTTCACCCACCTGCTGTCAAGGTCGTCAGCTTAAACATAGAAACATGCCCAGACACATGGGCACGTGTTCACAAACACACTCCCGTGCAGCTATGGTTGCTGTGGTCGATGCAGTAAAGCTCACACGGTTTAATGCTTCTTACTGAAGTATGATAAACCTGATCCCAGAAGTCACAATGGTGTAAGACATGCATCTACACAAATATATGAATATGCATTCTCACTCTAGAGACACCAATAAACACCTTTGCTGCTATTCTCTGTTTCCTCTCCCATCTCACTCTCTCTCACACCTCAACTCCACATGCACCATGCTGCTGTGTAACTGGAATATTCATGTGCTAATTAAGGGGTGAAACAGGTTGTCTCGTGTCGAGGAGCCAGAGAGGTACATGGAGGTTAGCTCAGTGTCACTTACCTCTGACACCAGTGAATACCAATGACCCGCCAACACTGTACAGACGCGGTGGCCGAGTGGTTAAGGTGATGGACTGTTAATCCATTGTGCTGTGCATGCGCGGGTTCGAATTTCATCCTCGTCGATTGGCTATTATCATGGGACTAACTGTGAGAGCATGCGCTGCTTGGAAGGATCAGTTTCCTAAGTTGTGAAGCAGTCATTCTGATTGAGATGTGTTCTTGTGCTCGGGAGTCAGAATATGGAGAAACATGGACGCTGTAAATAAAATGTCTTGTATTCACGTGTTTAAAGGTACAACATAGTTCCACAGACTCTCTGAGTTGTTCCGACTTGAGATGGCGTTCATGTGAATTTTCCCGGCAAGGAATTATTATTGATTGTTCAGACACCACATCAATCAATTTTGATTTGTATAGCACCTTTCATACAGGGGAGGACTCAATGTGACATGATCGCACAACAATGCATGATGATCCCATGTTATCCCACAGCCTAAAAAGCTGGTCATATGTGTGTATAAGTATAACATGGCTACTTGTGTGTGGTTCTGGTGTTCAGCATTTAAGAGATATATGGATATACTGAAGTTATTGTAAATGGTCCGTATTTATAGACCACTTTTAGTCTTGAGGACCACTCAAAGCAATTTACAGCACCGTTTTGCCATCCAACCATTCATTCATCCAGTGCTTCTATGTGCAGCACTTTCTTTATGACACATCATTCATTCACTGCCAGTGCTGCCGTCAGGGGCAATTTGAAGTTCATACAGAATGGGGAGACGGGGATCGACCCGCTGATCTTCTGGTGAGAAGACGACCCGCTCTACCTCTTGAGACAGCCAAAGTTAAAATTCAAATTACGCTTGCAGGAGGTGAAGGTGAATGCTTATATTTTTGTTATGTTGATTTATATATTCAACCAGAAACTTGTTTTAATGTTGTGACTGATTGGAGTATCTTTTGGACTGATTGAGTTGTATTCAGTCCTCATCACACATTGTAGGATAAGTATAAAGGACATGGACAGCGTAAGCAATCTTTGTGTTGGTCACTGAGCAGACTCAGGCAGAAGCAAAGATGTTTATATATGCCTCCCTATGTCCGTATCAAATTGAGCTGCTCCCCAGAAATGATCAAAGAGAAATATGTTGTATGTTGTAGAAATAGATGAAACCAGCAGGCTTCCAATGGAGAAGTACATTTGTAATGAAGTACGAGTCTGATGCAGCAGGTAGCATAGAGGGAGATGTCAGGGGGCCACAGCTGGCGTGGATGTTCCCCCCTGGTGCCCTCCCTCCATGGCACCAGCTCCACTGGCAGGCAGAGCTGTTGTCTTTCATTACCCCAGGCTGTCTAAATCTCCCATGAGCCCTGGGTTGGAACGCTCTGGTGTGGCATGGTGTGGTGTGGGCTGGCGCCAGGCTGTCCTTCGGACTGATGCCAGCTTAGCGTTGGACTGTCTCGCCCTCGATTAGGACATCGCCTGGACTGCCTGAAGGACACGAGAGCCCACAGCCTGGCTCTATTAAGTTCTCCAGAGCCTAACTGAGGATAGAGGCTGAGAGCAGGCATCTGAAATGGGCCTGGGGCTTTATTGTCTGTGAGACGCCGAGTTATGTTAACTTGCCACCTCACACCCGAGCTCCAGGAGCAAGACAACACATCCTTCAGAAGATTGTGAGCGTGTTGCTGAATGAAGCATGTGGATGCATGTAGGTGGATGTTGACTGCTTGCAGCCAACATTCCGTCGAGAAAAGATCAACTCAATATCCACCTTATTATGTGAACACAGCGAGTGTTGAATTTGACCTTTTTATCTTCAGAAAAGAGTGAATTATTTCACTTATGCCACTTTAGTTTTTGCCACTTTCTCTTGCAGATGATACTTTTCTACCTTGGACTTAGGTCAAATATTTCCTTTTTTTCAGCAGCTCTTAGATAAATACTCACAGAGTTTTATAAAATTTATTTTCTGGGATCAGCCGATGAGTTGAAAGAATAATTTGCTCGCAATATCGTGTCTACAGAATTCAGTCATCTCATGTCCTATTTAATTTGATTTAATAATGTCCGACTCTGCCACAGCCAAGAATAACTACAATTTAGAGACATATCAGTGTCGATAGATTATAGCAAAATATAAACAAGCCATAAAATAATCAAAAGTTGGATCTGATATGATGAAAGTGTATTTTGTTAATATTTTGCCAAATACATTGTCAGATGTTAGACTCCATGCCTGAGTCTCAGGCAGCAACCCGACCGAGCCCCAGGAGAAGATTTGCCAAGCCCAACCTGAACTTGAGAGGCATTCTGCTTTTTGTGTCCAGCCCGATGTTTACATTCAGCAAGTAGAGAGCCCAGCCAATGTAATAGAGCCCAAATATTATTTAATAATTTTGTGTTAAGACCAGATTACCTTTGGTGCAATATTTTTACATCATGTGGCCAACTCCCCTCTCAGTGTAAGGCCTTATTGAATGTTAAATCATGTGTCATTTCAGCGTCAGTTTATCTAAAATCTAGAACAAACTTCCCCCTCTTTTGATTTGATGTGAACACTCCTCTCTAAACCACATTGGCGTGTCCTGAAATAACCACTGCACAGAGATCTCAACATTGTATCAGATAGTACCGGTAAAGCGTCTGCTACAAACCCATTGGCAGCTTTATTTTATTCAGGATCTCTCCTAATTCCTCTCTTTCTGTTTCTACAGTTAAACTTCTGACAGCTTGATAGCACTATGACTACTATTGATTAATTCAATCCGAATACCGCCCGTCTCCTTCTCTTTTTGCTTCCTTAAATTAGAGGAGTTGGACTTACAGCTGCTCCTTTGTTCCTCTCTTCAGAATGGGATCTGAGCAACTGTACAATATTGCTTGCACAGTGGTCTGCTGGCTGACATTTTTGTATAATGTCATTTGGATTGTTATTCTGTTTAAGTCCTCGAGACCTTTCTCTTCTTGTAGCTCTTTGAAGAGAGAGGTCACACCTGACATGATCTCCTGCTAAAAAAAGAATTTCTTTTGTTTTATCTGCTTTCGTCTGTTTGTGACATTCTGGAGCCAATAAGTCTGTTCATCACTCTGTATTGTAATGCTCAGTTGGACAATTAACTGAATGCCTCACCCAGTCTGTGTGTTTTATTCTAGCAGCTTTATTCTTATGTGACTCACAGCCTTTATTTATCCCGTATATGACTCTGAGCTGTTTGCGTAAATGTGGAGGCGTGTATAACCAAGTGGATTCAGAGTTTATATCTCAGATTTACCTACGTAGTGAATATTTCTACAATGGGTTTCAGACAAAAGCTTTCAGAGAACTGCGTGCTGCTTGCAATAAGTTTCCGCTGGCTTGTGCTGTCTTCAAACCAGTCTGGATCCGCTTGTGTCCTCAACCCAACATGGGAGACATCCGCGCGAGGGATGAAGAGAGGAATGGGTGATGAAGATGGAAATAAAACAAGCTTCTCTGCAATATTTTGAGACTAACTAGTAAAAGATGTACTGTATGACAGAACAGAAGTCCCACAGGGTCCGGTGCTTTACTTGTAACTAGACAGGCACTCAGTCGAGCGCACAAGGTTGATCAACATGGTTCTCTAGTTCTTATGATAGAAACATAAACAAGGAAGTGGTCTGATAACCTTAATGATTTATATGTCATAATAATATGAAAAGAAAGTAAAAAAATCCTGCATCTTCCCCCTAACCCACATCTGCACTAAAATTGAATGTGTTCTTCTCAGACCCAGGCCCCATCAAGTTTTGTGGAAATATGTTCAGTAGATTCTGCATAATCCTGCTAACAAATAAATCAAAGACATTATCTCAGCTAGTGATAGGTGGTAGTTGCAGTGTTCAGTCCTATTTGTTACCATATAACAGCTGGAGAAAGACTAGCCTCCCTATGACAATATTTTGAATCCACTAGATCTGGGTTTTCATTTGGATCCACACCAACACTCATCAATACCAACCACCTAAATATGTCAGAACTTTTTCAGCAAGATTTGTACATAAATCAACTGTCAAAAAAATGCTTTATCTTGCAATGTTTAAGAAAGTTAAAAAAAACTCCCCATGATCTGGACCGGCAATAAAACTTTATGGGTTCTTCCCTCCGCCAAGGCCAATTATGCCCCCTTATTAAACCCCATTTAAATGTACTTGATCCAGATTTTAATTTGGATCTGCACCAACTTGCACCAACTCATAAATATCAGTCTCTCAATGAAAACAATTTTAACAAAAGAAAGTGGAAAAACAATTACGGGGTCGGGGCTCACACCGAGTTTCATGGCTGATCCGTCCAGTAACAAGAACAAACAAAAAACAAACAAACAAACGGTGATGAAGACATAACATTCTTGGCGGAGGTGAACATTTACTGAGCTAGAGAATCGGATGTGTAAAGGAACTGGACTGAACTGAAATAAAATGAACTGAATCAAACTAAACTAAGATTTAATGAAATGAAATGGAATGGCATCAAATCTAATCCAGTAAATTTAATAGAGGTGATCTCAGCTGAACTGAAACTGTTGCAGGGGTCACTGACACTGAGAGTCACTGAGGGAGAGAGAGAGAGAGAGAGAGAGAGAGAGAGAGAGAGAGAGAGAGAGAGAGAGAGAGAGAGAGAGAGTCTCAGGGCATTTGAGACAGATTGTAAGTGACAAGCTAATGACTGTGACCAGTAGGAGCCCAGCAGCCGGAACACAATCCACAAACAAAACAAATAAAGTGCAGAGGTAACTCTCTCTCTCTCTCTCTCTCTCTCTCTCTCTCTCTCTCTCTCTCTCTCTCTCTCTCTCTCTCTCTCTCTCTCTCTCTCCTGCTGACCTCTCCCTCTTTACCTGGGTCTGTGAAAATGCACACCCAGCTTAATTAATTCGCCACTGTACTTGTGTTGCCCAAAAAAAACCTCTGCTCCATTGTGTTGTCCGCTGTCCTCTTACCAACTGTTTTCCTTTACTGTGTTTTCGCTAATAAAGTCTCTCTGGAGCACGAGTCCATTTGCTTACAAACCCTGAACAGCCAGGTTTTTTTTTTGGAGCCCGTGCTGCCTGCTGTTTGCCAAACATCAATAGGCTAAAGCTTTTTCCCTGTTTCTTTTCTCCACGATGGTAAACTACCTCATTTGCACCGCTTGAAAAAAAGGAATGGCGTCTATTGTTGGCGGAGCTCTGCGTGCAGGTGTTTCCGTGGCCTCCGATGGCTTTCAGCTTCCGTGAGGCTCCGGGCCTGTGGGGGAGTCTGGGCTGTTGGTGGTGGGACAAGAAGCTGTATGTGCTGCCAGCGCTGGGCTCTAATCTAACAGAGATTTTCTGTTTAGCACTTCTATAGGACTCATTAGAGAGCCCTTTACTGGCTTGTTCAGGCAGCTACTTTGGGACAGCGTAGTGTGTGTGTGTGTGTGTGTGTGTGTGTGTGTGTGTGTGTGCATGTCTGTGTTTGGTGTGCCTGCTCATGCACATATACACCCGGTGTGTATAAGTCTGAGTGTCCCACCTGTTCCCAACTGTTCCCACTCGCTGGAGCATCAGCGGATGTGCATGTGAGCTAGAAGGGCCATAAACTCGCAACTGCCCTCACATGAGTGATACAACCCTGCAGGACAGGAGTCATCTGCCTTCTCCCCCTGCTGTGTGAGAGCTCCACCTGCTGGCCATGCTACTGTCACTTCTCTACACCTGACCAAAGAAAAACAGCATCCATTAGCTACGTAGTCATCGGGTGCTATTTGTCCATTGATGTATGTGACCAAATGAGTCTGCAGAGAGACACATTCATGGAAGGCTTTATTTACTGAAGCGCTGTTTGAGGAGAGATGGTATTGATATTTCATTATGAGTCTAATAAAGGGCAGCCAGTATTGAGTTTTCATTAATAGGATTGCTTCGGTGCAGATTAACTTGTCGACGCATTTCATGGTGACTTGGGGAGAAGCTAAGTGACTCCAGATGCGTGTCTTAACTGGCTGCAGTGGTGTGACTGATCTAGCAATCAGCTGCATCCCTCACAAGTGAAAAAGAAATGTGAGATTTAAAGATAGACAGAGACTGGCGGAGAGATAGACGGATAGAGAAGAGACAGAGGGAGAACACTGAGCAACCAAGATGTGATGAGAAAGATAGCGAGAGATCAAAAGAAGCACAGAATGTGAGTTAACAAAGAGCACGCAATAAACCAGAGGGGGGAAGAAAGAAAGAAGACAAAACTGGAAGAAATAAAAGCAAAAAAAGCTGCTGCCTCTCAGGAAGCAAAGACTGCCCCCTGTACATCTGTGAGTCCCTGTGCTGGGTTTGCTCTTCTTCCTCCAGGCAGTCCCTGACACCCGCGCCACTGGCCACCAACTTGTTTCGAACGCGTGACCCAGTAGTGCAGTGAATTTGATGAAACTAGCCCAGCAACAAACAAACATCAGGCTTTCGATGGTAAGGGATTTGGGATTTTAAGCAAAGCAGCTGGGGGCCTGCGTGGCGAACGCTGGCCCGTCCTTGACGTCCACTCCGTCTTGCTCCCTCTCTTTTCTCTGACACAATGGAGGCCTGAGCCAAATGGATTAATAGGAAGAGGAAAAGACCACAAAGCAGAGAGGCTTATACTGTCATCAGGACGGACACACACACACACTCAGTCACACACACACACACACTCACTCACACACACAAACACACACGCACTACTCCTCTCCAGTGATGAGACTGAACTTTCAGTACCATTAATAGTGTCATGATGCTTCTTTTTCATTCTCTCGTGTCTAAACAAGGCCTGGTGTGTGACAGTGTCTCGTCATGGCATTGTTACATTCCAGTGTGTGCTGCACTCCCCTCTGGGGGGGGTGAGATGAAGGGAACACCTCCCGTCCTTCCAATAAGCGGACTAAATAAGGCCTGTTCACCTCCTGGTATTTCCTGAAGCTCCGTGGCACGTCTTGAAGTGGCGGTGCCTCCATTAAAATGACTGATGATGCAGGTTCATGTTCACACAGCACAAAGACTTTAAGGCAATAATGGATGAGCCTGTTACCAACACATTGCTCTGTGTGTGGCTGTTCATTGTGTGTGTGTGTGTGTGTGTGTGTGTGTGTGTGTGTGTGTGTGTGTGTGTGTGTGTGTGTGTGTGTGTGTGTGTGTGTGTGTGTGTGTGTGTGTGCATGTGTGCGTGTGTGTGTGTGTGTGTGTGTGTGTGTGCGCGCGCTTGTGCTGTTTACTTAATCTGTTATTGAACAAACCAGGTGCTCTAACAGACTCCAGTTGGTCTGTAGCTTAGCAAAAAGAGAAGATGTGCACATATCCAGGAATAACTGGAAGTTCAGGAGGATTTTATTCATGCATTCACTCATTTATGACTTAATATATTTACTCATTTATAACTCTCAGGGTCATTGTCAAATGGGAGAAATATCTATTTATTGATTCAGTCCTGTGTCCATGTTTTTTGCAGCATTTGATATATCTGCGTATCTGAGTGTGTTTTATCTTTTTCTGATTCTTTCTACAGAAAGTGTCTCAGTACACCATCATCGTCCAGGCCACAGACATGGAGGGCAACTTGAACTTTGGTTTGTCCAACACAGCCACAGCTCTGATCTCCATCACTGACATCAATGACAATCCCCCAGAACTGACAGTCAGGACGGTGAGTCCACAGCTTTACTCCGATGTTTTATTGTTCTGTGTAAGGAACTGTATGAAAATGACTAGAAGGAAGAAGGGAGGGTTAGGTACAATTTATATTTGCTGAAAGCTGAGGACTCTTATTTCCTTCTTGTGACATTTACTATGTAAAAAAAAATAACTGTTCAAGAAAATCAGCAATTATTCAATCAATTCAAATAGATTTGAGATTTGTTTTTTCATAAAAATGCAGAGCCTCATCCATGCTCTGTTTTTAATATTAAAAAGTTCTTAAATAATTTTTTGTTCATGACAGAAAAAAATACAGTACAAAAAAACCCTCAGGCACTACATCATCCATACTCTCATGTCTATACATGATATCTAACAGATATTTACATGATGAAATGTGGCCAAGGGGTCTAACATATACATACATATACACAACATATGAAGGGTATGCTGTAAACAGAAGGCAAATTACATTTTAAACAGTAAAGATGAGGAAGGAGGTCACAGCCTTCAGTCCTATTCTGACAATACTCAATGCGTTTTGTCCGTTTTGCAATGTAAGTCTAATTTCTATATCTTAGAAGAAAAGTCAGTCTTTCCAGCTCCTGAATCTCTGCGATGATTTCAAGCCATGTATTAACTGTAGGTTTATATCTATTAAAGAGTAATTACTTTTTTGCTGCTACAGTTTTTTTTTAAAAACTGTCCAAATACAGTTAAAATGGGTATCTGTCATTTCCTGTTATTCCTTTGTAGCAGGACAATGTGTTATATCTATAGAGTTGTAGCTGTATTTCATCATATTAGCTTTGCCATTAATATATCATTTTGAGATACTGCTTTTCTTTCTTCTTGTTGTTTTTACCCATGTCAAGAGGAGGGTCTAAAATATGAATTAAGATTAATGCTGACAAGAGCCTTGGCAAGAGTCAGCTCCCCTCTCCACCCCACTTGTTTTCATACAGTCCCTAAATATCCCTATAATGTTCTATAGAGCCATCATGCTATACATTGTATTGTATATAAGGGTAGATTATTCTTAGGCAGAGCAGGTTACACAGGCATCCAAGTTAAAGAAAGCTCTTTACCTGGTCTCCGTCAAACGAAACGTAAATATTACAGCTGACAAAGATGTGGGGTAAGAACAGATATATATAAAATATATGACAACACAGTGACAGGTATAAAAAAAACAAATACAGAGAGAGACAGAAAAAGATAGTGTGCCTGAAAGTGAGATGGAAATCAGTTTTGGAGATGGGAAGTATAATCCCACCTCCCCCTCTGTGTGTTCCCTGCCAGCGGGGGCCTCTGGTGGCCAGGGTTTGTCTGTAGGCATCTGGCCCTGGTCCCTGATACCTCCACGTCGGGCTGACAGGAAGCCAGGCTGCAGCTGGCCCACTTCGCTATAGCAGAGTGTGGTTTGTCAGGAGTAGTTTGTTTTTTGATGGTGAGTTTACTGTGAGAGGTTATTGGTGAAGAAACAGCAAAGCAGAGACTCTTCTACGCAGAGTGTCAATGCTTGTGTGTGTGGATGTACGGATGTGTAAGCTTCTGTGTAGCTCGACTCTCTATTCTCTGCCTCGTCATATAGAATCAAAATGCTGACCGCAGCCTGACAGGCCCAGCCTGGATTGTAGCTACTCTTTTATTTGAGCACTTGGATTTCTGAGAGACTGATGCTGTCTGCAGCAGAGCTCAGAGGCAGTGTGTCAGCGTCACACTGTGATCCCTGTCTCCTCGGCAGGGCCGTCATCAGCGCACATTGCAAGTACAGTTCCAGCCGCGCTCCCTGATAAGAGCTCCCCAGCTGTCAGGGGTAGAGCTCAGTGATCAAGTCGGCTGCTCCTCTCAGAGCCGCTCTGTCCTCCGTCTGCGGCGCTGGCTCCGTCACCGCTCGTCACCGGGGACAAGCTCTGGACCAGAGTCCCACTGCCAAACAGAAACGGACATGCCGTGCTTCAACGGACACGTCCTTGACACGCAGAGCCCACAATGAAGAGACACGCACGTACATATGTGTAGAAGTCAAAAGTAAAACAGCAGCTGAACAAATCCTGATTGTGTGACTCAAAAGTGGTAATGAGTAAAAGTGAATAAAAATGTGTTTTTGTTGTTTTTACGCCACTTAGACACAGACAATGACTCATTGTCACATGAAAATCAGCGACAAAGAAATTGTTCTGCAGCAGATGCCTTTTCCGCTGCATTGTCAGTCTCCACTTTTTTTTGTTTTGCTTCCCACACAAGCAACTCGACTTGGAGTAGTTCAGTAATTATTTGTGTATAACAGACTGGAGAAGAATTCATTGCTCTCTACAGGAGGCACAGAGAAAGCCTGAGCACACTAATTAAGTGAAATTGCTTGTGGGGGCGTAAACCAAGCTGATATGTTGCATCTAATTTGAAAAAAATAAAAGCCCGATTTTTAATCCATTTCACCACATGGGTTTGGATGTGCTATGATGTTGCTATGTTCACCATTGTGTGAGATTCTAGCTGCAATCGCGCTAATCAAACAGTTCCAGACAGCGTACCACACCTTTGCTGAAGTGCACCCAGCGGTCGGTCACTCCCTGAACAAGGAAGAGCGGGAGAGCTGCTAGAAAAGTTGTGAGGATAAAAGATGAACTCTCAAACACACAGGCTCCCAGATGTGTAATTGTAATTCACCTGTAGAGCTGCTCTTTGTAAATAGCAGAAAAAGCTGGAGCGCCAGAGATGATTAACTTCCACTACTTTTCCTTTGCTTCCCACTCTTCAATTTAGATTTGTGTTAAAAGAGCAGACTGCAGGAAAAGCAGCGTGATGTCTGTATAACATAAAAAGATGGGTGGAGGATCGACTCTTGTTGCCAGCAGCTTCATCTTTATTACACTATAGCAAAGACATAAGAGCCATCTTAAGTGGACTAATGTCAGTCTGATATCAGTACGAGTCTGTTTTTGGGACATTTATTCTTCCTAATGCCGTCATTTCCATTTGGTGCCGTTTTCAATGCCCCATGAAGGAAGAGAACAGCTCATTTAGTCTTGTTGAGCTCCAGCTCTGCCATGTAAAATGGGACATTTTCATTTGCTGAGTCTGTTTTCAGGAAGGAGGCAGTCGATTCCCCCCGCTGTGCAGTGCACCTTGATGCAGATGTATTTTCTTTAAATGATTTAGCGTCTGTGCAGCGCTGTAGCCTCACTAATTTCCCCTGGCTGGAAGTGTAGCTCAAACGTGTGAAGGCCAGACATGTCTACAGACAGTGTATAAGATGAGAAGATTTGAATGGTCGCTATCATGCAGAAGTGACCCTGTATTATATTGGTTTTATTTAGTGCAGTCATTAATACATGTGGGATCTATTGACATGTCACAGGCTCATTAAATAAGACCCTGAGATAAAGTGGATTTGAATAGTGAGGTCACAGGAGTCATATTATCCCCAAGGACTAGAACTTTTGACCAGAAAATATGTTATAAACACACCTTTCTTTTTGTGTGTTTTGGTGCTACAGCTTCACTAGTCTGGTTTGACTTATGGCAGCCAGTGTTTGCAAATTTAAGATAGATATTACTTTGTAACGGACGGCCTCTAACTTTATGAGTCCTCTCTACTTGTACTGAAAAAAACGGTGCTTAAAGGTGCACCAGTGCAGGCAGTGACTGTGACCTGACTCTACTGAATCACCACAGTCACTTTCAGTAGTGGAGCTCAACTTGCACTGGGGAGTGCAAGCACATGATACACAATAACTAAAAATCTACAATCCTGACGACACATTTTGTGACATTACAAGTCAATTTGCCCTGCTTCTTTTTCCACCCTCCTTGTAACGACCAAATCCTTCAGAAGACTTGAAGCCTGTGTCTCTCGTGGCTTATCAGTGGATCCACATTGCATTTTAAAGAGAGTGGCCATTTTGGGAAGCGCCCCCTCTCTACAGTCAGCACCATTGTGAATGCCTCTGAGAGAGAGAGAGAGAGAGAGAGAGAGAGAGAGAGAGAGAGAGAGAGAGAGAGAGAGAGAGAGAGAGAGAGAGAGAGAGAGATTTTGTTTGGCTGTCTGACAGTGCAGCCAAACAAGCTTGGACGGTTTGTGGTGGTGTTTTTGCTAAAGCTTGGGGTGAAAATGAAATGGAGGAGCCCACTCACCAGAGACTGGGAGTGCATATTTAATTTGTTCTCTGCTTATCAGCCCGGTCGTACTGCGGGGGATAGGCGGGGAGGGAGGGAGAGAGAGGGAGGAAGAGAGGGAGGAAGAGAGGAATCGGGTGGATTTTGGACACGGCTTCAAACCCCACGATGATGAAGCCATTAAAGTGAACAGCAGCTGGCAGACACACACCATAAACAAGTTAACGCTTCACAAGAAGAAACCCAGATTATCGTCTGACAATGAGAGCTTTTAGTGTGTGTGTGTGTGTGTGTGTGTGTGTGTGTGTGTGTGTGTGTGTGTGTGTGTGTGTGTGTGTGTGTGTGTGTGTGTGTCCGTCCCTCTGTAGCCAGATAAATCCCCACAGAGAGGGACATGTATCCAATTGCACTGTAAATTATTCTGCGGGCTCTGCAGCTGTCACCAAGTTTCCTCCAGAGTTAGTTCAGAGGGGACTTGTTTCTCTTTGCGATATAACGAAGATCATTAGACAAAGATTATTCCTACCGCTGCTTTAATTACAGTACTTATCTAATTGTGTATTAGGGACCCAGATTTGGGGAATTATCAGAACCTAAATTGCATGGCTAAACACTTAATTGAACAAATCCATTCGTTCAGATAAAGAGTTTCATATTAGAAGACACGTTGTGGAATAAGAGACTGCATTAACATAATGTGAGCTATGATTCTCTATTATACACATTTAAACAAACATGTCTGCTCTCTCTCTTGTGCATCCGCTCCTCTTTCTAATTTCTCCTCCATCTGTTTTGCCACCGCTCGCTCTCATGTCGTTATGTAATGAGCGTTATTGGCTTGACCCCAAAAGCAGTTTGTTTTCATAAACACAATTATGGAAAAGGCCCAGAGATTGATGACGGTCAACTTATTAACATGCAGTGGCCCACCGCTGGAACAGCATCAGCATAATGTTGCCTCCCCCGTCCTCACCCCCTGTCACCTCTCCTCCCTCCTCTCTCATTCACCTCCTCCCCTCGTCTCCCTCCCACTCTGTAGTTTTCTGGAGAGGTGCCAGAGAACAAGGTGAACGTGGTGGTGACCAACCTGACGGTGGTGGACAGGGATCAGCCCCACAGCCCCAACTGGAACGCTGTCTACCGCATCGTCAGCGGCGACCCCTCTGGGCACTTCACCATCCGCACCAACCCCATCACCAACGATGGCATGCTGACAGTGATCAAGGTAAAGCTGAAGCTGTTTGTTTAGATCCTCCACATCAGCTCTTTCAGCGTGAAAGTGAACAATTGCTTCCATTGTTATTCAACACTGCCTCTTGTATGTTTCCACCTGCTCTGAAGTGCCAGATGCTGACGACTGAGTGTGTAGGTCTCACGTCGTGTTCAATGACTTGTATGACATTTCTCAAATTGGAGTTAGAACTAATCTTGCAATCAGCTGCACTCATTTTCCTCCCATGTCTCACAATTTGGTTTTCTCTCTCTCCTTCTTCCTGCTCCTTCCTCCTTGATACGTCGGCAGCCGGTGGATTTCGAAATGAACCGTGCCTTCATGCTGACCGTGGTGGTGTCTAACCAGGCCCACCTGGCCACCGGCATTCAGTCCTCCCTCCAGTCCACTGCGGGAGTCACCATCTCAATTCAGGACGTGAACGAGCCTCCCGTCTTCCCTGTCAACCCCAAGATGATCCGCTTTGAGGAGGGCGTGCCCGCAGGGACCACTCTGACAGTGTTTGCTGCTCAAGACCCCGACCACTTCATCCACCAGATCGTTAGGTGAATCATTTATTTCAATACAATTTATAGTATGCAACAATTCTTCATTTAAATTTCTAAAAACGACCAGGTCTATGTTATATATTTTGTAAACTTGTGTACTTACATTATCCACGATTTTTTTCAAGGTAGCTAGACATTTCATCTACATATCAATTTTACCCATGGATTTGCCCGTCTATGCTGTAACTTCCGGGGCCAACAACATATGACGAAGTTAGCCAGTTGGCTGTTTTTACCTGAGTTGCGTCAGGTAGATTTTCATCAGCTACGGTGGTGAAGACAACAACTCCCATGATCCCATGCTGCCCCGAAACGTCATCAAACTAGGTCTATTGTTATTATTCTGATTGCTAAATGCTATAGAAAATATCTGCAACCAGTCAATAACAAGTTGTGGGATGTAAAACCAAAACAATGAGCTGAAAGATGCTAAAATGCACCTTTGGACAGTGAGTCTGGTAACTTTATGTTGGTTTGTTACTATAACAACCTCTTTCTCACGAACTACATTTGGTGTATTGTTAATGTGAAAATATTGATTATAGCATTTTCAAAGTGGTGATTTAACAAATTATTTAACCTTAAACCTTTGAAATATTTATTTCAGTTTCAGTGTTGTATGCAGTGTTATACAGTGTCACATTTGCAGCACTGGCATAATAACAAAAATGACAAATTGCAAGCAAGTTAATTTAATAGAAAGTCTTAGTGATTTGCAAACATGTCAGATGTTATTGGAAGTACTACACCACTTGTTATTAATTGTGTAAGTACTACTGCAAATACACAGCTATACAATGCAGCAATGGGCAAAACACCAGCTCAGAGATGTCTTATGTTATTATGAGACATGTCGATCTTCATGGTTCATTATGAAACTGTGGCAGGAACATTTTAATATGGCGGGCCCCCACAGTCTAGATGATTAATGGGAAAAACTGGTTTGACGTGGTGAGATAGGAAATTGGCCTTGGCAGAGGTTTTGCCCTCTCAGAGCACCCCCCTAGTTTGAATGGAGGTTTTTAGATATATTCACAGTTAAGGACTCATATATCAGTTGTCTAAAGGAGGACTGAAGCTACTCTGAAAGCAAACAACTACTTTATATACATTCATAGTGACGTACTTCCAATATTTTGTCCACCCCTCCTGTATCTCTCTGAATCAGTGTGTTTGATCAGTGCTGGACAGTTTCTTCACAGTTTATCCCTCTTCTCTGACATTTCTCAACTGACCCCCCACCCACATCCCAAGCTCCAGTTACCTCCCTGTTGCCAGGCGACTGGTGTAAAGAGGTCATCCTGTAATGAGCTGGACACCGTGCCTACCCTCCTTATATCCCTTGTCTTCCTCCTCTCTTCCTCCTCATTGATCGCTCCCTTCCTAAAAGGGATGACACGCAACGGGCATCGTGCCAACCCCGGCATCGACCTTGTGTGCGACAGAAACTCCCACATGTCCACTGAGGTCCAGCGGCACCGTTCCGCTCCATCGCCAGCTCCAGCGAGAGAGATTGATTTTTCTTAATGTCAGTGAGACGGCCTCTACCACTGAAGAACCCAGTGGAAATGTTAGTGGATTGTTTGGGAGGTAGTGGAATATGTACTCTTATATACACTGTGCAGAGGAATGAGCAGTAGCCACATCTCAGGTTTCTCCTGAAAAGACATGACATGCAAACTAAGTGGGTTGAGCTCTTCAGCCCTCAAAGAGACGTACCTCCGCTTTTACTCTCTTTTCTCTCATCCCTCCCGCCCTCTCGCTCGCTCTGACCCTGTCACTTTCTTCCTTGTCAGTCTGTTATTGATGGGAGCTCAGAGCTGCTGTGTTCTCCAAAGCAGCTTGCCAGCAGAAGTTCAGTTCATGCTCAGACAGTCTCATCTCGCTTGCTGCTGCTGTATTCCCTGTAGGTGACCTCACTTGAACCCCCCCGCAAAATCTATACACAAAAGACACCGAAATGCACAAGCGTAGACTCACAAACACACACGGACATGCATGAGGATGAGTGAAAGGCCTGTGCATGAGCAGTAGATGGGAGAGGAGCCAGCTTGTATTTTTCTCTCCCTGGAGGAAAGGAAAGAAAAGATGATGTGAGGCGAGGCCTGTTTAGATGTGATTTAAGTGGCAGCGAGAGCAAATTAAGGAGCCGTTCAGAAAAATGCGTGGAAAGCGCCAGGCGTACCGCTTTCATCCTTTATTCCTCTGCGCTCCGGAGGTTGCACTACTGTTGCACCTGCCGTTACTAAGCAACCAAAACCTTTCATCCAATTAATAGAAAGCATCAATGATTAAATTAGCTTAACTCAGAAAAAAGTTTGAAAAAAAAGATAACTGGATTTCCAGCACCATAAATCCTCCTCAGTTATTTTATTGCTTTCTGTGCATCCCTTTCTTCAAGCTAAAAACAAAATAAGGAAATTCCCAACTTGATCCGGGAGCGCTGTCTGGACGGTGGGAGATTCAGAGCTTATTGCAGAGTAGTTAAAGACCAGTTTGACGTTGTTCTTCAAAAAACTGCCATGAAACGTCAATGTTTATAGACAAACTAATAATCTCTTACCAGTGATTGTCTGGTCTCTGCGTTTAAATTGTTCCAATAAGGATAATACAACAGATGAAATCATAGTCTGGCAATAAATTGTTGTAAAAGTTGTTTTAAAATGGTAACACCACTGTTTTTTCTATAAAGAAAGAAACTGGATTTAGTCGTTTTACTCATTTTAATTAATAAATAAAACAAATAATCTTACATTAAACAAGAATGGCATAAGTGGAGAGCATACCCTCACCAAGAACTAACAGTCCCCTTAGAAAACTACATTTAAATTCCCTGGATCCAGATTTGTATTTTGTACTTTCATATGTATCTGCAAAAGGAGTGGATTCAAATTATAATTCCCATAATGCAACTCCTGTATATAATATCTTCCAGTAGAGGCTCCACACTTCATTGCATGACTCATTCTCTCCTCTTCTTCTGATCATATGAAAACCCAGTATATAGAAGATGGTTTGTGTGGTTCACGTTGCCACAAACTGGGTTTAAACAAATTGATGAAAATGACAAAATATGGAAATCTCAGCAATTAAGGAAATATTTTATCTTTTATATGATTTATGTGCCCTAGATAAACAACATTAATTTACACACTAAGACATACACAGTTTGTTATTAAAATAGTGTCAAATACTTTGTTTTACCTCTTGCTGTGGCTCAGGAGGTAGACTGGGTCGTCCAATACTGAGAAGGTCGGTGGTTAAATCTCCAGTTCCTCCAGTCCCTGTCGTAGGGCGCGATACTCAACCCTCGATTGCTCCTGACGGCTGATGGTGTATGATGGTGTGTGATAGAAAATGTATGAATGTGAATTGGTGAAGGCTAGTTGTACTGTAAAGGGCTTTTAGTGGTTCTATATAGATACAGTTAATTTGCAGATACAGTTAATTTGCCATTTAGAGAAGTCAAGCTCACTTTTGTAATCATCATTAAGATATCCTGATTGATCAAAGCTGTAGTTGTGTATATTTTTGATGTAGGGTCTATTTTTCGAGCTGTTGAAGGGGCCTGCGGTCTCCAGGAGCCCAAACAGAACATTGGGGTTAATGGTTCCAGTCCTCACACTTTGATCTGTTCGCTGCAGATGTAGAAAGCGGGAGGGGACATCTTGTTGGCACAGGAAGGAGATGAGAGTGCCTGACATGTCACACAAACACCAGAGTCTGCCCTGCAGGGCAACATCACATCCTGACTAACTCTGCGTGACAAGTTCTTTCACTAAAAATCGTATTTATTTTTATGTATCTATGCTATTTTGTCAAGTAACTGTGATAATAGGATAGAGGGGGATCCCGTCTGTCAGCGTGACCCTCTCTCTTTGTCTGTTCGCTAAGTGTGTACCAGTCGTGTGCGTCTTTAGCTGGAGGTGGAATTAATTGGATCCACGCCTGTGAGGCTGCGGGAAACTAGTGTCAGCCTCCAACGCAGTGTTTTAACTAAGCCCCCTTTCCCATTGATCACGTTTCCTTCTGACCACGATTATATTCAGAAACACTCCCATGATCTCCCTCCTGTCGCCGCACTCTCCAGCTGCGTCTCTCACACCTACCCCCCATCATCCCGGTGACACTTCGACCATCTACCTACTGCGGAGACTTCCATAATTACCCTTTTCTCACTAGGACCCGAGAGAGGAGCACTTCTTCCACTCAGTCGGCTGTTAAGACTCGTCATAGTTGTTAATGGGATTTATGGACTGTAATTGCAGCTGTCACACTCCACTCCGGTGATGTATCGACCGGTGACGGTGATGAGAGTTGCCGTGGCGCCCGTGTGGGCAGAAAGAGCGGTGAAGTTGTTAAGAGCGCTGCCTTGCTGTTCGGCATATGGGTTCAGGTTTTCATCGGTCTTCTTGCTAATGAGCTGCTGCTATGATAAGCTCAGTAAACATATGTTCCACTCTCCATGTCACTGTAATATTTCAAAGGTGCTTGGCTGGTGT
Source organism: Hippoglossus hippoglossus (assembly GCF_009819705.1). Taxonomy (NCBI): domain Eukaryota; kingdom Metazoa; phylum Chordata; class Actinopteri; order Pleuronectiformes; family Pleuronectidae; genus Hippoglossus; species Hippoglossus hippoglossus. The sequence continues at coordinate 22,712,464 of NC_047155.1, read as the reverse complement.
TTCTTATTATGGTGATGAACATTGAATCTGATAATGACTACTTTGGATTCACAAACATAAAGGTTCAGAGCTGCTGGGAGTTCAAGTAAGAGTTTGCTGCTAAAGTTCATTTCTGGAATATATTTGTGCCTGCATTTGCCTTTGGATTTAATGAACCTTCTGCCTGTCTAACTGTCTGTTTGTCTGTCTGTGTGTGTGTGTGTGTGTGTGTGTGTGTGTGTGTGTGTGTGTGTGTGTGTGTGTGTGTGTGTGTGTGTGTGCGTGTGCGTGCACAGGTACTCCAAGCTGTCAGACCCAGCGAACTGGCTGAAGATCAACAGGACCAACGGTCAGATCACCACCATGGCGCTCCTGGACCGAGAGTCCATGTACGTCAAAAACAACGTGTACGAGGCCACGTTCCTGGCATTCGACAATGGTAAGTCTGGTAAGTCAGGATGTCTGTGTGTGTCGTGGTGATTCGAGCAGCTGTACAGTGACGGCAATATCCAAGCATCCCAGCAATTATTGGATGATGTCCTATGAAATTTGGTGCAATCATGGTCTCCAGGAGACGTCCAATCACTGTATGGACAACACGTCTCCACCTCATGCCACTGCACATGAATGAAGTGAAAATAGATCTCGGATACAGGTGCTGCCGTCTAGTGCTGGTGACATCACTAGGGGCGGGACAAACCTATAAGTGTTGTGACAGTTGTAATTGGGTAATGGTAGCCTATACCAACGCCCGACCAATCACGGATCAATCTCAGCCGTCGATCACGATGTCTTTTAGAGGCTCTAAATACCTAATAAAAAAAAATACACACAAAACTTTGGTGATACCTCAACTAGAAAACTGCCCTGTTTCATTCCTCTCAATGCACCTCACCTCAACAGTAAAGAAACTCATTACAACTGTTGGATGTGCTTTGAAACTGTGTATTTGCAAAGGCTGAGGCCATTTTACACAGGTCTAAAGGATGAGTCTATGGTGTGGCTGGAGTGTGAATGAGAGAAATATTTTGTTCATATACTGAATGTTCATTTCTCCGTCTCCCCGTAGGAAGCAGGCTGAGAATAATGTGTGTCAGTGCTGGTGTTGAGTAACAGAAAGAGCTGAAGAACTAAAGCTCTGTGTGTGAGCAGGAGGGACTCAGGTGTTTTCACTCCGGTGAGAAATGAGGGATCAGTTGCCCTGAAGCAAACTAAGCTAAGCTCAAAGTGTTGACTGCCTATTGATTCTGGAGCCCACAGTCAACAAGGGGATATATTCCACTTTGATTGAAATTCTCTTTACTTATTCTACTCAAGCCAAGCATAAGAGAAGCAGCGAAGCACCCGGCCAATCACAACCGACAACACGGTCGAAGGGGCCTTGGGGCGCGGGGCGGCAGTACATTTACATAGCTGATGCACCACTTTACTGTGTGATAGAGGGAAAACAGCTGAAACACAACCCTGATGAGCTGCTGGGGTAAACTCCATCCACGCTGCACTGCATCAGTAATCTGAGTCCAGCTCGCTGACAGTCTCTGCACAGGGGGTTGTCAGCTGAATGTCGAGGCCACAATATGTCACTGCTGCAGTCTGTTCAACAGAGCAGCACACTCCTCTCTTCATCTGTAGTTTGTCATCATTCACTATTAGCCTTGATCGAGTTCATCACACTGTGAGACTGAGTTACTGACTCTGAGTCTGTTTTAATCACATCAGGAGAGAAGCTGTGGATTCACATACATGTGTAAAGAGCTTTGTCAGAATAATAAAACAGTTCATAACACTCAACATCAGTTGGATAGGTTTCACATGTATTTGCTTTATTCTGACATATTTCTGATTTTAATCATAGGATCCAACCTGACTGCTTTCACTTGTTGAGGTGAAAAAAATTCTTTGATTCCGTTTTGATTTTAATGGTTCACACATATATAAGAGATGCAAGGGGCTCAATCAGGGCATTGTCCAATGGAACTGATAGTTAGGATCATGAAAATAAAAAAAGACAAAAGAAATCCACACCCAGGCAGATATATGCCAGTACACAACACAAGTAAATACAGTTAGGATGGCTGGATTAAAAGTCTTTAGCAAAACATTGCAAAGAGGAAAACAAACCTTTCCAATTAATCTAACCCCATTCCACGTGTGTCTGGACTGTGGGAGGAAGCCGGAGTACACACAGAAACCCCACACCGACACAGGGAGAACAGGCAAACTCCAAACAGACCCTGGCAGCACTGGGATCTGAACCAGGGACCTTCTAGCTGTTAGGCCGCAGTGCTGACCACTGCAGTTGGTATTTGGTTAAGATACATGCAAGTGTCGTAGAGTAATTAGGGAAATATATACATCTAACATCTAACATACATATACATTAAAACTAGTGTGCATACCTCCACCAAGGCCCAACAGTCGCCTTTAATTCAATGAACCCTCACCAAATGTCACATACTCAGAAATATCAGCTCCATAACTAAGGCCAATTTTTATGTCCCCGTGCCGTGGAGCCTGTGACAGAGGATTTATGTTTTAGAGTTGTGAAGAATGTCGGGACAGGAATTTCTTCAAATTTGCTATAAACATTCACTTGGACTCAACTGATTTTGGTTTTAATTTTCTTCAAGATCCATTAATTATTTCCTGGGAAATCAGTGAAAATGTCAAAACAAATTACATCCTATCTTTCAATGTTAAAGAAACTGAAATCTGATCTGCACCAAAATGTAACTGGTTCATCCCTGGTCCACATTCTCCTACCAAGTGTCATGGTAATCCATCCAGTACTTTTGATGTAATATTGCTTACATCAAGCAAATACATAAACCAATAAACATAAACTCGAGGTAATAAAACACCTCAACTTGCAAGCAAAGCAAATGCGTTTGTGGTCTCAATAATTATCTGGTCACATCCACTGATTTTATTGGATTTTATTTCCCTTCTATAATTAAAGTCCGAGTTAAATAAATTTCAATTAAATTAATGAAAACTCCAATTATGTGCCTTTTCTTTTAAAGTAACCCCGGAGTCTTTTCATCATTTGCTCTCTGCTCGTGTGTTTATGTCTCTTATTCAAATCACATCCCAGAGAAAACAAACACTTTCAAATCCGAGATGATCTTTTATGAGTTTCGTTCTTGCTGATTCGCTCTGTGCAGTGCGCATGGTGCCAACACTTGTGTCAGCACTTTGACGACTTACAGTCCCTGAAAACTGCACATCGTCTATACCTCTGATATTAAATATTAATGAGTAAATAAGCAACAATCAAAGTTACATTTTGGAGGAAAACACCCATCTGTATTATTTATCATAAAACAGTTCAGCATTATGAAGGCTATGCAAATGTCTTTTATTGGGATGTTTGTGTGAGGTTTCATCACATTTCATTGTCAGTGGTCTGACAGTTTAAATAAACAATCAGCAGTTGTCACATTTTTATCCAATATGCGCTCGTGTGATTGGTGCATGCACATTCATTTTAAAACCACCAGAACAGGAGGGACTGTCTCACATATGAAATCACAATCATCTTCAGTTCTTTGTCAAGCTGATTGAGCATATACCCCTTCGGGACCTTTATTCAACAAAATCAATTAGATGCATCGATATATGAAATTTATAAAGAGACGTTCTCGATCATTTTCGGTCCGGCAGTGACATATTTCACCTCACACCAGAGTTCAGCCTCATTACAAATGTTTTTCACCGCTCTTGTGTTGAGACTCGCGACCGATCAGCAAAACAAGTTCACTTTGCATCGTGAAAGCAATGAGGCGCTCATTCCCAGCACCGTGTCGTACAGCGTCGACAGAGGCAGCGGCAAAAAAAAAAAACACCATTTGTCATTCAGTGCGAGTGCAGTTCACTTACAGTGCACGCTGTAATCAAAGCTGTTAACGGTGCATAAAACATCACAACCGTGTCTCCTGACCTGATCCGGTTCTGTTCCGGTCTGGCAGACGGTGTTATGATGGGTCTGTGTTGGTGGACGCAGTAAATGGTTAGTGTTTGAGTCATTTCCCGGCATAGTGCAGATAACAGCAATCTTTGTGTGAGCGTCGTCCCCTCCAATACGAGCCTCGTCTGAGCCTTTTCACTCACTGAAACATTTACGTGTCCTTTCATTTGTTCTGGCTGTTTTGTTTGGGTGCTCCACTACAAATGTTGTCCCTGCACTTTCAGCCACTCGGTAAACAAAACATTTTTCTTCCCCAGTTGTTTCTCTGCCTCGCCGCCTCATTTTCTCACTTCAACACATGAATCGGCTGGTAAAATGGCCCTGAAATGAAATGAAGGGATTGTTTTGCCGTCTTCTGTAGCTTTCTCAACCCCCCCCCCATCCTGCTGCTTGCTGCATCTTCAATCATTTCATCTACTCCTTTGCTCCTTCTCTCATTTACTCACCAGCTCCTCCTCGTGGTCTCTTTGCCTCCTCTCTCTCTCTCTCCAGGCTCGCCTCAAGCCAGCGGGACAGGAACCCTCCAGATCTACCTGATCGACGTCAACGACAACGCTCCGGTGCTGATACCCCGGGAGGCCCAGGTGTGCGAGCGTGCGCGCCCCAACTCCAGGATCAACATCACGGCTTCAGACGCGGACGCCGACCCCAACGTGGGGCCCTTTGTCTTCGAGCTGCCTTCTTTTCCTGCCACCGTTCGCCGCAACTGGACCATTTCAAGGCTGAGTGGTAATTAAATGCTGTTCACTCTTCTCAAGACAGTTAGGAGTCAGGACAGGCAGTAGGAGAGGCAGTATAGAGGAATGACGGATGACCGTTCAGCATCCTCAGCTCAATTCAACCATAAACTTAACATAAGGGTTGCTGTAGAATAACTGTCGGGGGATCTAGGATGGCTGTAAGCTGTGGGAGAAGTTTAAGAAAATGTCCTAAACAGCTCACAGTGAGAGAAGCGGGTACCATCCAGTGCTGACGTACGATCCAGCGTTTGTGACAAATGAGATCCATTCATCTCTGTGTCCCCCGAGCAGCCCATCTGTCACCTAATCCACCCAGATGGATGTATCACAGCAGTTGTCTTGAGGACAAATCTGATCACATACCTGGATTCTTCTCCCACTGAGACTCTTGTCTTAGCTCGACTAAATGATAGATGCTGAAGGTTATACATTCTCACATTACGTCTTGATATCTTTATTGCCTCCTCGCGTACATACATACACGTCAGAATGATCGCTGACAGTTTGTTCGCTGCTGGCTGCTTTTATTTGGTTTGTCATTTCCTCATGCCCGTGCACATGATGACATGATATGCTGCTGTAAACAAAATGTACTTTCCCCACAGTTCACTCTCTAATCTTATTTCCGCCTTCATCTTCTCCTCCTTTCTCCCTCCGATACGCTCCCCTCCATCTCTTAATGTTTCTCCACTTTCCGCTTTCCGCAGGCGACTACGCTCAGCTCAGGCTGAGGATTCCTTACCTGGAGGCGAGTGTGTACGAGATCCCCGTCATCGTGTCCGACTCGGGGAACCCTCCTCTGTCCAACCGCTCCGTGATCAGAGTCAAAGTGTGTCCCTGTGACGATAACGGAGACTGCAGCACCACAGGGGCCGTGGCAGCCGCTGGACTCGGCACCGGGGCCATCATCGCTATACTCATCTGCATCATCATACTGCTCAGTGAGTACGACGAAGTGGAACAATCAGACCTCAGCGCGACTGGATCTGTCTTTTTCTGCAGGGTCTTAAAAGTCTTACAATCTAAAATTCAATCATCTGCAATTTAGGCATTAAGAATTCTGAGAATACGTTACATTTTATGTATATGACACCTCGTTTGTTTGTTTGTTTGTTTTTTTCTTTTCTGTCACATGTTAGAAGCGTCATCAACACACTAACTCACTCACGGTGAATCTCCTGCTGTGTTCTCACGTGGGCTCATTCAGACATTATCTTGACTCGGGGGCTGGCAGGATAAACTCAAGGAGAATGTCCGTCGCCTCTCACTCAGATATTTGCATTCTCACATTCAGCCCCTCCAGATAATTTCAGGATATTATCTACAAACAACACCCCAGTCAGAATTTATGTCAAACCACTCAACTTGTCTGTGAGACAGACTTCATATACTGTCTCTGTCTGTAGTTTGAGAGATAATGTGGTTTTTTTAGGGCTTTTCTTCAATAATGGGGAAGTGTAAATAAATAATTCCGGGACTCCTGAAACCCTGTGTTTGGATGTGATGTACTTGATGAAAATTACAAAAGGTACACATTCAGGGCTGCTCCTATACCAAATATGTTCTTTACTTGTGACCACAGGCATGGTTCTGCTGTTTGTGGTGTGGATGAAGCGCAGAGAGAAGGAGCGGCAGGCAAAGCCCCTGTTGATCGACCCCGAGGATGATGTCAGAGACAACATCCTCAAGTACGATGAGGAGGGAGGAGGAGAGGAGGACCAGGTATGGATTCTAGCAAATACACTTAAAAGCTGTTAAGAGATGTCTTTTTTTAAGATGTTTTTTACTGTCTCTTCCAGATGGTTAGGAATTGATGAAATAGATTAGATAATGGTTGATCAATTCCCATTAGGATCACCCATACACTGTGACAAGTCTCTATGATGAATAAATAGTTTTGTCTAAACCAACTCTGAAAAATGTTCACTTTACTATACATGTATATATAAATATATATGGCTGAGAAGCAGGAAATAGTAGATTTTTGGCAAAGTTAGTTAAAAAGAAAGATTCATTATTATTTGGCATTGAGTATTCGCTAATTAATACTGATTATATAGATTGCAGATCTAGAATTCTTAAATAAAGGCCAACCATCATCAGAAAACAGAACCAGTAGAAGAGGAAATGAAAATGAGGTAAAAACTCTTAAATAAACTGTTGTTGAAACAGGACCAACTATTGCTCAACACATACTCTCTTTTAATATTTATTATTCTCTCATAAATAGAAACCAACACAATAGCACATTTCCGCATCTTTGATTAATTCAGAGATGTATTATTAATGAAGGCATTTATGTTGTTTTCCAAAACCCACACACCAGGTTTCTAGCACATTCACGCACACGAGGATCAAATGGCAGCAGTGCACACAAACATATTTCTACTCTTAAGCACCTGTTTGAGGATTTAGTGGCTGCATTTATTTATCAGCTGCAGCAGAGCTGTTAAGATAAGTCGACAACCTGCTCCATTTATTCACAATACAAATGTACAACACGCGGTTGTAAAGAAAACCAACAATTGTATACAACTGATTGCACTAACAGCACTGTTCATTTCACTTTTATGTTCCATTTAGTTTAGACAAACTGAAATCTGCACGGAATACAAAATGAAGGGGGAAACACACTGTGCAGTCAGCATGAATTGCACATAAATATCCCTGTGTGTGTGTGTGTGTGTGTGTGCGTGTGCATGCGTGCGTGCGCGAGCTCGCGTGTGTGTGTCATGCATGAGGCTCGTATTGTTTTGTACTTTACTGAAATGTAGTGTAGTGTCTGTTTCTATCATGAATGTAATAATAACTTACAGTGTTCAATAAATGATCAGTAATATTTTGTAATATTAAATCAAACTACAGCTGCTCTCCGAACACAAACATGTTCTCATGAGCTGCTCCACATTCATTTAGAATCACAGCACTATGACTTCTGGGTAATTCACTTGAGCATCACACTGTTCCACATCGTCACTACATACTAACTCTGAGCAGGTTTTTATGATGAGCTATAGAGTTTTATAGTATTAAAGAGTTCACACTGAGAAAGACGCAGATTTATTAATAAAAAATAAACTGAAAGCAGAGAGTATGCATGTGGAATGTACTCAATGTTTGAGTGGGCTTTTGATGGGCTCTGTTCTCCCACAATGCATTGCACAAAGGAAACGGAGGAGCTACTCCCAGCTGGAAAAAAATGAAATAACTTGTGGGTGTTGAGAAAACCAGATAAATAATCAATCTTAAAAAAGAACTCTTTCTTTATATTTACCTGGCAGTTTGATGGACATGTGAGTCATTCATTTCCAAGTATGTCTGTTAAATCACTGGAACATTACACATTGATGGTCGGTGTGTACAGGCTAAAGTGTAGAGAGCAGGTTTATAATGTGGATTCTGGACACAGTGAAGTTTACAGCAGTGCAAATGTACCAAAGACATGTCTTTGGTACATTGTTTACATTTGATCTGGTTAGTTTTGGTTTCACATTGTAATTTAGGGAGAGCGCTAACCTAGAAACCCCAGAGAGAGAGAGAGAGAGAGAGAGAGAGAGAGAGAGAGAGAGAGAGAGAGAGAGAGAGAGAGAGAGAGAGATTCCTCTACCAGGACGGACAGAAGGGCAATACATGTCATGTGCAACAGTCCAATAATGTCCGTTCATTATATCGTCTTAGGTTAAAACTGCAAGCAATACGAGCCGCATCTTTTTCTTCTTCTATTGTTTGATAGCGTCTCTGCTTCCTGCAATTGGTCCAGCGATCTGAACCATGATTCATTTGATCCGGGCTGAGCTCTTCTGTTCAGACTAAAATCTGGTCCGTTGGTCCAAGGCACCTTTCACACCTGTTCTGGTTCAGTCCGAAAGTCTGGACCAAACAAATTCTATGTGAAAGTGCTCTCAGTCTTGTGCTGTTTGAGAAACTGGTTTGAAACAGCTGATATTTAGATAGTGAGGATGAAGATGATGATAACCCTCATCATCAAACTGACGCAGCTTTCCCTCCCTGACCTTCACGCAGGACTACGACCTGAGCCAGCTGCAGCAGCCCGAGTCTCTGGACCACATCATCAACAAGCCGGCGGGGGTGCGCAGGGTGGACGAGAGGCCTGTGATCACTGAGTCTCAGTACCCGGTCAGACCCAGTCTGCCTCACCCCGGAGACATCGGGGACTTCATTAATGATGTGAGCTGGAGACCAGAGGATAAAGTGTATTGATGATGTCTTGTTTCTGTAACTGTTTGTGTTTATGAGTCTCATGTTCACAGGGTGTTAATGTGACAGCATTAAGTTGAGTTTAAGAGTTTTGTCTCTGAAAGTTTTTTTGGGGGGGAATGTCACTCAACAGAATTGATTATCTTTAAAGAGCTCAAGAGAGACGAGCAGGGGTTTAGTTTTTGTGTCTAGAATTGTATTTCTGTCAGCAGGGGCGCTGCTGGAGACACTTTATTTGGCCCCTGTTTACAGCTCGATGTCTGGCTCTGAAATAACATCAGACCATGGTGGGACTTTTAAACTGTGACGGGTGGGTGAGCGAGATTAGACCAAGTTTATTGCACCTTTTACAGTCTGGCACCCTGAGCCTATTAGTACGTGAAAAATCATCACCTCTGTTATATTGTAGGTGAAGCACAATGGCTGGCCTGAGCAGATCCTGATACAGTGTGTAGGAACAGTAAGTACTAAAACTGTGAGGGTTGCAAATCGTTTATTTCCCGTCCTCCTTGTCTCCAGGGTCTGAGGGCAGCAGACAACGACCCCACGGCTCCTCCCTATGACTCCCTGCTGGTGTTCGACTACGAGGGCAGCGGTTCGACTGCCGGCTCCGTCAGCTCGCTCAACTCCACCAGCTCTGGGGACCAGGACTACGACTACCTCAACGACTGGGGGCCTCGCTTCAAGAAGCTGGCCGACCTCTACGGTGGAGGCGACGATGACTGAGAGCGGAGCAGGGGGCTGGGCGGGGGTCGGAGAGGCAGGGTCGGACGGACGGACGCTCCTGGGAAATGCGGGCAGGGGCCGGGAACATGACGCAGGCTCCATGGTGGACATGTGAGGACCAGACCCTTACATGGGCTGTGTCAGTTTGCTCACAGCAGCCAGGCCCGCAGACATGACTCCCGCTGCAGCGCAACTGTATTCTGGCTTTATATTTTTTAGTGGCGAGTTTGTAGTGCAATGTTTTGTTTCGTTTCTTTCGGTTGTTCTCTCAGCTGGCTGGACCCGGAGCTCTCTGGGGACAAATCAAGGCGGGGGCGTGAGAACCACAAGTAGTGAATTTGTGCTTTGATTGATTGTTAAAACAGAACCATCTCTTGCTTTAGTCTCACACTGAAGAGAATGTGTTCAGGAAGACGCTCTCTGACTCTCTCTTTCACTCTGTCAACTTGAATTTCCTTAGAACAGAAGCACTGTCATTTTTATAAAGTGCCTTTTGTGGTGTGTTTTTGTATCAGACTCCTGCTATCTCAGGATCGGTTGCCAGTCGTGCAGTACAGTGGAGGCACGTTCGCTCGTGGCCCACCCGCGCTCCTCAAACCAGCCCTGCCTGTCACTCTCCTCTCCCCCTCACAGTGGTGCAGACGAACAACCCCCAGCAGCCACTCCCCAGGAGGGAAGGACACAACCAGGGCGGACTCTCGTACATCAAAACCCAATGAAACGCGTCCGAAAAGAAGCCAATGAGAGTTGTTGTGGATGCAGACAACCCTCTTCTCCGCGGACCTGCTCGGTTTGACTTTCACAAGCATCACCTGTCGACACAACCGCAGCAACACACTGACTGATTGGCGTGAGACCATTTTTATACACGTGGGGTTTTTTCTAATTTAGCGGAGAATGCCTGCCTTTCCTCTTTGGACTCATGACGTTAGGAGCCTTTGTTTTGAGATGCTTGCCTGCCCTGTATGGTTTTGTGTTGCTTTCTCCACAGTGTAAAGCTTATGTAGGCATGATCTGATTAGTCAGACAGTGTAAGAACGTGGAGCTTGAAATGACTCGGAACAAAGGCATCTGATAAAGATTTCTTTTGTTTTTTTTCTGTCGCCTTGAACATTCCTGTTTTTTATAGGCCAACAAAACTATTAAAAGGTGCATGATTTTTTTTTTCCAAAATGTTTTACTCAAAGCACTTGTTACTATGTGGTGAGAATGTGAAAATAGTCAGCAGAAACTATATGAATATACTCTGTATAAAGACACTGAGAAAATAAAAATACTGTAAGATACCTATTTTTGAAGTATTGATGACATTAAAGTTGCTGCTCTTTTTCTCCGGCTCTTCATCGGGCTGAGGGGATTTTTGGCCCGTTCATTATTGACATGTGAATATTTTAGTTTTCTCGTCTGTTGAAGCGTCATTACATTTTTTAAGATGCCTGCTTATTTAATTTCTGTTTCCGTTTTGCTCTTTTTTTTTTTTCATTTTTACAAACGCTTTGTTACACTCCTTTTATACATGCGTATATATATATATATATAAAACACAGCCTTCTCCTCTCACTCTGTATTGTCTCTGACAGACGTGCTCCTCCTGTCGCCCTCTGGCCTCAGGACAGTGGAAGGTTCATTAGCCATGCCTGCTGATAGCTGTTCTATTATTCAGTGTATTGGAATTCTTTTACTCATTCATCTAGATACTGGATGTGTGCTTTAGAAAATAAACAAGACATGTTTTGAAGATGTGCCTTCTTATTCTCAATATTCTTTACTTCCATCACGATATCCTTTCAAATAGAATGACACAAAGTCCAGTGTGTAGGATTTAGGGGTATTTTTCATTTAGTTAGAATGAGTCTTTCTATGTTGCCTCGCCATGTTTCTGCAGTTGCCCACAACAGACAAACCAAACACTGCTTCTACAGAGGGCCTTTCACTTGTATGTTACCTGAAGGCCACTGTAGTTTCCCCTACAGGCTTGGACTGGGAGTCGGGCTGAAACTTTAAATTACAATTGGTGTTTTTATTACAAACTTATCTCAACTAGATTAGACTTAAAGCCACGGTGTGTTAATGCCAGTACTGTTAAAAATCACAGTTTGTGCAGTTGACAGCAAAAAGGTGATAGATGGTGATAAGTGGGATGAAGTCATCAACTGTATATGGACGACACGTCGCTACTTCCTCCTGTTTTACAAAGATTCTGCTCAAATATCTCGGATACGGATGCCACCATCTTTTGATGTAATTTGGAGTTAGAGACCACACAGTCGTGAACGTGGTGTGAAGCTGCTGTATTGAGGTCTTGTTGTCACGTCAACCAATCACAAGTCAGTCTCAGCTGTCCATCATGACGTTTCACCTGTTTTTTACAGCATGAAATCACCACTTAGACCAAAGTTACAAGAAAATGAAAACCTGAACATACATCAGTTTGATAAGAACGACAAAAAACGACAGAAACTATCTTTGAGAAAATGGAGGAGGCGGGGTTTATGACCTATACTGCAGGCAGCCACCAGGTGGCGATCAAGATGTTTTGGCTTCACTTTTGGGAGCTGCTGTGTCGTCCATGTTTATTTACAGGTTGGAATCAACAGACACATCATCAGTTTTCACCGAGCTCGTCTCATGTTTCCAACAAACACTGATGCCGTCAGAATAATTTGAAATAATCACATATTATTATATAAATTCTCCACATAGTGGTTTTATATTCACTACTTTTCTATCTTTATCTGTTCATGAAATGATTGGTTTGTAATTACTCACTGAATCATTGCCCCTTGTTGTACTTTTTACGGGATAATAATGTACTGTAAGTGTTAGAAAGAGTCATGAGGCGGAAGAGGCTGCTGCCTTTGGATTTACACAGTTAATCTTTGACCCTATTGTTTGGATATGGCTCCACTTTCTAATAAAACACCTGCTGGTCGTCCTCTCACTGCGTCTCAGACCAAGCAGCGTTACGGCAGCGTATGGGGGTCAGGAAGTATATTTGTGTCCAATCCTGTGATTTCAATTAGTCAGCTGAAGTGCCAAAAAACCCACTGGGGACTTAAAGGGTTTTAATCCTCTCCGGCTGTGTGTCTATCAATTAGCCACACCATTAATCCCCACGGCGTAATCTCATTAGATAGAGCGCCTTTAATGAGACACCCAGAGAGAAAGCGGAGAGGCAGGCACTAAGAGAGAGGGAGAAAAATGAGGCAGTGGCGAGACGCAGGTAGGCCATGTGGAGAGGTGATTAGGAGGATGGAAGAGAGGGTCAGCGGAGGGAGGGAGCGCAGGAAGTGAGCTGCCAGCACAGCAGGGACAAGGCATAACATTTAGAAAATAGTTTTTAGGGGGGGGGGGGAGGTTGAACACGCGGAAGTCAACCATTCTTCATTCTTCACCTTGTATCATTCTCACTGGTCAGAAACCAGATGAGCAGAGCTAATGGAGCATGCTGGACTAGTTAATGAGAGGTGATTTGATTTCCCCTGTTAATCTACACTGGAGCGTCCCAGTAATGAGGACATCCAGTAATAAACCTAAAGTTAACCTTTACAGTAGCACAATAATGAATTCTTCCTTGGGCCCTGCAGAACTGCGGCGCCATGTTAATAAACCCACCATCAGAGGTGGGCCGCACCGCTCTGAAATAATAATCAAGTTGGTAAAAAGGGGTCTTGGTCACGGCCGGTCTGCAGATAAGATTATCTGGAGGGAGGGTTTTCTTTGATGGGCTTAGCGGAAGTTCACTTGGTTTCCCTGTGGCAGATGGGCAGAGTGAGAGAAGAAAGTAAACTCTAGTTGCCTCCTTGATAAATGGCGTATATAGACTGAGAGCTTTGCCACTGGCTCGCAGCCAGCGCCTTGTGTGTTGTAAATAAAGTTCTCCTCTTCAAACATGTCCGAGCCGGGCTCTTTTCATTTCCTCTCCATAAAGCTAGTGGGTCTCTGGGGCCGGCGCTGGGAGCGGTCCAATCAGAGAAAAAAACAGCAGCTGATGTGGGTTCTGACGCCGGCTGCGTGATCAAGAGTTCACAGTTTAGTGTTGATGCTGCTGTGGAGCCGAGGAACCACCGGAGATGGGCTGAGTGCCGGCTGCGTTTTCTGCTGACACCACTCTGAACCTCCTGCTATTTCAGGACTCTGTCTAAAATGAGATCAAACAGCAGAATAAATTTGATGTTCCTGCTGCAGGCAGGGGAGAGAATATCTACTGTTTAATGACCAGCTATTTATGGTATGGATGGCTGGTCCAGTGGAGGCACCCACACACTGCTATTACTCTGACTGAGTGCTTATCAGTCAGAGTGGAATCACTCTGCATGCTCCATAAACAGCCTTGGAAAAGAGCATCTCCTACAAATCACTGTTGTTTTTTACAGCAGAGTATCTCATCAATAAAACCAAGTAAACTCTCCTGCTGTTATCATTAAAGCAAATCTATTGCCAGAGGTGGAGAGTAACTGAAAGAAAATACTCACTTTATAATGTATTGTGCTTTATTATGTAACTACACAAACTTAACTCCTCCAGGGCCGGATCCAGGGGTGGGCCAGGTTTTGTTTTTATTTTAAATCCATTAATAATAATACTACCAATAAATGCGATATTTGGATGATAATTTTTATTTTCTAAGCTTAGGGCTGGTTGTCCCCTAACCAGAAAGTTGGCAGTTCGAGCCCCGTCTGCCCTATTCCGCATGCCGAAGTGTTCTTGGGCAAGGTACTGAACCCCAACTTGCCCCTGACAGCTGTACCAGCAGTGTGTATATGATGTGTGAATGGGTTTTCTAAGACAAGAAAAGCGCTGACACTTCACTATTTTGAAATGCACTATGTACATTTTTTTTTTTATATATTCAATAATGTGTGGCTTTGCTCAAAGCTATAGATGTAATGTAATTGGCCCCTCTGCGTAAATTGTGGCCCCTTTCATGGCCCCTGATTTAGAGAAACTCTAGATCCGCCACTGCTTTGCTCTGTTTGGCAAGTTGCATGTAAGAATTTAATTAAAATCCATATCCTATTTACACCTCTTTACACATGAAGGTCAGTTTATGTGTCAAAGAGAGAATGAGTCAAAAGACTTCCCAGGTAAGTTCTGCTCCAAAGTTTACTCAGTTTGTGTTTGGGATTTAAAAGACGAAACAGAAAATCTTTGTGTGAATTTGGGAGAAGATGTGAACATGTGCATTTTCACATTATTATAATCAAACACTGAACACTGCCCACACATCCTTCCATATTCAGGAAAACATGTAATATCATCACAGTGATGGATGGCATGGCCCCTATGTGAACATTGCTGCTGCTGCTGCTGCTGCTGCTGCTCTGCAGACACCTACTACTTCTCTGTGTGATTTCATGCCAGAGTGCAGAGGGAGATCTGCACCGCGTCCTCGAGCAGAGCTGCCTCTCTAATCAACTGGATGTAATTCTTCACCTCAGCCACAGGTTAAGTTCCTTCCCCAGGACACCGGCTCCGTCTCTAAATGGTAGGAGATGATTCCTTGGCAGCCTGACTCAGTCTCTGGTGTCCTGTAGGGTACAATCAAGCCTCCGTTCCCATCTGCCCCTCAATTTCCCTCTGTCAGCATCACTCCGGGAAGACAGAGCAACATTTAGCATGAATAATAGATGCACAACACAGTCATTAGTTTATATAAATAATTGACCACCACATGTGTGAACTGGCGTTGGTCTTGTAAATGTGATGATGATATTACAGCATCATGACGGGGGAGCAACGACAACGTATCTGGCCGATGTAAGAGGATTAGTCACAGTTTTATGACTGATCTTATAAGTGTTTAATATAAATTCTCTATTCAGTGTAAGAGCAAAGTTTACATCTGCTTCACAGTGATTCACAAATATAATTTTCACACACATTTCATCTGTGTCTTTCTGAATCTTGACAAATGTGCTCTGAGGCGAGATGGTATCTCGCCTGTTTGTTTTCTCTCGGGTTCGAAAAATATAGCAATATTTTATTTGAAGTGATATATTTGTGGCCATCATTTAACTTACCGAGCAATATGTCCCATCATGCATTGCGCTCACAGCGAAGAGAGGAGAGGAGAGAGGGCAGCAAGAACAGCCTGACCCGTCGTACACATGTAAATAAGCATCACAGCACAAACTGTGACAAACAAGTTTATTTCTACATTTAAATATGCTCATAAGTAGGGTTTACCCAAAAGTTTGAATACTAAGTGTAAAAGAAAACTTTAAAAGTTTCCACTGGCCGAACATTGTCGTTGTTTTGCGTCATAATCCTGCGACAATGATGAGCTCACTATAAAGTCCTTTACATAGAAGTCCCTTTATAGTGAAGTAAGGGGCTAGTGAGTGAGACACAGTCTTCAGTTGAAACTCATTGTCCCTCCTTTGTGAAGCCTTGAGCTGGGTTGTGACAGCTGAAATACTGTATCTGAATTGGTCTGCCAGTGACACCATGAGGACATCCACTTTGGGTCCACTCTTGATTTCTTCCTGTACTTATGACAATCATCAAATTGTTCAAATGAATAACATGCAGGTCAGCCTCAGCTCTAGTTTGGGTTTAGTGCAGTAGTGAAACTAAGATGTAAACATGGTCATGTACAGAGCTGTGGACGAATGCCAAAGAGGTCATGTTTTCATCTGCTATGTTTGTTTGCTTGTTAGCAGCATTATACAAAAACTGCAGATTTCCATGAAACTGTAAGCGGGTGTGGATGAGTCTGGGAAGAACCAGTTACATTTTAGTGTGGCTCCAGATCAGGTGTCAGATCCAGGATTCTTTCTTTCTTTCTTTCTTTCTTTCTTTCTTTCTTTCTTTCTTTCTTTCTTTCTTTCTTTAATATTTGTTTTTCAACATTTTTGTGAATACCTGATGTTATAATGAGATCTTAATAAAAGATTTCAGGCATGTGTAGAACAATAAATTCTATGAACAGATGAAATTTGGTTCGGAACCAGATAATGATCCAGATTTTTTGACTGAAAATAAGCAATTTTAGAGGCGTGATCTTTACTCAGTTACTGTGCAGTAACAAATATTCCTCTCAACTACCATAGAATGGATATTTTTTAATGCAAACAGTTTGCAGAACATTTCAGTACATGCTTTGTGTATCTGATCTCAATGAGAGCGGTAAGGTGGCCAATCAGCCCTGGTGGAGGTATGTGCTTTAAGAGATTCTGTTCTATCACTATCTCCAAACATTGATTTAAGTTAGTCACACGTGTATTTCTGAAGAGTCACTGGCTTCATAACAAGATCAATATAAAACAAAATATTGTTCACCTCACTTTAAAAAGAAGATGAAAGATCAGTGGGTTGAAATGCAAATGGCCGCATTGTTTAGCATGCTTATTAGCTTATTAGTTTCTGTATTGAAGAACATGGTGTCACACGTGTCTCCTGTATGAACCACAGGTGTGACTGCTCAGCACACTCATATAGGAGAGGACTTATGAAATGGAGATGTTCCTCTCCCGTGGGCTGACACCGGCTGCTGCTCGGCCTGATTCAGCTCCATTAAAGAGGCCAACAGGCTGTTAACCCCGGCGTCAATACTGCACAGGTTCAGCCGCGCTTACAAACCCATTTCAGCAGCGCTCGTAAACACTGGCCTTATTATAGCATCTCCGGGCCAAAGCGGCCTGGCCCGGTCAACCCCATAACAAAAGAAACCTAAAGTCAGCATTAACCTGGGTGGAACGAGGGCACGGAAGCACAGGAAATGGAGTTGTGAGGCGGTGTAAAATAATGGACTGTTGTTCCATGTTATATTTCAGTGATTCCTCATGAGAGGCTGAAAATCATTCTCTTTCACCCTTGGATTAGAGTGGTTATAGTCTACTGGAGCAGCGACTGAATCACACTGTGCCACATCACTTCATCCAAATCACATTCTCCTGTCGCTCATAGGAGTTTTATTCATAAGCTCAAAGCTTAATCAACAATATGCAAGGAGGCGTTGAAAAGGATCAAATTAATTAACTCTCTTTTAGTATTGCATTTGTCTCACAGCGTGAACACGGCCGGATCACGGGTGGAATTCTGAAGTCACTGGTTCGCAAAGTAATGTTGATGTAGAAAATTTCACAGCCCTTGTTCATGTAGCTACAGGGGTCTTACCTGAATAAAGGATTTCATAACCTTCTGACTCGTGGAAAAAATGAGGGGGTGGGGGAGCTTTCATCAGCCTCGAACCATCATTAAATGTGAGTCCCTCTGTGAGCGTAAACAAGCCGAGAATCTTAGACCGGAGACTCGTCATGAAAGTGCATGAGGAACAGCTGAGAGGCACCGTCAGAGCAGTCAGAGCCCATCGGGGAATCAGACAAAAGCTCCATCACTAAATACAGACAGTCTCTCACACACACACACACACCACCACACCACACCACACGCACACGCACACGCACACACAAATCAACTTGCTTTAGATGTGGTTTATTATATAATCTCACCCTGGAGGAAAAAGCAAAAATGACAACACAGAATGAAACAAATTAACAAGAGCTCTCTTCAATGATCGCCATGGAAGGAAACAGGGATGTTACTTATACCCCGTCCTCCCTCTGGCAGGCTCAGGGTGTTTACCCAACACCCTCAGGTGCAGCGACGGAGACGTCGCTAGGCAACGGCACCATCCCTGTTGTTGCACTGCCTCTGGCACTCAAGAGGGAGCTTATGTGGACTTAACTCTGAAAGAGCAGCGGTGTTGAGGAGTGGAAGGGGGATTACCAGGAAAAATATTGGATTGGGATGAAGCACAAAGGGCGATGGCTCACCTGAATCACCAGACAGAGATGCCATGACGGACTGTCAGGCCACACTGGGCCTGGGCTCGTGAGAGAAAGCCTGGTTTATCTGGCTTTGCATTTCATCTAGCACACACACTACTTCTCACTGTTTTGTTGTGGTTGTTTTAAAATATTAAAAAAGACAGAGAGAGTCCGACAGGTTGAACTCACAGTCTGTGGGGGATATTGAGCACGAGAGGCATTGACATCTTAACGTCAAGTCAACCAAATGTAAGCAGGTGAGTGTGAACCAGAACCTGAGGATGCACTTTGAGTCCACGTCAGCAGCATGCGATGAGGTCAAATGAGCTATTGCCACCTAGTGGCTCCTACATGTACTTTCATTATGGAAAATGAAATTGAGGCTCATCACCACTCATGGCTCGAAATCTACTTATTGTTCCTCTTTGGTTGACGCACATACAAAAGCTGCTCCCAATCATTCTAACATCAGGCCACTGTCCCGCTGGCAGAGCAGCCTGATTATTTCCAGCTCGTGGTTGTGGTGAATGGTAGCAGCTGATGTGGCAGATGTTGCCACCGCACCGTGTGTTGGGCTGATAATGGAGACGGACTCAAACAAGACAGCCCAGCAGAGAAGAGCACAGGCTGGTGGCAGACTGTGTGTGAGTGTGTATAGCTCATGGGAGTTGTGTTCAATAGATGTATAGACCCATGGGAGACGCATTGTGTTCTACACATGGCCCTGCAGATGTTAGACGATTACCTGGAATTATCTGTGAACAGGTAGAGGAAGAAGGAATTAAAGGCATTCAGCTCCTTTACCACAAAGACTCATCCCCACCTGCAAAACACATCTACATCTTCTCACAATGCAATGCTTCCCTCTAGTGGATAATAATATAACACATGTTTATGACCCAGAGTAAACAGCAAATCACAAGAGTTACTGTAAAATCAATTTTTATTCAAACTTTCAATAGAGAAAATGTATTTTTCTTTGTGCTGTATTGGTATATTCTTGATTCTATACAAAACCATGTGTAAAACTTTAGGTGTAACATTTACAAATATACAGGAAGAAACTCCAGTTTCTTTAGTCGTAGGTACTAAAAACCTAAAGGGCTGTCAGGTAGCACACAAAAATAGAAGCAGGTCAGGAAACTATTGAGGATACTGTCAGTCACTATTAAAAGAGTAAAAAGTTGTGTTGAGGGGCATCTACAAAAATAGAAATGTCAGGTAGATGTATGTTTGGTATCGCAGAGCAGGTGAGATGCTTTCTGAAAACTGCTGAAGTGTTAGATATGAATATACGTCAGAACTAATTTTAAAAGAACAATAAACAGATTTGTGTTTTTTCTTCATACACACTGAAATCTACACACACACACCACTAAATGTGTTTTGAATCGCAGCTACATGAAACAACTGAGGTGTCACATGAAGTTAAATAAATAACTAATCATTAATTTAAGTGTTGAGATACGTGAATAAATATGCAGGAAAAAAAAGTCAAGTAAAGACCTGGAGGTGACAGAGAGAGAGAGCGAGCTACTGCCTCAGGAGACACAGCAGGGTTAATAGTTTCCGGGTGGCTATATGGCTTATTTATAGTTAGGAAGGCAACTCAGTAGGTTATACAGTTTGAAGCCGAAACTAATTCAGTCGACAGAAAAAAACTGAATCATCATTAATAAAATTAGTCGGTTGTAAAATAAAACAAATGATTTCCGTTACTTTGCAGTCTACTGCACAAACAAATAATCAGAAAATAAACTGTACTGTGCTGCAGTGCATATTCATACAAGTCATTTGTTCGTACAAAAACCCTTTATTTTAATCCTTTTTTTAAAAATAAGTTGTATGGGCTGAATAAAGGGGCATAAGTCCACGACTGCTCTGTAAGAAAATAGGCGTTATCTGAGGAGAGAGGAAGAAAGTCCGTCACTTGGAGCTACTGCTGTATGTCAGGTTATCAGGTTCGACTGAGAAACCCTAAAATGTGCCAAGTAGCTGCTCCTCTCCTCTTCATACACTAGAGTCTGTATCACTCTCTCTGTGGTGGGAGCGGCCGGTCTCTCCACACACTTCATTCCCCCTCCTCTCACCTCTTCTCCTCATCCTCCTCTCTGACATCAAGCCTATTTCAGAAAGCCCTTGTAGAGGAAATGAGAGTGACTGGTAGATTTCTCGTTCTCCAAACAGAAGAGCAGGTCCCTGAGATTGACGCGTGTGATCCGCTGCCGCGTGGGTCTGGAGCTGGACGCACCCGCCCCACCAGGCAAAGAGGGGCCTGCTCCTGATCCCTGCAGGATGAGACAGAGAGACACAGTGGAACATAACCATTGGAAAGAGCTTGTGCCTGAATGCATCTTTACTCACATATATTTTATACTTTCACATCTAAATTAATTTTGTTTAGTATATTTAGAACTTTTTAAGGCCCACAATTCAGATTATTAGATTTTTGACTTTTTTTTGTCTTTTTAAGACCCTGTGGAAACACTGGGAGAAGTGGAGTTGATTCGTGTGTTCACTGTGTAAAAGCACCATCTGGATCAGGCCTTTGTGTTTGAATGTTCTTTGGCATGGTTTTCTTCAGGATGATCCATAAACATACAGTCAGTGATTCCCAACTAGGGAGGTTAGCCTGACTTCTGCAGTTGCCTGGTGAGCTCAAGATTACGGAATAGCTGAACTAATATGAATATGAAAAAATACATTTTATGATTTGATTTAAAACTAGCAAGGCCATCTGAGAGCTCATACCTCCACCAAAGATAATGCCCTATCTCGTGATGTTCAAGACAGAGAAAGACAAATCCTGGATCTGCCCCCTGATCTGAATCTGGACCCAAAGAGTTTTTTCCCCTGACCCAAGTTTTGCTGTAATCATCCTGTAGTTTTTGTATGATGATGCTAACTAACAGACAAAGAGTGATGAAAACAACCTCTTTGGCAGAAGTGAAAATCCATATTTGGATTAAGCTGAAACATCTGAACACAATATGTTGCAATAGAGAGGGCATTAAAAGCAGTACACACCCCAGCAGTGGGGTCAAACTAAAAGTAGCAGATAAATGTTTGAATCAGATGGATTTAAAAAAGATGCTGAAAGAAAAGGATTAATAGTTGAAATAGATGAAGGAAGTGGATGAATGGTCAGAATAACTAAAAGATGAGCTGTTCTGAGTATTTCCGAAACTGTTAATATTTAGGAAGGCCTGCAGCCATCGCCTGTGTGGCTCAAAACTACACAACTCAATGTCTTGTGTTTTGTCCACTGTGTGTTTGTTTGATTTCCCCATCTTTCACACCACTTGCTCACTGCTGCAGCAATTTGCTTTGTTCTGAACAGGATACAACGCAGCTATGGGTATTTTTTCTTCTATTTTTCAAGGAAAAATATAAATAAGTCTACAAGAAGAGAAACAGAACAAAAGCAGCAGTATTGTCACTGGGGGCGAAGCAGGTGTACAAATAAACACTATCTTTAAATTATAAGAACCTTTGTGAGATAAGGTAAATAAAAGTACAGATATAACACATTGTTTTCTGAGCAATTGTTTTTATAGACCCATTCTGTCAGAGAACACAGGATCATTTGTACCAGCAAATGGCTGAAAATGTTTTTTGCCGAACAGACTGCTCTTGTAGTAGCTGATTCAGTGGGGACTGAAAGGAACACTAACACAAAATGGAGCAGAATCCAAACATGTGTGAAAAACAAAGAAGGAAAGCTTCACTGTGGCTCAGGAACCATGAATCGAGATGTGTAGTGGAGAAGAGAAAAATCAATGAACTGCAGTAACAGGGATGTGTAGACTGTAGAAGCAGCAGCAGCAGCAGCAGCAGCAGCAGCAGCAGCAGCAGCAGCAGCATGGTGAGTAAAGGTCTGTCACATTATGAAGACCCCAGTGTTGTACTGATTAAATGTGACTGGTTGACGTGTTTAAATTTGATCTGTGATTACTAGAGTCAGCAGAGTCCAGCGCTCTGCTCCAACTGATAAGAAACTTCATTAATATTTGTTTTACTCAGAACAGAGAAGAATGACTGCAGGGTTTTGTCACGGTAGTGTGGACTGTCAGTAAGAGACGTTCACACTGTTAACACTTACATGAGCAAATTCTATAACCAATATATTTTACTCATAATCATTTATTTTCAAATGTAGCCTGGTGATACTATTACTGTCATGGTTACCACCTCCACCAAGGAGGTTATGTCTTCACTGATGGCTGCTGTATCAGTGTGAGAATGGTTTGTGTTAGAAATGAATGAATGTGTGTGGGAATGGGTGAATGCAACTTATTCTGTAAGGATAAATAAGACTGGGCTATATCAAATACAGTCCATTTACCATTTACCCCTGTTTGCTTGTTTGGTGTCAGCAGGATTACGCAAAATCTAACGAACAGATTTTCATGGTGGAAGGATGGGACATGGGCCAATAAAGTATGAAGGTTTGGCACTGGTTTGGTCATTTTTTGACATTTTTACCAAATTGCCAGGGAGTAATTTACTGGGCTGCACACTTACGGGACATATAGAATGTATTATACCAGATTTTTGATTCTATCATGAACATATCCCCTAAAAATCTATGAAAATGCCACAAAATGCCACAAAATGCCCTATCTCACAATGTTGAAGAAAATGATTTTTTTAAATCCTGGGTATGCCCCCTGATCCAGATCCACACCGAACAATTTAATGGATTGTTTCCCACACCCCATGCTTCTACCAGGTTTTGTGGTAACCTGTCCAGTAGTTTATTATTACACACAAACAAACAAGCAGTGAAAACAACCACCTTAGGAGAGGTAACAATGTCCTGTCACTAATGTTACCTCAGCTGCAGCAGAGGCGGATTGAGAGTCCAGGATTCTCTTCTTCTTTCTGGGGCCGATGGCTGCCAGTGCCGTCAGGTTGGCCTCCTTCTGTCTCATCTGAGCCAGCTCCTGCTGCTGCATCTGGACGACGCACACATACCAACATGGAATTTAAGCATATGGTGCTTAACACACAGATGCAGAGATGAGCTGAATGTCGCACCCCCACCTCTCATCTTACCTCTTTTGCTTTCTGTTTCAGCCGCAGCTGCTCTGGGTCCTCTTGCCTAGCTCGAGACTGCAGGGGCCAAATGCAAGACGCACGTTAGGAACCAATGCTGGTAGAAATCCCCTGAATATTTCCACAACTAAAATATTTACGTTTAAAGCTGAGTTTTTATGATTTACCCTTTCTCAATAAAAACCTATTCACAGCTTTAACTTGTTTTGTAAGTCCCAAATAATTAATTAAAGCCATCTTATTCGATATAATCACAGAGTTACCAGAATAAAACTTTAGCACTTTGAGTTACATCCTAACAGGCATCCTGAGGGCGAGTGACAATTAATTGCTAGTGAACATTTGTCAAACTTTAGAGAATATAGATGAAAAGATGCAGGACACCAACACACGACACACAAATCAGCATTCATTACACACTTCTTATTATTAATAAAATGACCTTGATTTCATCTATATTTTAATAAATAGAAGATATCAGAGTAAGAGAATATAATAAGAAGAAAACTGGAGCCCGTTCACTGCTGAAAGTCTATTTAAAAAGTAGTAGATCATCAATGACATTCCACCTAAATGAAATACATCAATGCAACCAAAATGCATGTTTTAAAGGTTTTTTTAAAGGTATTTTTTTTTTCAATCTCCCAAAAATATTTTTCTGTGCTTTTATTACAAAACAATTATATGAAGATGTCAAAACTTCACAGTTCATCACTGTTTAATACAATGAGGTTATTGCATTATTTCAATATTGACCTGTGAATGAATTATGTTAAAGTTTGATGTTCATGACTCTGTACCTTAGCTGCCTTCAGGAGGATCTCTCTCTCCTGCTCCTCTTTTCTTTGTTTCTCTAGATGGTCCAGCTGGTCAAAGAACTTCAGCTGAGCACGCACGTCACTGTTCTGCTCATGCTTGTCATCCTCCTGCAAACGTACGATAGAAGAATTGTCGCTTACATGCGGATGCAAAAAACACCATGATGGAGCCGTCAATTTCATGGTAAAGCAACATAGTAAATATTGTACAACCTTCAGTATCATGGCACCTGTATTATTTGTTTGTCTGCAATAATCTGGTTAATACTAAATCCAAACCAAAAGCTTGTATGACTTGTTTTAAAGCTGTAAACAAACCTTAAAGTTGACATTTTTCTGCTGGGCCACGTGGGAAACATTTTCTAACAGGTTCTGGAGTCGCTGCTGAGTAGCATGGGAGACAAAGTTCACCACCTCCGCACCCAGGTTAGTCACACCATACCTACTCCCTGGAAAAGAAACAGCACAATACCTGTGTTTTTGGAAATGGATGATTGGATGGGCACTGTATAGAAAGTAATGTTGTTCAAGTTTAAGTGTCTCACCTATCTCCAGCATCCTCTTTTGCAACAAGGAGCAGGAGAGGAAAGGCTCATCCTTACAGGAATGTGTCACCGCTCCCACTAGTGCAGAATTGGATGCTAAGATATTGGCGCTTTCCTCTGATAGGTTCACTCCAGCCATGGAGGCCACATCGTTGATGTCGTCATAATCCCTTTTAAATATAAAAGCAGTGAGACAAACCATGTC
Organism: Hippoglossus hippoglossus; assembly: GCF_009819705.1. NCBI lineage: Eukaryota > Metazoa > Chordata > Actinopteri > Pleuronectiformes > Pleuronectidae > Hippoglossus > Hippoglossus hippoglossus. The sequence continues at coordinate 22,687,434 of NC_047155.1, read as the reverse complement.
ACTAGACCGACGATCTCAACTGATTGAGGCAGAAGTCCACCCAGTTAAAAAGGGAGTTTCCACTCACCACTGTCATCAAGAGTTTGCTCTTTGTGGGAACTGTTGGATTTCTCTCTAATATTGTCAGGTCTCAACATTACCATGTCAAGTGCCTTGAAATAATGTATGTTGTGATTTGGTGCTATACAAATGAAATTGTATAGAATTTAATTTAATTAAAGAATCCATGATGAAAGTGGGAATTCACTTGAGCATACTGTGTTCACCAATATTTCTTTATTAAATTTTCAGCCCTTATATGAAAACATGTTATTTTTTAAGCTGAGGAATGTTGATGAGAATTTAAAAAAAAACATTTTAATTTTGCTGTGAATATTTGAAAAGTTATGAAAAGTAGATTTACAGTTATTGTTGCTCTTACTTGAAAGTGCCGCCAGCCTCTCTTAGCTTGTTCTTGTGAGCTGCAGTGAAGGCTGCTACAGCAGAGAAACACACAATAAATGCTCATGCTCATCCAAAGAAAGACAAACACACGACAGAAAGAAGTGAACCTCACTTGGTTGCAGCTCTCTGAGCTGGACCTGTTGCTGTCCTAGCATGATGCGGCCAGGGGCCTGATTCCTGAGCATCACCATGGGGGTCGTTGGTAAGGTTACCTGAGGTCTCACTGTCGCCCTCTGCTGCTGAAGCTGCAGAACCTGAAAAGGATTCTGACTGTCATTACCACGGTGATAAACGTATGTGACGTCTTGTTGTACAGTTTGAGGTTATGGGAGATTTCAGTTGTGTTACATTTGATATGCATATAATTCAAAGTTTTGAAGTGGAGTTGGTGGAGCTGACATCAGAGCCTGGTATTAACATCTGTCCTGAGTGATCAGAGCATAAGTGGTCAGAGGTAAGTACAGGACTGAAAGCACCCAAATACGTATTGAATAGTAATTTGTTTCTTAAATTGGTAAAAACTTTCGTTACAGCCGCTGCACGAGTCATTCAGCCTCTCCAGACTCCTCTCTATCTCTACCTCTCTCGCACTAACTTGCGTGGACACACACAGACACACAAACACTGAGACACATGAAAACACAGTGACGTGGGACACATCTGTAAACTCGGACTGGGTAAAAACAACATAATTTGGTCTTCGCGGACAGAAATGACGTATGTGATTATATGCATATGAGCGTGGAAGTGAGATCTGATCACAAGTGGTCACAGGAGACACATTTTAATGTCAGGTGTGTTGAATACAGAGTTGACCACACGTGATCTGTTCCTTCTGGATGGATTTTAATACCAGGTCTGAACAAGGCCAGATATACACAACAGTATAGTTTACCAGGGAAGCGGTCTGTCCTTGCTTGCTGATGCCTGGCTGCAGCTGCGGCCTGCTGATTGGGGCAGTAAGACGAGGGGCAGGGCTGCTTAGGACCACCGTGGTGGGGGTCAATGAGGTGGAGGAGACTGGACCTGAGACCAGCTGGGGGAGCTGACTCTGCTGGATGAATGCATCTGAGTCTGGAGTGAGCTGCCTCAAGGCTGGGAGGCTTCTCTGCACGAGACAAGCAGGCATACAGACATCAAAGAAATGCACTTATAGATGTTTCCTCCGGCTCAAGAAAAAAATACGTCTGCTAATATGTGCTGGAGGGTACATCCCTGACAATGAGTGCAGAGCACGAGTTTTCTCACCTTGAGGAAAGGCACAAGGTAAGGTTGGGGTGAGGAATTGAGCTCTTTGTACAAACTGCTGGTGAACTCCTCAGGTTCCAGTTTTCCCTCCTAAGTACGAAACAAACAGGTACAGATGTTTTGTCTCTTGGTTAAAGCTTTTCCAGGAAGGGCTTTTTCTGATTCTTTCACCTGTGTTTCTTTCATTAGTGAATTTACATTGTATATAAAGGGCACTCACCAACAGGTCTTTAGTCAGCTCTCTCACGGTGGCTGCAGTCTGTGTTGATTGCTTGCCATTGGAAGCCAGTTTTATCAATGTAGACAGGAAGCTCTTACATTTATTTACATTCTCCATTGTCTCCTGCCGGACACACAACACATTCTGTTAATGAACAAAGTCATGTTTCACTTGTGAATAACTGCGTTATATGCCGCGACATGCTCAATCTTCATTTTGATCATTAATACATGGTGAAACAACTTTGGCAGTGAACTGTTACAGTACGAGCAGACACCCTGCTCCACTGGATCACTTGAACTCAGCACAACTCACTTTGCTCAGTGTTACTGAGGTAACTGTGGTCCCAGCTGTTTGGCTGAAAGTCCTGGGGGTCATTCCTGGTACTGCAGCCCCAACTGAGCTCTGAGGAAAGACATCACAATCACATGTTATTAACGGAGTTGAAAGGTTTGAAAACCTGACAGTTGCTTCTTTAATGGAGAGAGTGGGTTGTAGTTTTTCAAACTTTTACATTTTTAGTTCCCGACAGAAATCAGATGAGCTTCTCTTGCAATAAAGTTAAATTTGGTGTTAAAAATAATTTAATTGCCTTTATCACTTTTTTCCTGCCATGCTCCCTGGACACAAGACTGACAGAACAATGTTGTCAGTATGGAATTAGTCTGTTTTTAGTCTGTGTTTTGTAATAAGAAAAACACTTTGATGTCGTGATCTATTTTGTCCTATACGGGAGTGAGACATCTTGTTTCGAGTCCAGCAGATCCTAAGCCATTTAGCTTAGAGCGTTTATAGAATATTTCGCTATTAATAAAAACAATTACTTCAAGTCTAAGTCTCAGATCGGCTATAATAAATCCAGGAAACAAGGTTCAGGATTACCAATAAACCCGAGCAAATAAAAAAACATCTATTATACTGTATCACAATGTAAGATTGTGCTGACTAAGTAGTCTCTGTTACACAGTGTTCGGACACACACTGGAAACACTATCTATTTCATTTTATATGTATATAAAACCAATCAGGTTGATTTGTGTATCAGCATATGAAAAAACAAAACTGATTTGTAAAAGCCTTGTTATCAATACTTAACAAAGTCCTATCATGTAAAAAAGAGGAGAGTTGAATGATAAGACAATGGTGAAGAATTTGGTGTCAAAGCGAAAAGCTATATTCTTTCAATCTGTTGGATACCAGCTATTTAGTGCGCACAAGACAACATCTTGTTCCCACGTGATAAATACCTTACTTATTAGTATCTTAATATCATCCCCAGTGCTGACCTGATTTCAATGATCTACACTTTGTGTCACACTTTGTGTCACACTTTGTGTAAATCAGACGAACGTAACATTTGATGTCCTTACATTCTGTGGCAAATGGGCTTTGTGACACCGTGCTCAAGACTTGGGGCAATGAGTAAGAAAGTCCATCGTTTATTCAATAAATGGACGCAAAACAAAGTGCAATGAGCTAAATAAAGACAGGGAATGGTTTGACACCCACATACAGAAGGAAGTTACCTGAAGAATAGGAGGTCTGTGAAGAGTGGTGGTCGCAGCGAGTGTTGTTGGAGCGGGACAGCCCTGTCGGATGATGGTGCTGGGAGCCACTTGTCTGCTGATGTTTCCAGGAGCCTGAGAGGAAGTGGAGGTAAAACATGATGCGCAACAAATAACTTTCATCCACCCAGAAAGGGCATCTACTACATCTTAATGAATCCATGTTACATAATACAAGACATAATACAAGACTAATAACACAAAACAATTCAACCCCACTACTTTCCATATAACTACATGTGCGCTATACTAGATCTTATATGATACTCAACAGGTGGTTCCCTAAGATACAGACAGGAAGGCAGGCTGTTCATGGGAATAAAGTGAAACATAATATTTGACCATGTAAAGTTTTTGCTGAGCAGACCGTGTGATCTCACCTGACCAAGAGGCACGTTGGTTTGTGTTGCAGGTCGAGGTGTCATGCCTCCCTGCGGCTGGGCCTGCATCTGGGCCAGAGCCTGCTGAGGAATCATCAGCAGCTGTCCACTCTCATGGCGAATAATCACCATCCCTGCACCGAGGCAGACCACACATTAGACAACTTGAGCATATCTGTATGACAAGAGACAACTTAAATAGAAGTATATCATCAGCTAGAATTGCAGGCGAGAAGCAGTGTCAAAGCATCATTCATAAATGGAAGAACACACTTGGAAGAACAACACTTAACAAGAATGTTTTGTGTACAGTATATCTTGAGATAATGGATGAAAAGGGTGGATAAAAGTGAAATCAGTTTTCTAAATCAGTGGAAGTAAATGTCCCCACTCACCCGGGGGAATCTGGAAGTTTTGCACACTGGGCTGCGCTGTGGGGGGCTGCGGGAGCCTCGGGGACAACATCTGAGGGGTCAGCGCTCGGGTCCCACCTGGACCGAAAGCCACGGTCGCCGGAAACCGGGGGGAGCTGAAGGGGGCGGAGGTGACAGCGGGATGCGGGGCTGTCTGTATGATCGTTGTGGGAGGCTCTGCCTTGATAATGTGCGGCCGGGCGCTGAAAGAGCCCGGGGTGGAATGCTGGACATTGTTTACACCTGACTGTCCTGTTGCACCGGCCGCCACCACATTATTGTTCCCATTCAAAGTTGCACCCGACCCGGCGGTTTGCATAGGCGGCCTGACGAGCGTCACGGTGGCTCCTGCCGCCTGGTTCACAGGCTGAGTCGAGGACACAACACTCTGAGAGTGCATGAGAGGCGTCTGGATGACGGTGGTGGAGACGGGCGGCGTGATGGCAGCGGACAGCCCTTTAGACACCAGCGCTCCGCTGCTGACAGCTGCCACAGACACGGCAGCAGCCCCGTGAGCGGCAGCGCTTCCTGAAGAGTTCATAGTTTGGCTCCCATTGCAGGTCTGCACTGAGCCTACTTTCCCCGGGTGAGGGGAAGTTGCACCACCGCCAGCAACAAGTGTTTTTTTGCCAGGATCGTTTCCTGCGGTGGAGTCCGTCGATGCGTCCATGGCTGAACCATGGGCACCTCGCTGTGACGAGACCCCCCCAGCTCCTCAACTTGTTCAGAAGCGGCACAAACACTGCGGGGTGTGATGGAGCAGGACACATGTACCGGTCTGCTCGGTCAGCTCCGCTGTTCGTGTGCACTCTTGTGGAGACAAAGAGGAAAACAACAGTTTCAGTTACCTGCCTTTACGGCCGTGTTGACCAAGTACCAGCTGGACATTAGCCGCTGCCCGCTTGTCCCGGAACTATAGCCGTGTAATAAGCGGCTGCTTCCCGCCTGCCCCAGTGGTCGTTGAGACTCAGGACGGAGAGTTGTGACTCTACAGACCGGACAGGAGGACAGACCAGCGCTTTATTCACCTGTGTGTGTGAGGGCAGCTCATCCAGCGAGCCCGGGAGAGCCGCCATCTTCACACTCCTGCGGGTTCATGAGAACTGAGGTTAGGTACTTACCAACTGACGTGCGCGTGCGCACAGCGGCTGGCCGTCTCGGTGCGGGGAGCTGTGCGGGCTGTGATTGGCTGCTGCGCCTTGTAAGAGGCGTTGCCAACGGCTTCAACTGTCAGTCCAGAGGCTGCGCGCCACGGATCAGCGTCGTACCGGAGACCGAACGTCTCCATCGAATATCCCGCTGCCGCCGCCGCGTTAGCTCCGTGCGGACCGCTGCACCGACTCAGACCCGCACCGAGCCACTGCCGGTGGAGAGACACCGTGATTTACAACAAGCTAACGGGACACAATTCTCAGTTGAGTCGGTCTCGACGAGCCGTGCAAGATGGCTGCACTGTTTTGGCTACTGAGTAAAGTTGCTGTTGTGAAGAGGCGCTCGAGGCCCCACCCTCCACCGAGGGGAAACACTGAGCTGTCACACAGTCATGGGATTTACTGCTACTACTGTTACAGCCACACACAGACTTTACTCCCATGAATCCAACTTCACTCTACTTTTATTCTCATTTCACATTAACTGCACAGAGGCTGGGTGGGAAGCACCAATGGCTGCTCTAAGGACTTATACAATTTCTAATGATCAAACATTAGGAATCACATTTTAACATAAACATGACAGCACAAGCTGTAGCTTCCTGTTTATTTGTCCTTGTATTTTTCCTCTTTTTCTGTGTACTGCATTATAGACAAACACAGAAGGATGGACCACATACCTCCCCCAGGAGATTCTTAAATTCCATCAAGCCACACCAAACTGCACACACTCATAGATAGCTGTCTGCTAGATATGTGCCTGATTTTTTTTTCTTTGATCAAAACTAATGAGCAGGCCATCTCACAATGTAAAAGAAAGTTATAAAAGAAATCCTTGATCCAACACTTTGTCCGGATCTAAGCCAAAATGAAATAGATTATTTCTTGACCTATGTCCAATCCTTGCACCTAGTTTTCTTGAAATCCATTGAATAGATTTTTCGTAATCCTGCTAACAATGAAACTAGAATGGCACTCAATAAAGCACATACCTCCATCAAGGCCCAAGTCTGCTTAAATTCAATCAACCCGCACCAAATTACGCACCCTTGTAGATATCAGTTCCCTACATATGCCTGATTTTTTTGCATCAACGCCCATGAATTTTTCTCTGCACAACATAGATAATGTAAAAACCCCACCCTATCTCGTAATGTGATGAAAACACTCCTGGATCCACCACTTTGCCTGGAAGAGTTACAATTAATGTCTTTTAATTTATTCTCTTGAAATTTCCAGTTCCTCTTATACAATCCTGTTGCCAAACCCACCAAACAAGCCAACCAACAGGTATTAAATCATAGCTTTGCTTGGCAGAGGTACCAAAACAATATCGGCACCTTCCTAAAATAATGGCCTAAAGTCATCAAATGATTTTCTTTGCCTAAATCATCTCCTCATGATGCTGGCCACCTCTGGTAAAATCGCCTACATCCTCAGTTGAACAGATCATGCGATTCTGTAGTATAATGGCCTGTCAAGAGTGTGACTTAGGCAATTTTACAAGCTTTTCAAGATGGCGGCTGCATCAAGAAGAACAAAAATCTACCTAGCCGCTGAAGTTATTTCCATGATTCAGGGCTCTTTACTTTTGTGTTTTTATTTAATGAAAATCTCACTTGAACATAATATTAGTAATCATAACATCATTTGACTGGTATTATAGTATGCCTGTTGTGCAGTGTCTAGAGGCAGCTTGTGCTGCGTCTTCTGCCTCCATTTATCCGTTCGATACAATATGTTGGATTCATGTTAATGTGTATTTAAAGACATTTAAATTTGTGGAAAAAAAATTGGTTGTAAAAAAATCTTTTTATTCAAAAAATATAAGAAATTGTCTAATCAACCAAAAATTTCGCGGACCCCCTGTTGGAGACCTCTGCCATATATTCAATATTTGGTAAATTTTTTTTGTGTTTTCTGAAAAACCTGAAAAAATGACTTGGGCCATTAGTTTAAGAGGGTGACGATATGTAACTGGCTCTCTGTCGGCTTTATTTTTCTTGGACACACAACTGCAACTCCAAGTACTGCAGCAAATAGAATTTTTTTTAACTGTTAATGCACTGGCACTTTTTATTTCATGTACTTCGACAATAAAGAAAATAGGCATAGCAGTAATAAACAGAGCACTTTTGTTGCAGCTAAGAGTCTTTCTGTTCTTGGGGTGAAGTGTTTAAGTCCACAAAACACTTTTGGAGTTTCAGGGGAAAACAGCGTTTTTTTTTACGTTTGCAGAATTGGTGGCTATTTACTTTAATTGTATTGGAGTTGGCTGCAAGGCTGTTTACCACTGCAACTCCAAAAGTGTTTTGTGGACTCAAACTGTTCACCTAGCCCTCCATCAGCATAGTGGTGAGTAGATAATGACTGAATTTTCATTTTTTGGGTGAACTATCCCTTTAACACACATGAACATTTTATTGTCCAATATCTCTTAATTTCACACAATTTATTTAAACTTTGTACACAGGTTAAATGGAAGAGGTAAAAGTGCTAAAATGCATGTCAACAAGAGCATAAAACAATACACGTTGTAACTATTTAAATCACTTGCTGTGGCTTCTGTCAGTAACTCAGTTTGATGCCACAGACTGAGAGTGTTTGTGTGCGTCGTCCAATATGCCCCAATCCACAGACTCCACAGACCCCTCTCCTGTCGGTGTGCGCCGGCGGACTGAAGAAACCACCCTCCCCCCCTCCGTTACGCACAGGTGAGCTGCAGCCGCGCACTGGAGCGTCACCAGCGCTCCTATAAAGCGCTGCAGCTGCCGGCTGATTGCGCACACTGCTGGAGAGCCGAGGTTTAATTCCTGCTGCGGTTTCTTCTCAGCCTGAGGACTTCTCTCTGCAAACATGAGCACCGGAGCAGGAACCCCGTACATCGGCAGCAAAATCAGTCTGATATCCAAGGCGCAGATCCGCTACGAAGGAATTCTGTCCTCCGTCGACACAGACCGGTCCACAGTCGCTTTGGCCAAAGGTAGGTTCAGAGTCTGATTAGTGCGATGTGGGACACACGTGTTTTCCCTTTCGCTGCTGAATATCAACCAAATTCCTCACTCTTGTCTTTATAACAGTGAAATCCTACGGGACAGAGGACAGACACACTAACCGACCAGTGCCACCAAAAGACGAAATTTATGAATACATCATTTTCAGGGGAAGTGATATCAAGGATATCACTGTGTCCGAGCCACCGAAATCACACCATGGACTGCCCCGTGACCCTGCCATTGTGCAGGTGCGTGGCTCAGAGATTCGTCTGACTTCTTGTGCACTTTTATGCAGATGTATTTGGCACAGATAAAAGTAATAATCGTCACAACTGATGAAAGCAGTTCCTTATGTCTGTGATTTCAGTCATCCATTGGCGGTTCCTCTGCAGCATATCACCCGCGATGGAGTCCATACAGGGACATGATGCCCACCTACAACCAGCTGGCAGCTAGTTCTCTACTCAACCAGCAGTACAATGCAGCACTAGGCCTAGGTACTAATAATTTGTAGGACACTTCGGTGGCAGATGAGAGGTTTTGTTGTTTCTCACGTCTGCAGTTGATCAAGCCACAGCCATGTTTGTTCCTTTGCTCTCAGTACCAGGACTCCATGGTATCCCTGTCAGAAGAGCCCCCATGGTCGAGCAGGCCGTCCAGACCGTGCCACTGGTCAGTGCTGCCCAGAAAAGAGGAAAAGCTTCAACCCAGCCTCTGAGCAGACAGCCTGTTCGCCCAACCCAACTCTCCGGTTCCCAGCTTCAGAAGGAGAATGTACCCACCAGTAAGCAAACTTAATAGTGGAACTTTACATCCACCAAATTTAGTGTCTTGAATTCCTTTTTTAATCCAACTAAAATAAGAATCTCCTTAAAGCATGTTATGTATTCTTGTTTAGAGCGGGCACCATCCCAGCCAACTGCAGCCAAGATTCAAAGCCAACCTACAGAGAACCAGAAGCCAAGGCAAAAACAAGGTATAGAAATGAGGAATGCACAAAACATTTAATTTCTCACACTAGCTATTTTTATTGAAAGTTTTTTTTTTAAACCCAGATACTGACAGAAGTGCAGTAGATTACAGAAGTAAATATCCAAAACCTGATAAACTCTAGACTAACTGATTTTATACCAGATTTACAACGGTGTTTGTATGTGTCTGAACCTTTTTCAGGCAGTCGCAGGTCCAGGAATCGAAGCAGAGGCCAACTTATTGTTAAAAACTCCAAGGCTACAACTCTGCAGTTTGACTCTGACTTTGATTTTGAAACTGCAAACGCTCAGTTTAAAGATGATCTTACAAAGGAGATTGTAGGTATGTTGTTTGAGGTTACCAGTCACCTCACTTTCAGTGGGCACAGTATAAAACGCTTCTAGATGTATACATTTATTAATTTTTTTTTTTTTCCTTTTGTGAAATTACTGCAGTTGAGAAGGTGGAGACTGAAGAGGCCCCAGAAACTCCGGCTATGGAGGCAGAAACTACTGCTGATAAATACTACGACAAAACCAAATGCTTCTTTGACAACATCTCCTCAGACCTGAAGCCCAGGTGATTATGTAACTTTGGACATCTGTCTCTTACCTCAGGAGTTTGCCAGGCTCCTGCAGTACTTGCTTTTAAAATGTTGTGCATCCTCAGGAGAACAACATGGGCAGAGGAGAAGAAGTTGAACATGGAAACATTTGGAGTGCCCGGCCGCTTCCTGAGAGGCAGGGGATTTAGAGGCCGAGGGAACCGGGGCCAGAGTGCCACTGAGCAGCGACCCCTCCCAAAAGTTGGCAGTGGGAGAGTGTAAAGGCTTTTCTTTGTCTTTTTCTTCCAAATTTCTGTAAATAATATTGTAGTTTTCTACTAATCAAAAAGTACCTCCCTATTTTCCCCCTTTTTTGAAGCACTAGTAGCAATTTTTTTTTCTCGTTATCCCCAATGTACTTTGAACCCTTGTATGAAATGGAAGAGTAATTTATTTTTAATCCAGCAGCTGTGCACTAAAAGCAAATGTATTCATTGGTAGTTGGTTTGGAAGCATGCAACGTGCACTTTATTTGAACAGGCCAGCAGACATGCATTTAATTCCTTTTTTTTACTAAATGTATTGAATGTCTCTGACCTGACTCCAAATGTAACTCCAGACTGTTCTGAGGACTGAAAGCTGGATGGACAGACAGCTGTGCTTCATTTTTTTTTTTTTTCTTGTAAAAATAAACTGTGGAGAAATTAACAGTTGCTATTAAATAACAAACTTAACAGACTGGCTTTTCATCTGATACTGCTAATTCTCAATCCGAAGAGAAACTACTGATCAAACTCAACCCAAAACCTTTATAACAAACATCCCTTCACCTCTAAACTGCATTATAGTTGATAAAATGTATGGTTGGTTCCCCTGTTCACCTAATGGAAGTAGCTAACTGATTAAAAAGCACATTCTCTGTTAAGTATATCTTGTGGTTTGCAAATGGAGGCAAGTTTGTTAAACTTGGGGTCTAAGTTTTGCAGCGTTTTCTCGAATGACTCATCGTCAGGAATGCTGATTTTGTCCAGCTCTTCCTGATCATCGTCGTCATTGCCCTCTTCTGCGTACAGGTGAGACAGAGCGTCTGGCCGGTTGCCCTCTGTCTCCTGGAGAGTGGTGAGCTTCTGTAGATGAGGGAAACATAAAAAATCTGAGTTCTTTACCACGACAGGCTCATACATGCATTCCAGCAAACAAGTCACAGCCCTTGGGCTATACAAATTGAGCATGTAGGTTACCAACCTGATGAAGCAGGTTGAGAATTGTCTCATCCAGGGGAAAGCTTGGTTTTCTTATGTAGAGGGAATTCATTGTGCCCATCTCCTTAGGCTGTACACAAGGTTAAATAAGTTCAACAGCTGCCTCAAAGTGATAAGCACAAACCAACAAACGGTCACTCTACCTGGTGGGAGCTGCGGTGGCCTTTGGTTGTACCATAGTTCCCGATCATCTGATGATCGGAAGGATTGAAACAGAGGTGAGCAAAAAGTACATTTTGAAATGTTGACTTTTGATTTGTATCCTTTACTTACTTGGTTACCGTCCATGTGGGGGTGGGACTGGTATACTCTTGTGTAATCCACTTTTGGAATCTGTCCATTCACGTAGCTTTGTTTCTTTGACGGGAGCAAATGTGATTAACAGCTGAGTTACAGAACAATAAATCCATGATAACTAAATAGTTTCATTGTTGTATGTAACAATTTATGTTTTGGGATATTTTTTGATATCAAACCTATTTCTCAGTGAAAAAAAATTATCCAAATAAACTCTTAGCACCCACTTCTGGTGCAACATTCATACGATGCATCCCATCATTCAGCATTTGCCAGTTAGATTGAGCTTGGTGTTTCTTGAACACTGCCAGGACGTTGTCATAAACCTTAAAAAGAAGAAAGTGTTGCTAATATATTTTAAATGAAAACGTCACTGGTTTGTTTCTAAAAGTTTTCAAGCAGTGACCTTGCAATCTGTGCCGGGCTTCTCAGTGTTTGATTTGAGGAGGGTATTTCCAGCTGATTCCATCTCAAGAACGGTGAACTCTTTCTTGTGAGAGCAGATGATTGCCATCAGCATCACAACTGTCAGTGGGATGGAGACTTCCAGTTAGAAGAATCATAACGATAAGAAACAGTAGATGTTACAGTGTGTACGGATACTTATGAAAGGCACTTCTTACAGAGAAGTGCAAGCAGAGAGGCAAACACTATGCCTATAGCACCAAAGTCGGCTTTTGCCGCAGTTTTTCGCTGGGTTCGGCAGTTGGCCGACAGAGAGCAGTCGCACACGGTCACGCTGAGGTTGTAGACGCCAAATTCGCCCTGCATGTCAGTGATCTTCAGATCGATCTTGTGTTGTCCGGCATACAAACCAGGCTCCTTCACCAGACCAGCAGTGTAACCTGTACAAAATAAACACAAAACGTGATGGCTCTATCATCTAGCCCAGTGGTTCTCAACCTTTTTTCAGTGATGTACCCCCTGTGAAATATTTTTTCAGCCAAGTACCCCCTAACCAGCGCAAAGCATTTTTGGTTGAAAAAAAGATGTAATACACAGTGCTGTGCCATCAGTGTCTGATTTATTAAACACTTATATTTTATTGAATATTTATTAAATAACAATTTTTAAAGGATTTTTGAATGGATGCTCACGTACCCCCTGGAGTACCTTCACGTACCCCCAGGGGTACACGTACCCCTATTTGAGAACCACTGATCTAGCCATTCATTCCCTATCCCACTCATCCTTTGAGGGTCACAGGGGGAGCTGGAGCCAATCCCAGCTGACATTGGGCTATAGGCACGGTACATCCTGGACAGGCTGGTTTTTAAAAAATGTTTTCTGTGATATTTAACTACAAGGAAATGTTTCTCTACCATATGAGGGCCTGAGTTTCCATTTCCCTTTGACATCCCCCAGCAGTTCAAATGTGAAAGGCCCCCCGAAGGGATCTCCATCCAGGTCAGAGGCTGTGATGTTGGCGGTGGTGGACATGTTAGACATACACACATCGAAGTGTTGCACTTCTGGCTGTGGCGCGTTGTCGTTCTGGTCAATCACATAGATTTGCAGTGTACATGTGCCTGTAAGAGGTGGCTCTCCTGTTCAAGAGTGAAAAACAGATGGTGAATAAAACAATTCCTCAGTAAAAATATGAAATACTTGCTTTGTGTATCTGCAGGCTGCTACACATTGAGTCTTACCGTTATCCACTGCATGCAGTATGACAGTGTAGACACCATTAACAACAAAAGGAGATTCTCTGTCCGGTCGTTTGACTGTTGTGATGTTGCCTGTGTGGGGATCCACTGTCACCCAGTCAGCAGGATCATGTCCCACCTTGTACCTGCGGACAGATACATATGATGAAGTGGTCACTGAGGAAGAGGTCCAGCATAAAAGCTCAAATATCTCCAAATAAAATCCCACTTACACAAATGTATTTGTGTGACTGGAGTCCTTATCAACAGCAGTGACGTTCCCTAACCAGGTCCCGGTGGGGGCGTTCTCCTTCACCACAGTCTTTTTCACACTCTCCCTGAACTTTGGGGGGTCATTGACATCCTCCACTTCGATGGTGACGTTTACTGTGTGAGGTTGAGCTGCACTAGCATGGTCCCCTTTACTGGATTCAACTGTCCAGGGACCGGAGGATGTCCTCTCCTTCACTTTGCAGAAGAAATACGGTATCTCGTTTTCCACAGAGATGGACAGTTCCCTCTGAGCTCCCTTCTCGAAGTCTAAAGGCTGAAACCAACAGCAGGTATGGTAAATAATTCATTATAAATGCGCCATGCAGCAAATATTTTCTCATCCAATTAAATCATAGAATTAAAAAAACATCAACTTCAAATGGAGCCGATGTATCATGACAAACATGAAGGTAGTAATTGCATGTCAGATATAGGGATGGGTGTCATTATAATGTCAAACATGCAACCTAACAACACGCACTTTGACAACAGTCAGGATTCCATCATTGGTGACTGGATCTGTTTCAATCTTGAAGTGCCCTCCCTCATCACCATGTATGGTAAACCTGGCTCTCCATGCTGGGCTGTTCCGAGTGTCCTGGTCTGTCACATGCAGCCGCAGAGGAGAAGACCCCTTTGTCTCCTCCTTCACTTTATCTGGGCCCTGTAGTTTGAATCCGAGAGAATAAAATGTCAAACGAAGAAATCTGTCAGTTCCTTAATGTTTTGCATGTTCTGCACGCAAGATGTACATGAGTTGATTATACCGCTGTTTAGTGACTCAAAGAGCTCGCTGAATAAATGTGTAAAATGACCTGGATAAACATTTAGAAAGTCTATGTTAAATCTATTGCATGTTGTATCATAATATTATATTTCCCTGCAAATGAGTCTCAGGATGTGAACATTTTAATCCTTCAGAACATGAATTTTTGTTGCTGGATATTCATTTGGTTTAAACAAGAAACAATTTTTTGGGAGATGCACTTTTAGAGTGATGGAAAAAAACATTCTCCAATATTATTTATTACAATTTGATTTACCATTAGCATAGTAGTATTTTCACCATATGTTTATTTTTTTAAACCACTACAGACAAATATAAAATAGAATCCCTTACAAGCCTACATTTTACATTGATTATAAAAAATGGGGCCCTTATGCCCATTCAGAGAATTTGAAATTGTAAAGTGCTTGTTAGTGTGTCTAAGGCCTTATTTGTTTTAGTTTAGATTGTGCTCAGTGGTTGTAACGTTGTGTAACATCAAATAATTTTCTGTGTGTCAAGTATTTAAAGTGGCATTTGACAACGGAATTTGATTCAACTTGTCATCATGCAGTAATCACTGATTGCACAAGTAATAACACCATCTGTTTCAGGCTCACTTTCATTGGGCTATTCTGTTTTTTATCTCCTTGGGAAAAGTTATACTGTTGTTGAGCAACTAAGTCAGGGGGAGGATAGTAACTTTGGGTTTTGTTTTTTCCTCGATAGGTAACCTTACCCAGGTAGTAGAAATTACAGATAGTAGAACAACCAGAGTAACTCTGGGAACTACCCGACAAAAGTCAAATAATATATTGACGTAATGTGTTGAGAAAACTACAGCAAATATTCACATTTGAGAACCTTTGGACTTTTTCCCAAAATGTGATTATATATAAGTAAATAATCAACATTGTTGCCAATAGGTTTTATCAGCGGATCGTTCCAGCTCTTGAAGCACTGGTTGGTTTGTACATCAGGGGCCAAAACAAACGTTTTTTTTCCCAGCAGCCTCCTCTGAGGTTGACGTGCCTACGCTTACCGTTTGTCCGCTGATGGTTGGGAGGTGGTCGTTGCTGTCCTGGACATGAATGACAACAGTGGCTGAACTGGACAAGCTGACGACTTCACCGTGATCTTTGACCTCAATCACTATACTGATCTTTTTAGAGGCCTTAATATAGAAAGAAAGAAATAATAAAGAGACAGATTAGATCAATAGTGTCATTGACAGATCTGGTCACTGTACCTTCCCTGCAAGGTTACTTGATCATCTGGCACAAAATGCACTGCTGTAAATTTGTTTTAACTTATTACAGGAATAAATATATAAAATATGGAGTAATTCTTTGCTAAAAAGCCATTGTTGGGGAATAAACCTAGTTTTTAAACAAAATGGCTTTTAAAATAATCTTCAGCTGATTTTAGTTTTCGTAGGCTAAATTCAGAAAGTTTGTTTCAAAATACTCAGATACTTGGACAGAGTTCAACGCAAGTATGTTGTACATATTAGCATTGAAACATGTCATACAATGTATGCAACTGTCACTTGATTTTCAGTATATTTTTTATATGTCATATGAGTGACATGTTTAAAAAGAGACTCTTGCCTCATGGTCCAGACATCCTTTGAATGTAATGCTTCCAGTTTTCTCAATGAAGAATTCAGAGTCCGCGGGTTTTGGAGACACAGATTTGATTTCATAGTGGAAGGTGGAGTTAGGTGTTCCACTCTTGTCTTTGTCAGAGGCCACCATAGTCATGCCAAGGTAGCCTGAGGGAAATAACAAAGAAATGAATAAAGTACTTCACATAGTAAAATAGAAAAAGAGCCATATTTACTTGATTATTTACCTTGTGCTTGATCCTCAGGAACACTGATATCAAACTGATCTTTGTCAAACCTTGGTGGGTTGTCATTGATGTCCAGTATGGAAATCTCAACTCCTAATCTAGTGTCAATTGTTGAATCTGCCCTTCTGGCCTGAAATTTCAACTGTGGATTGAAAGACATGACTCAAAGTTCGTCACAGTGTAAAGAAATAAATACGATTCACTTGTTGCGTGTTGTGGTGATATGAAATGCGGTAAAACAAAGATGTTTCACAAATGATGGTGCTTTCGATAGAAAAAACAGAAGAATTATTAAACTTTTTGAAAGTTTGGAACAGCAACAATAGTGTACACATATAATATGCACTGGAGCAATCCTGTCAAACATGAACATTTTTAACTTGTGTTATAATTTGATTATTTGTTTTTACTGTTTTTCATTGTTGTCCTACCTGCTGCTAACATGTCTTCTGTCTCTTCTTGTTTGTTCAGTATTCATTGTGCTTGTATCATTCTGGTTTTGTACTTATGGTGTTATTTAGATTTTATCATCCAAATGATTCAAAAACATGTTGCAGAGGGACTGCAGTTTAAAATGAGCCAGCTGTTACAGAAATGTTGATTTATGTGTGTCCTTACAAATATATATATTCGAGACATTTATTGTGCAATCTCATAAAGTCGACGCCAGTACCTGAGGTGAAGATGTTAGCTGGAAAACCTACAAGCTGTTGTTAGTATATGTTAAGTCTGACCTCAAGTTGGGGACGGGCCTCGTAGTCCACGGCTTTGTGGACCCATATGGTGCCGGAAGTTGAATTAATGGAGAGGACTCCCTTTGGCTCCTTATCCACTCCATGTCCATTCAGATTAAAGTATATTACATAGTCCCGGTCGATATCTATCTATAACACAACACAACTCAGCTTCAAAGAATCGAAGACTTGGATTCATCAGTGAGAAAGTTTGATGTATATAACTCATGATCTACTTTTGGATATAATTCAATCAAGCAATCAATCAAATTCTATTTGCATACACCTTATTTACAAATTACAATCTTTACAAGGTGTGAAATCCTCTGTCCTTAACCCTCGAATAGGGAGAGGAAATACTTATGTTAACAGAAACCACAGGGAAAGTCACAAGTGAGGGGTCCCTCTCCCAGTACAGACAGAAGTGCAATGCATGTCAGAATAGAAGCCATAAAGTGTGATTGCAGAAGTCAAAATAGAGCTAATTATCGATCATCTATATTTATGGTAATCAATAGGTTAATCAAATCATGAGATCTGGTGTTTGAGTTTAAAAATGAATACACATCCTTTTCCAGTAAAACAGTTTGTGTGTTGAAACGTATATGCATCAAGTCTGAGCAAACTTGTGATTTTGTCACCTTGCCCAGCTCGTACGGGAAAGGTCCTTTATGCTCCTCCTCAATACTGTAGGAGTCAATTATCCAATTCCTCCTGTGACGTCTCAGCAGCTCTGAACATGTTGAACTTGACAAATAATAAACCTGAAAGCCAAACAGCCAAACAACACCTGAAACGTCTCGTCCTAACATGGGAAGTATGTATAATTGATTAAGGCAATAGGCAGGGGCTCATAATTTATGACATTTATTCGCTGCGGAATGAAATTGACTTATTGTCCTCATAGTAGGTGAACCAGTTACCATGAAGTGTATACACAGGCATTATCGAGGTGTACTTTGTACACTACATACATAATATTTCTAAACAGTTGTTTGTGCACTAAAGAGGTAATTTTGACACCAATTAGTTTACGAACTCATTTAAAACTGTGTGGAGAAAAGTCTATGGCCTGCACAGAAATATCAACAGCACAAAAATACATGTCAGTAAACTTTTATACTGGTTGTGCTGGAAAATGAGGCACAAATTTGACAGATTCTAGATAATGAATGAATAATAATACATTGTAACCTTTGAGGTATATATACTGTATAATGACATATAAAAAGCTAAAGTGATTAAATCTATGTTAATTACAAAAAGACTGAAAGTCAAGGTTGCTACATACCAGGAGGAGGAAGCAGAGCATGATGCTTGTTCAGTACATCCAGCTCCAGAGTGTGAAGACTGACTCCGACACCCGAGTTAAGAAGGATGAGTCCCTGCCCCCGTGTGCGTGTGCGTGTGTGCGTGTGCGTGTGCGTGTGTCTGTGTGTGGGCGTGTGTATTATTTATGTAGTACATTTTATTCGGGCAGCTTCACCTTAAACAACATTTGCTTTATGACGAGAGCACTTCTTTAGAATTTAACTGCAGCTTGAAATTACCTGGAACAGTTTAGTCAGTTTGTGGGAACACAGAAGTAAGATTCCTTTATTGTTAAAACAAAGACACCATGTTAGAGATTTTTCTTAGACGACAGCTAGAAAACTGAAAAACTGCTACAATATTAAAGCACTTTTTTTCCACCTCATTTTTCATCCAATGATAATATTATTATTCTGTGTTAATTCTGTACAAAATTCAAATCCTGTGATGTAAGTAACAGAGGAGCAGGTCTTGTCCTTCAAACATGCCATTACAGGAATAGAAACCGGTCAGAATAATAGGAAATCTCCATATTTACAGTTCATGGTCTCCACCTCCAAATCACACACAGCACCCAACCAACAACTCATCAATCAAAAGAAAGGTTGTGAGCAGAGATAAGCGACAGTTTGTGGAAGACAGTCGTAACTGAGAGGCTTCTTTGAATGTTTTGCACCACAGTAAACTCTTTACCCGGACCAGAGGTGACAGCTGCCATCCTGCAGGAGGAGATCCATTGCCGAAGGGAGGGGTGCGTAGGATGACGAACTTTACATCCTTTCTTTCTCTGGAGGTGGGAACCTCCTTCTCACTGTGCTGGTGTGTATTTCTTCATCTTCGGACCCGACCACAGGGGTATCTGCACCATTGGCATTGGTGGTCTGGCTTTCGGAGGAGGAGTTTGAAGATGTGGAGGACATGCGGGACTTGGCGTCAAGGCCCTCAAGGACGTGTCGAAAGAGTCCATTACTGTTGACTTCCTCGTTGTTGTTGTTGTTTCGTTGGACTGTGAGTGAGATGACAAACATTGTCAAGCATACAGATTTGCTGTTACATTGCTTATCATCTCTGTTCTACTTCTGGTGTCCATACCTGGCAGTGGGGACGTCAGCCCTTCGTCTTCTCCTCCAGAACTGAAGAAGACATCCAAAGCCTCCTGGTCAGAGTTGTCAATCAGCTCCATCTGGTCCAGCAAGTCCACATTCACCTCCATAGACGAGATGCTGCCAATGGGAGCTGTCAGAAGAGCGGGAGATAAGAAATAATTCTCATCTGAATTCTCACAGAAACCGCATCAGTCCAACTCACGTCTCTTGTAGTCTCTGATGCACAGGTGTGCCGAGGACAGGTAGACGTCCACATCATGCTGGAAGACCTCCTCAAAGAAACGCTGCCTCTCTTTCAGCTTGAGCTGCTGCGCCGCATCCACATCTGGGAGCCTCTGGCCTCTCTCGGTCTCCGCTAGAAAAGCACGACAGAAAGACAGGACGTCAGAAAGCTGCTCAGATTAAGGTTTACATTGGAGACATGAGTCTGGAGGCCCGAGATCAAGTCCAGCAAACACAACACGAGAAGTCTTCAGAGATGTGTTTTTCCACGGTGTAAATTACTGGGTGATGTTACACATTCTGTACTTTGAGACCTTTGTTGACGCTCAACTGTTATTAACCAGAAGGGGGGGACATTGAGCCACAAGTGACGGTGGATTTTCTCTGTTGAGATTGACTATTCAAATAAAACAAGCGAGCAATGAGACATATTGAAAAGTGAATTACACATCTCACAGTTACTTTTGTTGTTTTGTCAATATGTTGTATAATAATATATGTTATTATAAAACAATGGAATTATAAAACAAAGGAATTGCTGTCACCATTTTCCACTGAACTTTTAGTCCTGTGGATTATTATACATTTCACCGACACGAATTAACTTTAATCAGAACACTAATTAGACAAACTGTCCAAACCAACACTGTACCAGTTTTTATATTTTATGAATCAGTCTTGATCCACAGATAATTTGAAAACACAAGCTGTCAGGTCCCTTTCTAAATTAATTTTGTTTGGAGATACTCATTTTACTCCTCATGAGTATCATTGTCCAGTGAGTGAGTGGATTGGTGGACTGAAGTCATGTGAATATGACTCCCACTATGACGAAAACAGCCCTCGACATTGGGCTGAAGAAATACTGATTGAGTTCATTACAAATCTGACATCACATCTGTGAGAATATAGACACTTGAAATGCCGCGCTGTGGTTGTATGCCTCCACTAAACCAGTGCTGTGTTTCAGTTTACATTCATTTCTTTCAGACTCGTATGAGGTCACCGTGACCTTTGACCAGAGACCACTGAAATCGAATCAATTAATGTTTGCGTCTTAGTGATAACTGATCAAGATTTCGGAAGGCAGACTTGCGATATCCTGTTCCAGAGTCCCCCCCAGAAATGTTTGAGGCCACTATGATCCTGTCCTTTGACGTTTGACCACCCAAATCGAATCACTTCATCCATGAGTCCAAGTGAATGTTTGTACCACATTTTGAAGAAATTCCCTCTTGGCGTTCTTTAGATATCATGTTCACAAGAGTCGGACGGACAGACAACCCAAATACATACAAAGGAAGCAACTGAGTTATGATTTTTAGTGATTTTAGGAAATATACTAATATGCTTGTTTTATAGGTTGGATGAGATTGATGGCCGTCTAATGTATGCCATTAGAGCAGTGTCAGAGTTTTGAGGAGCTATTACAAGCAGTAGACAGTGACTGGACTAATAGGATGAGGCTTTCAAGCCATGACTGAACTGGGAATAGAGTGAAGATTATCTGGCCTGTGTTGAGACCAGCAGTCACAGTGGCTCTATCCCACAGGGTGATGGAGAACAGAGCGACGTTCAGCTCAGGATGATTACAGTACGAGGGATGGAAAGGAGGACAAAAGAGAAGAGATTCCCTTCGGCACAACCTCACTTAATGAACTGAACCTACAACTGCTGCAGTCAGAAAATCTCTGCAGTCACTGTAAATGCAAAAAATGATGTAGATGTTGGCCTAAAATGCCTCTACAGGTTGCCTTGTTCAGAGTGCTGCATCAGCACAGTCCCATCACTGAGTCGGGCACATGAGGACAGGTCACTGCAGCTCTGCTCAGCCCTGTGCGACAGCCTGCCTCCTGGGCACAGGGATCTCACTGGCTCCAACGCTGAAACCGACATGAAGGAGGACGCAGGGGAAGTTACGAGTTTGGTTCAAATGTTGGAGGTTGTGATTGATCTGAAAGTCACTGATTTTTACCGAAGACAGAAAGCAGGTGTCACTATGAGCCCCCTGCAGGAGGTGTGATATGGTGACGTGTGGTACCTGCTCTAAACATTCCTGTTCAAATTTTAGTAATATTGAACAAATCATGCGTCCAAATTGCACCCAATGCAACACTGCACTTCCCTGGGCCATTCAGGACACACATACCAAGTATGAAGCTGATAAGATGAATGGATCTTGAGATATGCTCTCCACATACAGACAGACAGCCGTGTGTGTTTTTGGTAGTAGGTCGCAGTGATGGAGATTGAAGGTGCAGTCACAGTTCAGTCCCACTTGCAGTCTTAAAAAGCAATAGTGGTTGTCTTTCTAGTGTAGTCGTCTTCGTGGCGTTGTGTCTCTGTGGAAGAGAAGGTTGTGGGTCCATGATGAACACACAATCAGAAACACAGTCTTGGTGAAGCGAAGGGAACAGTGCTGATAAAGCAGGATGTCAGTCACAAGCAGGAGCTGCCTGTCAGACGTGTGCTTGTCTGAAAAGAGCCCCCCCCCCCCCCCCCCCCTTTAATGTGACCACTGGAGGACTTCATGTCAGACTAAACACTGGATGTGTATTGGACGAGGGAGCAGACAGCTGTTTAATAGTGTTTTTCCACTGCAACCATCTGAAGAAAAATGATGCTTTTCATTACAGGCTACAGGTTTAAACAAATTGCTGATGCTGGGTTTCTTCCCCACTCGGTTAAACACTGATTGATCGCACAATTGATTGTTTCTACTTAAAGGCTGAGGCCCGCTGAGATCTAAAGGTTAGCTACAGATGCATAACCCCTCATTGATTTTGCTTCCCTATCCAGTTCCTTTTTTTCCCATAGAATCACCTTGATCGATGCGTCTTCCCTGGCTGCACGCGGACGACCCCGCTGACCTCTGACTAGCGCAACCACTCACACGAGAAAATCCTCCGTCACAAGAAAAGCCACGACCGCAGTCTGCACTGCCGATGAGATCACATGTCCACGCTGCTGCAGTCCGACCACAACCCAGAGTCTTTAGTATCATGTCACAAGACGTCTGGAGGGTGTGAGGCCGCTCCAGGGCGAATGTGGAGAGATAACCTGCTGGCATAAACTTCACCTCATATCATTCCTTTCATTCTATCCCTATGGCTTTGCCTTGTCTCTTTCTGTCTCTGTTTCTTTTTATTCTGTCTTAAATTAAATGGTTTATATGTAAGTTTGAATGATTTCCCTAACTGCTGCTATTTTTGTAATCGAGATGTCTGTTAAGCATTGAAACAATCTTCAGACCCAAATTCACAACTTTTCAAAATAAAAGCTCTCTAATTCATCTCGATATAAACCAATACTAAAATGATCTGATGGCTATTTTAACCCCTGGTTTGACCCAGTTGCCAACCACTGCTTTTATTTATCTGAGGATGTAGAAGGAGACATGTTCAGATCAGTTTACAGACTGAAGATACACTGCCCTGCCTCCAATGTTGAATGTATGGCATGTGTCCAAATCGCACCAAATCTGGCACTGCACTTTCCTAGTACCTTTCCTAATACCTGTGGTTACACGAATCCCATAATTGCTTATGAATAACGTCATTCTCAAAACCTGTATAATTTCATGTGGGTATAATTAAGCCTTTTTGTTCCTGCTCGTACTTTTATATTCATTTGAAATAACTTGAACCTGATCCATAAGACTGGGTTGTTTGGTTGGTTCTTTTCAATTGATATTTTTCTCAGATCTTTCATGTTTGACCAAACTATTTGTCAAAACTTTGCCTGTTATCTGGCATCCTTTCTTGTTTCAGAAGGTCAATTAAATATGTTTTTGAATTTGTATTGAATGCAGGTCTAACTGTCCTTTTTTCTCAAAAGGAGAGCAGACTGCTATTCAATAGGGCATTTATTCTGTGAAGTTCTTCAGGAAATTCATGTTTTTCATTACAGGCTACAGGTCCATGCAACATCTTAATAATATATACGTTAAATAGCTGCCTTATGAAATAACATATTGACATATTCAGTGGCCTTGTATACACTATCTGAGGTTGGGATATGTATATATATATGTATTTATATTGATCATATGTTGGTATGTCACTTGTCAGATCAGTTGAGTTTATAGTCATGATGACATTTTTCTCCACTATCTGAAGCCCATCTTGTAAGTAGGATTTTTTTCATACATCTCACTGCGCCCCTGATTATCACTCATATAACCTGAATGTTTGAAGAACACAACATTTAGCTGGGCTCTGATAGGGGATTGTTGTACTGTGAGTGGAGGGTCCATGTCAGTGATTGCACAGCTAAGATTCAAGAGCTGAGGATTAGCCTCCACTAATGACCTTAAAGAGTCCCCTCTGAACCTGCCATTAACTATGTTTAGGCCTGACGCTCGACACAGATGCACCACCTCCCTGCCATTTAGATTTATTTCAGAGTCAAGGTTGTTTGAGCGGGTGATGGTTAGTGTGGGAATGGTTAGTGTGCGAAACCAATCACATGGTTGTTGCCAAGTGGATCAGTGGCATCATCTTCACGTTCTGTTCTTCAGCTAGATGAAGGTTACCCTGAGGCTGAAGAGAGGCGAGTTTCAAAGATGTGCTCAACAAAAGGAGAGTTATACATAACACAGAGCTTATTTTGCCCCTAGTTATAGCTCTTTGTTCCTTTTTGTCTTTTTTTCTGTCTCTCTCTTTCTCTTCTCTTTGTTCTGTAACCTTTGTCTTGTAATGTAAAATGTCTGCCTCTTTTCTTTTTCTGTCATTCTTTTCTTACTGTTTTTCCCATCTACTCATCTGTCTATCTCCTGTATATCTCTCTCTGGCTTGATCTGGCTTCAGTTGTTTAATTCTTTTATGTCCTTTTCTTTCTTTCTTTCTCTTTCTTTCTTTCTTTCTTTCTTTCTTTCTTCCTTCCATCCTTTCTTCTTTTCTTTCTTCCTTCTTTCTTTCCCCCCTCCTTCCATCCATCCTTCCTCAATTCCTTCATCCCTTCCGTCCTCCTGTCTATCCGTCCCTTTATTATTCCTTCCTTCCTTCCTTCCTTCCTTCCTTCCTTCCTTCCTTCCTTCCTTCCTTCCTTCCTTCCTTCCTCCCTCCCTCCCGTCCATCTGTCCCTCCTTCCTTGCTTTCTTTCTATTTTACTATCTGTCTCCCTCCTCTCTTCCCTCCTCTGTGCTTGGGGGACTTAAGGAGGCAGAGGTCAGAGGTCAGGGCTGGGGAACAGACAGGAGATACAGACAGCGGAGCGGACAGGGCCCAATGTGTGTGTGTGTGCCACTCTGCCTCCCCACATAAAGACAAACCCAGATCCTCCTCCTGCTCAGGGGGCAGAGAGAGAAAGGGTCCATTCAGAGCTGGACAAAGGCAGAGATGTAAGAGAACAGGATTGGCCTGCACTCCTCAGACATGAAGCCGGTTACTGGAAATCTTTTTTGGGGATCTAGCAGAGGGGGATATGCCGAAACTCAACCTCATTTGTTACACGTTGTTTTATAAGCCAATAGAAAACAGTAATCAAATTACCAAATAAAAAAAATGTGTGTGTACTGTGGGGAACAGCCCTCATTTCTGTAGGCATTTCATAAATTACTGTAGAAAAGGATGACGGCAGATTGATCACATCATCAACTCATGATGATGCACAGATCATTCAATGCTCATTTTCTGGTGTAAACACCATGAGCCACCGCCTGTCATGTGCCTCCCCCCGATCATGTTTTCAAGGACGGGACCCCGACACGCTGGTTTAGAAGCAGCAACTTCACAGAGGGAGCACATTGATCCGGAGGCTAAATGTCAATGAAGTCAATGTCACCCACCGGCTGCAGTTAGCCCTTCACTGTGCTAAATGAACATGTGAGATCACAAGCACAAAGTCCCCTGTGACCGTGAGGAGGGAAGGTCAAGCTGAGAGCTGAGAAAATTGCCAGTGCAGATGATCCAGTTGTTTGTGGTTGTCGGGGCAGCACGGACCAGAGCCCCCCCAGTGAACAGTAGTTAAACAGAAACCCCGGTGGGAGCCAGCGTTTCCTCCTCTGTGTTTATAATAGAGCAGTTTGCCAGACTCTCTGGTTTGATTCCTTTGAGCCAAGCTGAGCATTTTTTTCTCAGAAGTGGTTTCCTTATACAAATGAATGAGGTCATCCCTTTTAAAGTGGTGGTAGATACGTCCATGTGTTGCCTCAATTTAGATTTATATTGAAAACAGTGGTTTAAGTAATGCAAAAAAGTTAATGCTTTTCACTGTTTTCCTATGGTCTAGTATAGAGGGTTAGGGTTACTCAATAAATATATGATACAAAACAAATTATAAAAACATAAAATGATATGACAATGAATAAATATAAGGATATACATGCTTTATATATGAATGCAAAAATATCACAGAAATTATTTATTTACATGAATTAATGGAAATATATATATATGTGATATAAAAGTAATTATGGCTATGTAAATAAAAGAAGCAATATATACAAAAATCAAACAAAGGCTTCAATTATTTTATTTAACTAATAATTAAATGTTTAAATAAATGAATAAAAGAGGAAAAGTAAACTAACTTACTTAAATATTATTAATTCCTAACTGCACATATAAATAGATTTTTTAATTAATCAAGACAAAAACAATAACAATGTGTCCAATACATTTTTACATTATTTTGCATCATTCTATCATTTATTTATCTAGGAAAAAATACATGTAGATTCATAGGAAAAGAGAAAAAATTAATATAAGATACTTGCTACATATATTCCCAATCAATTAAAAGCATTTATTTATTTAAAATGCAGTTAATTATTGTTCTATTTAATGTATCTTTAATTGTAAAATAAAAAAATATATTTCTGTATTTAAGTATTGACTGGTTGATAAATAAGTCCTTTTTGTCCCCCGTACTTCAGTACAAGTAACTTCTTGCCATCTCTTGCAAACAGTTTTGTGGTTATATTAAACAGTGGACTCATGATCACTTTGACTATGTGACTCCTAAACGCCTGTGACAGATGTGAACCTCTGACGTAGCACTTGTTTGGGCTGAGGCCTTTCCAGCCACACACTTTGAGACAGGACAGAGAGAGAGAGGGAGAGAGAGAGAGAGAGAGAGAGAGAGAGAGAGAGAGAGAGTCAACACGAAGAGGACACACCCGCACACCTTCTTTACTTACAAATGAGGATACTGGGAGTCTCCTCCGCACCGTCCAGCACAACACTGACCTCAGCAGCAGCTGCAGCAGGCTGTTGACAATCTACAGCTGCAGGGATCAGTCCCTTTGCTAAGACTGTTGCTGTAATTAATAGTGTCTCTGGGGTCTTAAAGCGTGGTGCAGTGACAGGGTGGGCACTGATGGAGGAGTTATCCTGCTCTAACAGCATGAACACGCAACCACAGATTTAGAAAGATGATGTTTAAACCATCTATTGCACCCTGAGGATCTTGATGTAGAATTACTCCTGTTTTCCAGTGACTGCTTTTTAAAAACCAGTACTTGTACCCATTTCTCATCCCTCTAAACAGAAAGAAAACATTGAGGGTAAAGTGAAGCAGGCAGGTGGCCACATTTGTCTAAAGGACAAAAACATTGTTGGAGACTGTGCAGCTGCTCCGTCTCACACTTTTATTTTGGGTTTCTCTCTCTCTCTCACTGTTCTCTTTTCAAATGCTGCCATTTACTGGGCTATAGTTGCAAGGACGGTGAATTATTAATGGCAGCTATTGATGTGTGTTTGTGTGCCTATCTGGTCTATGTTTAAGTGCCTATGTGTGTGTGTGTGTGTGTGTGTGTGTGTGTGTGTGTGTGTGTGTGTGTGTGTGTGTGTGTGTGTGTGTGTGTGTGTGTGTGTGTGTGTGTGTGTGTGTGCATGTGTGTGTGTGTGTGTGTGTGTTTGTGTGTTATTTGCATATTAGATCTGTCTTTTTTCTCTTCACTGGGACAAAGCAGTGTCCAGCACCACTAGCCCAGTTAGTCAGATAAACAGTGACATCAGTGTTAACCCTCTCTCTCCCTCCTTCCCTCCTGCCTGGATCACATCCCCACTAACAATGGGAGAGTTTGTAGGCGACTGTCCTGTCCCACTGGCCTCCATAAGCCCACAAGCAGACTGTCATGAGTTGTGATCAACACAATAAGCTTCAGCAGCTGACACATCCATTTACAAATCCTCTTATCTGCAGTGACTGTTAATTAATACTAGAATAAGGTTATTAACCATCGTCAGCGGCCGATGATCCGTCAGTAAAGTAATAGGACCTTATATTAAAGTTAACAGCATTAACGAGTTTGTGGGTGGTAACAGACCAATTAGAGGACAGACCAACATTGTTAAACTCAGAAATTCCACTCACTTAAAAAAAAAAACTCATAATAATAACTGAATCATCCAGGGAAGGCGTCATGGCCGAGTCTGTCGTCCGTGACTCAGGGTCAGAGTGAGGTCTCTCTCTCAGAAGGTTTCTTTCTGCCTTAAATCCTCACATGAGCTGACTTCTCTCCTCATTGTAATCACCTCAGCATTCACACTGCTCCCAGTTCTTCCTGGAAAAGCTGCACTGTCTCTGCCAGTTTATGTGAGGAAGGTTTAAAGCTATTCTCCCGTCAGCTGGGAGAACTAAGAGTGTTTGGTTAAAGTCAACACAGTCACTCAGACACAACTCTGTTTGTGGAGACGGAGACAGGGTGGGCTGAAGATAACAGTGTTTAAAGTATTTTACAGCTTTATTTAGTCTTTTCTTTTTGCTGTAACCTCTCCAAATACTTATGGATTGGGTTTCAATATGCTTTTAAATGTCATCATATGATTAGTTTTCTCTGCTCCACTGGAGCTGTCTTGTCTTTTTAATCTACACACTAATTCCACAAATCCTCACTTATAATCAGACAAATAAAGAGAAAGTACCAGTGTTACATTTTCTCTGTGACTGAAGGATGATGTACAAATTCACTTATCTCACCTTTATATTATATATCCCCTCCTAAAGCCTTAAACTTGCATTATCTTCATCTACATTTGCATTTTGTCCTTTTGAAGGCTGCAGTCATGTTGTAAATGTTTCTATACAGTCTATGCTCCAACCCTGCAACATTAGCATTTATTTGGAGTTGAGATTTTTGCAGCCTGCCTTTAAGTAGGGTCATGTTAACTGTATTCAGAAGAAGAGTTCAAGAACACCATCAGAAAAGTAAAGGGCATACAAGTTCATTTTGTGTTGGATGATAAGTTAATATATTGTAATTTTATACTATGTATGAGGAAAATGTAGCTATTCCAAAAGGCCTCTTTTGCCTCTGTCTTTGCATCTCCTGATCTATGTTTAGGTTTTTTGCCTTTTGGATGCTGACACTAATAATAACATTACCACCGTGCTGTTGTTGCCTGGTGTTCTCATGACTAACCACTTGATGTTTACGTCTACCTATGTCATAACCACGAGCTCACAAGTTTGAATGCAGCACGCTCTCTGTCTCTTGATGATAACGATGTTCGCCATCTAGTCTGTAACTTTGTCCGAGCGGTATCATACAGTTCATTTTTTGAGTTTGATGTATTGAGTTTTCACTTATTGGTTCACAAAATGTCGGAAGTAATAGTTGCAGGTTAGTTTTTAGGTTTATATCTTCTATCTGGCTGTTCGAGAGGCTGGAACCAGCAAATGTTTGACTTTAAAAAGTGATGTAACCAGTTAATCAATTAGTAAATAGCTCAAATGTAGGGGAGCGTAGTGAGAGTGAAAATCGCAAAAGTATGTGGCCATGAAACAAAATAATGATATGAAAGTTGATGTGACAGTCTGAGCGTCCAATTATTTATTGAAAGATTTTCCGGCTCTATTCTTCTTTGATCATCAGGTGATCCTGATCCTCCAGCTTCCAGCTCCAAATTATTAAAAGACTAAACAGGTGAATTTGTGTTTTTGTGGTTTACAGGTTTGAGTGTTTACATGATGCTAACTGTAGTGGTGCTGTCTTCCTCTGCTCAGTGTTTGCCTAGAGGCGCCAACACTTTCTATACACAGAGGATTCAGCTCAACAGTGAGGAGATGAATTTGTTAGAGAACTAATGAGAGGAGCTGGTCTGTGTTCCCAGGGGCTGCTCTGCTTTTCAGCCATCCAGGCAGCGCTGCTTAGTATAATCACACACAGACCCATAGGTATAATTAACTTAAAGTGCTCACATGCAACAAGATATTGTTTGTAAGAGAATAATCTATGTATTTGCACCACATGCGTTTCCTTCACATTTACAATGATTCTGTCAATATTCCTCTTATTTCTTGACAGAGAAACACAGTATTAACATATCATGTCCTTTAACAACGAAACTGCTGGAAATGAGCATGATGTTAATAGCCAATGTTAGAGAACGGAGAGCCGCCATCAGTACTTAAAACCCACTAAACCCTACTAAACGTGTTTTTCTGGTAGTGTATTTGACAGAACCATTTATCAGTCATATCTTTCTTTTGATCATTTTATGTGTTATTTCTATGTTCTTTTTATTCATATTTATTTGCGTTGTTGTAATTTTGTCCTCTTGTTTATTGTTCCTATACTGTTTGATTTGTAATTACTGCTTTTACATGATGCAGTCTTCTTATTGCTTTTATTCATTAATTGTTTTTATTAGTACATTTTTGGAAATAACACAGAGTATCCTGTCTCTGCTTTGTCTGTCCAAGCACTTTGTAAACCCTGTTTTTAAATGTACTATTGAAATAATATGATGTAAAAAATGTATTATTGTCAAGTGAAACCATATTGAAACTGAATTTCAACTTTAAAAAAATTCATTATTCAATCTGACAGAGTTCATATTCTCTGACTTTAGTTTGGGACTTAGTTTAGCTTGCTCAGGCCAATCAGAAGCGTGGGATGTTTTGCGCACTTAGTGGTTTCTAGGACCAGGGTACAAGGCTGCATGTACAGAAAATATGTCAGAACATAATGTCTAAATTAAATGACGTTTACCTGCGTCTTCAGAGAAGCATAATTCCACGTGAAGTACACTTACAGCAAACTGCACAGTTGTGAAGGCCTCCTCCTATACCTTCTTGACATTAGCATTGTCATGGTTACCAAATTAGCATGCTGATGTTGCCATTTAGTTCAAGGCACTGCTGTGGCTTCCTACAGCTTTCATCAGACTCTTGAATTATTTTCCCACGAGAAGGTCTATATGCTCTCGAAGCATTTAGACCGCAGTAAAATTCTAATGAGTATGATCCATCAATGATCCAGTGACCTGACAGCAGATACATACTGTGTATCCCTCAGACTCATGGTGTGATTAATCAAAGATACAGCGCAGACAGTTCATGAGTAACATGCTTTCTGCAGCTGGCCAGTCCCTCACGCCACAGCACACGCATGTGCACTCTGGCGGGCACATTCCCACAATGATAATAAAACAGGAGAGCATGGTCTGCGAGGGACTGGAGGCCGGGTGGGCCAAGCAACAGGTGGGAGGCGCCTTCCCTGGGGTTGTTTTTAGCCTCGTGAGATCACGAACTGATCTCATCGCAGCTAATTCAATTCCAGGTCCTATCTGGGTTGGTGTGTCTGCATGGGGCAAGCTGCAGACCCTGCTGCAGTCAGACCCCTGGTGAGCTCTGCAGCCACAATCCTATTAGAACTAGAGATCCTCAGTGTGCGTGTGTGTGTGCGCGTGTGTGTGTGTGTGCGCATGTCTTTCTATAGTTATGAGGGCCAATTTTGGTTCAATACCATCATTGTGAGGACATTTTGGCTGGTCAACACACATTTAAAGGGCTGTTTGATGGTTTAGACTTGGTTAGAGTAATGGTTAGGGTAAGGCTTAGGGTTGGGTTTGGGTTAGGGTCAGGGTTAGGCATTTAGTTGTGATGGTTAAGGTCATGCATTATGTCAATGAGTGTCCTCACAACTATAGACACAAGTGCGTGTGTGTGTGTGTGTGTGTGTGTGTGTGTGTGTGTGTGTGTGTGTGTGTGTGTGTGTGTGTGTGTGTGTGTGTGTGTGTGTGTGTGTGTGTGTGTGTGTGTGCCTGTGTTTGTGAGTGTGTGACCTACTCACTTGGAATTAGTGAACATTACTCAGGGTGATGATTCAACATTCCTGTCTGAATTTTGGCTGGCACTGCACTGGGACCGGTCACTTCCACATTTATACAACGGCAGCAATTTTAAAGCTCTAGCTCCATGTATGTCTGTGTGTGTGTGTGTTCTACTTCTGACAGCCGAATATGGAGTTCCCCTCTAATGTCATGCCCCACATCTGAAAATGGAAACTCTGTAAATGGAGCAAACTTGTGGTCACGTCTCAAAACATCCGCCCCGAAGTGAAACATGCATGTCTGCCTAAGATTCAGAAGTTTGAAGGAATGGATTACTCACATGGCAGGCGTTTTTTGTGCAGGTTGGAGGATGTGGAGCTCATGTTGCTGGAGAATCGTGGGAATGAAACCAATCAGTTTGTGATGTCCAGTCAGTCAGCCCTGTGAGAGTTCAGCTGCAGCTCACCTCCCACCTCCTCTGCTCACTCTGAGTCTGAGCGGCTCCAAAGTGACTGATGCTGCCCTGTTTCTCTGCTGCTCTCCTTTCCCAGCTTTGCCTCTTTCCCCCTCAGTGGACTCTCTGAGCCACTTGGATGAGGCAAGAACAAGTTCGTGGCTCTGTGGAGCCGACCGGCTGACCAATGACAGGGAGGAGGGGAGGAGCTGGACAAGAGCGAGGAAAGGATTGAGGAGAGGGAAGGAGGGATTTTGTGTAACAGAATGGAAAATACCGAGGAGAGACAGACACATGCCTTTGTTATTTTTGTCTTCTTATCCCCCCCCCCCCCCCCCCCCACACACACACACACACACACCCTCCCACTCCTCACCTCCTCCTCCTCAGTCTCCTCTTTCCTGTCTCCACTCTTTTATTTTCAGATTCAAACCCTCTCTCTTCAGTTTCACCTTCAGGCTCAAGGACGTCAGGGATAAACATTGTATTATCACGATGTCAAAGGGATTCTGGTTCATTATTGATCATTAGCACTGATGTTTCTGAACAATGTAAAAGCTTTTTTCCAGTTTTCTTTTCTTAAAGAACAGATTGTTCCCTTCAGAATTTTTTCACATTTTCAATTAAAAAACAACAAATATCAAAACTAGTTGCCTTTTTTTTTAACGGTGTCATAAAATTTGGGCAATAGCAGCTAAAACAATTTGGTGGAAATGTAACTGATTAAACAAGAATTTATACAAATTTTGATGACAACACAGACTTAGCACAACTCACCAAAGAACAGAAAGAACATACAATTATGCATATATCACAACTTGGACCAGAACTGCTGTGCAAGGGCCAATGTCGGCCTTCTTTATTGTGTTTTACAGTGTTTTAATGGAGCGATACCTGCGAGCTAGTTCAGGCAGCCAACCTGAGCTACGCTGCTCCAATCATGTGACATACATCATGTGACATACATCATGTGACATACATCATGTGACATACCTCACTCTACACAACCATCTATAATACACACCCAACTTATCAGGTGGTCTATTTAAGCAGAGAGACATTTCCCATCATCCCCTTTGATCACACTGCTGCAGCAGTATTGCTACCAGTTGCTTCAGCCCCTCCACCACCCCAGCATCCACCTGTAGGCTCCGACGGGGAGTACAAGTATTTGCAGATCACTCCCATCATTCCTGTGTAATCATATGGGGGAGTGATTAATTTGGAGCCTAGACGCCAAACACTAAACCTGTTCTACTGCTGCAATAAACGTTTGAACGTGAGTTGCCTGACTGAAATAAGATAATGAAGTTGCATTGCAAATTCCTTGAACCTGCCTCCAACAACATGACAGTACCAGATGCAGTGTTGACTCAGATTCAATGACATATATACGACACATATCCAACTTAGCAATTGTCCAAATCTTGAACATTTTCCTGCTGCCCAGAAAATTGGTAATTGTTTTTAGCTTAAAAAATAAATTTTTAATTAATAATTTAAACAGCACAG
The DNA here is from genome assembly GCF_009819705.1 of Hippoglossus hippoglossus. NCBI lineage: Eukaryota > Metazoa > Chordata > Actinopteri > Pleuronectiformes > Pleuronectidae > Hippoglossus > Hippoglossus hippoglossus. Next base: position 22,654,062 of record NC_047155.1, on the reverse strand, counting down.
TATGATCATAGGAGTGGATTTAAAGATGTTTTTTAACTGTTGCATGTAATTACATATATATTTAAGGAATCATATTCATCAGAGGCCTTTCTAAGTGACGAGACAAAGTGGATGATTGAATTTTAGTGCCAGGAAATTGTGAGACCACAAATCAGAGGGTCTGTGTTTCCTGGACTCCATCTAGTGGAGAGGAACTGTCAGTTCCACTTCCTCTCAGCTGAAATTGGTGGTTACACAATATTTGCATGCAAAAGCTTCACAAAACACCATTACATCATTGCCTTTTTGCCTTTCTGCAAAACACTGCATCAGCACTTGAGGGAGGCTTTTAAAGAGTGTCGTGCTTCAGGCGCAGGCAGGATCAGGTGCTGTTGTGAGTCTGCACAAACAGAAATAAATTGTGCATCACACACAATAGTTTTGATCAACAGAAAATGCGGTTTGAAAAAGAAAATTCTGTTTGAGAAAACACATTAACAACGGACATTTGCTTATGTCTACTGACGAGCATGGAAACCTTCACTGGTGAAACTCACACTTGGTATCTGTGCCAAACTGGTGAAACTGCAGAAACAGGCTGTGAGACAGCAGTTAGGAAGTGGTGGGTGTGATTGGCGATTTCTAACAATAAAAAAATGCACTCTTTGTAAATGTCAGCGGTTGTGGTGGTTCAGCCTAAAAGTGCGAACGAGGCAAACACTGTGATGCAGAGTCTTACAACACTGTTAACTCTCTCCAGTGTGTGTATGTGTGCGTGCATGCTGGTGTGTGCATGTGTGTGTTCAGAAAGTGTAGAGAGAAAACAGAGTGGGCAGCAGAAGCATGATGTGACTCAAAGTGAGAAATCCTCTTCACCTCAAACGAAATTATGCGTGGGATTTCTCATGACAGGGGGAGGGGGGGGGGGGGCTCACCTGCTGAGGCCCTGCAGGATGAGTAGCTGGGACCAGGGCTGCTGTGCCAGAGCCAACGTTCTCGTTCTTTCTTGTGAGATGAAAGAGACAGACGAGCAGGAAGTAAGTGAGGAAAAACATGTAGAAAGCAAGCACGGACATGACTGATGGAATATTGTTCGTGTTATCTGCAGAGCTATGAAAGGCCTCCTCTCTTTGGTGCTTAATGTTGACCTTTGAGCTCTTTGGTCTGGAGCAATTACCGACTGTGCGAAAGCAATCATTGTGGTGGGTGTTGCACTCATTCAGGATGAGACATCGCCGACGTCTGCCCCTGAGGTGAGAATAAGCCGGAGGTATTAACAAAGTGAGGGATCGTGCACGGCCCTGAGGTGTCAGATGTGGCCACAAGATTTCCTTCTCTGCCAATCCCTTTCTTTTATTTTTACGTGAGTGTGTCCAGGCTCTAGTCGAAAGCAGCAAACGGCTTCCCGCCCTCACTCCACCAGGCAGAACGCCAGAGCCATCAGGCAGTCATACGCCTACCATCAGCTGAGGAGTTGCACAGCAGTCTCATTTCTAATTATACACACAACAACAGAGAGCTGCACGGAGGGGAAAGGGAGAGAGTGTTTGGAATATGGAAAGAGACGAGGGTGATTACGAATGGAAGAGAGGCTGAGAGTGCTACTCAGCAGCAAACGCAGGGTGAGCAAGTTCAGATGTGAGGGATGGAGAGAGAGGGGGAGAGAGAGAAAGAAAGAGAGGGAGGGACATGAAATCTGTCTGAGAAAGGTTAACAGGACTGACTGAGCGGAGTGGGAGTGTGAAATGTAAAAGTGAGTAGGAGGTAAGAGAGAGAGAGAGAGAGAGGGGAGGATAAGAGACAAGAAGAGAAAAGGTGTCTGATAGACTGTTGAGCTTGTCTGGATGGTTCCTTTCATTCTGCTGTGCTTTTTTTTTGCCTTTTCACCTGCAGCCCAGGAGGACGACACAAGGCAAACAGACAGGTGTGTGTGTGTGTGTGTGTGTGCGTGCATGCGTGTGTGTGTCTGAGAACCGCCTGTGTTCATTTCGTGGACATGGCTGGATGTGCAGTGTGAAGATGGACGTGCAGAGAAAAAGGATGGATGGATGGAGGAGCATGTAGGTAAGTCTCCTATACATAGAGAAACTCTGAACATGTTTCTCTCCTTCACTCCACGTAAAGAGCATGTTATGACATATATGCGTTGTTGGAACTCTGGATGCATGTTTGATGAACTCTTCGCTCTCTGCAGGATTCAACAGCAGAAGGTTAAACGCGGCTGTGTTGCACATCAGGCTGACTATAACGCAATGTTGTCACTATTGATATGCAAAAACAGAGCTAATTATTATCCCAGTGGCTTTAAGCACAGTGAACACCACTGTGCGCGCATTTCATTTCCATAGATTAACAACCTGTTGTGAACTCAAGACCTCATGAGGTTAACATGACAGTGCATGGGCCTGTGTGGGTCCCCATCTGGTCGTGACCTAACCTCGTCGTTGTGAGTAAGTACAGCCGACACCTCGATGCCATTTGAATGAATTTACATTACCGCTGTGGGAATTTATCTGACAAACACTAATCTATTTATGTTTCATTGTATAATGCTGAGTGCTCACACGGGGATATCAGTGTGAGGGTGGTGTCTGATCTCTCTCTCTCTCTCTATCTCTCACACACACACACACACACACACACACACACACACACACACACACACAGACACACACACATGTTTGTACTTCTGTCTTAGTGAGGACCCTCATTGACGTAATACATTCCTTAGCCCCTTACCCTAACCTTAACCATCCAAGCTAAATTCCTAACCCTAACCCTAACCCTAACCTAACCCTAACCCTAACCTAAACCTAACCTAACCTAAACCTAATCCCTTAGCCTAAAACCAAGTCTTAACCCTCAAACAGCCCATTGAAAAAGTGAGGACTCACTTTCCAAAAATGTCCTCACTCTGTAGGGTCTATGCTTAAAATGGTCCTCGCAAAAAGATAAGTCCAGGAACACACACACACAGTCTATAATAGAGAAACGGCTCATATCAGAGACATGCCTTTCAGAGTCACAGAGCTCCATTCAGCGGCTCTCGGCTATGACGATGACATAATTCAGGGCATTGAGATGAGCTTTGCATTGTCAGGCTGTAAAAGTCCCGCTCTGTTCTTTACCTCCCTGCAGCCTTTTGCGTATATATGCCTGCAGGGCCATGAGTAGGTAAGGAACCGTGTGTGTGCTTATATTTAGGTCGCCTGAGTGAACTGACTCACTGTGTACTCGTGTAAGGAGGATGATGGTGTTTCAGTAGCTCTAGGTGCTGGAGATCACTTCAGTACCACAAGAAAGATGTCTTTTTATCCTCCTGCAACTTCGAGTGGAACATTTCACATGAAAACTTGATTGGAATATTAACCTCAAAAGAAGTGACCTAATACTGACATGATCTAACCTCTATAACTTCACACCCACCCTCACCCTTTTTACTGCCTGGTCCTCACTTAGATGCAAATTCCTTCACTTTGTTACCATAGTAACTTGTTTTTTTTCTACAAAGGCGTTCAGAGATGTCCATCAATCTGAACCCCATCATATGGCAATTGGTGGTTGGACAGCCTGAATTTGAAGCTGAAGGCAAAGTTGTTGTTGAGATGTTGAGGGGATATTTACAGGCAGCGTTTCACCAGGTGGCACTTCCAGATGGGAGGTGGGGGGGGGGGGGGGGGGGGGGGGGGGGGAGAAAGACAGAGGCTAAATAGAGGGTAAGGGCTTGTCTTTGGCTTGACACTTTGCAAAGATATGAAGTTGTTTGTAAAAAATTTGGTTTCTTCCGCTTTTCAGATCGTGACGACCTTGGGCCGAACTTTCTGCCACGCTTGCCAAGAGACTGATGGTGTCACGTGATCACCACACCTCCTCAACATCTGCAGGAGGTCATGCAGCACCAGTGTGAGTGACGGGCAGCGTGAGCCAATGAGCTTCACACCAAACCCAGACAGGGACAGCCTCCCGCTGAAGAAGAGGGACCAAAGACTGAGCTCACTGTCACATCAGCAGCAGGAGTGTGAGGCAGCAACATTCAAGGCCCCTTATCCTTACAAGAGCCGCAATGAGTGTAAGACAAAACACACGAGCCCCTTCCAGCCGTTGCCGAGACGGGTCCCTGCTCTCTACCAGCCCTGGATGCAGATCCACACATCATCCACCACCAGGTCCAAGCCTCAGGTGCGGTCTGCCTTCAAGGAGCACCATGGCTGGGCAGAGTGGAGAGAGTTCAACCCCCTGCACCCTGGATGGGACTTCCCCTACCACTATCAGCACCAATTACCTGGCACACCTGCAGTCCATCCACACCACCCCTCTAGATTCAGCCCCATCTCCCTGGTGTCTGAGGGTTTCCGACACCGCGAAGGGTACAACTGGGAGCAGCTCAAGACATTAAGGGACAAGAGTTTCAATGCAGAGAGGCAAAGCAATAGCAGGAATAAAGGACCATATGTGAGGAGAAGAGACAGGAAAGTGGAGTATTTTCCCAGGTTTGAAAGAGCAAGTCCTCCATCGTTGAGCACTTGCCTACCTCACCCTGCTCACGAGGACCAACATGATTTGTTGCACACACCAACAAACATTGTCCCACAACTGGTTTCTGAACATTCCCTCAGAAGAGTTTCCTGCAGCGATAACTCAAACAGCACATATACCTCCATGAAAGAGGACACATCCACTCTGCCCTCTTCCGAACACGCGTCTCCTTCGCCTGACCGTTTCCCCTGGCTGCTCCCTCACTTTGTGGCCGGCTCTCTGATCGAGCTCAGAGACGGGCGGCTGAGACGGGTGGAGCACCTGCAGACGGAGGACTTCCTGCTGGGATCGCTGGCCTGCCCGGACCTGCGCCTGAGCTGCTGCACGGTGCAGAGCATCTCTCCTTCAGCCTACAACTCCTCCTCCTCCCTGTCGCGCCTCCTCATCCTGCTTCACGACCAACAGACGCAGGTGAAGGAAAATCACAGTGTAGAATTCAACATTCATAACAGAACCTTCACATAGTCGTAGTTAATATTTCTCCTGAAGCTGTGTATCTACCAAATGTTGCATTCAGGTGAGAATAAATGTAAACTCAAATGTCGATATATAGTCACACTCCACAAGAATGCACTGATAACTTGCTGACAGTATGAGGTGTTTCTATGATTTCCTGTATTTGGTTGGAAAACATGAGAAATCAGTGTGTACAGCTGCTTAATGAGAACAAAAAAACATATGTTGCATGGAATGAGTCTGTACTCACAGTACAGACAGTACACATGAATCCACTATGTGCTCAAGGACTCTGGTGACAGATGATTAAATTTACGTCACAGAATGTTTCGGACTTGCTAACATGGAAACCATGAATTGGCCATTAAGCTGTAATCCTAAACCAGTTTTTTAATGTTGTAATATTTCAAAAAATCTGCCACCAACACTTATTTTTCCCTGAGGTTGTTTTTTAAACAAATATAAATCATTATAATAATTCATATATAAACATCAAATATTTCAATTACATAACATTGACACAAATGTGCTTTCATTTGTTAAAACTAATCCATTCATCTATCTATCCATCCATCCATCCATTCGTCTATCTATCCATCCATCCATCCATTCATCTATCTATCCATCCATCCATCCATTCATCTATCCATCCATCCATCCATTCATCTATCTATCCATCCATCCATCCATTCGTCTATCTATCCATCCATCCATCCATTCATCTATCTATCCATCCATCCATCCATTTGTCTATCTATCCATCCATCCATCCATTCGTCTATCTATCCATCCATCCATCCATTCATCTATCTATCCATCCATCCATTCATCTATCTATCCATGGTCAGTCTAGCACAGGCCAGTTAATAAAAATGTGTCATAAGGTTTTCAAACAGTCAGAATCAAATACTTCCATGTTTCTTGCTCTGTAGTTGCTTTTTGAATTCATCACAGGTAGATTCTACAATCTGGAACACCACCAACCTCCAGGGAACAAGTATGTGCGCTGCATTTCTCTGTCTCATACTGGATATGTCTTTCCCTTTATCAGGAGCTGGTGGACGTCTATGTGGAGTACCCGTTCTTTGTGCGTGGGCAGGGCTGGTCCTCCTGCAGCCCTCAGAGAACTGCCTGTCTCTGTGGCCTCCAGTGCCGCCAGCTGAGCGTGGGGGACGTCTGCCTGGCCCTCACTCCCGTCTCAGCTCCGTCTCAGCCATCACTGTCAGCCACACTGGAGCCAAAAACCTCACGCCTGAAGTCAGAGAGAGGGTGTGAGCCCCCCAAGGTGTCCCACCCACATGTTGTCCCAGGGCCACAGTGGCCATCAGGGGAGAAGAAGAAGGAGGAGGTAAAGACAGTGCGGAGGAGACGTTATTCGGCCCCCGAGCTGAGAGGTCCAGGGACTAATTGCATGAAGTGAAAGGGCCACTGGTTTATGAGCAGGGATTAAGTCAGTCTCTGTTAAGCTCTGCTATCTTTAGCTGTATTTGCTGTCTTTCTACCTCCTGAATCATATTTCTGTGCATGACTGTCATCTTAAAAATGTGTATATCTATAAGGAGTAAATCTAAAGAAGATCGTTATCGCTCAGGATCCCCTAGAGGTTATATTAGCACATATTTGTGGAGGTCACACTGATTATGTGAGTTGAATCAAGGTTAAATATTCCACTGTCTGTGAGCCTAATCAAACGCTCATTCATGTGAGAGAGCACTTTTTGAGAGGACATGTGAAATATGTGTCGCCGCAGGGAGCTGCTGCAGTGACAGTGAGGTTGAGAAGGATCTATCTAAGAAGATAGTTTCAGTTTTCATTCTGAGTGTTCATGTTCTCCCCAGCAATCCAGACAGACTCAGCCCGCGTTCCTTGAAAGGCACATAAAAAACACTCCCTCAGGTCGTTCTCTGCTGGTGATATATTCTGAAGCTATCTCCTGCCTAATGTTATGTAAGACTTCTTCATTTCTCACAAATGATCGAGTTTGGGGAAGTTGAGCATCGACAATCAACACCTTTGTGATTGAATCAGTACGATTTTCATTCTTACGCTTCTACCTCTATTTTCTATTCACAGTGACAGATGTAATTGTGTGTTTTTAACAGTGTGGGCTGTGATGTAATGTGCTCTGCTGGAAGCGTTCAGCTTCTCAGTGAATGTCACTGTGGATGCCTTTGTTTGCCAAGTTGTTGCACACATTATGTAAAGTATGTGCTTTGCTTTTTGTACTGACGCCTATTTTACGAGTGGAGACGATTGTGCTATTCTGAGTATATTAAAGCCCACAATCAGTGTACAGCACCATGTGTGGGCGCTGTGATGTCACTTCCCTGTGAGTACTCACGGGTCCCAGTGAATGAGGAGGAACTGAAATGTGGACCATGTAGACTCAACTATTACTTCAGTTATGGCAGGCAGGTTGCTGTAAACATGACCACAGATCAGGTCTTTAACTTGTGGAGCAGTTTTCTCACTGTTAAATAAATATGTTGTGTAAAATTTGGTGTACATTTTTTTATTAGTAGTACGATAAGAGATGAAACGCTAAATCACAAGGTGCCAATACACCACAAGGTCCATTAAGGAGCTGATCTGCTGCTTTCAACCATATCACATGATCTTCTTCAGCATGGAGCAAATCCATCCATCCATCCATCATCTATAAGGTTTATCATTTGAGGCAGTGGTGTCAATGTGGTTATATTACAGGAAGTGTAGTAATTAAGGTCCAAAAAGTGATAACATTCTGTCAGTGAGTTACTTACGGATGAAATTATAGCAACAATAATGATTCCACTTTTCCTGGGGAGCCCTCTGGTTCCATGGGGGTCCCCACTTTGGTAACCCCTGATTTAAGGGTTGTGGGGGAGCTGGAGCTAATCCCGGCTAACACTGGGTGAAAGGTGGGGTACATCCTGTACTCACATTCACACCCATGGTCAATTTAGAGTCTCCAATTGACCGAACCCCTCTGCATGTCTTTGGACTGTAAGAGTTTCTGGAGAAAACCCACACAGACACAGGGAGAACCTACAAACTCCCCACAGAAAGACCCCGGCCGTACCATGCCACATTATGGAATTATAGATTTTAAAATTTCTCCCATCTGCAGAGGATGATTGTGTAACGAGATATGAGACAAGCTTCAGTGTAGAAAATATACCTCAGTGAGTTTAATGCAACAGTCGAAGGGGCTTTGAATTCCACTGCAAAGAGCATTATTGATCCAAATAAGGTAAAAAGCACACATCTGATTCTTGTTCCAATTTATTCAACTACTTTAATCTGACAAAGTAAAATTACAGCCTCTTGTTCGATCACCTGCAGTTTGCATCTGTTGGCCTCCAGAAGGCAGCTGTGGTCGGGGGTGATGGTGCACACCCTGGTGTCCGCCTCATGAAGATGAATCACAGACATCTTGCAGACAGTACGCCCTTCACAGGCCTGCGGTGAAATATGTCTACACCAGAAAACTATGGGCCCAACAGTCAGGGCCTTTCAATCATCAGCACACTGTTATTAACAGTCTCAGCTGTCATTCTTCACATAGCTCCTGCACATCAGCAGCACACACACAGGCGGCCAGATGTCTTACACCTGACCGGTACAACTGGTTGAAGTTTTTTTTTCTGATCAGGAAACAAGCTCATTTGACTGGTCCAGAAGACAAGGAGCAGTGGGTTGTATGAGCGGCGTAATGCACATTTTTACCCAGGCAATATTTAATATTCCCATGTCTAATATCCAAATAATTTAAATGCATATATGTATGGTGTATTGTGTTTCTCTCCAAACAGGAAAAACTGGTTGAAAGGATTTTAGTAATCAGTGATTTTGTGCTTCTAGAGTGACTCCACATGGCTCAGTTCACTTTTTGTAGTCACACTAAAAGGAAATCCTTTGTTCAGCCATTCTCTGTTGGGATGTGGTAGTGGTTAATACTGAATGGGCGAAATTTACCCAGAATAAAGTTCATTCTGTGGCAAGGATTCCCGAGTCAATCTTCTTCCGTCTGCTTTCTCCACCTCTGTCTTTTTTACAAGTATCCCTCCAGGTTTATAAAACTCATAGGGAGGGTCGGCAAGTGGTCAGTGGCAGCCACACGCTCTGACCACCATGTTGCGGTACTTTTTCAGGATGACGTTGGAGCTGTCGTCAAAGTAGAGCACTGAGATGCCATGGAGCTGCGTTGGGGCGCAGCAGGGCTTAGGCACCGTCTCCGGGTTGATAAAGTGCACCTGAGGTTAGTAGAAGAAGCATAAATCACACTGCACAGACAGCTGAGGTTTATATGACTGTCACCACTTTCGGGACTTACCAGAGTTTGCACGATAGCGTGATTGGTGGCATTCATGTAGGAGTTGAGAGGGAAAGCACATTCCCCTTCACAGTAGTATGCTGCATAGCCCTCTGGTGCTATGATCCAGTCCTGAGCAGAGAAAAACAACAGGGTCAGGGTTTTCCGTAATGTGTTCACTTTTGATATAAATAAAATAAAATAATTTGAAATAAAATAAAATAAAAATAAATTATACCTGCCATCCCAGATCTCTGAAACTAACATAGAGCTCATGTTTTTTACATCCTTCTTTAGAAAAGCCAAGATTATCTGAAAGGGAAAAGGGCAAATATGAGTCAACACAAGTGTATTCAAAGAATGTGAAAAGGATTTTATACCTATGGGTTGTTATATGTCATTATGACGGGGAGAATTTAAGGGTCCACCCACCTGTTGCAGCTTCAACTGCCTTCAGCGCGTCCTGAACTGTCCTCTGAGGTTTGGAGCGGTTAGACTGGCGACCCTTATGGCCGTGGGTGGAGCGGATGCTGCGGAAGCGCACCTCACTAGCTTTAAAGAAGGCAACCATGAAGGGCTGCTTGTCCTGGGGCCCGGTGCCCGTCACCAGCCCTGCCAGCCGGGGGTTCCTCCTGTGGCCTACAGGGGGAGACAACACTTGCTTAGAGTCGGCCTCAACCAGCCACTGGCAACAACACGCGTCTGACATTCTACTAAACAATCATTTGTTCATCCTAATATCACCACAGCGACCACAGTCGTAATTCAAATTCGAAATAGATTCAGTCAATATGTGGTGTCTCTTTTTAACCACAGGATTCGAAGAGCATTCATCATAACCATTAGTCATTTCTTGAGACAAAAACTACAGTCTTAAGTCTGTTGTTGGCTCTATGGATCTTATCCCATCATTGTATGGCAGCCACTGACCATGGCTGTCCTCCAAGACCAGGTGCAGGCCCAGGTTCTGCTCAGGTTTGACCAGCCAAAGGTTACTGGTGGGGGTCAGGTCAAACACCAGCCAGCCCTCCTCTGCAGCCCAGACGTCTCGCTGGTCCAGCAGCAACAGCTCCACTTCACTGAGGAGAGTAACATACATCTGTGGTCAAAGCAGATCTATACATTTCAAGATCTTTGATGGAATGTTTCCATATACAGGTACAATTAAGCCCTGATATTTATTATCAGCATTGCTATTATCATACTTAGTAGTATTAACTGGTGCTGACTTGACTATTAGTAACAGTATCACCTCTATAATTATCATTATTGCTACAACAACATATCTGACGTGGTGTTAAAATACAACTGTGTCTAATCTCTCTCTTCTTTCTTCCCTGTCGTCTCCCTCCCTGTTTCCCTTATCCGTCTCCATTTGTGTCCTCTCACCCCAACAGGGTGAGGAAGATGGCCGCCCACTCTGACTGTGGTGACTTTTTTTTTCTCCCCTGTTGCCAAATGTTTGCTCATAGTGGTGAACTATATAAAGTGCAGTGAGATGTATTTTTGATTTGGTGCTATATTAATATTATTGATTCATACTGAATTCTTGGCATAAACTCAAAACTCATTGAATCATTCATTAAGATTCAATTCAGTTTCCTTAGAAGTGGGACTTCACCAGCCCTATGTGCAAGCAAGAAGAGTGATGAGGTTTGTATGTTATAGCTAAAAATCTTTTACATTACTAATAATTGTTATGGTGTAATTTTTTTATTCTATTATTCTGTCATTACTCTATATTATTGTTATTGTTGTTATTACAGTTATTGATTGTTGACTTCAGACAGCCAGTGCAAATGAATCAATCTCATATTAAACAGGATCGCATTAAGTTTACATTAACTGGTCTACTTCATCTAAAACTGTTCAGCTGTATTTAGTGTGTGAGGGGTTACAGTTCCTTTATTGTTCATCGCATGTGGGTATAAACAAAAAAGTAAACAAATATAAACAAAAATGTGTAAAAGAAAAATAATGGAAAAACCCTCGGAAACACAAGAGAAAACGTCCTTGTTTCTACTTTGTTTTCTTTCTTTCACATTAACTGGGACAAATACAGGAAGACGATTCAAAAACAGGAACAAACCTCTTTAAAATTTAATCAGATTGAATTTTGAGTCAGCCTCAAAAATATATAGTGATCTGCATAGAGCTAACAGTCTGAATCATGTACTCCCCCCCGCGGCAATCAGCCATTATCAAAGGAGCGTTTTCTTAACTTCCAAGAGGAGAGATCCTCCACTGATGTGTCGTCTTAAGGGCAGAGATTTCACAGACAATTGCTTTGTTTACAGATGGAGTCTGAGACCCGCAGGCAGACGTCTGTCTTTAAGTCCTGCTGCCTGCTCGTCTATACGTGTGGCCTTTGTGTCTATGAATGACAATGGTGTTGCCCTTTACACCATCATCACCCCACTGTCACAGATGGAATCTACTGCTTGCACATGACTCACCCCTCCCCGACAGGCCGAGGCAGGCGGGATAATGGGGTGCAGAGATTCTATCATGTGGGTGGATGGTAGTGCTTTGATTTATGAGAAAGATCTGTCATGTTTTTATCCAATTTCACATTTGGGTTTGAAACAAGCAGAGTAAGGAGAGTAAAGCTGACAGACAGAAAGACAGGCAGGCAGGCAGACAGACAGCGATGGAAAACAAGGAGGAATAACCACCTGTGTGACAGAGTAAAGAGTAAAATGACGTCCTGAGGCGCGAGTGTGTTATTTGTGGTGGGAGCAGCGTGTTATAAACGCAGGTCTCCTGGGGACTGTCCTGTTCTGACTGTGTGAGAGTGAACTTGCTCCGGAGAGAACCACTGTGTTTCTGTAATTGAAAGTAATGTCTGTGTAAACAGCTCCAGTGCTGCCACTAACATCAGCAGAAATAACCTGTGGGAGGAAATATATGCAGGCACAACTGATGAAGACGGAGCTGTGTGCACGTACTACACCAAACTACCAGCTTCACAGAATAACACACAGGCATACTGTGTTTCTAAAACTCAACCACTCACACTCTGTGTGTCATTAAAAAAATTAAAATAAAAAAATTACAGACCTTTTATTACATTTTATGTTGGTTTTAAAGCTCTGGTATCTGCCGCCACCTTAATATAATTAGGATGAAAAGATTCTCTTGGTTTACAATGACCAGATATTACATTTAAATACGTGTATGAGGCCACAGCTTTGCGAGCAGCACTTTCAGGCTGTACATAGGCACAGACCATGCTCCAAGCAAAATGCTAACATCAGCATGCTGCCGTTAGTAGTAGGTATATCATGTTCTGCCTTTGAATTTAGCATGTTAGCATGTCTCTTTTTTAACTACTTCCTACTAAAGGCCAAGTCCTAAGACAGTGTGTTTTGGCCAGAAGAAATATGGACGCTGTTCCTGGAATGGCATGTCGGTGGTCATTTTTCGAATGTAAGTTTGTGAGGTTTTGAGCAACACAAACACCATTTTATTCATATTTTGTGAAACAAAAACTAACCAAATAGAAACAAACGTTGTAAAGGTGCTCGGACAGAGAATACCTCCACTAGTGTAGGATTTCTCGCTATAATAAAGACTGTGAAAAATAATTCCTGGATCCACTCATATATCCATATCCACTCCAAACTTTAATGGGTTCTTTCTTCAGTCATGACCCATCCCTTCACAAAACCTTTGAAATAGGATCAATGGTTTTAAAGTAACTCCTTTGAAAAACAGAAAGACAGACATACATACATACGACAATGAAAACATACTATACACATTGTTAGATACCGACAGAGATAAATTATAAAAAGATGGTCATTGGAAACTTAATGTAAAAAATTACAAAAATGAGGTGACACATGATACAAAATCAGCAAATTGAGAGTTCATATCAGCATCGAAATAGTCAGATGACTGGAAGCTGAGAATAAAGCACCCATACCTTTTTGAAGGCTCCTGCAGGACCTGGTAGATGCTGACTATGAACGTGTCATTCTCATAGCGTTCCTGGACGAAATCCTTGTGAATCCTGAACTCTGCTGCTGTGACAGCCTCCCCCTCTGGAATACGGGAGAGGTCAAAACGAAATTCCCTCCGGTGCTGCTGGTAGTGAAGATCCTGATCCTGGTCAACTGTCGGGGGGGAAGAAAGAGGAGAGGATATACAGTGTGTTCAGCAGGTCTGGAGAACAGGTGGTTTCCTGGCAGGGAGACAGAGCTCAGAGGCTGTGAATCAACATTTGATTGCAGCTTATGTTTGATCAAACTCTGCCACCAGCCTCCACACAACTGTGATACCACTGTGATTAATGGGTGATTGTTTTCTCCCCAGCTTACACACACACAGTGAAACAATATTTCTGAGGCTCACGGGGGAAAGTTTGTACATGTGGAAAAACCAAACTGCTGAGTACAATCAGATGGTAAACCAGTCAGCCTCTGCAATATCCGTCAAATCTGTCGCTCATTCAAAGGATCCTCTGATGTGTGTGTCGCTCTGCCCACATCTCGGAAGCACCGAGATAGGAAAAATCCGGCTTCCACGGGTGAGGCCATTGATCTAAACATCACTTAAGTTCGACTCTGCCATACATGCCAATGTGGGGGAGAAAAAAAACACACTCAGGGCTCAGTTTGGCTCCCTGTTTAAACTGCACACATGTGCTGACCACAAGAAAAGGCCTGTTAAGGAACTGCCCGGAAAACCACAGCAGCCAGCGTGCTTTTACAAACACACTCACGTAAAGTATAGAGCGCCACACAAATTCACGTGTGACTTAACTACCAGCGTCTGTACCACCCACACCTCCCTGATCATTTTGCCATGTATTACCGTAGAGTGATTTCATTCTGATTGCAGAGGGTGAAGTGAAGCTGCAGTGGCGGGTGGCACGGTGGTGTTTCCGCCCCGCCCTGAGCCAGCTGAAGCTCTCTCTCTCTCTCTCTCTATATACCACTCAGAGTTTCCAGAAGAACGGTGGTCAGGGAGAGACCCCAAAGCTCCCTGAAGCTTTCCAGTGTTGTGTTTTTACAGCGTTAGTCAATGTGTTTGTCCTTGGAAAGAGCAGTGGAGGTCTCGGGTGAAGGTGTGCAGAGCAGAGCAGCGATTAGCCACTTTAAACACATCCTGCCCAGTGGCATACACCATGACATCATCATGACATCACCCCGTGTTACTGCCGATGTACCACTATTGTTTCAGTGTACAGAGACCCACAGTACCCCAACGCTAGGAACATAGCATTTTTTCACCAAATGGCCCTCACACACACGCACACACGCACACACACACTCAAGAGTCTTCTAAAAACACTTCTAATGACACACACACACACACACACACACACACACACACACACACACACACACACACACACACACACACACACACACACACACACACACACACACACACACACACACACACACACACACACACACACACACACACAGGCCGTTCATCGTTATGAGCTGCAGCGCATTCTGAACCCTGCGAGTCATTTGTTTGACCGCAATTAAATGCTGCAGGGGAACGAGGGGTGTTTTTATGAAAGCAATAATTGCTTGTAAGGACTTGGTGTGTTTACGTTAGAGACCATTAGCTGCCGAGATCAGACCTCAGATATGCAAACTTCCTTCTGGGAGGCATTTCAACACTTCAGATTTCTTCTGACACTGCTGGGCCACACAGCCACGGAGATATCGTTAACCTATACTGCAATTTTATAGTAAGTGGGAGGTTGTTTTTTTCTTTTACAAATCAGCGTGGGTGGTTTTTAAGAAGCATCACAATCACTACACTGAGACCAAACTTTAAAACATGAGGGTAATTTGATCTTCTTGAACAGTAAATTGGTTTAAGTGTTATGAATGGCATTCTTGTCACTTATTAGTATAGTGAGAGTATAATTATTTTCTGCTCTTTCATATTCATGACTTTCTGCATGTGTTGGCAAGTTTTTAAACATACCTTAAAACCTGAAGCTGGTTTGTTACAGACTAGAAGAAAAACCCAAAATATATCACCTATTCATTAATCTGCTGCAGAATGTCAGAAGGCTAAAAGTGTCACATGAAGGGTGGCCGTGCAATTACAACCGGAGCTTAAGATTACAAAGTAAGTGATTATTTCTGCACATGGATGTACAAATAATGAGAAAGTTAATGAGATTGTTCTGGTGGGGGCAATAGAAATTCTTCATATGATCTCCTTGTGCTACCTACAGATCAGCTTAGCAGGACAAACACGTTTCTTCCTACACGTTCTCAAAAAAACACAATAGCTCCTCTGTTCTTCAAAGAAGGTTATTCCTCCAACATTTTGAGAGCATTGTGAACTCGCTCTTTTTTTCTCTTTTTAATGAAAGCCAGCGACTTTTCTGGCCATTAAGCCGTTTTCCCATGCTCTGCAGGTGTGCTGCGATCAAGTCAAAAGGAGCCCATAGTCGACGCACGTGTACTCGTCTCCGGGCAAAGACTTTCAGCAGCTGCAAACAAGGAGTGAGCAGAGCAGAGAGCTGCAGAGGACTCGCAGCAAAGTCAGGCCTCAGTAGTGCGTTCAATATGTTTCATAAACACATGGGGAATAGCAGCTGCCTTGTGTAATGCTGCTTGATGACAATGAGACCAATTCTACTGTGATTCTGGAGGTACAACCTGTGGTTTGGCACTCAAACACAAGTAAACATACGCAGCCGTGCACTTGTATGAGTAGTCACATTACAATGTCTCAAATACTGTTTAACAAATGATAGAAGGGCTGAGTTCCTTTTTTTTAAATTTTACTTTCCCTCTATGATGTAATTTACTGATAATTGAATGACCAATGTGTAACTGTGTACACTGGCCGAAGAGATCGGACGGCTCTACAGCAGCTCCTCTCACTCACACTGGAAGCTGTGGTCTTTTGAAAGGAAATAAACCAGTTCAGTCTTGAAGTGATCACCCAGGGACCACCAGGATAGAGCCACTCACAGCACAATGTGGGAGCCGTGCTAACAACCTCTGCCGATCATCAGGAGGCCGTGGTGGCGGTGGTGGGCTTTAGAGAGACAAATAATATAAAGTCATTGTGTCCTTTTCCCCCTCCTTCCTCTTCATAATCAAAGTCTACAGATGTGCAACCACATGAATCTGTTATTGGTTTTCAGGAACAATGTTTCCAGATCTCATTAGCCAAAGACTGTAAGTTAGAAGTTCATGACTGAGGACATAAAATTTATGTTTTGCATTTCAAATTTGAGAGTTTCCAAATGTTCGGCATTAAGCACACTGTTGTGGCCCGATTGAAGAAATAAATCTAAATGGCTCCTCATCTAAGGTTTAACCTCAATCAAAATGGCAAACAAACAGATGGTTAATGGTTTTTCTGAACAAACTTCATCTCCTCACTTTGCGGCCCTCATCCAAGCCCTGAGGCCAGAGAGGGCCGCAAAGAAGGACCGGTTGGGTTTGGACGTAACCACAACTGGATAAGAGCCACGGCACCATGTCATCTGCCTGTTTCACCATAGTGATATCAGAGCTGCTGTTGGATCTCTAGGGCAAACAAAGGCAGGAGTTGCCTTTTTATTAATTCAATAACGTCTGAGTGTGCGTAAATCTCCCACCTGTGACCCCCATCGTAATTTACACCCTGCAAACAAACATGCAAACTGACGCAGCTCCGGGAATGCATGCACACCTGCAATAACACTATTACTGCAGCAATAACATATGTTTAGATGCAGCTTGTATCTTGATCTCGCTCAACTTGTCTCTGGCTCCCCGGGGGTTCAGAAATGCCTGTTCAATTCCTAGTCATGCGAAACAAAGCCAGGCTAAAGCCTCTCCCTAGAGCTTTGAAGGGATTCTGGGGGAATCGGATACAGGCATGTTGTCATAACATTTACAGCTCGGAATGCATAATGCTCCATTTCAAGTGAGGAAAGTGACCTAAAAGCCACAGAAGTCGGTGACACAGACTTTCACAATGACACACACACTTAATCAATGCATTGTGTTGTAGGTCAGTGGTTACGGGAAGGGACAAGTTCTTTAGAAACCTGTAAACTCCTATATTAAGAACATGACGCACCAATGCTATTTTTTGCCATCATATAACTTTAGTAACTAAAGTTTACATATTGTTATGAACCACTCCCCTACGTATTATAGTATGGCCACTGTGATGTAAGAGGAGCAGATATTGATTTTGACACATAATACAGGGCAAGACTGGTAAATTGGTCATTTGGGCTATTGATTGAAACATAAATATTATATTGCTGCTAAACCACAACCCACTTGTGCGCTAGTTATCTCATGCAAGTTAGATAATTTGAAAGAACTCACCCAGGTTGACAAAGCTCATCACCATATCTGCGTCATCCAGGAAGCGGCTGTCCTGTGGGGTCACCACGGGGGAGGCCTGGGTCGGCACAACGGGCTTATAGTAAGAATACCCGTGCGGCCCCGCGTCTGTGGAGATGGTGTTGTAGAGGTCCAGCATGAACATGGGCGCAGCGTTGTGTTTGGTGTGGATGTGCGGTCGCGGGCGGTGCGGCAGCCCCAGGATGGAGAGGATCTCCCGCTGCATCTCCCTGCGCTCCTGGCTCCGCAGCCGCCGCTGGATGAAGCTGGAGTGCACATCGCTGTCCATGGAGAAGTTGGAGAAGGCGACCTGCGTGGCCATCACGCAGTAACCCCAAGACAGAATGGTAGTCACCGTCGCCAAGGCGCTTGTCAACATTTTGGACCCAAAGTTTTACGCACGGCTCTAACAAAGTCGAAAGCTGAGTGTGGCGAAGCGGTTCTATCGGAAAATAGTCCTCCTTCATGTGAGGAAATCAAACGCACTATCCTCTATGAACTCCTGGTATCACTCCCTCGTCATCTGCTGTTACGCACGGTCTGATTTTGCTCTGCGCTCCTCTGGGTGGCAATTTGGGAATGGATTTTATTGAGGCTGTGTCAGGGGAGGGGCAGGAGGGGTTCAAAGTGGGATAAACCAAAGAGTGGGACAGGGAGTGAGGCAATGGGCGAGAAGGGATCAGTGTCCTTTCATGAAGTGCGCTTCTTGGTAATACGATGGGTGTGGACCCTTCAAACCCAAAGTGTCCCATCAGTGCGTCCTTTGTTTGGACATGATCGTTTGGCCATTGATGAAAGTGGGCTCCAATTAATATCTGATTAGCACATTTATTCCCTGGGATCCTTTCTTTTTCTTTGCAGGTCTGGCAGCATCTCTTTGTTGTGACCAAACCCTCGTTCTCTAATACTAGCTTTGAATGCCATTTGTACTTATTTTCAAACCCCATGATATTTTAATTATCACATATTTGGACAGTTTAGGACCTTTAAATATTGGATTTGTGCCTCAACACAAGGAGACACTTCAGCACTAAATGAGAAGTAAAGAGGGGAAATCCCATAATCCCTTCTTCAGCGCAGACACCTTTGAACTCAAACAATAAACCCAGGCCCACCCTAATTGTGGAGGGGTCTGCAGTGATCTGCAGCAGCAGTAGCCCAGGTACATGATGGGACATGCCAATGGCCCCTATGAATTACTACAACAATGTGTAAAGCACTCCACTGGAACTGCTTTAATAGAGAGTTAATGGGGTGGAGGGCGGGTGATGAATGACAAAGGAATAAAGGGCAGATTATACATGTGCTTGACTTGTGGTTGTAGGGCAGTGGTGACTGGATCAGCCGTTAAAACCTTAAAGGAGGAGGTTTATGTGTCATAGCCACTGACCAAACTATGAGAAATGGCCTTTTCCTAACGTGCTCCTCTTTATCGCAAACCTCTATTTTCAACTTCTCTCTTTGCACAAAGGGGATCACTGATGCAATCCATAAACAAATTCATTCAAACTAAAATTAGCCAATAAAAACCATAAGCACCAGAAAAAACTTGTTTCCCCCAGCAAAGGTCACTTAACATGAGTCATTCCTTCGAACCTTTAAACTCAAGATTCCTCTACAAACATTTGTAGACCTTAGTACTTCTTAAGTGGTAACAATTGAAAATTGTTAAAGTCTGATTCATACAAGGACTTTTCAGCAGGGTCGATGCCAGCTAATATTTCTCCATGTTCTATTAATGTGCCAAATGTATACTGACTCTAGTCCAATACAGATCCTTCATTAACAGCCATACTATTATTATACACACAACAGATGAATGGGATGTAATGGGGATGGTTTGTTTTGTCCACATAGCATAGTATATAATCTGTTATAGAAAACTTTTAAAGGGTTGAGATTGATCCTCCAGTCACAACCACAGATCTTAACACTCCTTATACTCAACTGGTCTAATATACCTTGAAGATTCTCAGTCGTCCATGTCAAGGTATTTCTGGAGTTGTACAAGTCCACATAGGCAGCTGGACTTGCCTGTGTTTCTTGAAGACGTTTCAACTCTAAGTCAAGAGGCTTCTTCCGCTCTGACATACTAGTGAGATGATTCATGTATTAAACCTCTGTGAGTCTACAGTTAGAAGATGTCTCAACCTGACTCTTTTATTTTGTATTTAATATCCCCTTCATTCAGATTATGTGTCCATACATGCAAACTCTACATTTAAATAGACAATAAAATGACTGCAGGCATGGTTACAGTTGGAAAGTAAATAAAAACATTTACAGCAGCACACTACTACACGATAATCAAGTACAATTTAGATGTCTCGCAATTGATACATATTTGTACCCACATTTCCGATTTGATGCCCTTTACTCTTCAACATTCATACGAGGAATGTTAATACTTATAGGCCACAAAGTAGTAGCTTATCGTGTAGTTCGATAATATCCACCAACTGCAACTCCATGTTCTATCTTTAACTACCATAATAATATTAATACAATTTATTTATATGGCACCTTTTAAAACACATTTACAAGGAACTTAAAACTGAATAGCTGAGGGCAAGCAATAGGAACAAATTAAAAAACAACTACAGAATTTCACACAAATATAAGAATAAAAATGCTGCAGATGAGAAATGAGCAAGATCTAAATAAAGAGGATCCTGGGCCAATGATATGAGTTAACTAATCAGTCATTAAATGGTGAACCGTTCAATACGGTGAATTTAGTGAGACATTATGTAGAATAATTCGAAAATTGGATGAGTGATGTGTCTTTAAATGAGATTTAAACGAGGACACATTGTTTGTCAGAGAGATCCCCTCTGGGAGATTGTTCCAAAGACACTTGTGGGATAATAATAACAAATCTAACCCTCTAAATGTTATGTGCACTCCACTTTAAGGGGCTAGCAGGAGACTAATTCGTCTGCACGTGAAGGGGATGGGGGTTTGTTCAGATGGAATCATGACCACCTTCATTTCTCTCTCTCTCTCTGTGTAGACCAGCTGGGATTATCTGTCCATAAATGACGAAGTATCCACACAGGACCGTGGATAGAGCAGCTTCACGCCGCGGAGCGTCTCTCCTCTGGGCAGTGAAGACACTTCTGGTCTAACACTGCCTCCATGCGTCCACCTCACATGGACCCTCTCACCGGGGCCGCTGCTACGTCATCAACCTGCGACACACAGGGAGAACCAGCGCCACATTTTTTGGTTGCGCCAATTTATTTTGGCATTTGCAGCATTACCGCTTGAGCCACAATCAAAACAAGTCTGGTGGTATGTATGCTCGTGTAGTCGTGAGGCTGTGTTTCAGGTGTGTCTAAGTGTGCTGTTAGCAGGGATGTTACCGGCTACGGTTGATGTTATTAGATACTGACGAAGCTAATGTTAGCTAGCGGCAATTCATCCCCACTATCTGACCCACATAAATGTCTAAATCAGTAGCACATGAGCTAAGAGGTACTTTTAATATCTTCCCATCTTTACCGTCCTCATGTACCTAGCACGCTAGCTAACCACTGGTGTTTACGAGCTAGCCGCGCTAACTGGTGGAGCTAGCGGTAACGTTAGCCGCTGCGCTGCATCTTGTCAAGTGTCAGGTTGTTTGGTTCGCGTTACACGAGTTTACTTGACCGGATATCTAACGTGCCCCTTTTGGGTGAGGTTTATTAACGAGGAGCCATGATTAAAGATCTAGTCGCAAATATCATATAGTCTAGATTATTGGTAAAACGTCATCTACTACCAGCTACACTCACCGTTTGTCTCATGTTTCATTCTGAGTTTTTATCAGCTGCTGTAAATTACCTGTGAACTCTGCTGTCAATCATGTCGATGCATCTGAAAACGACAGCGGATGTGATGTGCTGTTATTGACCCACGCTGTTCCTCTCCGCCTTTTCTCTGCTCCACATCAGGGACAACATTAAGCACGATGAGTTTATTTGGGACGAGCTCCGGGTTTGGAACAGCAGTGACAGGTGTCTTTGGGAACGCAACAACAGAAAGCCATAATCCCATGAAGGTGAGGAGCAGGAGACAAGTATTTCACATGGGTTAGGATTGTCTTAATAAATAGCTTGCAGATCTGACGTGATGTTACTCTTCTGTTGTGTGTGTGTGTCCCTGTCTGGTCCTACAGGATGTAGAAGTGACTTCACCCCCAGATGACAGTATCAGTTGTCTGGCTTTCAGTCCGCCCACCATGCCAGGGAATTTCCTCATTGGAGGATCCTGGGCCAATGATGTAAGTTAATTATGCAGTCATAAAAGTGGTTGAATATGAAAAACAGTTGAATACAGTGTATTTACTCAAATGCATGTGTAACTAGGGGGGGGGCACCCAGACCTATGTCAAGGCTAATGCCCTATCTTGCCATGTAAAGAAATATATTCCTAGATCCGACCATTCTTATGAATCCACTCTAAAATTGAATGGGTTCTTAACCTTGATCCCTCCACAAAATGTTAAGGAAATTTGTTCAGTGGTTAACAAACAAATGCAGATGACATGATAACCTCCTTGGATGAGGTCATTATTTTAATAGTTTAATAGTATTTTAAAAGTTTGTAGTATCCTCATAATCTTTCACAGCTTAACTCTGTTGCTGTCATCTGATTCTCAGGTCAGGTGCTGGGAGGTGCAAGACAACGGCCAGACAGTTCCCAAAGCCCAACAGATGCACACGGGTCCAGTGCTGGATGCATGCTGGAGCGATGTAAGTCTCATCATGCAGAGCAGTTTCAGTTAGTAGATGCTGTTTGCCGGTGTCATGTAACAATGTATGATGTGCTGTTCTCTTTAATCAGGATGGTAGTAAAGTGTTCACAGCTTCCTGTGACAAGACAGCCAAGATGTGGGATCTCAACAGCAATCAAGCCATGCAGATAGCACAGGTTGGATGAGAGCTCATACATCAACTATATGGTTCTAAGAATGATGTAGAATCAGCTAAAACCTTTCACTGTTTCTCCTCACAGCATGATGGTCCAATCAAATCAATCCACTGGATAAAAGCCCCCAACTACAGCTGTATCATGACTGGCAGCTGGGACAAAACACTGAAGGTACAACTTTTTACATCGGCACATTTTATGCCTTAGTCTTCTCAGTTTTTAATAATCAGAATCAAAAGCGACTGACAAAGGTGTTTCGATTTTACCAGCAGTGTTTCCTTTAGCATTAGATTTTATTTGTGGTAGTAGCTTCTAATCAGTATGCTCTCATGCACACCTGAATACTGTGGTCTGCCTCAGGTTCTCTCCCAGTGCTGCCGATGGCCAGTCTAGCCATTACAGACGGGTGAACGTGTTTGTGAGAGACAGAAGCCGCTTTCAGACATGATTGGCTACAGAGTTTATCCAAAGCCTTCACAACAGCATCAAATCCTCTGCATTATTTAGACGAGAGGTGGAGCTGCCGGGTGCAGCAGGCAGAGACAGGAAGTGACATATTAACTCCGCTGCGGTGATCACATGATTTTAATTACAGCACCCCGACAATGTCTTCAGCTCTTATCACCACAAACTCTCTTGACAACTTCATCTGTGTCTTCTACGTGTGTGTCACTGCTTTTTCGTTTGCGCTCACACATGCACCTCCTCCGGAGTCCAGTGCATGGGTGAAAGCAGCTAGAGAGAGTGCTGCACGCAGGTCTACAATGAAGCAGAAGCAAGAAACACTTCAATTAGAGATCTTTTATGTGGGCTTGAGTAACCACGCAAATGTCAGAGTCAGCTCCCCTGAAGATGTCCACTTGGAAAGATTCAAGAGCTTTTTGTGATAAGGGCCAACACCAGTGTAAATGTGCTGTAAAAGGAAACATGACTTCTGCAGCGGAATATACACGCCATGTCCTGCCTCCTGCTCGAGAAGGCCCTCCTCACCTAAAGGTTCTGGACATTTTCCTGTTGTGAATCGGCTGACCATTTCCTGCTGCGTTCTTCATATGTGGAAGCACACACTGGAAAATATCTGGACCCAAGTTTATGTCTGAAAACGGCTTATGAGAAATGTAAATATTATCTCTGATCATCATGAAACTGTGGTGGGACAATTTAGATCCATCGTGGGCATATTTGGTTTTTAATTTACCAAGACAAACTACCCTTTTTTCTTCTTTTACTAATTTAGGTCTGTTTAGGAGATTGTCTGCATTCAGTCAGTCTGTAATGACCACTGGGACCTTTTTATTAACCATACAGAGGCAATTCATCAGTGAGCAGCTATCAAGCTTTGAAGCACCTAATGTGGCACTGAGAAAAATGCTTTGCTGTTTTCCTCCTCAGTTCTGGGACACCCGTTCTCCCAATCCCATGATGTCTTTGCAGATGCCAGAGAGAAGCTACTGTGCAGATGTTGTAAGTGTTGTTTGAGTGGTGTGATATATATATTTTCATACGTAGTGATTGCATGAATTTTTAAGCTTATTTCTAATCTTCCTGACATGCAGGTTTACCCCATGGCGGTGGTTGCCACAGCTGAGAGAGGACTGATAGTGTACCAGCTGGAGAACCAGCCCTCGGAATTTCGCAGAATAGACTCTCCTCTTAAACATCAGGTGAGTTAATGAAGTGCCATTAACGATGATCTTTTCATGGTTTCTCTCTATACACCACTAACCTGGTACTTTTTTAGTATCACCACCAGACTCGCTTTTTGACATAGAGTATAAAGAGAATTTAAATAGACAATTTGTCACGCATTGTGGTCTTTTGATGTGATGTAATTCTCCGCCATGTCTTTGTAGCACCGCTGTGTTGCCATATTCAAGGACAAGCAGAACAAGCCCACAGGCTTTGCCCTGGGAAGCATTGAGGGTCGAGTGGCCATCCACTACATCAACCCTCCAAACCCGTGAGTGTGCAAAATTATCAGTTTCTCACAACTGAGTTTTTGGAGTCTTGTTCATCAGTATCAGTATAAGTGTTGCTTTAATTCAGTGAGGTCCAAACATTACTTATAAACATCTTGTTTACATAATTTAAAAAGACACTGCTCTGACTGTTGAAGGCCTGAGGCAAAAGATGGTATGAATGTGTTTGCTGATGTCTTTCAGAGCCAAAGACAACTTCACTTTCAAGTGCCACAGGTCCAATGGAACCAACACAACCACTCCGCAGGACATCTACGCTGTAAGTTGTCAGAGTTTCTGAGGCAGTGTTGAAAGAAATGTATAATTTGTGCTTAATATTTATTAGCTTGGCATAAAAAAAAAAAACCAGACCGAAGAAAAAGTCATTAGTTGTGATACAGTGTGTTATAAATGTTTTATTTCACTGGAGACATTCTCCTCATGGGAGGACACATTTGCTAGGAATAATAACATAAACAATGGATGCCTGGCAACTGGATAAAGTAGAATAGTAACCGTAAAAGGAATTGACTAATTTTCCCCTGTGCAATTCCTGTTATGATGTGTCATAT
This sequence comes from Hippoglossus hippoglossus, assembly GCF_009819705.1. Classification (NCBI taxonomy): domain Eukaryota; kingdom Metazoa; phylum Chordata; class Actinopteri; order Pleuronectiformes; family Pleuronectidae; genus Hippoglossus; species Hippoglossus hippoglossus. The sequence continues at coordinate 22,629,017 of NC_047155.1, read as the reverse complement.
CTGCAGTGAAGAAATCCTTGATGTGTTCTATTTTGTACAGTGCTCACCATCACAATCACTAGTTCTCATCAGTTTACATTTTTAACATGCTTATTAAAATATATTACATACTATACTAAATTAAATTATCATACTAAATACTACATAACATATTCTCCCTATAGGTAAATGCTATCTCCTTCCATCCTGTTCATGGCACACTGTCTACTGTGGGCTCAGACGGCCGCTTCAGCTTCTGGGACAAAGATGCCCGCACCAAGTTGAAGACGTCCGAGCAGCTAGACCAGGCCATTACAGCTTGCTGCTTCAACCATAATGGCAACATCTTTGCGTATGCTTCCAGTTACGACTGGTCGAAGGTAAGGGGTATTCAGTTGTGAATACGTGTTTTGCAAGTTGCAGTTGGCCTTTTGACTCTGAGCGCCAAAGTTTTCTTGTTCTGTTATGTCTCTGACTGTCATTCTGAATCCCTCAGGGCCATGAGTACTACAACCCCCAGAAAAAGAATTACATCTTTCTGAGAAATGCTGCAGAGGAACTGAAGCCTCGGAACAAGAAATGGTGAGAGAAGGGCAGTCACTGTCCGTCAACCTGGAGACCCTGGTCGCCGGGCGGTGCTGCCCCGCTTCCTCTGCTCTAGTGACTCACTCAGTCTTTTAAGGCCCTTCGCATGCATGGATGTGGGCTGTGAGGATATAGACATGATTCACATTTCCTCTGCTGGCTTTTTTACAGTTTTACCTTGTCAGTAGTTTAGACCCTGCACTGTGTTTTAATGATATAAATTCAAATTGTTTATTAAGTTATAAGTGCTAACAATGACCCGATTCAGGGATCACTCATCTGTAGGAAAGCAATAATTTACAATGAATTACACATTTGTACGCATTTGTTTAGTGTGCTGATTTTGTGCTGTTTACTCTGTGGAAAAGGGGACACAAGTAGAAAACCCTTAGAGAAATACACAAAAAACAGACTTTGTGACTGACTGCTCCCTCCTGTCTTTTTTAGATTCGTCGTGCCATGTCGCATCTCTCGTGAAGAAATGCGGAAGACCTGCTGCTTTAGTGTGTGTGTGTATACGCTCGAGACAGACTCCTTCCTTTCGGCAAACACCTGGACCAATGCTGTGGTGCTGCGTGTACTGTGCATGGACCAATCAGAGGGGCCTATCCAACCTGCCGTTGATGACAGCTACGTGACAATTGGCCATAGAGTTTTATCATAGAAGGGGGGGGGGGCTCTATTAGTTATTCATCTTGATCTTCGTTACTTTTTTTACGTGTTCGGCTCTTCAATATTATTTTTTTTACAGTTTTCCAAAGACTTTTCATTCTCCTGATTTGATGTTTCTCCGAGGACTAGCTCCATTACATAAAACTGGGATGTAAAATAAATAACAAAGTGCATACTCTTAGATGTGAACATGTTTATTCCAACTTGAGGGAGTAAGCAGGTTAAAAATAACCTATTGTGTTTTCTGTATTACTGTTTGTTGGGGATTTACGGAAATGTAATGTGCATGCGAAAAACATGACCACTATCCTACATATTTTAGCTGTAAACCTCTTCATCTGGAATAACACAAAACCAAAATGATAAACTTTGAACAGCATCTGTGTCACAATGACCGTTCTGTCTGCTTGTTTTAATCCAAGTCAACCAGCAGGGTGAGCATTTTCCCCACGGGAGTGTTGCCTCTAGAAAATAGGAGAGAAGCTGGGTTGTCAGAGGTAAGCAGGACAAATTAGATCAAAGCAGGACAGTGGGGTTCTTCACTCAGGTTAATTCCTTTTTGTGGGGGAGCTGTAAATGGGGGGGTTTATCAAGAGGATATGAATGAGGGCGCATGGGCCGCTACAAAGGCCCATGTGTGAAAAGTGAACCAGTTCATAGAGGAGAAGGTGTGAATTAAATGCCTTTTTATTGAGGTCATTAGAGTGTCACCTCGCTGTTAGCCTGACCCTTGGTACTTAGCAGCAGAACTGCAAGGCACCGAGGGCGGGAAGATACGCTGCTGCCACAATTCACCAGCTCCTCTCAACTTTCATGGGGTGACACTGGTACCACTCCTCTAGACTGCCGTCTCCTCTACTGTTACATTAGGCCCCATCAAGTTTCCTTAACTGAGCCGAAAGGCCTTGAGTTTGACTAAATTCCTGTTTAAAAATCAGAAGTAGCTGGCTTCTGTAACCATCAGGAGATTGATAGTTATTTTGACAGCCAAGCTATTACAAACTGTAGGATTGACCTGTTGTTGCAGACCCCTGGATCTGCCTCCGAGGTTATTAATGTTTGTGAGCAGTCTAACATAACCATGACAGTGGAAACCTAACGCTCCGCATACAGGCTACATCTGCTCCAGATGTTTTTGGAAAATGTGCAATCATTTGCTTTATGATGGGGGTGTAAAAAGGTAGCCTGTTGTGGAGGGCCAATAGAAATCTGTCAAATTGAATTTAAGCCAGTTTCATTAAGCAACAAAGACCACGTAAACTCACCTTAGAATCAAAGTCAAGTCAATGTCGGTATTGTTTGGATTAAAAAGCTGTTTCCCTGTTGTAAATGTATAAGTACACATATAGGTGACACTACATATAAGTACTCAACATATTAAGTCCTGAAGTGAATATTAAGTACACAACTTAGTATGTAGCCAAAATAATTGAAAAATGAAGTTTAAAAACAACATATCAGTCATAGAAGTTTTACACGAATCTACTGTGGTGTATTGTACAGTAGCACAACTATCTATATGTATAATGGGATACATCATGAGATCATATTAGGAAGAATGTAGACGATAGAGTACAGCAAACCTAAGAGGAGTGTGTTGTGTATTTAGTCGACAGTTTGTACAGTTTCACTCGCACTGTAGGGGAATGTTAAAACTGAACTCCTCTCTGCACATGCCGCTCATGTGCTGTGTCACGGTGACGCAGTGAAATGAGAGGAAACGAAACAAAGTGCCGTTGATCAGATCGCGTAAAGGTGAATGAGAGGCAGCGACAGGACTCCTCCATCGGGCTGACACCGCACCATGTGGCCGGGTCCCACATTCTCTTTGTGTTCTAAAAGGACAAAAGCAGGTGCAGCCACAGCGCCGGGGGGGAGGCGGGCCAATGAGAGGAGCCGCTGCCCAAGTTGGCACTCAGCGAGGGCGGTGATTAGTCAATAGTTAGGCACGGGCGTGGTCTTGTGCTGGCCATATAAAAGTGTCGCCGCACATTTCCCTGACTTTGTCAGAGGAGCTGCTCGTCAGTGCGCGCCCCGGCGGAGTGATCGCTCTATATGTCATCAGGTTGTTTCTAACTTCCTGCGAAGGTCACAGAGGAACAGTGCGTGTGTGTGTCTGTGTATGTGTATGTGTATGTGTGTGTGTGTGTGTGTTCGCACTGATGCCGGGACGCTGCTGTTAATTAAACCTGTGACGGTCGCTCAGTGTGTGTGTGTGAGTGTGTGAGTGAGTGAGCCTCCCGGTCCGTCTCTCTCCGGCTCGACCCAATGCTTCTGCACCAGTTGATGAACGGAGCCCTGGAAGTCATGCATCCCACCGCGCTGCAGAAAGACACCACCTTCACCAAGATCTTCGTCGGCGGGCTGCCGTACCACACCAACGATTCCTCCCTCAGGAAATACTTCGAGACCTTCGGGGACATCGACGAGGCGGTGGTGATAACGGACAGACAGACCGGTAAATCCAGAGGATACGGCTTTGTAAGTGCGCGCACAGACACACACACACGCACGCACAGACGCACACACGGACAACTTCTAAACCAGCTAGTTGTTAGCTTTATTCTCACCATAAAGCCAAGTTCCTCCGTTGAATCACCCTACAACGATTATCTCTCCATGACAACTGTATGCACCTGACGTCATGTTCTTCATATAATCATCGACATGCATGTTGTATGTCAGAGGTAATAGACCCCCCCCCCCCCCCCCACACACACACACACACACACACACACACACACACACACACACATTGAGGCTTATATGCACAGTTGCACAGCACCTCAGGTTGTTTCGCCTGGTTGCCTGTTATTTCAGCCTAATGAGGATGAGGGATCACACAAGTTGATGGGTAACTAAGAAGATTATATTTCAACATATGTCTGATGTCCTCACCCCCCTAAACCTCCCGATGACCCCCCCCCCCCTTAACCCAGTCACCCCTGAGTAACCCAGTGTAGGCCTCTGGAAGTATGTGTGAGCTTGTGTTATAAGTGATGTAGTAGAGCCCAATCATATAATATCTGTATGTGGTCCAATAGGCAGTGATATTACTTGTTTTAGTATTCAATGCACTAGAGCCCGAGCAGTATGTCGGTTAGCTGATACTATCGGCCAATATTTGCCTTCCATGGACATACTGGTATCGGAATATATTATCCGACATGAAAATTCTTATTTTACAGAATAAACAATGCTGAAAATATTTGTTATCATTTTATATAAAAGTGCATGTTCCTTACTTTAAAGATCTATATATTTGAGTTTTCTTGTAAATTATAGTTATTAATGATAAAGCTTATGGTTAAACTGTAAAATATCCTTATATATGAAGGCCATCATACCGCTATCTAACCCGTCCCTAATATGGGTTTTACCATCAGTCTCCAAAAATCGACAGTGGCCAGGCTCTATAATGGAGAACAAAGTTCTTTGGTCATTTAGAAATGGAAAGCATGAATGGATTAATTTCAAACAATGAGAAGAGGCTGTGCACCACATTTCCACTTGTGGTGCCCTGTTGACAGGTGAACCGAAGCTGTGTGTGTGTGTGTGTGTGTGTGTGTGTGTGTGTGTGTGTGTGTGTGTGTGTGTGTGTGTGTGTGTGTGTGTGTGTGTGTGTGTGTGTGTGTGTGTGTGTGTGTGTGTGTGTGTGTGTGTGTGTGTGTGTGTGTGTGTGTGTGTGTGTGTGTGTGTGTGTGTGTGTGTGTGTGTGTGTGTGTGTCAGTGGGGAAGTTGACCATGAACACCCTGCCCTCCATTGAAACAGGATGTAGATCAAGTCTTCACTGCTGAGAGAGAATGTCCAAGATGTTCACATGGGCTCTCTCCTGTTTTTACAAATTGATGTCAAACTTCTCTCTGATCTTTTCTGTTTGAGGCTGCGGACAGGCCAAGCCATCACAGTGTCGTAAACTTAAAAAAAATACACCAGGTTGTTTATGCTCTGCGGTCAGCCATCTGATTTCAGCTCTTAGTGAAGAGTGGGGAATAAGTTTAATGGTACATTACTCACAACTTGATCTTTGGCCACTGCTGCTGTCAGATTAATGAAAAACATCCAAGGACCCCTTCCAGTGTATAATTTAAATCTGTACTAATAAGTGACTTATCTCGTTCCCGGCAGATAAAGACCACCATTCTCTCTTTGACACAAAGAACAGAAGCGGCGCAAGAAATGCAAATATTTACCAGACACATCTGCACTAATGTGCTATCAGGCCAAAGAAGGAATGGAAAAGTTAAAATGTGTGCATGTTTACTTCTAGTGGCAGAATTGTAAGACAATTGCTCTCGGTGTTTACACACCAGCTCTCTAATCCAGAGGAAAAGCTGTCCTGGGAGTGCAGTTGCTATCAAACGGCTGCGTATTGAAGCTGGTGATTCAGGTTGGACAGGCTCTGTGCGATGTGGGTGCTGCTGAGGAGAAAACACAAACCTGTAGTAGTGAAACGATCAGCACTTTGTGTGTTCAGCACAGTTTGTTTTTTTTTCTCCCCTTTTTCTCTCGACCTGCTAATTCTGTTTCTGAGTGTTCCAGTTGGATGGGTAGCTGGAGGGAGGGGGGGTGCATCCCAAAGCTGAGCACACCTTTTTTCTAAACACACTTCAGAGGTGGATTAGTAGAACCCCCCCCCCCCCCACAGCATCGGCTCTTCGCAGTGTAAACACCGCCTCGCTCCTTCCTGTGTTCACAACACAGACCATGGAGTGGGCTTTGTTCTGGATACTTCCACTATGAAGAAGCGTACTGGTTTTAAATAAAACGAAAAACCGTCCTCTTAAACAATGCAAGCTGTGGCCTACATTCGTCGCTCGGGCCACACTCGGAGGTTATTGAACCCTCTGAGTTGGCAGAACGTGGCACTCAAAGCAGAAGGGCTCGTCTAATGCCAGGAGGGAGAGAGGAGGGGTAGACTAATGCCAATCTCCTTAATATTTTGTCCCTAATTGGATAAGCTCCTTGTTGCTCTCCCCAGATCCATATTTCAGCAGCTCTGCCCGTGGCTGAGTGGCAGTCAAGTGGCCGGCTACTGCTGCTGCGGACATTTTGCAAAGCTGATCATTGTGCTTTGTTTGTTGTTTACCCTCTTCACCACAGAAACCGAATCATAACAGTGGGAAGCCTGGGGGGGGGATTTTATAAGACCAACTGTCTGGTTTTTATGTGTGGTGTTCTTGTTTTGTTAAATATGTGACATGGCATCAGCCGGCAACGCCACGCTCCTCTTCGTTTGGTAACCTGAGACGATGATTTGTTTTATTTCCTTTTCTTCTGAGACCGTGTTGAAAAGTCTGACTCTGTTGCCAGGTGACGATGACGGACAGAGGAGCGGCCGATAGAGCCTGTAAGGATCCCAACCCCATCATCGATGGCAGGAAGGCCAACGTCAACCTGGCGTACCTGGGCGCCAAGCCTCGCAGCATACAGACGGGTGAGATATATGCTCCAAGATTCAGTCGAGTCATCAACAAAGTCAGTAAAATCATGCTGCTTCCATCTTAATCAATGTCACATAACTGATGTCTCAGCCTGCGCCAGGTAATAAATCACCTCCTGAAGCCTTACTTAAATTTCTACTGGTTTTGTCTCATCCCCCAAGACGATGTGTACTACCATTTAGTGTGTGTGTGACAGTGTTGGCTCACAATCCATTCTGCCCATATACTGCAAATTTTATATTAACATACTAAGTAACACTACACACATGCCTTTATTGTTGTTTATTGCACATTTGAAACCGTTGTTCCATTATGTGTGGATTTGAAACCGACTCTGTCTGCGTCTCTCTGCCCTCTGTGTATTGTTCTCTGGTCCTCCTCTGTAAATGCAAATGTGTGTCTGACAGCCGGCCTCCTATCTTCCAGGCATATCCATCGGAGTGCAGCCCATTCACCCAGCACTCATCCAGAGGCAGTATGGGTAAGTGAGCGGGAGTGGGCGCTTGTTGTGTTCTCTTGTGTTACGCTCTGCGGGACACCACTAGCCGGCTATTTATTTGACAAACAGGGCCTCTGGAAAGTACATGTCAGTTTCTGTGACCGCATGCAACTCCACAAGTAGTTCATTAGAATATTTGAGTTTCGATGGTTCGCATATCTGTGATAATAGAAGAGCATTCCTGAGGTGAATGTGTGACACCCGCGTTAGACTTCTGTCAGGGGCCATTTGACTCGCGTACCTGCCTGAGTGGGCTCCGTCACAGAGGAGGCTTTCCAGAAGTGGCTTGTGTTGTAGAAACAGCCTGGATAGAGTCGAGCAGCCACGGTCTGCCGAGCAGCTAATGAGCATTTCACTGCAGTAATGACTCCTCATCCCCTGCAGCTCTCAGATATCAGCCCTCCAGCTGCAGCTCACCGCCATTCATTTTTGACATGCTTAAACTCTGATCTGTGGAAGGACTGAAACACCAGGAGACGTCAAGTCAACATTATGAAGTAGTTAAGGTTTTGGCTCACAGTTCTACTTAAAAGCTACATGTCTACATTAAGATAAGGTTGTGACTGATAGATTAGCTGGTACACAGAAAATCTAAATAACAAACTTGAACAGTTGATTATGCAAGTCATTTTTTACCAAATGTGCCAAACCTCTGCCAGACTTGGCCTCTTAACTGTACAGATTCGTTTTTTTCCCCCAGCTTTTATTTTAGGAGTAGTTGTTTTGGGGATTAATTCATTCAGGCCAAACCAGTAATTCCCCCTTGAGACATTGGAAACTTTTGATGGCCATTCTTACTTTGCTACTTACTGCTTTTTATAGCGAATACTTCTTTTCACCACAATTAAGTGGGTATACGCACTGCGTGTAAACCTGCTAATATGTGACTTATTCCCCATTGCCAGTTCAGGAAGTCGCTTCTGTTGTTTCCACCTCGGTGGGTCCATGACATGACTCATCGTCAAGGGAGGCGCCCTCTCACCTTGCCATCTTGCCAAATTGGCGTGTTCAACCAGGTGTCAAGGTTCCATCGCTGCCAAGCCAATTTAAACCTGTGTCTACTGCAGAGTAATATAACTGGGATTTAATGTAGATTTGAGCCATTCCCATTACAAACAAACACCAGATGTTAGTCAGTGTTGGTGTTTTTTTTACCAGTGGAAAGGGGAATTAATTGGGATACCTGTGATATTGTGTTTACTAAAGAAATATATTGACATTATTCGGCAGGGGCTAAGTCTTCGAGAAACTTACTCCCCTTATCTTACGATCAGTTTTGTTCACATATATGGTTAAACAACAACAATTTCAAATAGAATATATTTTATTTTAAGTTGAGATGGTGTTTATGACATGGAGGAAACCCTCGAGTTATTAAAGGCACAACTTGCATATTAATATAAGTAATCAGTAGATGCAGCCTTATAAAGTGTGTGATTTCTGAGCCTGTGAGTTTCAGGGAAATCCCAGAGACGGTCCACAGGGACATGGACTAAATAAGAGACATTTGGTGCTTTAGTGAACCCAAAAATAAGACTCTCAAACCAGCCATACCCCCTCTGTAAGGTCGTGCTGCATCTGAATGAGAAATCCAGGGGTCCACCAGGGACATGTCCCATCATACTCCACTGAGGACACTGATGTCGTCCATGCCCCTGCTCCCACAGTGAGTGTGGATGGTACAGAAAACCCTAGAGTTTGAAATGTGGAGCACAGTGCTGCTTTGAGGCTGCATGTGTCTGACAGGTGCTGGCTCGTATTACACCCCCTTAATCTTCCATGACCACCACCCCAGAGACTTATAAGAGGCACACAGAGCACCTGTCTGCCTTTCTCTGAGTTCCCCTCTGTATGGCGGGTGACAGACGCAGGCCTCCCTAACATGCCAAGTGTACAAGTGGCTTTTCTTTCAGCCCCGCTTCTCCCCCCAGACCCCTTGACAACATATGGTGTGAGGACATGCTCTGAAGTAGGATTTTGGACAATGCAATTGCGTGGTGTGCTGGTTCAGACTCGTGCGTGTGTGTAGGTGTGTGTGTGTGTGTGTGTGTGTGTAGCTGTGGTCAGCAGATGCTGTATACTTTGAGGGCCAGAGGGGGTCACAGAGGCCAGGAACATTGTTTTTGGTGGGGAGGGGAGGAATTGTCAGTGCACTCGCAGATTCATCTCCCTTCATGCATCACCTCCTCCACTCCACACACAGTCGAGCCGCTTTCCCACGTCAAGTCGTCCTTTTTTTATCCCCCATACAGTGTTTCTAACTGAAATCAGAGAATCACAGGAAGCTGACACCTCTGTGGGAGAGAGAAAGGGAGAGAGAGAGGGAGGTGGGGGTTTAAAGAGAAGATTGAGGGGGGGAGGGTATCTAGGGGTGTGTTCTGGGACTAATGCTTAATGAGGCTGTGTGCTCCCTTGGAAACACACCTACAGGTGTCAAACAAAACACATTTTTTTTCTCCTCCCGCTCATAAAGAATATTCTCAATCCTCTAGAACAAAGAGAGCAGGGAGGGATATCAAGTCCTCATGTAAGTGTTTGTAAGCCGTTTTTTAATTCCCCCAACCCAGGCCGGCCGCGTCTCTTTTCACACTTTGTGTTGCAGGGAGTCACGCGCTGAAGGTCAATTGTGTTATTGTGTAGAAATATTTCGCTGCTTGGTGTGGTATCGCCCAGGCTTTTCACATCTGCTCATTATGTGGCCTTCTTTAATGTTGAATACTCTGGTCTGGATTCTGTAAAGGTTAACCGGTTTCTGTCTGTCTGTGGATTTTGTCTTCTGGTGAATGCGTCTCTCCGGTGTCTGGGCCCGCCATCCTTAGAGTGGCACCATGTCAAACACACACAGACTGGCCGTCAGCACAAATCCAGCTGACCTATGATCTACTGGCTGTCATCCACATTTTCCCCCCCCGTCACAGTCCCACAATCCACTTGTCATCTGGCATCTCTGTGGCCCCGGGAGCATGCCACTGTCCCCAACTTGCCTTATTCCCTATCCTTTTTTTTCTTGTTAGATAAAAGCTAAATGTACAGTTAACATCTCCATCTCTTGTTGCCCACACACAAGCCAGGATACAGGAATGCTTTGTCTCTCCTTTAACTCCCTTTAGGCTCACGGTATTTACATTATTTTTGATTCCACTTTACCTCCACAAGGTCACTTGATTTTGAGCCCAGATTAGGGCAACATGCCGTTGGCGACACACTGCCAAGGCCATGAAGAAGGCCGGCTCATTATACATGATGGGGGTGAAAGCACATATGCCCCGCAGCATTAATGTATGGTTATCTTTGAAAGCTGTGTGTGCGAGAGTGAATGACTCTTTGTAAGTAGCTCAATAGCACTGCGAGGGCAAAGTGTAGATTGAGCTCATGGGTGGGGGGTTGCCTTCATTTGCTTATGCTTCCCTGTTGCATACCACTGTTGTCTGGTTGTATCTGTTCAGGCTGAAGATGCTTTCAGACATAACCTGAACTGCAGTTAATCTCCTGGACGTATCCAGAGGTGCTGTATGTGAGAATGCAAATGTCAGACTCAGAGTTCTTCCTGTCAGTTCCCCAAAAACTGGATAATGTCCGAATCAGCTCATGTGAGAATTCAGCAGATAATGCGTGCGACATACGGAAAATGAAAAAGTGGTGCCATACACATAGAAGACATCAATAAAGATGGCAACTTTGATAGATAACGGCATTCGAGAGCTTGAGGCCATACGCCGGTGTCGATGTGCTGTTAATATAAAATGTGATATGCACAGCGGAATTTATACATTGCTTCCTGCCTCTGCCTACTGTGCCACCCCTCACCTGAACGCTCTGGAGATTTCTGTGATGTTGTGACTGCATCTGAGCGGAGAATCTCTGGCAACATATGGTGAAACATCCAGACGTTCGGACCCCATTATGTGGTCATACTCTGGAGTTCATGTCTGAAAATGGCTTTAGACCTCCCCCCTTCACTCGCCAGATGTCTGTGTAAACGCAGTTGTTTATGTAATGCAGGGTATCAAAGGGGGCGACTGTTTCCTTAACATTCTGTAAATCTAACCTGGCGATTACACTTTTCTATCCTCCCCATTTCTTCTTGATACGCATTCCTGTACTGACTTGATGACACAATAGGACTTCATGTTTTTGCTGACAATAATCACTGCTATCCTCATGCCACGGTTGCTCTGTGCCGCCAGCTGACCAGTGACCCAGCAGAGGATCAGAAGATGCCCACAGTGCAGGAGGCGGTTTGACAGAAAATGTCTGTCTGTCCCATGCCCTTCTCCCTCCCGCAGCCAGCCTCTCTTCAAGGTGCCAGTGATGGCTTGAGAGTGCAGTGCCGTGTGCTGTGATGGATTGAAGTGCATTTTTATCTTTTCCCTCTTGTGTGATATGAACTGAAGAGGTTTTGTTGATTGCGGTGTGACTCTTTCCCTATTATGGCATGGTTTGGGGTTTGCAGTGGTAACTGGTGTGTGGGTGGGTGGTTGGGGAGGAGAGAGAGAGAGAGAGAGGGGGGCCAGGGGACGTGTGCGTGTGTGTGTGTCTTATGATGACATCCCTATCCATGCATGCTTCCATCTTTTGCTGTGTTGCCTTCATGGCTGCCTCTTATAACTGATCTTCTAATGGACCCAATCTATCAGGGGAAGACAAAACAAATCCATACTACTAGGTTCTTGTTTCAAAATGGCATTTTTAAACTAAAACAATCTCTATCCACAGGAGCGTTTAGACTCCCTATCGTTTTTTAACCCCTTCTATAATAACGGACCTGAAAACGCATATCATGTGACCACTTGTGTACACTGGGAATAGCTCGTCTCCTACACATGTAAGCAGGTGTATCATGATGAATTAGCAAAGGCTACATCATGACTGAAAAGACCCATTCAGCAAGTGGTTGTTAGTGTCTACATCATCGTTTCCAAACGTCATTGTTTCTGCCCGTACAGATTAAAACGCAGTACCAGTGGCTCTAAAGCTCCAGAGTAATGTGTACGCCAGGTGTATTTGTAGCAGAGTTGAAAACATAGTATTATGGATGTAGCTTAAGACATAAATTGAACTGCAGTCAATGAAAGATGTTTATCAGCACTGAGAGGCAGCTGAAGAGTCCATGTGTCTTTGTCTTGGTGTGAGGGTGTGTCTGTGTGTGTGTGGGGGGGGGGGTTTCTGACAAGAGTAGTATCGTGGGTAAAACCTCTGTCACAGTTGGATCACCCTCCTATGTGGAAGTTTTATTTCTTGCTGCCCCCCTTACTCACCCACCCACCCACCCATGACATTATCTCAAGAGAGATACTCAAAGTCCTGAGTTAAAAACAAGCTCATCGAAAGTCAATTTCTGCTTTCCTCCACGGATCGGGTGGCAAAGCACGGTACAATCCCCCAGTCCCCACAGCTTTAATCAGCTACATCAGAGAGCCCGGCCCATGAGGTGCAGCAGAGCCTGGCACCCAGCCCCGATGAGCTCCCCCGCCGACATTATACCTCCCCCAGCTATAGCATCATCACCTGTAGCAGTCTGTAAGATTTACACACCCAGCGAGAACTAGGAGAGAGCAACTGCTGCACTACCTTCATGTACTTCCTCTGTGTGTGTGTGTGTGTGTGAGTGTGTGTGTGTGTTGAGTGTATTCAACGAGTGAAGAGCAGCAGCTGTTAAAACACTCTGCTGATGCCTGAGCTTGAATACCTGCCAGTAACGGCTGACTATCATCCACCCCCCTCCACTCCTCCCCACCAGTCTACCTCGGGAGGCCCTACCCAACAGGTTTTGTAGGTTTTACTAACCGACACAAACTGGAAGTTGAGTCACTCCTGACCTCCTCCTGCCTCTCGTCTATTTAGTCTTTAATAACAGTGGATCTGTGTGAGAGATCTCCAAGTTCAGAACACCTACAGAGAGTTTATATTCCCAACACGCTTGCCCTCAGGGCGCAATGTAAACAATAGAAGCCAGGCCTTGGGATTTCTGTGCTCTGCTGCTGCAGTCCTGCTGTCTAACCCACCCCCCTGTTTGGTCTTTGTGTCTATGTGCAGGTTGGCCCAGCAATATGTCTACCCACAAGCCTTTATGCAGCCCAGCCTGGTGCTGCCCACTCAGGTTTCCAGCTCCGTCAGCAGCAGCCCCTACCTGGACTACAGCTCGGCGTACGCCCAGTACGCCCAGGCCGCCTTTGAGCAGCAGTACCCGTACGCCGCCTCCCCAGCAGGCTTCATGGGCTACAGCTACACCACCAGCCCCACGGCCTCCGCCGGCCCCGCCACCGCTGCCACGGCCCCAGCCAATGTACACCCGACCCTCCCCTCTGCTGCCGGCCCAGCCCCGGCCTTCCTGCACTACGCCCCGCAGCACCACATCCAGCCGGATCGTATGCAGTGAGCTGAAGAGGAAGCTGAGAGGAGAGGGGGTGGTACAGGCGGAGGAGGAGGAGGGAGAGGAGGAGGAGAAGGAGGAGGAAGAGGGAGTTATGGTCGCTGACGTTTAAACGGACAATAGTGAAACACCCTACAGGGTGACCTGGCTGTTGTCAGCAGGGGCTTTCAGGAAAAAGGGTAGGACTATTGCACTATACGATCAGGATGAGCCATTTGCTCATTGGTTTAAAGGGTAAGAGGGCGGCTGGGGATCTGAGGACTGTCGAGGTTCAGGTTGGGATGCTAAACAGCATTAAGTATATGGTGGCTTCCAAGGGCTTCCAGAAGCTGACACTTCATTTTTAATTATTATTATTTTTATTGTCCTTTATTATTGTATTATTGTCATTGTCATATTTTTTTGTGTCTATGCGATTATTATAAATGTTATCACAGGTTGTGGCTCAATCAGTTCTGTGTCAGATTCATGGTACATATTGATTATTGGCGAGCTGTCTGGTAAAGGAAGTACCGCTTTCCTCCCGGCTGCGTAGTATCTCGGGTGGATATGGAGGTGCAGGGTGGTGATTGAGAAGCATCTCTTAATCGTCCTGTTCTGGTGCAACATCCACAGTGAGGTGGAGCACTGCCCCACGAACAAACCTCCAGCGTTCAGCGGCACTCAGGAGGACAGCGAGAGATTTCACTTCAAGGAATGAATTGCAAGGTTTGGAATAAAACTGTCGAAGCAACATTGTTTTGAGTGTTTGATGTCAGGACTCCCTTTTTCTTATTATTCGTTTAAATTAAAGAGGCCTTAATAAAAAGAGAACCTTTTTGAATCTCTTGATTCCTCAAGCGCTAGCCCCATCACAGACCCAAGTGTGGAAAGCCCCTTGTAACTGCTAACTGTTCTCAGCAGTCAGTTACATTAATCTTGACAATACTTGGGTCTGGGTCATTTCAGATGGATGTAGATAATCACATGCAGTATGTGGGGGCGCTGTGTATCGATGTTGAAAGGTAGCCGACACTGAGCTCAAACACCAGTGTATTTTTCTTTTCTTTTTTCTTCTTTTCTCACTGAGATTGAACTGTTGCTCTGAAAAGGACATTCATGTATAGCATTTTAAAATGTTTTCAGTCATCCAGTACATTTACAATATTTATATGTAGGTATTTATAAGAGATACTAAGTTAAAATAGCTTTTTTTTTGTTTTGTTTTGTTTTGTTACAATGACTGTAGTTGTGGCACTGATGTCATTTAACCTGCAGATCCACAGGTGTTGTATTCATTTTGTTCCCTCCTGTCACCATGTTGGTGGATTTGCTGGGGTGCACAGAACTACAGTAGATGCTCGTTTGTAGATCCTCGACTGGTTGCATCAGAAATTCTCTAGACTTTTTCAATAAAAATGTCTTTTACAGTCCCTTCCAAGAAGCCATACCAAAAAAATAAATAAAGAATTTGTACTTAAACATGCTTCCTGAGTTCTTATTTGACAGTTTAAATAAAGGCTCAAATCAATATAAGGACATTAGGTCCAACTGATAAGTACTCTCCTGTCATTACTTTAGTGAGGACTCAGTTGGACCACACCCATCTAGGAATGCAGCCTTTAATTTTTATCACCTGTAAAGTTTTCGGGATGGTGTAACATTGTTGAGACACTATTGTGGTGAAAAATCATCTGACAGAAACCCACACTCAGTCACCTCGTGTGTGTTCCTGCAACAGTGGGCGTCTCCAGGACAGATGACGCACACACAATTTGACTCACAAAGTGAAAAACAACAAATAATCAGTCCAAATGTAGCCATATGAGTATTTGCGTTTACAGTTCTGTGTTATTGCAATGTCACCGTACTCACTGCCAAACTGAGCCAGAGATGGTTCACTTGTGCGTGTTTACTCGTTATCAAGGCAGTGTGTGCTCTGCACTGTGGGGGCCCCAGACTTATCAAGCCACAACACCAGCACCTGCCAGGGCTGCTGGGTGTTCCCTCAGCCAACACGCTCTCTGAGAGGTCTGAAGCTGCGTTAACCAGAGCTGCATGTCACTTCTTTTTCGTTTCACTTTTCCAAACAAGCTCAGCGAGCTGTGTTTCCCAGCAGCGCCTCTGCATTCTGCTTACATCAGCTTTGGAAGATGTGTCACTGCTAAACCCCACTTGGCCCCAGAGAATAAAACACAGGCGAGGTAGAAAGAGAGAAAAACACGTTAATTATCCTTAAGCTCGACACACGGTGTAAATGATCCACACGGTCATGATTTACAACATGGCTTTGAGTTCATTAGACGGCTTTGTGGGGCCTTGTTTTGTTTGAGTTTTATTCAGACCTTATTTACTCATGAAACTCTGCACTTAATTACATGGACACTCTGTGCTGTTACCTGTCATTTTTGTATTCTGATCCCTCACAGCTGGCTTTTCTCAGTCCCATGTTTGTCAATGAAGACTGAGCCTCATGTTAGAAGCTCTGTGAGGCTGGACTAATCCACGACAGGGCTTTGAGTTGCTAAAGCTAACGTTAACATGACAACATGCTCACAGTGGCATTGCTAGTGCTGTTTAGCAGGGGGTATTTGTTTTCCCCTTTTTCGCCATAGTAGTTTAGTGTGTTAGCATCAAAGCATTCGATAATTAGCAATAAACACAATTGAGGCTAATGGGGAAAGCTTTCAGCTTTGCAGGTATTTGGTCTCAAACCTATGCAAGAGTGTTAGGGTCATACTGAAGAAAAGTAAAACATTGTGAATAATGTTTGTAATATTAGAAGAATGAAGTTGTTATAGAGATTTAAGTCATAATATTATGAGGAAAGAAATGTAATCTATTGAGGGAAAACGTCATGATATTACAAGAAGAAAGAAAAATCTATTTTTGGGGGGAAGTCACTAAAAAGAAGAACCTCAGTTACACTGGTATTGATTACCAAACTTATTGTTTATTGAGGAACTACAAACCTCCTTTAAATGTCACACAGATGAAACCATTGTAACTAACATTGTAGTCGACTGTTGCCAGACATTTCCTCCTCCGCAAAAGAGTCAATTTCCTCTGTGTCCATTTGTTCTTTCTTCAGAATAAACAGTTACTTGTTACTCTTTTCAAAGTCCTAATAAGTTTTATAGTGTGGTGCTTTTGTGCAAAAAGACAACATATTTTTTTTAATTTTATTTGTGAAACTTATACTAAAATATAACTACTAAAGTTGACAGGGACATGAATGCTCCACGTTAAACAGTTAATATAATTCAAATCTGGGCCAATGTCCAAAAAGTCAAAAGTCGACCAACGTCCACCACCATTAGCATTGGCTAAAAGAAAGATCAAAGTCAAAACAGCACAGTCAGAGATATCCTGACATTTATGACGCGTTCACATTATGTGGGAGAGACATTCAAGATTCCAATGTCCTTTATCTGTGAGCATTCACAACACGCTCAACTTACTGAAAAACTCGAATTCACAAATCTGAAACTATATAATAACCTTTATGACATCTTCTGGGATATTTTTTTCTGACGTTGAGGAGATCCCCCAAAAAACACAGAAGATATATTATGAGTGCGATGAGTAAACTGGCTTTAGTTTGATTTGTTAGCTGCAGATTCAGTAACGGCCTTCTGATGAAGCTTTTTGTTTAGAGCTGTGTTTTGGCACGTGACACGGATTTACAGCAAGTAAAACCCCCAAAACAGCTTGATAGAAGCCATGCAGTGTTAGGACAGACTCTAGAAGATGCCAAAACAGACGGCACGCTGCAGTTGTGAACAGAATTGATGTTTGTGCTGTTGCTGTGTTTACTGGTTGTTAGTGAGGCAGCTCTGGTCGCCCTCTCTTCTCGTTGACACTGTTTATCTTTCACTATCTCCCTCTTGTGTTTTTCTCATCTCACTCACACACACACACATTTATTGACTCAACTTTTCTGTTTGTCACTTGGTTTTCTCCCCCCAACCCTCTCTTTCTCACTTCAGTGCCCGTGCTCCTGTTTCTTCTCTCCGTCCTTCCTGTTTCTAACATCTCTTTGTTTTTTCTCTCTATCTTCTCCTTGTGAATCACACCATGGAGGAGCAGAAACAGAGCTGGGTGTCAGCCTGAAGTCATACAGGTTCAGCAGACCCTGTTATGTTGAGTCACCGTGAGGCCTGTCTCTCTCTCTCCCCCCCCTCGTTCTCTCTCTGCCTCACTTTCACATGCTCATGCAAAGTGGGCTCAGTCTGATCTCGCTCTGCACTCAGTTCTGACGCTAAAGGATTCCTCAGACGTGCCATAAAAAGCAGTCCTCGCTTATCAGACCTCAACTCAACACATGTATCACATCCAGGCACATAAACACCTGTGGTTTCTGAGGTGGACATCATGTAGTTTAACTTTATGTTGGCTTGAGTCAGCATAATAACTATATCATCAAATTTATATTTATTTATAAATGATGATAAGGTTAAAGGTCCAGTGTAGAGGGGGGTCTATTGGCAGCAGTTTAATATTATGTTCATAATTATGTTTTCATTCATTCATTAACTTAGAATGAGCCTCTTATATTTACATCAAGAGCGACCCTCTTCCATGGAGTCCACCATGTTGCTCCACCATGCATCTACAGAAGCCCAGAACAGACAAACCAAACAGGACCTTTTGCGCCACCTAAAAGTTGGTTGTTGTTGTTGTAAATGGATGCAAATTACAACTTGACCACAAGTCGTTGAATGCAGTGACTATATATATTTAGAAATTACATATAATTTATAAAGGTTTACACTTTACATACCTAATTTGATGAACATTTATGAAATTCTGTTTCTGTCGGTCTCAGACTGTTACTGTAGCTAACTTGGTGGGTAGCTAGCTAAACTTAGCCAGATATACAAAGAAAAACAATAAAGTCGTAATTTAATGAGAAAAAAGAGACAATATTACAATAATTCATGATTAAATAAATAACCAGCAAAGAGCAACCAGACTTGCTGGAGTTCCACCGCTTCTGGATCCAAAATCTTGCACCAATCTCATTGTTTCTAGAGAAACTACAAAACCCCCTCGACGATGACATTACAGTCGACCACTACCAGACATTTCCTCCTCCACCAAAGGGGCAATTACCTCCAACTTTAATTCTTTTGTCATATAGACACAGTTTCTTGCTCAATCTTTTTAAAACACTAATACCAATGATAATGTGGTGCTGATGTGCCAAAAGATTACATATTTTTTTTTATTTGTGAAAACTATACCAAAGTATAACTTAACAAGATGTTCTACATTCTTAATTTTTAAAATATTTGACTTTATTCTTATTATATTTCTACTTTATTTTCAGAATCTCAGATATTTTTTCCCTTTAAGTGGTCCTAATACTCTGTCCTATTCTCTAATATACAAAACATATAATCTACTCTTTTTCTATATGCATAAATATATACACAACAAATAATTAGAATTTTTGTTGTTTTATGTTTTTAAATGATGCAATTACATGACATGCAATAATGCATTCATTGCATGATTAAAACATCTTCACAAAGTTAAGTAGAACCATTTAATTCATAAGAGCCATACATCTGAAATGATATGACAGTTATGAGCACACAGGGGGCACAGGATTATGATTGCTCATTATATTGTCATGGGCTATTACCATGAAACCATATCATTTCATGGAAATGTTCCCTTATTAAATGGATCCTTAAACTCAAGCCAAGCATTTTACACCTGACTGGCCCGAACTCCAGATCCTCCTGCATGTGTGTGACATGTCAGAGTCTTACATGGCTCTATCTGGGCCTGGGGAGTGTCACTGCTGTGGCATCAGATAGGCCTCAGATTAGAGCTATATTTACACAGGCTCTTGAAAGAAACAACCAGACACCAACCATCACCCATGGCCTTTTCCCGTGCACCAATAGCCCATTTAGATAACATGGACAGGTCTGGGAGACAGTCAGTAGGTGGCTGGAGGGACAAGTCTCTGTTTAGACATTGATTTGTAGGACAGCACAATGAATACACCAATTTAGAGTGTCATTGATAGATTTTATTCAAAGAGGAGTCTAAAATTCCTGGTCAAATATACAACTACATACAAAATGTTTTCATTTTTGGTGTATAAACTTTGTTTGTGTATTACAGCCCAAACCAAACAGGAAGTAGGACTGGCAGGATTTACTGTAAAGGCTCTATAAGCTATGGTTAGCATCTGATGAAGTTTTGGAGGAAATTAAAATGACTGGAGAGTTAACGTAAGTGTGAAACTATTATGTAACAGCCCTAAACCAAGGATATGAAGTAATGAGGAAATAAGGTTTAAAAGCAGTTGAACTGGCTGAAAAGCTGCCAATAAAGTATCACACGCTCACGTGAGTTCAGAGAAATTCAGCCAGTTCAGCCTGTCAAACTGGGCTCATTGCAGCTGCTTAAAACAACACACTGGTGTGTTCTATGTAAACATGTCCCTTTGTCCGTGTGTGAATGTTGCTTTCGACAGCAAGTGGACCGAGTCTGGTCGGGGATGCAACTGCAGATGGAAAAGAGCATGGGGGAGTGTGGCAAGAAAATCACTTCCTAACCCTTCAAAGTGAAGCTACGTAACATTTGCACAGCAGTCTGCACTGTGGCCATAGTTACACGTTGAAGTTAAAGACTAAATCAAGATGGATGACATGACTGCTCCCCAAATTAAAACCAAAGACTGGCTGGTGGCTGGAGTATAGGTTATAGACCCAGCCTCCTCCATGTTAGTGGGTGGGACATGGGCCGAGTTAAAAAGTCCAACTAATTTTCTCAAAGATAGTTTTAGTCATTTAAAGTTGTTTTATCATTTTATTAAGTTATTTGATGCTGTAGAAATACGGTGAAACATATAATTGACAGCTGAGACTGACTCCAGATTGGTCGAGTGTGTGTTTCAGTGGGAACCGGCTTATGTGGCTCCATCCCCCGATCACTACTGCACAGACCGCGGCTCCACATGTGCAAGATGGCAGCGTTCGTATCTGCTATATTTCTGGATAGTGGGAGAAAGTGAAGATGTTCATCATTATATGCAGTCTATGGTTAAAGTGTAATGCTAAAACATACTGTAACAGTATGGAGCCCATAGAGAATAGTCACAAAATTAGCAATATGCCATGTGCTAATATTAGCAAACTTTAGCCAGTGTGAAATACTGGTCACACCAACTGAGACTGAACAGATTACAAGAGGATACATTTTTGCTCTTTTAGAACATTCCCAGTATCCTTTAATTCACTGTAGTCACTGTATTAAACTCAGTGGAATCAGAAAGGGATAGTGTTGCTAGTAAATATTATACTGAATATTGTATGTACTGTACTGTTTCATGTATTTTTTTTATACGTCTGACATTTTATGCAGTAAACATCTATAGGTATTTGTTTTACTATACCAACGACAATGTAACTGTGAAGTATCTTGGACAGTGTACAACCAGGACGGTGGTGTCTGAGCTTGATTGCCACTTAGTGGATCAGTTTGATTTCTCAGGAGGCCTGCATCCTATCAGCTGCTCCAATGAATCCACATGCCACTCTCACGCCTCCAGTTCGATCTGGCACTTCCACCGGGGCTGGTGATGATGAGATGTGCCAGAGGACACAATACAATCCAGAACTGATAGTATGTGCTAAAGTTTATCAAAGTTAATGGGAGTAATCAGTTGGTCGGTCAGACGGAACGACATCTTCAACAGGTTGCTCTTGGAGTGAATCTAAATGAGTATGTTTATCTCAGGAAACAAGGCATTTGTGGATATGTAGTTTATGTATCCTGTTAGAATAGTGGTGGTTATCTTTCCTCCCGGTCTACCTTCTGAATATTTGAGTCTCCAGCTCTGTAACTTGACCTGAGTTTGTCTCACTCAAGCAGAGCCTGGGGAGATTCATCAGAGCTGTAATCACCAGCTCAGACACCCACCCCCCATCTTCCCTCACCAATAAACCCTATCCCACCCCCACATCTCCCCAACGGCAAGCGGAGTCGAGGCGCCACAGACGCGTCCAGCCTCACATCCTCCACTCACGTCCGCTTCACACCACAGCAGCCTGACAGTGTCGGCATGCAGACGCAGACAAGATTTCCCCCCCACCGAACATGGAGCAAGCTCTGCAGAGAGAAGCTGCTTGTTCAGTGTCTTTCTTCATGTGAGCAGCTAATGTAGCATGGGTAACAGCCTGCATGGGGTGAGACACAGCGGTGGAGAGAGACAAGAGAGGAGAGAACTGCTCAATCTAAGGGGGAAGCGAGGTCAAAGCCCTGTTTGTAAAATGGATGGCATGACCAGCTTTATACATTACACCACAGAATAAATGTCTTGAACTTTAAATAGTGTGTGTGTGTGTGTGTGTGTTTCTTCATTATGTGTTCAACTCATAAGTATGTTTGCGTGTGTGTGTGTGCATGTGTGAGTGTGTGTGCCATATTTCTTTATCTCTGGCCAACATGCTTCTACTAACAAGCAGTGTCTCCACCTCAACTCAGCCAATCCCTGTTTGGGGGGGCGAAGAGAGGTGGAAGGGAGGAAAAGGAACAAGGGAGGGTGAGCGAGGTTAACAGCAACAGGATCAGCAAAGAGAGAGAGAGAGAGAGAGAGAGAGAGAGAGAGGGAGAGAGAGAGAGAGACTGACAACTACTGACAGCTGAGCTTCCTCTCTCACTGGGGCGTTCAAGACGTCAAATTGACACACAAACACACATGCACACACACACACAGATCGATCCATTTCAGCCGAGAGGTCATTAGCAGGAATTATACCCATTTTCTCCCTCATGTAGAGTTTGACATTGACTCTGTTGGACTGTGCCGTGTGGTCTCTCTGTGCGAAGGAGAAGCTCTTATGTAACAAATGCTGATGTTCCGCGTGTGAGAGTCTGTGTGTGTGTGATGTTATGCAGGTTTTCTGTTCTCGCCTTTGGAGCACGATATCGGCTCCGACAGCTACAATGAAATCACTTTGTGTAGTGTGTGTGTGTGTTTGTGGGTCTGTGTGTCACAGACAGCGCACCACAGGCAACAGTAAGCAACAGGTGTAAAAGAGGATGTTAAAACATACAGTGAACCGTTTCCCCTCTGCCTGACTTCTGAACCTTCGCTGTCACCGCTGGTAGACGAGGACAGCTGTGAAAATGACCCCTTGTTTGCTCCACGGAGCGTAGCAAACACTTTATCTCTGTCTGTGTACAACGACCTGCTTCTGCGTTTCCCCTCGAAACACATGTGTGCTGTGTGTTAACCAGCATACGACATGTATATTACTCAGGCTGTTGTTTAATGAAGGCTAGGCTTATGAGAGCAGCTGCCAATGTCACACAGCACAACAGGCCATCACTGATAAGTGCTCTTCAGACAGACAGCAACAGTGCGTAGGACGTGGGATCACATTAGTCACCTACACTGATGACGCAGCTGTTTGGATTGTTTAATTCTCTTGAGGGAGAGGGCCTGTGTGAAGGGGTCGCCTTCATGTTGCTGACCGGAGCCGGATTGTGTTCAACTATGTTACCTTCTGAACATTATTTCAGGTATAGTAAATAACGTCATTAGTAAAGTTGTCGTGTTTCAATGAAAACCCAGCATTTCACCTCTCCTCCTCTCTTATATCCAAACAGCAACTAGAATGGCCCTCTGCAGACTGACACCTCCCCCAAGGCCCAACAGCCCCCCTAAACCAATCAAGCTGCACCAAATTGCACAAACTTGAAAATATCAGCTCGCTAAATGTGCGAGAGTTTTTCATCAAGATCCATTAATTATTCCCCCCGGGTAATCAGTGAAAATGCAAAAAGAAAAGCTTTATCTCACAATGTTTAAGTTTAATGGGTTCTTTCCTGACCCATCCTTCCACCAAGTTTCATGGAAATCCATCCAGTAGTTTTTGTGTAATGCTGCTAACATAATGAAGATGGTGATGAAAACATAATCTCCTTAGTGTAAATATGAAGCTACAGCCACCATCTGGTTATCTTAGATTAGCCCAAAGACTGGAAGCCCAATCACTAAAGCTTATTGAATTTGTTGTTGTTGATGTTATATCAATTTATTTTCTAATAACAATACCTGAGTTTTTAAAAAGACATGTTGTGGTTTTATACATGGTTATGTGCTGGACTATTTCTTGGCCCGGAGCTGTGACCTCCTGTAGTCTTGTGATCAAAGTGTGGTTGCCAGGCAACTGTACCAGGCCATGAAATAGTCCGCCACATATGCTGCATTCGTGTAATAAAAGCAGAACAGGAAGAACTGGAAAACCTCTCGTAATTCTACCTTTTTCACACATTATTCCCAGAGGGTTACTGGTTGGGGTGCAGAGGTTCCTGGTCTTTCTGTGTGGAGTTTGTATGTTCTCCCTGTGACTGCTAGTGGTTTGTTGACAAATCATAACTATCAGAAATCCACAGACTCTAAATTTCACCTT
This sequence comes from Hippoglossus hippoglossus, assembly GCF_009819705.1. NCBI lineage: Eukaryota > Metazoa > Chordata > Actinopteri > Pleuronectiformes > Pleuronectidae > Hippoglossus > Hippoglossus hippoglossus. The sequence goes on along the minus strand of NC_047155.1, from coordinate 22,605,043 downwards.
AGTTCTCTGACCAGGCCAGAAAGCAATGTCCTACATGACTGCATATTACCCTAACCCCACTAATTATGGGCTGAATATGACACACACAAGAATAAAACTTTTAAAAAAAAGAAATACTTACCATTTATACAATTTGTTTTGGTTAACAAGCTAGCTGTTTCAAGTCTTAATGCTTATCTAAGCTAACAACTGCCATCTGTCGTTTCATTTTTGCCCTATAGATATGAGAGCGGCATCACTCATCTGACTTCTTTTTTCAAATCCAACTCTTGGCAAACAAATAAGCAGGTTTCCCAAAATGTCTGACTGTCGCCTCAAGACAGATCGAAGTTTAGAAGACAAAAACCAAATGATTATAGGTGAGATATAGGATTGGAGAAGTCAGACTGAGTGAGATCCAAAAATGGGCATTTTCCGGACAGAGGACAGAGATTGTGTTGATATAAATTCAAGCGTACAATCCACCCTTTGAGATATTTCTGTCCATAAAGTGTCTTTGATCCTAATCTCCTGCACCGTCTTGAACTCTCAGGCCCGGGAACCTTCCTCCCTCCATCACTTTTTTCTCCCATCATGCCTTTGTGGAGGTTTCATCAAACCTCTCCATTTTTAGTATGTTCCACCAGATATGATTTGCCCCCTTGTGTAAAAAAAAAACTCTCTAAGCTCCCCGTCCTCTCTCTCTCATAAAAGAAAGTAGCCCTCTGTGTTTGTGTGTGTGCACGTGTGTGTGTGTCCATGCACCAACAGTTCTGTTCCTGATCCTGGAGGGAGTGATCAGTGCTCAGTGCAGCAAGGAGGCTGCAGTCCACCCGGATTTACCAGCAGCTCTTTATAAGGACAAGGGAAAAAAGGCTCTGCTGCCTCTATATTTAGACAGACTTTATTGGGCCTCTTGTCTTCCTTTTTCTCCACTCCCCTCCTCTTGTGTTGCTGCTGTTAGAAATCTCACCAGAGCCTTTTGGACGGCTGGCCCTCCTCTGCATCGCAGCGAGGGGAGAGCGAGTCTGATAATGATCTGGGTGATAATAACAGAGCAGGCCAAACGAAAGAGAGATGGGGAGAGGATGGAGGGAGGATGATGAGAGAAGTGGTGGGTGGTGAGAGAAATGTTTTTCGTCGTGTCTCCTCTGCTCCTCGCAGACTGTTATCCACAGTGTCGGGCCGGTGATGTTCTCGCTCATTCCCCCGCCATCCTCCAGTGGCGAGGAAGTCCCAAGAAAGGAGCAGGTTATGCATCCAGCCACATAAGGAGGAGACTGGTGACCTTTCCAATGTTCCCAAAACCATATGGGTCATTTCCAATTCTTCCTGCTCCAATTTACCCACTGACCTACATGTTGTGGCTGAGGTGGCTGACTGTGTGAATCTATGGAGAAATATGCCCATACATAGGCCTCTTATAGGTCTCCTCTACATAACTCTGCTATCTGACCTTATCTCCCCAGCAAAGCACATTTTCTCAATAGCTTTGACCTCTGCTTCCCAAATTTACAGCCAGTGACAAACAGCGCTCCAACATGGCACTCTCTTATTCACCTCTCTCTGTGTCTCTTATTTCTACTTTAAATTTCTCTCTAATTCCTGTAGCTGGTTTCCATGTACAATCTGACATACATCGCACAGCAACATTGCAAATATGCACAGTTTTGAGTTTGACAGCAGTTCAGGAAACAATATTCACATTCGTCTTCAGTTTAGCTTGTTTGATAAATGGAAGAGGCTGCTGTAAATGTTTAAGCATTATTTTATGGCAAAGGGCTGTTAGGGTTCACGAGGACTCAAGCCTGTAGTGTGTGTCTGTGTTTAGACTGACACACACAGGAAGATGTAATGCACAATTATTATTATGAGGATGACAATGAAAATGATGATTAGTAGTAGTATTATTAACATTACATTATACATACATAACATGCACAGTCAAACACTAATGGCGCTGTGTCAGCACACAGGAGACTGTGCCACTGAGGGGAAAAAGCTACAGATTCATAAAACCCTAAGTAAACATGTGCTGAGAATGTGCTTCGGTACAGTTATACTTTGAGCTAAATACTAAAATCAGCCTGCTAACATGCTCACTGATGTTATAATAACGTATAATGTTTAGAGTGTTGACTGCCTCTGTTTAGGAGTGAATGAGTTAAGTTTTGCATTGATTTGTCCACAAACAAAATAAGTGACAAGATGGAAGGTTTACCTGATGATGGAGGAAAAGTAGAGTCATTTAAATAGATTGTCTGGGAACCACGAAGGTCTGTATAAAAGCATCTCTACATGTTAAATGTAGAGATACCTCACTTAAAATCCATACATGCATCGAAGTCCGGACATTTTCCTAAAATTTTCCAGCCAGCCCCTGAGTACAATGTGCGGAAAATGTTTGAGTCAGCGCATGAGAGAATATAGCAGGGAAATGTCGAGAAAATTCAAAGTTAATGAGGTTTCTAACACGCAAAGGACGCAAAACAGAAAATTGTTTATGAAAAAGAGGAGCCATACACATGGTGGTGAAGATGTCCACTTGGAAAGAAAACAATATTTTAGCTTTTGGTGATAAGGACCGATGCCGGTGTTGATGCGCTGAAAACCCCCCACATATTTTCTTGAGTAGAAATGATATGACATGCCCTGCCTCCTGCATGCTCTATTTTTTTTTCTTTTTTTCAAGTTTTGTGTAAAATCTCAAACTAATAATGCAGCTGTCAGATAAATGTGGTGATGTTCTTAGTGGTATCCTTTGTAATGTTGTGAAGAAGCAGTATATAAAGTAGGTACTTCTACTACTGCACAATGTTCAACCTGATGGAGGCACCAGTGGAAATGTAAGAGTATCACTAACGTCATTGGGGTTCATCTTCTGGGCACCATGAACACATGTCCCAAGTTTTACATGAATTCATCCAGTAGTTGTAGAGATATTTCATTAGAACCCATCATTGTCAGCCTGCTGATGTTGCAAAAGGGGCCAGGAGATAACCAAAGTCAGTTGGTGTCATTTTCTGAGGAGCGTGAACATGTGCACCTCATTTCATGGTAATCCATCCAATAGAAGTAGAGATATTTCAGTCTAAGTGGTTGCCACGTGTATGGTTAATAATGCTCCTGCAATGAATAGGCGAGTGCTGTCTGCCTGGGCTTGTTGCCTCTAATACTGTTAAGTGAATGGCTTGTCTGTGGCTGACTGTGCTTATCTGGTACAGAATACCCATGGACTCATGACAGGGCTGGAAAGGAGAACCCAAGAATCTCTATAGTTACTTCACGATGAGCATAACAGGTGAGGTCGAAGGAGGCAAAAACAATTTGATTTGCGTATATGAGCTGCCAGATTCAGGAGGCACACAAGAAAAGCATCAACTGCCATGCAAATGAGAAACAAATGAGATTCAAAGCAGGGCTGAGGTAAAGGAGTGGTCAGAGAGGGTAGAGCACAGGAGGGGTTTTGTCTATGCAGCACTAATGGTACTATCTTCTATCCTGCCATTTGTCCATACAGCCGTTTGTGCTTCTGGCTCCGGGCTAAAAGGTCTGTCAAGTTTTCTCCACAACAGCAACAGCAGCTCGCTGTGGAAGGACAAACCATGACATCAGAATAGTGGAAGCAGCCATGAAGACAATAGTTCTCTGTGCAGGAGAAGAGCCGAGGCGTGGCCTGGCCGTACAGAGGCTCCTGTCAGTGGAGCAGCGGGCCTCAGCAGCTGTCTCAACCTCTGTCTGTATCTCCGTCACATACACTCGTTCAATCCATCATGAAAGCTGACATAGCATTAGAACAAAGGATCAACAGATTTATGTTAAAATCCCTTTACCCCTATGTATCACTACTCTCAACCTCCCAGTGTGTTTTGTGTGTGTGTGTGTGTGTGTGTGTGTGTGTGTGTGTGTGTGTACGTGAAAGAGCTTCTCTCTGTTCATGCTCAGTACCAGCTTAGGAACGCAGGGACGGAGGTGGAGTAGGAGGGAAGCCCCAGAGAAAGAAACATAGTTCGAACAAACTGGCAAAACAAAGAGCCATTGGACAAAGTAGCCCCCACTGACAGGAGGTCTGGGGTGATAGTAGCATAGATAAGTGTGTGTGTGTGTGTGTGTGTGTGTGTGAGTGTGAGTGTGCATATGTAAAAACATAACACAAAACATGCAGCCTGCCCATATGATAGTGCTCCATTTACTCTGTATTTATTTGTGTTCTCATATTTGCCTGAGGAGATAGAAAAAGGCTTTGAGACATGTAGCCGCTGTGCGTCTTGTGCCAGATTGTCTAAGCCCCTCCGGTGGCGAGCCTTCGTCTTCAAACAGCCGTAAAGGTTTACAGGCCGTGACAGAGAGGAGCGAAGAAGCTCACCACGCAGCTGAATTTCACATGGGGAGAGGAGAGGGCTGTGCGTGATGGAGTGGAGCTGCTGGAGCCTCACAGACACACAGTCCCTCAGGGACGCACCACCTGGGTTGTCAAAAGGAGTCTGGCCGGGCCTTTAAAAAAGAAAACAGCTCAATACGGGATATGCAAACAGCGGATGAGCATCATTGAGCGTGTATCAGCAGCGTGTATCAACACAAAACCCACCTGCCCTTCAGTGGAAATCTAATGACAACAAATGCAACAAAGGCCCTGTGTGGTACGCCCAGCCTCGAGGGGCCGCCACAGCCGTCTATTCAGCCTGCATTCACCTGTGAGACGGATTCAGTGGGTTATTAAAAGCTTTCATACACATGGGTTTGATGGCGTTATGAATTTGCATTGAGGACGCTGGCCTGAAAGGGGGGGGGGGGTTACATGATGGGGTCATTGTTGTCTGTCTCCATGGAAGCTCTTTTTTTTTTATGTTTAATCAGTCGACCATTATTCTGAAAACATGGTTGTATTATATGCATGTATTATATTGAACTGTCTTGTCATTACAGGGTATACTATGTATACACACAGATTCAACACACAGATAAAGAGAAAAGGGCTTTTCTGGTTATATTGTTCCTTTTGATTAATTGTTGAATCGCTTGTAAAATTACAAAAGTGATCTAAAATGCTAAATCTAAAATAGGCCGATCTTTATATGTGTTATGTGTAAATTCTATTTGTATAGCCCATATTTAAGAATCACAGTTGTATTGCCTCACAGGGCTTAACAAGCTCTACAACATGTGACAGCCTCTGTTCTTAACCCTTGACTATAGAGTGAAGAAGAACTACAGCAACAACGCTCTTAACAGAGGTGAAAGAAACCTCAGGGAGAGTCACAAGTGAGGGATCCCTCTCCCAGGACAGACAGAAGTGCAAGAGATGGTGTTTGTAATAGAGCACGGCAACATAATAACAATAATTACAACATTGATGGGAAAAGACAAGTGTCTAGCATTAATGGAGAGGTGTATCAATGTTTAAAGTAATTATGCAAAAGCAACCGTCTGACAGAGGTGAAGGGAGCAGCAATGATAATTGTAATACTGGTATTACCAGTGGGGAGGACTATTGTATATCTAAGCAATCTGTAGTTGTAGTGTGTCATCATAATCCACGATCACAATCCACGATGTGTATCCTGGATCTGCAACAATAAAGCACAAGGTCTCTGGATGAAGTTAAGTCAGTGATATGTATTGATGAGACATTGATATGATGAAGAGGAAGAGGAAGAAAGAGAAGCTCCATGTGTCACGTGTCCCCCGACAACCTAGGCCCATAGCAGCAGAACTAAGAGCAGCTCTAAATAGGCACTTTAACCAAAAGGGAGGCCGACTGGGAAGCGTAGAGAGTGTCTGCCTCCCGATCGGACACTGGGAGAGGATTCTCTGCCTCTGATAAACAAACAGTGTTAACGATCATTCAAAGCATTTTACACTACAAGTCACATTCACCCATCCACGTACACATTCATGTAGCATTTCTATATGCAACTCTTTATCACACACCATTCATACACTGTCTGTACTTTAGTTCAGTATCTTCCCCAAAGACAGTAATGCCAGGGAGCCAGGGATCGAGCCACCGACCTTCTGGTCAGTGGACGACCCGCTCTGACTCCTGAGCCACAGCTACCTCAGGCTGCCCATGGTCCAGTACTGTGCTGCTTTTTCCCCAGAGGGCTGCGTGACCTTTGTAGCACTGATGTAAAATATTAATACCACTAACATGACCATAACAAGACTGAAGTCTCTAGAATGGAATTACAACTGTTTCTACTGGTAGGAAATCAAATTATAAAATAATTTTTAACCCTCACTATCATCCTGGCTGCACCTGTCTTGTTTATCAGTTTGTAAAATGTTTTGTATTGCAAAATCCTCTTGACTCACATGGCCGTAAAACACTCAATGAAGAAATCCTGAGGGACAGGTCTCCTCACTTTCCAGCAGGTTTTGACAGTGGGGGGGGCAACAATCGGACACGTCACCATGTGACGTGTCCGATTGTTGCGTTGATGGTCAGATAGCTGTGGATATCTGTGCTGGTGTCACTGGGCAGGATGAACTGGGTGACCCCCCCGGCACACAGCTGCACAGTGTGAGACACACAGTCTCCTGCTTTATCCCGGGATCAAGATCAGTGAGGATATGTTCAAGACTGGACACACACCAAACACACACAGGCGCTCTGAGGAGGCAGCATCACTCAAACACAGGCTCTTTGCTGTGTCAATGTTGAAGGGCCCGAACAGTCAGAAGACAACGACTGCCACCTAGTGGTTTGTCTGTAAAGTGCATAGCTTTCCAGAGTTAGAGTGAGGTCGTTTTTTGTAGATCTCCACCAAGGAGGGATATGTTTTCACTTCTGTTTGTTTGTCAGCAGGTTTACACAAAAAGTGCTGCACTGATTTGATTAAAACTTGGTGGAAGGGTTGGGGGAGGGGCCAAGAAAGAACCCATTCACTTCTGGAGCGGATTCAATTTAGGGGGCACCTTCTTTTTTACATTCTTTAACATTGCATTTTTCCAATTTATTTTGTGAATTTGACAAGAAATAAGACAAAGATTATGGTGTGTGTGCAATTTGGTGCATGTTGATCGGATTTAAGGGGACTGTTGGGCCTTGTGGGATGGATGTGTTCTATTGAGTACCATTCTGTTTTCTCAGAAAGGCAAAATGATCCAAAATGAAAACAAACATTTCCATCCCTCTGAGAATATTGAGTAATTTCTTAGCGTTATTTTGCATATTCACACATTATATGCTGCAAAGTTTAAGTTAATAACACTTCATATAAATAAGTGTCAACAGTGTCAACAAGTTACAAATACGTGATGCAGTTGCTCACTAATTGACCCAATGGTCCCTTCCTTCTGTTGCAGTGATGTAACCATAATACAAACTCTGTAATAACGAACTAAAAAACTCAATTTGTACATTATTTACATTTTTTTTATCGTCTGGGATCAATAAAGTTTTTAATTATCTTAATAAATTAACAAATGGTCTACATGCTTGTTGACAGCTAAAGGAAGTTGTGTTCTTGGTTATGGACAGGCCATTATTTATAGTGCATGTTTTCAATGTAGATAAGCTATGCAGTGACGGCAGAGTAATTAAAGCATTGATGCAATTTATTGCAACTTTCTTTTAGCATGAATGTGATTACGATGTTTTTCTCACATGTATAGTCCATCAGAATGTGTTAAAACATGACCAATGGTGTGAGGTGAGTGTGTTATACTGCCACATGGTTCTGAGTTATATGGACAAGTAAATTAAAAACTTTCTGCACACCCTTTCTGGTCACCCTCCTCATGTCAGTGTTAACCCTCAGTGGAGATTGGGTGAAAGGCAAACCTGTACAGTAAAATGCTTTCTGTGTTCATCAAGACAATAAAGAGGTAAATAAATACCTATCGTTTATCAAGGCTATTAAGTGGGGGCCTGCTACCTCTGGGAAACTATTCCCGAATAGTGATGTATGCGCTATTGTTCAAGTCATCTGAAATGACAGGTTGCCAAACAATCTGTAATTGCTTTGGAAAGAAAACATGATTGTTGCCCAGGGGATAGAAAATCTACAAATGTTGAGGATAACATATTTTCACTCCAGCCACTTTAAAACAGGTAAACATTATTGTTACTATTTTTAAGTTACATGAGCGAGTAGGTAGGACATCAATTAACAGCTTCACTACAGTACCCGAGCATACTGTTCACTAAATGAATGTTAAGTTGATAAATCCTGATAAATGCTCTATCTGACTACATGCCATAATCAGGACTAATTGTAAATCAAAGGTCCCCAATAGAGCCAAGTAAATGTAGACGTCTGTTTCTGATGCTGGTAACCAGTTGCCACGGTTACTCTTCATTAGGACTAAAAACACTGCAGCACTCACCTTATGCATGATCCATCCGCTCTGATTCCTTTGTTTCACACATACAAAAATGGTCTATAAGTGTGATTTATTCAAATATTCATGTGTATTTTTTATAACATTACAATAGTAAACAAAATAAAAGGCAACATAAAAAAATTCACTGACAAAAGAAAAAAAAAAATCAACAAAAGGAGAAAAAAAGGTCTGTTGTTTACAAAGTGTTAATGATCATTTTAGTTTTCTGTTGTACACGACATAAAAATACTGCTGCAGATGTTTCTACTCAAAACATGTTCACCTGCAGTAAACTGTATCATTCATTATCGTAGATACAGATGTTCACTGACCATGTTACAGCTGTCTGATCTGCGTCGGGAAAAAACGCTTCCAACAAAAACCAAACACAAGCTTCTTCTTCTTCTTCTATCCATCCAGTAGCTTGAGGATACTTTCCCTCTCCTTCAGCGCCTTCCAGGCCTGGTCCTTCTCCTTCTTGGTTGGAGTGCGTTTCTTCTGCCTGGCTGCCATGATTCGCCGAAATCCCTCCATCACCTCGTTGTCAGACACCCTGACTCTCTGCCTCAGCTCCTGCTTGCGCATCTCCTCTTTGGCCAACCTGTGAGACATCATTAAATCAGAAGTTCATGCCAGCTGCTGATTACATATAAGACCTAATTGTTTACTATTCACTTCAGGGTAAATGTCTTGGTTAGAGGCCTGTGTCCTTACCGAAGCAGCTCCTGCTTGCGAGCTCTGTTGTGAGCACTTAGGGCTTTGAGCTCTGCTTGTCTCTTCTGCAGTTCTGCCAGGACCTCGTCCTCCGAGTCTCCTCCAGCTCCAGGTCGCTCCTCAGAATCCAGCAGCCCCTGGGCGACCAGCTCCTCTTTGATCCGCGCCTCCAGCGAACGTGTGTGAGGAACACTGCAGCGAGAGAAAGACCAAAGGTCTGTGATTAGTGGCATGAAAAAGTAAAAAGTTCAGGAAGGCTATAGTGGCAATAGTGTAGCAAAATATTATTTGTGTGTGTGTGTGTGTGGAGAATTGTCTATCTGTATCTCAATCCATTTGTGCGTAATCATATTCTTAAATGTGTTTTCAGAATCCGTATTGAGATGTACATGTGTAGACAAATCTGTAAATGCGTACATAGATATTAGTGACAGAAAAGGCTTTGCACCAAGAGCTGGAAATGCAGCTAATGAGTTCTCACTTACAACTCAGATGTGACTCATGCGTGTGGCGATTTGTCCGTATCCAAAATGTTTTGTTTACCCTGAGCTGAGGTATTGTGTGTATCGTCACTTTTCTCATACGTTTGTAGATGATTTACATGTTTACAAGTCCGATTATGCACACATAGTCTCAACACACATTTGCAGATTCCTGAACGCATTTGAAAATCTCAGTATTCCTTTGCAAATTCTTTTACAAATTTACAAATCTGATTAGACACATGGGTTGAGATAGTAACACAACGCTCTACACACAAACAAATTATATTGCTACAATATTGGCCCCATTGAAAACTATTTATAAATATTTTGGGATCAAATTTAGAAAATATTATCATTTTATAATATGTCCAAATGTTGAGAGTAGAAATAAAGATGCATGAACAAATGTACAAAAATAACTTCACATACAGTGGCGCTAAAAAATCTGAGACCACTTTCACATCCACTTACACACACATACATGTGTGACTTGCAGAACAGCTCTGTCCAGTGAGTGTATTCATAGTCCACTGAAGTACTAGCAGCCCTGAATGTTGTGAAGGACTTTGGACCTGGAATAATTACAGCAGTCTGATCTGCTTATGTGTTTAATGTCCCACTTCAGACACTGAGGTTTTTGTGTGGAAATGGATGCAAATGCAGTCGATCATGCTGCTGTGTAGAACTGGTGTTGGTGCTTCTGCCGTTTCATTCGCTCACATACTGCAGCACAAATACCTAAAAGCTTTCCCTTGGCTTCGAGGAGACGTTCCAGCACCATCGTTGGCATCCCTGCCCGAAATGTCTGGTATAGGAGAATCCTCCATGGGGGATATAATGTTCTCCTGAAAGAGAAACAAACAATATCAACAATCATGGTCACAGGTCAGTGATAATGTTAACGTTTTAGTCATTTATTCTTTGAAAAGTCACTATGCATTAATGAAAGTTTGTTCAGTGTATAAACTGAATGACAAAACCAAGAGTCTGACCTCAACAAGGGCCTGGAGCAGACGCTGAGTGAGAGGACCGAAGGGACAGCCGTCCTCTGGAGATTCATGTTGGGACTCTGACTTTTTCAGCATTGAGTCCACATCTACAGTAGTAAATAGGACAGAGTGTTGAGGTAGACACATGCATGTGTGATAGATACCGTGTGGCGTGGTCATATTAAGATTCAGGCTTCGGTCGCCCCTCACCTTTAGCATCCAGTTCAGACAACGGTCCTCCCATCAGGCTCTTCTTCTTGTCATTGGCACGTGCTCCCTCCCTCTGCTCCTCTAGCAGATCCTCTTGAGCCCACCGCTGAGAGTAGTGTTTCCCCAGGGCTGGAATCTACAGTTATCACAGGCAACATCAAAGTTCAACCTCCATTTAACACAATAAGAACACACAGAGTTTTGGCCATGTCCCGAGTGAAGGTCATACTTTGAAGTACTCAGCCTCATCCTCTGGGGGCTTCAGAAGCTCTTCTATCAACCGTATCTCTTCATTTGTGATATCAGCGCAGTATGGCTCCACCGACGCCCAGAATCTGAAAACAAAGACACGTTTAAAAAAAATGTAATGCAAAAAAAAACACATCAGAAATAAACATTTCACTTATTCCACTTTTAAAAACTTAGTGCAAGAGTCCTGTGTTCTAATATGTTGTATGACATCATGATTTGACTTGAGGAACAAAGACACGATGCAGTTATATTACACAAACACAGATATTATGAGGAGCCGTTGTTGCCGACCTGTTGGGAGCATCGTTTTTAGGAGTGCGGGGAATATCTTGTGGATCATCTGTGAATTCATACTCTTGGACTTTAGGCTGCAGGTTTTTGGATTTGGGTCTGCCGGGACCAGGACCTGGTCCGTGACTGCCTTTGCCATCCAACTTCTGTTTCTTTGGTTTATGGCGAGACGTGGCAGCGGGGTCAGGGTCTTTCCCCAGCTTCAGGAAACGCTTGTCTCCCTTCTTGTCCTGCCAGTCTGTGAGGATCTGAGGCACAGCACAGGTTTTAACTCATGGAGGGTGGATGAAGACGATGGAGTGGCACTGATGGGGCCAAACTGAAATCTGGGGCCCCGCATGTTTCCCTCTCTTCCTACCTGTCTCTGCTCCTCCAGAGCGCGGAGGCGGCGGCTGGCTGAGGACAGGAGCGTCTCCAGCTCCAGCTGCAGGGTGTCCAGCTCCTCGATGCCGATCCCATCGTCCTCTGACCGGCCCAGCACAGCGGTGTAGCGGGGGCACACCTTGACGTGCTCGACGGGCTTGAAGTCGTAGTATTTGAGTGGGGGGCAGTCCTTCAGCTCACTCATGATGCTGCGAGACCTGCCACTACCTGGAGGAACTGACAGAGGACAGTGTGGTTAACAACAGGGCTGCTGCTGCTGCTGCTTCTTCTTCTTCTCTCTGTTTACCTCCATCTCTCCATCACATACACACAACCAAACAACGCGCGCGCACACGCACCCAAATACGCGTTCGCGGAGGGCTGCTTCAGAGGACGAGCTCGCGGGGCCCAAACGCCGTGATTGACAGTTACATGTTAATATCCGCCGCTGTTGTTTCACATTTACACATATTACCATTCAACACGAAGCAGTTCTCACAGTACAGGAGCTGAACAGTACCAACTTTAGCTGCATTTTTAAATCTTGGGTGTTTAAGCGCAACAACATATACCGTCAGTGAATGGCGTCCATGATGGGAAAAACCATTGTGGTCAGACAGGGGTGTGGAATACAGTCAAATAGAAATTGTAGCGTATTTTCCACACAATGTAAATTATAATAACCCGATTTTAATAGTAAAATGTAACAAACGTTTCACGGGGATTTTGAGTCTCGTAACCTGCAAAAACAAATGTTCGAGTTGTGGGTAAATAAATCTAAAATTAAAGTGGTATCGTCGGGAACAAACCATGTTGCGTCAAGGTGCAACAGGATAATGTATCAGCTCTAAACCTGTGATTCAGTAAGTAAATTGTATTTTGTTTATGGTAAAATTCTGATTCAACGTATTTTATTCGATAACAAGCTACAAACAGTCCAACCGATTGGTAGAACAATGGTGATTGAACGACGTGTCTCCTCTCCACAGAACAGAATGGACGCATCGCAGGTTAGGCTCGTTTTATATCAAGTCTACCCCACCCGGGCGGGGAAACCAGCGCAAAGAGCAGTATTCATGGTCCGCGGATAAACCCGCCTCCCCGAGCGGATAATTACGTAAAAACGAGCGCACCGTGTCTTTACTCGACTATGTAGGGTTTACGGAAGAGGAGTCCCAGGCGTGGCTGAGGAACTTCCGTCTTTGACAGCAGAAAAATGGTAAATCTCCCGCACTCAATCTTATATGTTATTATTATTCAGACTTTTCTATGTTGCTACAGTCGAGCTGAGCCCAGCTAGCTGGCTCCGTGTCCCGTACGGACGAGGTTAGCTGCAGTGAATGGAGATGACGGGCATCATTGACTCGCAGAGATTGAAATGATTGAGATGTGCTGTATTTCCTCTCGGCTCGTTCTCTACTCGCTACTATGACTGTTACTGTTTCTGAAAACTGTCTCTGGACGAGGAGGAGGCTGTGTTTGTATCTGTGGTTCATACGGAGTGATAGTGAAGCCACATGTAAATCAGTTGGATGAGCTGAAGTCTCGGTCAGCTGGAATCATCCCGGCCACTGTGGTTCATGCAAGTAATGGTTTAAGACTCAGTAGATGTATCGTGTGTATGTATGTAACTTGCCTCAGTTTGTACTTTATTTTTGATTGGTTCTATTAAAAAAATGAGACTAAAAAGGAAGTGTCAGCTTGTTAGTGGGTTACAGCAGAGCTGTAGTGACTGCATCTCTGCACATATCCCACTGACCTGATAGTCTGACCCTGCAGGTTGAGTCCCCCCCAACTACAGTGGGAGCTGTACGTTGCATGTACCCTGATCTAAACAACCAATAGCATCATCTCTGCATTGTGATCAGACATTCACCTTGTCCCCCTTCTCCTCAGACAGCGACTCTGCGCCCCTACTTGAACGCTGTGAGGGCCACCCTGCAGGCGGCCCTCTGCCTGGAGAACTTCTCCTCGCAGGTGGTGGAGCGCCACAACAAGCCGGAGGTGGAGGTCAGGTATGTTTAGAAACCAGCATGTGGTTGGAGAACGAGCAGTCTCTCAGCCTGTTCCCCCATCTTGGCTCGGCTTCACCTTGTTTCTCGTGCCTTCCAGCTGTTTGACGATCATCTGCCGCTGTCACACAAGCGCAGACTTGTGCAAACTTGCATAGGAAAATGTAGGAGGGGAAAAATGACACGAGCATGGGCAAGGCAGTAAAATGAGCTGTTGGGGACTTGCTGCAGCCTGTTTGCAGGTGTTCAAGTACAAAGAGTAGATTAGGAGGTTTTCAGTGAGACACGATGAACGCAAAGGTTCTATGTAGAGCCATGCAGGTGTTATCTACACACTAGTTCAAATATCTGTGAAGATTCTCAGTCATCCTGGTCATTGTATCTTCAGGAGTTGTGCACTGGACTTGCTTGTGTTTCACCTCTCATCCAAAAGGCTTCTTCAGTTCAGAGTTGATTCTGGGCCTTCTGCAGGATTCTTCCAGCTCAGTGGCCTTTCACTGTTGAGAACTACCTTCAGAACTTTTGGATAAGATGTGAAATGTCTTAAAGAAACACAAGCAAGTCAACTGGCCTATGTAAACCTGTTCAACTCTGAAAGCACCAGTTAAAACTTATTTCTAATAAATGTATTTTTTACCTGTGATTACAGGAGCAGTAAGGAGCTGTTACTCCAGCCTGTGGTGATCAGCCGCAATGACAAGGAGAAGGTTCTCATTGAGGGATCCATCAACTCTGTCAGAGTCAGCATTGCTGTCAAACAGGTGATTCAATCCAGCAGGATTTTAGTTGCTTTCTTTCTTTATGTCACATTTACCAAGTTTCTTTCAAAGTATATGCACTAAAAACAACTTCTGTCGTCATCGACTGCAGGCTGATGAGATTGAGAAGATCCTTTGCCACAAGTTCATGCGCTTCATGATGATGAGAGCTGAGAACTTCTTCATCCTGAGGAGGAAACCAGTAGAGGTAAGAGACAGAGGGGGAGGGGTAATAAGCATTGTATATAATGGGATTAAAAGTGAGTGACAGAAGAGGAATCATAAAGTAAACGGGAAGAGTAAAACATAATGAGGAACTATGTGAACTATTTTTTTAAATGGCTTACCTCATAATACTCTTAAAGGGATATTTCACCGAAAAATAAAAATCCACTCATTATCTACTCACCATATGCAGACCGAGGGGTGGGGGAGTTGTTTGAGTCCACAAAACTCTTTAGGAGTCTGAGGGGTAAAAAGAGTTGCAGCCAAATCCAATCCAGTTGAAGTAAATGGTGACAGATTTTTCAAACGTTAAAGAAAACGCCTCCATACTGCTCCTGTGGTGTCATCCAAGTATCTGTAGGCCACGGCATTTAAATTCGTCTCGAATCATTTACACCAAGTTTTTAGCCTAAATGTCCTCTGGTATTCTCCTATGGATCCACGAGGGTTCGCACGTGTATCACAGCGGTCACCATTTACTTAAATTGCGTTGGATTTGGCTGCAGTGCTGTTTACCCCTGAAACTGTTTTGTGGACTCAAACACTTCACCCAGCCCTCCATCGGCAAAGTGGTGAGTAGATAATGAGTGAATTTACATTTTTGGGTGAACTATCCCTTTAATGCAAAGATATCCAGTATACAAATATAAAATACTAGAATAATAATTATATTGGACATTCCCATGAGTTTAATTACTCCAGTGATGTTTTCATAAAATGTCTGACTGCTGACTCACTTCTTTCTCGTTTCCTTTGCTTCCCTGTGACTTCAGGGATATGATATTAGCTTCTTGATCACCAACTTCCACACGGAGCAGATGTATAAACACAAGCTGGTGGACTATGTCATCCACTTCATGGAGGAGATCGACAAGGAGATAAGCGAGATGAAACTCTCCGTTAAC
Source organism: Hippoglossus hippoglossus (assembly GCF_009819705.1). NCBI lineage: Eukaryota > Metazoa > Chordata > Actinopteri > Pleuronectiformes > Pleuronectidae > Hippoglossus > Hippoglossus hippoglossus. The sequence goes on along the minus strand of NC_047155.1, from coordinate 22,589,532 downwards.
GCCAGGGCCCGTATCGTTGCTGAGGAATTCCTCAAGAACGTAAGAAACGTATTCTCCGCTCTGACGGCTCATGGTTTTCTTTATTGCATACAAATGACTGATTTAAAAACAGAAATGCCGACAGCAAATAATTAGATGGTGTTCTTCCCCACAGTTCTGATGACAATGTTTGTCTGTGGTCCCACACAAACTGGGAAACGCTCCAAGGGCCACTCAGCATAAAAGAGGAGAACTAAAGGAGTAAACAGCCAATCAGCGAGGAGATGAGAGGAACGTGACCAATCTGGAGATAACACCCTGCTGCACCCGTCTGGAGCATTTCCCTGTACTCATGAATATCAATGACTGTATATAATGAAATGTTTACCGGTTTCATTTTCAGCCACTTAGAACAAATCCCCAAACAAAGGCGGGTCCTTAAAGTATTAATCAAGTTGATATCCATGAATACAGGAGCGCGGAGGACGTGCTGTTGCAAATATATAGACCAGGTTTTTGTATTTTATCCGTGCGAGTCTGAGTGTTGTCACTGTTGTTACAAATAAAATCTCCAGATTTCTCTCTTCAGGAAAGTAGTCTTTGTGGTTTTTGAATCTGTAAAAAACCCACCAAAACCTATGTATGAAAATAATCAAATAAAAAAAGTCTGTTGTTTTATACCTTTTGTTTTTCTTATTTAAACACTGTCAGACATTCTTGGTGTGTGTGTGTGTGTGTGTGTGTGTGTGTGTGTGTGTGTGTGTGTGTGTGTGTGTGTGTGTGTGTGTGTGTGTGTGTGTGTGTGTGTGTGTGTGTGTGTGTGTGTGTGTGTGTGTGTGTGTGTGTGTGTGTGTGTGTGTGTGTGTGTGTGTGTGTTGCAGCTGTACCTATACATGGATTTTTTTCTGCTGCCGGCGACTTTCTCGTCAGCACTTTGGCCTCGTCTCACCTCAAGCACTCATGTTGTTTCAGCTGCAGAAGGGGAAGTAGAAGCTTCCAGCTGCAGACAGAAGTTGTGTAAACTGCTTCTGTCTCATTTGCTCACATTTACAACTTGAATTCATTATCCAACTGTAGATTAGTGAAGAAAACGACATTTTCAAACGACCTAATTCTCTTCAAAATGCCTTGGTTTCTTCAAGGGTATTATAGCTAAGCACTCAATGTTTCCACTTCGTTGGATACAAACCTGCTTCACAAAGCTCGGACCAAACTTCGTTGCCCAACTGCACTAAATCTATATTGGTTGAAATAATTATTGAAACTATTAAAAAAAAAGCTGAAGCCATGGCACAAGTTATTGCCTTTAACTAGCAATCGCATCAACTGAAGTAAATGTGAGACTGAGGCAGTGACAGGTTGGTGTATAAAAATAACACTTCTTTATTATCAACAGCTTTGAGCTCATGTTACAGTTTTGCATTTCCAATACTTTGAGTGTTGAGATGCAAAAGAGGCATGTTTTGCTATCATTGAAGGTGCGGACTGCGGAATCATTTACATATAACATCGGCCTCACGTGAGATCATATATTTGCTGTAGACCACACAGCTAAAGATAAAGATATATTTATATTACCCCTTCATTTCAAATTCAAATTGAATGTTTTCACCATAGAAAATAATGAGCCAGTCCATCCATTACATCACAAACAGTGAGCAGGCTCATCCTCATACCCATCATCACTGTAGACTCCTTCACGTGGAACCATGATGGCAAAACACAGCAACACGGCAAACATGTAGCAGGAAGTTAAACGATCACTCAATTAAACCACGTGGTTGATACTTAAAAATATATACTGCAGTCAGCTTCATCATCAACTTCAACACAATGAGACCCTCTGTGCAACACAGTGGTTTGGACCAAATACACTGAGAGCCACAACATGTGTTTTTTTAAATATAAACTCTGAGGCCCAAGCTCTCGTTCTGCTCCCAGGTTCCTTTAGATATTAAAAGTGACAGGTATTACACAGAAGTGCATGTGTGTGAGGCAGAGGTGCTGAGGGAGGAGGGGGCACATCACCAGACAGTCCCCACTGTGAACAGGTTGTGCAGATTGGCAAGGTGAACCAAAGAAACACAAAAGACAGGGGATAGAGAGAGACCACACAACTTCATGGTCCATTAGCAGCAGCAGCAGCAGCCGGGTGTCAGAGGTGAGGAGGGACGGTCTGCAGGGCGTCCTCGGCCGTTCGATGGAGGTTCACATTCTAGAAAGAGGAACGCAGCAGAGTCACATCTCTTTTATTCACATACACGTAACTTTAATCAAACATAGGCAGTGGAGAAAACAGCAAATCTTTGCGACTCCGATTTATCTCATATACCAAGGTGTGAGGTTGCAATGCCTGTGCCAGGTCACCAACCTGTGGTTTCTGTACTCCGTGTAAGTTATTGTGTTTGGCAGTTGTTGTGGTTTTAAGGGACACTTCCTGATACTTAGGACTGAGTGTTCTTGTGGTTTAGTGTGTATTGTCTCATGACGCTTTGAAAAACAATTATCGCCTCGTGTCTTTCATAATCACTGCCACATGCTGACTACAGAATATGATCCACCGTAATTCATTTTAAAAGCACTTAATAATTCAAGCATTTTATGATGTGTTTATTTTGCTTACACAACTTTAAAAGAGAAGGATTTTATTGACTCATTAGTCCTTATTTTTATGGTTTTATTATCATAATTATACCCAATGAAATGATTTATGCTTTTTTTAACAAAGTGCCAGTGTACATCTTGTTATCTGGCCAGAAAGAAATGTGTGTGTGTGTGTGACAGAGTGTGTTTTGTTCAGGCTTATGAATGGCAGCACTTCTCTGTGTCTCTGCATATGAATGAATGGGGAAATCTCAGAGGACCTCAGTTTCAGCAAGGACACGGCACTGAACATCTCATCTGTGCATAATGAGGATAGGAAGGAAATGGCCAGTCCTGTTTGATCTCCACATAGTGTAAGGAAGTGATATCAGCTTAGCAGTCTCGATATATTTTTGTGATCATTTAACTTTAGGTAAAGCATAAAACTAGGATCTTAACTAAGAGAAAACATCTTTCATGACAAGTTTTCTAAAATGAAGCACAAGAAGAGTGTGGCTGGGAAACATGATTGATTGAGCGGAGTTTATTAAGACACAGTAAACAGAAGTAAACTTCGTTCTGCTCAGTGATATGAACGTACTGCAAGAACCTTCACAAAATTGATCAAAAAAACAAAACAAAACAATAAAAACTAAGTATTTCTGTATTTCCAGGATCTTCATTAGACAGTGTTAGACGAGAGACAAACTGTGATCGAGGACAGCTCCTAACAAACTAAACAGAGTTGATTTTCAAGTGCAAAATAAAAAGCACAACTCTGTCTGTGTGCAAATCTGTAAAACTTAGACTGGAGTTTTCTGACTCAAACAGAAATAAAGTGATGAGACACTGGTAAAAACAAAATGATTTTGTTAAATCAGTTCAACAGGCAGAATCAATGACAAAACAAAATTATACAGTCAATGCTTCAGGAGAAGGGGCTGGGATTTCATTGCTTCACAGATACAGCATCCGTTTAAAAAAAAAAAAAGAGCTTTTCATTCATTCTCCAAAAATGGGAGAATGTGCATGACACACGATCCGTGTCGTAGGATTCATTAATCAATAATTACAAACTGGATTCCAGTCAATTACCAACATCATCACGTTTTAAAATATAAGTGGAGGGAAAAATACCAACAGAAGAGGGTGGAGGAGAGAGAATTCTGCATTTGGCAGGTACGTTGTGCGTTCAAAAGGGGAGAGTGTTCGTAATGAGGGTATACGAGTGAGGGGTTGGATAAGGGGTCATTGGGGTGAGGGGGTGCTGCCTCATTGGTGAGCTGGCACTGTTAGCAAAGCCTCCTCTGCCATCCGCGACACCTCTACGTTCTGTTTGTAAAAAATAAAAAAACACAGAGGGGGAGGAATCAAAACACATGGGGGACTTCAAATCCACCACACACACACACACACACACACACTCAAAGATGAAACGAAAGACGTTTAGATTCCAAGTTGTTTTTTTGCATACAGATATATGACTTCACAGATGTAATGATGTTAACTTTCAAAAAGCTTCCTGTGTGTACAAACGTCTAAAAGTACATATCTTTGTATTTATTAACAGATTGCGAAATGCGTGTGCAACCAGATAAGCTCACACGTGCGTTTAGACTCCTTCCGCTCCACAGATTCACAAACTCATGCTACGTTTAAGTGCTGGTGGAAAACCGTGTTCTTCTAAATAGGCAAAATAGCTCATCGTCCCTAAATTAGAACACATACAATATAGGATATTTATAAATAAGCTACTGCTGGGGAAGCACGTATGGACAGAACAGTGAACAGTGAGTCCAGGCATAGAGCAGATGCCAATGTTTTATGCCTGCTAGAGAATGACATGCCAGGACATCCCCGAAGCTCATCTTCTAAAGTGAGTATCTGCAGTACGCTTTGAAATATGGTTAACTTGTTCCATGTCCATCACCTCAAACCCCAAATATAACTCGTAAATGTGAATACATTTTCTGTTTGTATTTTTTCTCAAGTACATATTTACTGCTATAATTCTATATTTGTATTTATGAACCTTGCATTGTATATTTCACTCAGAACCACCACTGGCTCAGTGTGTGGCTGCTTATCTGTGCTGTTGCTTTCAATCCATGAAACAATTTTCACTCAGAGGTATATTTACTTAAAAGGGTGTGAGGGTGAACATGTGGAACATTAGAAGCAGCAAAATATTGATTGTAATTCACAGATATTCCAGAGCAGAAATCTGCCCAAGGCTCATTACGATTTCAAACAACTGATTGTGAAAACTCAACTGTCAGGATTAATTGTATCTGCAGCTACGAGACAGACCTGTTTGTGAAGCTTACCTCACCAAATGTGGCTCAGCTGTAATGTGTGTGTGTGTGTGTGTGTACCCACCTCTGGTCTTTCTCTGTGTGTGTTGACCGCCTCCACGTTTAAGCTGATGGACTCCACTTTACAGCCTGAGCCCATAGAAAGGTGAGAAGATTAGTTCAGGAAACAAAAGAGTGGACAACAGCACTGAGCAGAAAGAGATTCAGTGGGTGTAATGTGCACTGGTAGCAGACCAGTCCTACCGTAGGCCACTGGTGTTAACTTCAGCACAGTGTGCAACGGGCACTTCAGGTACGGCAGTTCCTCTGTGTGAAGAGAAATGCACAGAACCACAGTTCATGAAGCGACCAGAATAAACACAATAACGATCTACTATAAACTATCTTATAAGCATCATTTTTCCTGACAAGCAAACTTTGTTCTCGACCCAGTGAGCCTTCTTGTATACTATGGTATTTTGGAAAAAAAAGAAATTTGATCATTTTACTATTGTAGTCTTGACTACGACATAGAAAAACATTTCTCTAGGCACTATTAAGTTTCACACAGTATGTGTTACAGTGCACAGAACATTTTCTAAGTATCTATTTCAGTACAGGGTGTTGAGACTTCATGAAATATGTTAGCAGTCAATGTTTCGCTATTTGACTAAAAGCTAAAATTCTGTGATGTTCACTGAACTGTTATTTTTGCATTATTTAAGTATAAAAACTTTTTTTTTTAATCCACATTTCCCTCAATCTATTTAGCAAATTAAGTGACTTCCTTAATTTCCCATAATGCTGTTCAACAACTTCAAAAGTCCACTGAACAGAATCAGGGCTTATTTCTGTAATTTTCTGTGTGTCATAAATGAGCGCATTAAAAAAAAAAGAGTTTGCCTTAGGCTACATCCACACTACTACTTTTTAGTTTTAAAATGCATCATGTTTATGCCTGTTTCAACACTAATACTGGAAACGCTATTGGCCCCTATTTAGTTTGTAAACTCCTGGGTTACGTAGTCTGGATGCGCAAAAACGAGTTTCTACTTGACTACCAGGGGGGAAAGACTAACATGGTCAACAGCTACTTTCAGGAACACATGCCCAGTGTATGTGTATGACCACATGATACACATCGTTAGTATGTTACTATTAGTGTTAGTATGGACGGGGAATGTTACTGATGCAGAGCTAAAACCACTTGTGTGGACGGAGATCATTTTAGTTTTCCAACAAAAATGTAGCCTTAGCTTCGGTGAAAGGACTCACCTGCAGTCTTGTCCAGGAAATAGGCCAATAAGCAACGCATGACGGCCTGGTGACAGACGACCAGCACGTTCTCCTGCCTCTCCAGCTCCATGATGACCGGCTCCAACCGCTGCACCAGGTCCTCATAGGACTGAGAGAGCGAAGACATCAGAACAGGGGAATCAGACTTATGGACTCCAGCTATGAAGGAGTAACACACATGATTTTAAAAAATGCCCCCAAAAAAAAGCTGTAGATCTGTAAATGAAAACATCCAGTCAATCCCTCTTCTTCACACGTACTGCTGCATCATTAATTACAGGTTGACATATTGACATTCTACCAAGTGGAATAAATCCATACAGTCAATCAGGATTCCCCCGAGCACTGCACCAGCACTGTGTGTCAGGACAGCCGACTAAGTCACTAATGCCCACATCCATCTTCCCGTGTGAGATTAATGGAGAGGTAATGAGATGGACTAAAGGTGAGAACAGACCAGCGGGCTTTCAGCCCCACAGTAAACAACAAAGCCACACACACACACACACACACACACACACACACACACACACACACACACACACACACACACACACACACACACACACACACACACACACACACACACACACACACACACACACACACACACACACACACACACACACACACACACAGTTTACTGCCAAATGTCGGAGTCTCTTAGTCTCATTAGTTGAGTGAGTGGCCAGCAGCCATCTGGAGACAATTTAATAGTCCTCTGTGGCCTGTGTGTAGTGTGTGTGTGTGTGTGTGTGTGTGTGTGTGTGTGTAGTGTGTGGTGTAAGTGTAAGAGGGAGAGTGAGTATGTGCCACTTTATTCACAAAAGGATGGTTGAGTCCTTCTTGCCAAACTCCAAAATTCAAACAGAGACACACTGTCCGGAAGCATGCGACCCCATTGTTAAACAGAGGAGGACAGTAGCACAGTTACACAACCACACCATCTCCAGAAATAAGTTGTTGCCACTGACCTCTCCTTTCGGGTACCGATAGCGATATTTGTCCTGGTCCCTCAGGGCAAACTCCAGAGGATAGTTCCCCTGGATCTCCTCGTACATCATCTCCTCACACACTCCCTGAAATGACATCGCACACAGATTAAGCTCCAGGAACAGCGCACTGATGTCGAGGCCCAGCAGTCAGGAGCGTTATACTCACTGCATCGATTTCGTTCAAGACCTTCCACTGTTCGTATGGCACACAGAGAGCCTCCGCTGTCTGGATGGTTCTCTTCATCTGACTGGTCCACACCTTCAGGTCGCTGATGCCCTGCGCCTGGATGAACTGGTTCAGCTTCTTAGCAAACTGCACAGAGGTAAAAAATAAAAATACTTTCAAAAAAACTCAACTAGAAACAACTTCTATGCAGACATAACCTATGGTGGAAGAGTTTTATTTACCTCCTTGCCTCCAGTAGTGAGGCCAGAGTCTCCTCCGATGCGTCCCTTGACATTGAGCTCGCTCTCGCCGTGGCGGCACAGGTAGATGGAGCGCGGCGTGATGTGGATGTTCATGAGGTAGTAGACAATCCGGCTCTGGATGTGGTCCAACACCCGGTTCACCAGATAGCGCTGACCCACATCCATGATTTTAATATAGGAGAGATCCCTGAGAGCAGAGCAGACACAGTGTGTGACGTGACTGAGACAAAACCAACGTGTAGATTTAATACAACCTATACGTGTCTATACCTTTAAGACTGGCTGTGTATGCGTATTATATGATGCTATCATTTCAAGACATGTGACTGATGAAATACATTGTGATTTGCTGATTTGCTTGTGGAGAAGGCAAATGCATTATGGGAAATGCAGTTTGTCTCTCAGCACACTTAGCCTGTAAAAAAGGTTTTAAAGTAGCCTCTCGAACGATGGCTGACAATCTTAACGAGGGGAGCGACACTGAAACAGGTTACAGCAGAGGTTCACTGATGAAAACCATGAAGAAGATTCAGACTCAGATGATGTTCCTGCTGACCAAGACTCAATAAGAGACACGTCTGAGGAGGAAGAGGGGGGGGGGGGGGGGGGGTGGGGGGGGGGGGGGGGGGGGGGGGTCCTCAGCAAGTTTGCCGGTTTTGTTGGTCTTTTCTCTTAAAATGTTCACTACCTTTTGGAAGAGTGCAATGATTTACAATTAAAGCAAAATGTTTAACCTATCAGATATTCAGAGGCTGAGAAATAAAATAAAAAAACTGTTAACGATTCTGTCAGCTCTTCAGAAAAACACTACTTAGGTTTTAGAATAAGCTTTTCTTCAGCGCCTTAGGTCTTAATATTAATCCTAGTACAGTTTTTATTACCTGTTGTGCGTTTTATTGTTCATTACATCGTTTTACTGCTGTAATTAAAATGATTTATCCTTTATTTTATTCCCTGATCTTATTTGCCTTAGTCCTGCAATGTTTTAATCACATCTCCACCAGGTGAAGCACTTTGTAACTGTGTTTTGAAGAGTGCTGCAGAAATAAAATGTATTATTATGGAACGAGCTCACATGATTAATGTCACAACCTTACATGTTTTGGATTTTAAGAATGAGTAAAACACCAAAACATCCACAGTGAGGATTACATTTTCCAACTAAAAGGAAATACTAAATGATTACCTCTTTGTTCTGATGAATAGGATCAGAACGTACTTAAATATATAAAATGTCACAGCCTCTGCTCCGGCTTCAAACTCACCTGTCCAGAACTTCATCCAGTGTCTCATAGGAGTTTTCATAACACTTGATCCTCTTCATGAAATCCTCCACGGCCTCCTCTGTGTTACAGTTGGTGTAGTCTGGGCTTTCCAGCTTCACTTGCTGAACGGAGAAAGAGTAGAGGAGTAAGTACGACATGAGCAAAGGTTTGTTTTCTCCAGAGTTAAAATAAAACAGTCACTCACCACAATGTTCTCCTGTATGACATCTGGGTCTTCACACACAGACTCTACGAAGAACACCTGAGACGAAAGAGGACACGTCAGGAGGATGAGTATGAAAGTTAACTCATGCAGTGTCTCATCCAATAACAGTGATCCAACAAGTCACCTTAAATCCATTCTGCTCTGCAAACTGGATGATGGTCTCTCTTCTCTCTCTGGTGGTGTTTGTTGCATCAAACACCTACAACACAGGACAATGGATGAGACAGTACCACAGAAAAGTTTGAACACTGTACACTGCATCCAACCAGCTGATAGAACCATGCACATTTGACCTACTGCAACTTGGCCTCCTTCTTCTGTGAGGTACTGTCGGACATCATTCAGCGCTGCCGAAGCACATTGTCTGCCAAGATGAGAGATAAATCTTGTCATAAATGTCACAAGGTTGGCGGTTAAATTACATTTAATTGGCAGAGTAAGGCCGTGAGACTTTCTTACCGCCTGATCTTTAAGCCCTCCTCGTTGTCAGGACGGAAGAACTCAAAGGATTTGTAGATCTTCACAAAATCTCTCCTGTACTGGCCGACATTGAACTCTGGAAAAAATAACGGCCAGAAAAGACAGTTGAGATGACTTCTCTCAGGCGCGACAATGGAAATGCACAAACCCACACTTAAGAAATCCCCTCCATCCTCTAGAATCGTTTGGTTTTTCTCTAGTTGGGCCTTGTTTGGAGTTTATCAGACTGGTTTCACTGAAGCTGACACGGTGTGAGGTCCTACCTCTGGTGGGAACACCGATCCAGTTCAGGTAGCGGGTCAGTTTCTTGGAGATGTAGGTCTTCCCCCTGGCAGGAAGGCCCACTGTCACAATCAGGGTGGGACAGTTGGTCATACAAACTGGAATGAGAGAGAGAGAGAGAAACAGAGAAGAGCTTCAATCCAGCTGATCACATAGAACATGTGATGTGCCGACAAACGTTGATCTTTGAGCAGCATGCTTTCATTTTCAAAATGATCCCTTGCACCATCTTGTACAATTAAATAGTTTTAACATCAACACTAGATTGCCCTTATCAGTGTGATGGTGTAATCCAGCCCTATAAGAAAAAGCCACACCACTCGGATGATGATGTCGACAGCGAGGAGCAGAGGTCAGGGTGGCACCGGGGACGAGTCGGAACAGTTGTGAAACACTGCATATGAACTTCTCCAGACAACTGGAGACAGCTGACAGTGTGTGTGTGTGTGTGTGTGTGTGTGTGGGTGTGTGCACAGATGACTGGGTCAGAGAGCGCAGTCATTTCAGCACAATGGTGCGGTGGTTAGCCTGACAGCAAGAAGGTTCCCGGTTTGGCCAGCGTCTTTCTGTGGAGTTTGCATGTTCTCCTTGTGTCTGACTCGACTTTTCTCCCGGCGCTCCACTTCCTCCCACAGCCCAAAAACAAAAGTTGGGGACTCCAAATCGATCATCGGTTTGAATGTGAGCGACAATGGCTGTTAGTCTCTGTATGGTGGCCCTGTGATACGGTCAGAGTTCCTCGCCTCTTGCCAAAATGTCAGCTGGGATTGGTTCCAGCTCCCCCACCGTGACCCTCAAAGGACAAATCATAACAGACGAGTATCCTTTCCTGGAGGATGATGCCCTTCAAAGAATGGACTAAAAGGGGATCTGAGCACAAAGCTGTTTAGATATCAAGCATTACAGTACATGTAACAGCCTCCTCTCCGTCTGTTAGGCTTTGCTGCTCTCACAAAACTTGTGCACAACATCTGGAGCTCGTGGTTTTTCAGTGTCATCTGATCAGAGCATCCCTTCCCGGCGGGGCCCCAGTGGGACACTGGTCACGCACAGATCAAAACAGAGCAGCCGCAGCACATCCACAGGGCTCATCGTCACTCACATGACCGCGGGGACACAATAATCCCTGTTTACCAGCACCTGCATGGAGCTCGACCCTGCCCACACGGTAACAATGAGATGGACGAGCCCGCTGCCAGAGCCCTTTCTCCTGCATGCGAGCAGCCTTCATCTGCGCCGGACGCCATGTGGATCCTTACGTAACTGCGAGGACCAGATGGCCGCAGCAGCGAGACGTCTGAACTCTGTCAACCGAGCCCCCCGCGTCCAAACGCCGCAGGAGAGAGAGGGTGACAACGCGGGGATGTGGAGGCAGAGGACGGATTAACGTGAATTATTCCAGTCACCACGCTGCGTGCTCGTCCATGAGACCACTACACACACACACACACCGAGGAAATGAGACGCTTCCACAGCTACACACACACACACATGCTAACATCTGTCGCCACGTCTTCTTACGCACCCTTCCTCTGAGAAATGTGTTTTTCTGGAAGGCCATTTTTATACGGCATCCAGATCTTCTTCAGCGGGTTCTGCGTGAGTTCCCGCGGGGTGGACGGCGATTTGTCCTCCATCCCGTCGGCCGGAGAGCTGGAGGCGGCCGCGCCGGGAACACGGGGCCTTTTCCCGTGGTGCTGCCCTGAAGGTGACCTGCGTTTCATCCGCGCTGCTGTGCGGGATGGATGCGGGATGGATGCGGGAAGACTGTCTACCCGGCGCTTCTCTGCCCCAGCAGGAGTCACGTGCTCCGGTCTGGCCACACAACGGTCTACCGTAATGACCGCAGCGCGAGCGCAACACGCAGCCTCATGTACCGTAAGTAGCGTGAGACATGCGCGCGCACAAAACAATGTAAATGCGCCATGACTAAGATAAACATGAGAGAGAGAGTTTCTCTTCACTCAGCCCCAACATGGCAGCTTATTCCTGGATTCACTCAGTTCGTGCTGAAGAGACCAGGGGCGTGCACTGACATTTTGAGGGCAAACACCCCCATCCTCCATCCTAACACAGGCTCTAGTTCCCTGTAAACTGGTTCAAGCTACGGAATGAGCAGCGACTTTAGCCTTACGCTATGGAAGGGATGCTATAGTCTAAAAGACAATTGTCACAAAGGGCAAATATTAATTTAACTCAGTCTATAACTCAGTGTAACCACAAATTATTTTTCAAAACACATGTTCATTTTAAGCAGTAGTAATGTTTTTTTTCAGCCACTTGGGGGCAGCAGGACAAACTAAACATAACATTGACCAATTATCGCCCCCAAAGTTCTGATGGCAAACATAACTTGTAAATGATTTTCTGTTCACATTAAGAATTTGCATAGACCACCTCATCCCACTTTAAAAAAATGAAGAAGCCAATACGCTGGTAAAACGTGCTGCCAACTTGCACTTGTGGCATCCTTTGGAACAGAGTCTAGGCAGTAGTGAGCCTGGAGTGGAGCTGCTATTTCGAGGCCCTGTTGATACACATGCTCAATAAATTGCGGGTCAGTCTCAGGTTTCCATTAAGACCTTTCACCCAGTTTTTAAAGCATCAACTAGCCAATTAAAAGCACACGTGCCAGAAAAATGAACCTTTGAACATATCATTATAAAAAAGAACTACCTGAAATGACAGAAACTATCTTATAAATTATTTGACGTCTACTTTGACTTTTGAAAGAGATAATCTTACTGTGTTATCTAGGGGTCAAGGAGGTCAAAGTGGTGATTTTGTGTATCCCACATCTTCATTGTTGCTCCATTATGTTTGATCTTAACTTTGTACAGGGGTTTTCTTTAATAGTTTCTTAAGACTTGAACATGCCTAAGTTAAGTTCTTTCTCACAGAACTGTACTGTAACATAATATTAACTTCCAAAAATGAGAGTTAACCAGTCAGCCAAAGAGCAGCATCATCGTGTTCAACCATTAGTATGGGACTCAGTCCAGACTGGGAAGGCTGCTGATATACTAAAGCAATATCATATCTTCTGTAGACCTCATGAGGATGGAAGTCCTTGAGCAACATCATAATGTAATAGTCTGAATCATGCAGTTTTTTCATGGTCTTCGTGAGTGGAGTATGATGCATGAGCTGTTGTATGTTTCATCCCAAAAAGAACCACTCCTGGTTACTTTGTTTGAAAAAAGAAGATATATAACTGCAGGAAAATGTGCTATATGGGAGGTGGGCACTGACAACAAACATAATCTGCAGAAAACACTTTGACATGATACAGCAGGAAAAACAACATGGGTGCAAATAAAATGAATTATGGCTGAATTCCATTCAGCTACTGCAGATACAGGATCCTAGTACTGTGCAAGCCGGCTCAATGTCACACTGTCATTGGTGACTGTTTACATTACAATTACAACATGTTGCTTCCTACCAGATCTACCAGGACATGTTAAATTAGTTCTGTGACAAAGGCAAACACACAATCACTTGGTGCTGCAAATTTTCACTAATCATTTTTTTTTAATGTGTTAATCATATTCTTAACTAGAAGGGCCCTCAGCACATACCTTCACTAAGGCTAGCCACTTTATCACTATATTGCATACATACATATATTGAGATCAGATACGTATACATGTACATTAAATGCAGGCAAAACATCCATTCTCTGACCGTTGAAAGGAATAAACCAACAAATGAGTGAAGGTGAATATGAATATGAAAACTGAAAGTATTCACATATAGAACAAATATTTCAAAGTTCTTAGGTCTATTTGTTACCTTGGTAGACCACCCCCCAGATCATCATCTAGATCTGCACCAAAATTCTACATACACTCTACATATGCCAGATTTTCTCATAAAATTCTTTGCATTATTTCTTGAGAAATTAACTAAATTGTCAAAAACACAAACAAGCAAACAAAAAAACCCGCCCCTGTCTCACAATGTTGAAGAAAGTGAAGAGCAGTTAGGATCGTACATTTAATCTGCTCCAAATGTTAGATTAAATGGATCTTCCTTGGCCAATATCCAATCACAATCCAACGTTTTTCATTCAGGATTGTTATTGGGGAAGTTGCACAGGCTGGTATTGAGCACTGGGGTGTTACAATATAAATTACACCCTAGACAAACAAACAGCAATGGCAACATAACCTCCCTGGTGGCGGTGCTGACTGCATGAAAGATAATCCTCACAACACGCGTGGTGTTTTTTCATAAACACCACAGAGACTTGACCTGACCTTTTCTTCCACACACCTCACAGAGACTGATACTTCACATGCAGACAGTGGCCATCAGATGGCAGCACTGCTCTCTCTCTCTCTCTGCATCTGTCTGGTGGGGATGCAGGGTTGTGAACTACAGATACATGAAACACCTGTAATACAATCCAGCTCTGCAGCACTGACACAGAACAACTCATTTCTCCTACGTCTAATGCTTAGAGAGTCCAGCAACACAGACATGAACCCACCAACTGCACCAATCTTTACACAGACAGGACTTAATGTGGAAAAGTTAATGTGCATTTTTAGGTGAGCGTGCTTATCTGTTCATCTGTAGTATATGTGTTCGCTCTGCACCACCAGACACATTCATTATAGGAAGCAGAGAGTTTGGAGCAACAGGGCCTGTGACCTGAATATGGAGAGATGGAGGTTTTCTAATTAAAAAGCTCCAACTGTCTCATATTCCCTGACTGCCAGTGGACTGTAATATATGTCAGGTTCATCGGGTCCACACATAAATGGCACACTAGCTAAATCAAGGATGTGTTTAGGCTATTTCAGCTGCAACAAACACGTGGCAGCGCATTGCAGAGTTTTTAATTGTCCCGAACTGTACTACCTGTGGCTTTTTAAAATTGTATTACTTAGCCTAAAATAAATCCGGAGCAGGCAGCAGCCATTGATTTGTGAACCTGTTCCTGTTCGAATAGATGTGAGCTGCTCCTCCTCCTCTGGGCAGCTGCCAGGCTCTGATCGCAGCCTTCAGCTCTGGACCCCACACTGGAAAAGTCCTGTCCCTGCACAGTTCACAGTGTTAACACAACACTGGGCAGGGGGAGGTGGGGGGGAGGAGGAGGAGGAGGAGACCCCCTCAGCACCACTCAGTGTTTTCACATGAACCCACTCAGCGCGCAGGTGTATGTGGTGCTGTGTCCACCGGGAGCACAACAATCCCAACAAAACAGACAGAACAAAACGCAAAAAGCATCAACCTCTGCAGCATCCTCTGCATCCCATCCCATCAGTGTGTGTGCACAGTGTCCTGGTAATAACAACCGAGGAGAAACCACACGGCAGCTGCACATATATTTAACCACCAGTCTTTAGAATCACACCCTCCTCCTGCTGCTCTCTCTCTCTCTCTCTCTATATGAATACAGACTCACGTGAATACAGAGGTCTGCGCCTGTCGTGGTTATGTAGGGTAAAGGTGACAGCGCCGACAACACCTCGACTCTTGTTTACGTCTTGCACGGCTGCTCGACCTCTCTCTCTCTCTCTCTCTCTCTCTGTGCTCTGAATTAAAGATCCAACCTCCAGCACACACATGAGATTAAAGCGTCGCGTCTTACCCGGTCGCTCCTGGTTCTGTGCGGGCTTGGCTCGGCTGGAGCAGCCTCTCATCGTTGGCGTCTGTCGGATGGAGCGCAGCGCAGCGCCCGGTGTCAGTGTACGTGCGTCCGGCAGCAGCGTGCACTGATGCTCGCTCTTCTTGTACACACACCCACACTGAGAGGGTGTGTGTGTGAGGTGTGTGTGTGTGTGTGTGTGTGTGGGGGGGGGGGGGGGGGGGATCTCAGGCAGGAAGCAATGAGGCTTTCTCCAGAACCGAATGTGATGGGGTAGTAAAGTCTACCTGCCCCCTGCACCCTCCCTCGTCCCCACCCACTCTCTGACAGCTGGAAAATGTCCTCACTTGTCCTCAGTCCTCAGGACATGAGTGGAGACATTTACATAGTCACATTTACCCAATACACAGAGCTGTACCGGGATATCAAATATCCAACATTTACAGTCTCAGACTTACAGCAATATACTATTCCCTCCACAGTGTTGTACTCACCTTATGGGGCACTTATTTGTGTGTGTGTTTGTGTGTATTTTATTTTGATTTATAGTGTACAAACCACACACTGACAATACAAAAAACCTGCACATTAAACACATTACAAGAGAAAATGTACAAACAATGAAATTAATTAAGACGTGACAATAACATTTAAAATAAAACATCTAAAGACATCCAAATAGCCACAGTGTTATTCCAAAGATTCCAACTTTTATTCCATATATTCACACTTTCAACTCAATCAACTTCAAATTATGTATATTTAATAATAATTTCCTTAATTGTATGCTTTATCTACTTTTATTTATATATATATCCTCAGAATGGACCAGAACCACGTACCAAAGATGGACAAACTGTGACAGCTGAGCTGAAAGAGATGTGTCCGATATGGGAGGAGGCCCAACACAAAGCCCAGGCCAGGCCCAGATGGAGGCAGGTTGTTGGGGCCCCTTGCCCCTTTAGGGACAAAGAGAACTAAGTAAGTTAAGTAATGTGACTATAGAATATATTCATACTGAGAGAGTATCTGTGATTACAATAGAATGGTCTTTTACAGTACTAATATTGTGTGAGTAGAGCGACCATGCAGTCATGTGAGTTGAGAGGCTCTCTATGTACTTGATAAAAGTTGCCATATTCTATGTTAAAGGTTCATCTTATTATTGTATATTAATGAATTAGCAGCTGTTCACGTCTGAAATCCACAGTCCAACTGATAGGGGCAGATATGAGGAAGATACCTCTTGAGTAATGCAAAATAAATTTGTAAAAAACATGTTTTCCGGATTACACAAATTTACAGTTGAATGTTGCAATGTATAGTCTTGGTCCAAACACAGGCAGACAACAGGAACATATGAGCAGGAAGAGCTCAGTGTTGCAGGAACAGGAACTTGCAGAACTTGTTTTTCCTCAGTGTCACTAATTAAGTTTCTGTGACGCAAATAAACCAAATACTTTAAAAGCAAACATCCTGAAAGTGATTGAAATTAATTGCTCAAAAAATGCAAACTGACTGTTGGTAAGTATGTGATCATCAGAGGAGTCTGAGGTCAAGGTGAGATAAAGACACATACCAGTCAAATCGGTGATGAGTGCCGAGAAGTGCTATGACAGCCACACGAAGGATTTAAAAAAAAGACATGGCACGTGCCTCGAACCACAGAGATTATAGCAGAAATGATTTTTTTTTTTAAATGGGAGAGAGACAGACATTAGTGAAAATTATAAGAAAACGTGAAACTCAGAGAGTTGAAGGTTTCTATGGTTGTGATGGAAGAAAAGAAGAGAAGTGGAGAATCGTTTTCACTTTGCTATAGAGTGAAATTTATTTATTTTTTAAAGTAACCATTGATTTCAGATGAGTTACCTCGTGATCGTTATAGGGGTTTAAAATGAATGGAATTTTAACTTTGGGTGTCAGGGGAAACACTCACACGCACACACTCACACACACACACACACACACACACACACAGTTGTGTCTCACTTTAGAGGACATTACATTGATTTCCTGTAGACTCTAACCTTAACCATAGATGCTACTAACTTAACCCAAACGTACAACATGAGTACAACATGCGATCATGAGTAATACCTGGACCACACACCCACACACCCACACCCACACCCACACACACACACAAAGATTTGCGCAGCTATTCATCATTAGGCCATAGCAACAACTTCCATTCATTGTGAACAGCTAAACTAAAACCATTTAGTTTACTCTGGAAAAAGAGCGTATACACACACACACACACACACTAAATGCCAGCAATGTGACCCTCTGGAGATTATAAGCGAGATGTGATGTGTCTGTGAGGACTTCAGGCCGTTCCAGTGGAAGTAATGATACACTTATCAGCAGCCTGTCATGTAATGCCAATAATTGTCAAGCACAAGGCGTGTGTCTGCACATGTGTGGATTAATGACACACTAAACTCAAACACAAACACAAACACACACAAAGTATAGAGGAAAGAAAGAAAGACAGAAACGGAACTGCTGAGGTCCATAAAACAATGAAGGACGTGAAAAACGCACAGAAAGGGAGCAACAAAAACATTTAAGGTCGAGCGGCTCTCGATGGATGTTCAGCTCATTCCTGCAGAAAAGGACATAGTGATCGACCCCCCCACTTGTGTGACTCACACCCAACCCTCGGGCTGCATGCTCCGCACTCAATTGTAACACTAGTCAGACCTGTCTCAGTGTGCTTTATCACGTAGCCTATTCACAGCACATTTGAAACAGTCCTGTGCAGCACACAACTGGACTCAATTGTTCCAACAATTTTCTTTTTAACTGCTTAAAATGTGTTTCTTTTGAACATTAAGACATTAGTTATAAACACTTCACCTAGGAATTGACTCATTTGAGAGAGATATGCTGTCTGTTATCAGGAGGTGCTTGAGCCTGTGTTACAACAGCAGCAAACTTAATAAACCAGACAAAGACTTGTGTTATTATTCTTCACTGAGTGGGATTTGCACTGAAGCTTTACAGAAGAATTCAAACATCAGAGAGTTTGAATGACACAATCTGTCCCTTATGAATAGGCCTGAGAAAATCGGACCCCTGACCTAATAAGTGTTGTTATTTTCCAGCAGTTCCTTCATCTCACCACCACACGGCCGCTGCAGGGAGAGGATCGGTGACTTCAGTGGAATAACACAAGTAGGAAGCACATGAGACACTGTTATGTCAACATCACATTAGTCTTACACGTACACAATACATGATGGTGTCATCATGCTTGGGCTTGTCTCCACAAAATGGCTGACTAACTACTGACATACTTTCCACCGCTTCCTTGACAGGAATTTTTCCCATGCAACATGCTGTAAAATTCCACCAACAAATAGTCCCTGATGATTTCTTTTTGTTTGTCTTATGCTGAAAACCTTTATGCTGTTTTTTTTTCTTGTGAGACACAGAGAGTCAAACAACAGCTGCCAGGTCACGCTCTGTTCGGGACAACATCTCATCATGGCTGATGTCCCTTATTTACAGCAGGGAGGACACGTGTATTTACGATTATCTTCCCCTAAATACTGCAGGGGGACCATGTGATCGAAGTAGGGGAAAGGTAGTCGACGTGTAATCTAAACATAGGTCAATAATGTTGACCTTATCCAGTCGGACACAAAGTCAGATGGCTGGGTCCCAAATAACTGCTCCACTGCTGCTATTTATAGCAGCTTCACAACGCCTCAGAGGCAAAATAATGACTCCAAGGTCCAGAGCAAAAAAAAACATGGCGCGCCTGTTTTGTTTTCCAAAGTTTAATTCACAAGCATATGGACAAATACAGTAAATGATCTTTTTTCTAGTCTTGATGACGACTCAAAACTCTTTACTGTAAAGTTGTGCCATTCACCCATTCACACATCACCCACACAATGCTGGCACAGCTGTCAATTTGGGGCTCAGAATCTTGCCAAAGGACACTTCAGCATGTGGAACGGGGGACTGGGATTGAACCACATCTGGTCAGTGGGTAACCCGATGTACCTGCTGAGCCACAGCCGCCCCACCACTGCTGAGGTCTGGAAGAGTCTGCGGAGGAGTACTGTCTTTGCTAACAATTTAATGTGTGGTGAAACTAGGGCTGGACGATATGAACAAATATGTTATCAAGATAACAATTCTTAAATCAGTCAATGTCGATAATTATCACAATTAATGTCACATTGTTATTTCTCTTTATGAATTAATTGACTGCACAATGCACAACCAATAGAACCTTTGTTGTATTTTCTTTGATTAAATCATACTGCAATATTTAGTTATTTCATCACCGGTTATCAGGTAAAACTGTGGCCACTATTTACTGGAAGCCTTTTACTCAACCTCCATAAACACACACATGCCCTTTCTCAAGAAGAGTGTCACAAGTTGTCCATGTCTCATAACTGACCACAATTACTCCACTGCTGCTTACATAAAGCTCTGTGGCCCCACTCTGACAGCAAGCACGCAGGTTTCTACTCGTAGTCCCATTTAAAGTACACACTGTTGATCTGCAGCAGTGATACTGACTGAAATATATCAGTTCTTGGTGTGTGTGTGTGGCCATGTTACTGCTGGTTCAATGAAAAACACTCCCTCAGGTTGATCTGTAGGTCACAGTGAACGCTGGATTTTTTTATTAACAATACAATCCGGATCAGACTTTTGAATCCCTGAAAGGAAACTCCAAATGACTGACAATGTTAAGACAAACACACACAATATTGAGTATTCTGGTTCCACAGTCTGTCCAGGGTTTGTCTCTGTGTGCGTGTGTGTGTGTGTGTGTGTGTGTGTGTGTGTGTGTGTGTGTGTGTGTGTGTGTGTGTGTGTGTGTGTGTGTGTGATCTGCATGGCTACAAAGGAGACCTCAAACTTAAAAATATATATGAAGATGGACAACGCGTCTCCACTTCCTCCCACTATCCAGAAATGAAGCCAAAATATCCTGCGTATGTGGAGCCAGAGTGTGTGCAGCAGCGACCAGAGGACGGAGCCACAGTATCGTGGTCCCACTGATAAACATGCTCGACCAATCATGATTCGGTCTCAGCTGTCAATCATGACATTTCACCGTGTTTTTAAAGCATCATATAACTAATTAAAACCAAACTTACTGGAAAAATGAAAGGGTTTAACAAATACCAGTGTGATAAGAACGACCTCAAATAACAGACATCATCTTTGAGAAAAATGTATCTGATGTGTACTTTCACTTTGTAGTTTGGTCCATGTCCCATCCACTAACATGGGGCTTATGACCTATACTGCAGCCAGCCATCAGGTAAAGATCGAGTGGCTTTGGCTTGGGGAGGTGTCATGTCGTCCATCTTTATATATAGTCCATGCGTCAGGCAATCCAGCATTCAAATGCACAAAATATTATCCATACAAGTATATGGTGTCTGCAGCCAGGATCTACAAATTACATACATAAGATAATTTAAAACAGACGGGCCTGCAGTGAGCAGGGCTGATGCTTTCTACCAGTGGCAGGCGACACAGTGGATTTCACATCTTGATATGTTCTATTAATGTTCAGTTGTGACGTTGCTGTTGTTCCTATGTCGTCCCTTTATCTCAAAGAACACCCCCTCCACGTCCAGTCTCTCTAGGGTCCCGAGCAGCTCTCTGAAATATCCTCTACAGCTTTTCTTGTGGATTTCCCATCTATGGTCGTCTGTGTCTCACTGACTTTGGCAGACAGTGGACCCGCCCTTGCCGCCTGCCGCAGCCTTCTTACGCCTCTTGTTGAGCAGGGGGTTGCTCGACGTGTCGAGATCCTTGATCTTCACCTGGTCGTAGTCCACACGCATGGTCGCTAGAGCACTGGTCATCTCTTCCTGTAAGACGAGGCAGAGGGCAAAACGTGTTAGTTCAGTGACGACTACTGATAATACTATAAACGTCAGGATACTCAACAGAGCTCGTCTGTTATAAACTCTTTGTGACGTCTTAACCAATCTTTACCTCCATCAGGGAGGTGATGTTTTCACCTCTGTTCATTTGTTAGTTTATTGATTAGCAAGATTACCCAAAAACTACTGAATGGAAACTTGGTGTAAGATGTGGTACGCGTCAGGAAAGAACACATTAAATATTTGTGTGGATACACATCAGGGGCAGATCCAGGAATTTTGTTTCACTTTCTTTAACATTGGGAGAGTGTTTTTCAACATTTTCACTGATTTCCCAGGGCACAATTGTTGAATCTTGATGTCAAAAATTTGGCACATTAAGGGACTGATATCGATAAGTGTGGGCAATTAGGTGCAGTTTGCAATTTGATTGAATTGAACAGGACTGTTGGGCCGTGACAGAGCTATGTGCTCTACTGAGTGTCATTCTAGTTTAAATGTCAAATGATTCAAAATTATTATTGACATTGCTGCTTTTACCCTCCTTCATCCACAAGATTTATCTGCATGTTTAGTGTATACACATTTTAGGAAATGTGCTAATTTGCTTTCATATCAAGAATTAGATGAGGCTCTCTTGTGTAGATGGGTGATAGGAAGCTACAGCCAGAATCTGACAGACTTATCTTACCAGAAAAAACAGAAACAGTCTGGCTTTGTATTCTCCTGTCAGCATTTCTGAAGCTCAATAATCAAGTTAGGTATTAGTTTGCCTGGTAACCTTCAGGATGTTACTGCTCATGGCCAAGAAATGGACTGCACAGGACCTCTGCTAAAAAACAGTTTTTTTCACTTCGGTTTTTGCACTAATCAAAAAATATCAAAAGAGATTAGATATAATATATTATGTAGTGAGTGTAAGACATGTAGGTAGGTGGCTTTATCTTTAATATACATGATTACAAGTGGCTCTTAAACTCTCGACTCTTGGCTTGAGAGCGAAAACATAAAGTGTGTCTACTAAAATGTCAGACTGTTCCTATAAGAGCTGTCTAGTAGTCACACTAATTCCCTGGATCATTTGTTGTGCAGAGAAACATAACAAAGGTGGAGAGGGCAGTAAAAAACCTGTCTGGCAACAATCTTTGCACGTTTAAACAGGGGAAAGGTCAGGTCATCACTGTCCGTGGAACTGGAGCCAAAACAGGCTTCAGACCACGAAGAAAGTATTGGAACATCAGAGGACAGGTCTGTAAACTGGTGCTTAGCGCTACAGCCAAGAAAATATCAACCCTCCAACTCCGAATCCTTTACTGTGCATGACTGGAGGCCACTTCCTGGTCATGATCTGTGCAGAAACAATGACATGTCTTGGCTTTGAGAAGTGGTTGTTCGGGAGTGCAATCTCAGAAAGCTGGCGTATTGTGTGCATATCATTCTGCAGAAAGCTATTTTCATAACGTATTCAGCTGTTGTGAATGAATGTCCCATTTTACTCTTGATTTTTATTCACATTTGCAGCCATTGAAAAAATATGTGATTTCCTAACCCACACGTTTTGTCCAGTAGTGGAGAGTTAACCTCAATGTGACTTGATGTGAGCAAACAAATGCCTTTGTGTAAATTGGAACTGGGAAGAGCAGCAAAGTACAGCTCAGCTCTTCTATGTGTGTGTGTGTGTGTGTGTGTGTGTGTGTGTGTGTGTGTGTGTGTGTGTGTGTGTGTGTGTGTGTGTGTGTGTGTGTGTGTGTGTGTGTGTTTAGATTTCGGTTTAAACCTGGGTTAAGGTTTAGGTAAGTGTTAAGGTAAGGCAAGTAGTACTTCAGTTAAGGTTAGAATAGCAAGAATAAGGAAATCAATGTAAGTCAATGTAATGTTCTCTGAAGGCATGGAGACACGATTGTGTGCGAGTATGTGAGTGTGTGTGTGAGTGTGTGTGTGTGTGTGTGTGTGTGTGTGTGTGTGTGTGTGTGTGTGTGTGTGTGTGTGTGTGTGAAACTGAAATAACTTTAAAAAAAGACCAGACTGTGACCATTGCTTCCCCCTGGTGGCCATCAGGGAACCATCACAGATGTGATACACACAAATCTTGAAAGATTTGAATTAGTTTCATTCATGAAAAGTTTCTGTGTTGACAGACTGTGTGTCCCTCACGGATTTGCTATTTGATGTGGTAATTTCTAAAATCATTAAAGGGTCATTTGTTAATTTTACACATGAATGGGGAAGACTGGAATCAAACCGCCGAAGTTCTGGTTTGAGGACGACCCGCACTATCCCCTGAACCACAGATGGCCTGAAAGCATTGTCAACCAGAGGAGTGGAGATTAAAAGATAAGGACATGCAGAGACTAATGACGGATGTTCTCAAGTTGAATTTTGGAGCTCGTCCCACACTGAAAACTCAAGGTCAGGATTATATGTCCTCTGCTGCTTTTGACCGTTCGGTACCTTTCTTTTGTCTGTTGCGAGGCCATAAATGTTATGGAAGTGCGGCACTAAATTACTGGAATACAACCAAATTAACGCCAGGGGATAGCCCATCAGTAAAAGGTTGTGATTTCAACATGTGACCAGAGGGGGTCAGTGTTACTCTGCTTCTGACCTTCACGTCCTCCCACATCTCTCTGTCTTCGGTGAGGACCCGGGTGGTGTGCAGAGGAGTGGAGGGGACCACCATCGACTGCTGTGGAGAGCAAAGACACACGAGGACAGATGAAGATATCAGCAAATAGTTGCACTGACCGACAAGACGCAGTACGGGAAGTACACAAGGACACACAGATACTCACATTGATCCAGGGGTGGTTCATGAACTGAACGATGGTCATTCTCTCATTAGGGTCTGTTTTCAAGAGCTGGTGAATCAGATCTTTAGCTGGAAGAGAAAAGTCAATGTAAAGATCATTACATTATTAGTAGCGAGGCTCATGCAAATCCTGTGTCTTGTCAAACTGTTCCTGGTCTCAGGGACAGACTGGCCTACTTACACAGCCAAGAGGATTATTGAAAAGGGCAAGAGTGGAAAAATAGAAATGTGACATGTGTGTACATGCACTGTTGTTGTCTTCAGGTCGGAGGAGAATACCAGGAGGCTGCTATCTCTTTAAGAAATCTTTAAGAGGAGTCAGGGCTCAATCATTGGTTAAAGACGTTTAAAGTTTAAAACTCCAGGAGTTAATGAGTCCCTGTTTACCTAAAGTATGTTTGAACTGTGTTTACACAGACTGCACTCAGGTACACACAGACGGAATGAAGGCGTTGCAGCACTAAGATATAAACTGACTTGTTAAAAGCAAACTGCTGTGTTCCCCCCCACATGATGTGATATTGTCAACCGGCTGCGGCTGATCACATACTGAGGTTTTCTTTAAGAGAACGTCTCTGACTGTAGGTCACCCAGTAAACCAGGGAGGTCAGAGTCGCTGCAGCGCTACGGTTCGATAGTTCCCTGTGGTTGCCTGTGGCACTGCGAGTATCACACTAATGTCACTGATGCAGATACTGTGCATGCGACCACACTGTTCCCATGTCAGTCAGCCATCTTCAACATTTTCAGTCTCGTCAGATTATTTTTAAATAAAAGATACTGCGTGAAAGATGAAATATCAACATTCCTCTTTTCCAGCTGGAAAACAACCAAAGTGTGGATGAGCTGGACTGATTTGACCGACAGCTCAGAGAGGAACAACAAGCATCTGTTTTACTTTTAGGTATTAGCATGGGAAAGGCCTATGTGTGTAGGTCTCTTTAGAGATTCCCACCTTCCTGTGACACCTCAGCCCACTCTGGTTTGGGGAACTCGTACTGGCCCATTCTGATCCTCCTCTTCATCCCCGGTGAGATTGCCTGACCCGTGTTGGAGTAAAACGGAGGAAAGCCGCACAGCCTGCAGAGACAAATTGTTTGAATGAATCCGTATGCTGAGTGCATCATACATATGTGCTCAACCCAACAACACACAGTACTCACAGGATGTACATGATGACGCCCAGAGACCACATGTCACATGACTTGTCATATTTCTCCGGACCTAAAACCTCAGGAGCTTATCAATGGACACACACACACACACACACACACACACACACACACACACACACACACACACACACACACACACACACACACACACACACACACACACACACACACACACACACACACACACACAAATTAAGTTTCTACAGTATGGCAAAAATGACTCATACATATATAACTGAACCATAGGATATGACACTTTATTCCAGATCTTTCTACAAACACTCGATCTATATAATCACCGGTCAATAACATAAAGCAACGTACCCACGTAGTACGGTGTATAACAGGGGGTCTGGAGTGGATTGTGCAGCGTGGTCTCCTTAGCGAAGCCAAAGTCTGTCAGTTTGAGGACCGCGTTTTTCTGTTTAGTTGTGTACAGCAGGTTCTCTGGCTGGAGAGAAGAGGAAAAGACATGTCAACGTTTCCTGATCATATTCACTGTGATTGAGGTGCGTGATCTCTATCTCTGTGCACCTTTAGGTCTCTGTGTGCGATGTTAAAGTCATGGAGAAACTGGATGGCCGTGCTCATGTCCCTCATGATCTCAGATGCCTCTGGGAAGAAAAGAGGAAGAAACACAATCTCTCAAACCAGAAGCAATTCCAATATCGCACAACAGGAGAAACAAGCTTTTAATTTTGGCCCCTTATTTAACTTTCCTGTATGAATGTTAAAAAATGGGGGATTCATTGTGCATTCTTCCTCTCTGACATGTTGTGATGTGAGCAGAATCCATCCCTCTATCTGTCCTCACCTTTCTCAGTGAAGGCCTGGTCTCCTCTGGCCTGGATTCGGCTGAACAGCTCTCCTCCCTCCATACTGGAGACAAAATAGTGAGCTTAGAAAATCAGAGCCACAACAAAGCATCACAGTTACAGTATGACAGGGAAACCTCACAGCTGTGGAATAGACTGAAAACAGATATTAGATGATACAACCATAGACATTAAGCTTAATGTAAATTCAATCTCTGTCCCATTCATTCACAATTCAACTCTTCCCTCCTCTTCTTATCAGCTGACTTGTGGGTGTTTACAGTAATCCAATCAGATTTTGCCATGACCTCACTCACTCATGATTGGCCTAATGTCATTGCTGCCAAAATTTGAATCTCCTCTTCTCTCGCTGTAAGCTTTCATTTCAGTGATTCACTGTGACCTCAGTCACCTCCGGTCTCCGTGTCTGAGAACGTTCTCTACATCCCTTCAACCACCACCAGTGTCTAGTCCCTGGACGGGTCTCCTATACTACACACAACCATGCCCTTTTTTAACCTTGATGACATCTGACGGGTCGAAACGCGAAATAGTATAATTTATTTAACACATCAAATTTTCCTCTTGTTGTGCATGGTAAAAATTTAAAAATTTTCAATTGATGTCTTGCCTGATTGAAAAGACACAATGTTACTCACATAGACTGGCAACTAACAACAGGTTTGACAAACCAAAATAAATACTGGTTAATAAGAAGTTCTGTTAGAGCTTCAAATTTCAAAGTGCTTTGCAGAAACCTTTCAGTTGCTGTCAAATGGAAATCAAAAGTGAAACTGAAATTCTAAAAATACTAAGTGTGAGTCGTCTTTACACAAAGAAAAAGAGGAAGATGAAAGTACGGATCTAACTCCAAAATAACCTGTAGGATTTATATGAAATGACAACACAGTAGTTCGAACAACCTCTATCAGCAATATGACGTCTATCTGTCTCCTCTGCCTTCTCATTCATTTATGTTTGTTTGCAACACAATAAATTAACTCAATAACAATATGAATATACAATATATAAGTGTTTTTTATTCTAAATTCCTCTCGTAAATTTAGCTATTTTGATCAAATCCTACCTGACACCAGCAATGATGTCTGTTTCAGAATCACATGTTTGATTTTCCCTCTCCCTCATTTTAACAAGAACACATCAAATAGTTGTCTGAAAGTCCCATCCAACCCCCACACTCACCACTCACTGTGACATGGATGTGGTTTAATGTGAATAAAGTAAGAACGGACTTTTTGTGGTCTGTGAGTAAACAGATGAACAGAGATTGGAGGCAGACACACACACACACACACACACACACACACACACACACACACACACACACACACACACACACACACACACACACACACACACACACACACACACACCCACGCACACACTCATACACACAAAGTCACCACACATAGTACAAAACAAATGGTTTCTGTGTAATAAATGTGACGATGAGAATTATTTAGTCACTGTTTAAAATTCCCATGAAGAGAAGACAGTGACGTATCTCTGTTGTCGAGTTTCTCTGAATTATTGTGTTTTTCCCCTTTAACAAGTTGAGATGAGGAGCAATAAAAGGTCCAGAGTTCAACTACGTGTTTGTACGTCAAAGCACGCACTAACCCCAACCCTGGACTTAACCTGACTCTAACCTGAACCCTGAAATCAAACCTTACCACTTGGTCAGCCCTGTGAGGTTGAGGGGACAGGAAAGAGCAAAATCTCCTCACATCATCACAAATATTTGTCCACACAACCACAGAAAGACATGTATACACACACACACACACACACACACACACACACACACACACACACACACACACACTTTGTCAGTTATGACCTTTAACACAGAGGAAAGTTCTGTCCTCTGTGGCACAGACTTTATATTTTGTGTAACATGTTTGTGTATATTGGAATTATTATAGAGATATATTTTATTGAGAGGTAATTGTACTACATCATCTCTGGGTTATTATGCTTAGATGAGCTTTAATCTGACCCGTCACTGGGCTTGTGACAAAAAATTATTTTAAATCCACTGTTCAAGTTTTATGTTTCAATGATTTGATAAGACACGGGGGGAATCAATTTCATCTGAAAACCAACACAAAATATCAACTCGAGAAATATACAAAGGAACATGGTTACTAAGGAGAATGTTCAGATCGGCCATGATGTGTGATCTGGTGTAATGTGAATCTTACCACTCCATGACGATGAGCAGGCATTTTTTCCCATGATGCATGTTTTCGTACAGGTTGAGGATGCGGACAATGTACGGCCCTCCTGACACTCGCCAGTGAAGCTCCACTTCTCGTCTGGCTTTGGGGCTGTCGTACAGAATCTGGACGCAGAGACGCAGAAAGAGCGATGAATACATAACCAATTTGTGATTTATAGAAAATATACTTCAAGTGTATGGCGGTATGCTCAATTAAACACCACTCAAATATTATTGTTCGTTCACTTTTGGTGGAATAGCGTTATGTTTTATCAATTGTCATCCAGAGCATGGATCACAGAATTCATAATGGAATTATAGGACATTTTGAAGACAAATTAAGTTTCATTAATTGTAAATGTCAATTAAAGCTGTAATGATTATTCAATGAATCCACTTGACAGAAAACTTAAAAATACTGTCAGCTATTTTGATATAATCACTTATAAAATATAGTTACATTTTGGACTGCTGGTGGGACAGATAAGACAATTGCATACTGTTCATACTGCGTGCCTTCACAGTACGGTCCGGATCAATTTTAACCCGGGCCAAGAATTCCCTCAGAATAAGTCTCTATACCGAATTCTGAACTACAGATCTTTTTAGAATGTATAAATAGCCTATCTGACAGTAATACATGGATGATTGTTCCTTAATTAATGTTTCAAAGAGCAGGGAGAGTGTATGTTTTAGGTTTTACACCCATCGTTTTTGGAGAAAAATATCTACAATCACACAATATCATGTCCTGGGTTAGGGTTAACAGCCATAATGATTTGAATATATTTTATTGAAAGTGAGAATGGCAAGAACATTCTGGAACTGTTGGGATTTATTATATAACCATGTATAACCATTATAACCGTTGGAACTGAGTCACTCAAATGACATTTTCCACTGACATCCTGCCTGCAACTTGACGTGGAAGTTAGGACCGACTGATTGTATTGTTTTTCGATATAAATGTCTTCATCAAAGGGGCTGTAATCAGAGTTTCCCTCCATGTTGTCTTCCTGCTCTGACACATCCTCCTCCAAATCCCTATCTGCTTCCTCATCTTGGAAGATCCGACCATGGGCCTCTTGCACAGTTTGTCTTGCTGCCATAACCTCACTGAAAAGGCAGCTCACTTACTTTTATCATCTTGTCATCATCATTTGACCCGAACAACCTCAATGTACAAAGATTTGTAGCACCTGTACAAAAGTATAACATTTAAAAATATTCAAATTTTTGTGTATTTTGGGTCACTTTAGTAACTTTAATAACTTTCAAATTTCAGACTAAAATAATGACCTTTAGGGTATTTTTACTCCTGACAAATGTCAAGACGGGTCAAATTTGGGTTCATGATGCACACTAATATTAACGTTTTCCGATATTAAATAGTAGAAAGAATTACTACATAAATTAAGAAAATAATCTGTTGATTCATCAAAAATGAAAATGATTGTTCGCAGTCTTAAGGTCAATATTAGAAAACAAGATATTAATGAATACTATTAATAATTTCAGCTATATCACCAAGACTTATAGAGCATCTCACTTCTACATCATCATGTCGGACATTACACTAATTTACAGTTCATACTTTTTTGTTACCCATGTCATCAATATACTTAAATACATTTTGTGTTTTTTGTTTGTAAAGTGTGTCTTTTTAATAAACAATAAAAAATAAATAAGTATAAAAACAAAATCACAAGAGATATTTCTGAAGAACATGCATGTGCTCACACCTTAAGTTTATACCTTATGACCATCAGAGTATCTCAAAGGGACTGAATCAAGTATCAAGAGAGGCAGTATAATTAGTGACAGAAGTCTTGGTCAGAAGAAGAATCAAAATCAACTTGATTCACACTGCTTATCTTTGTTAACTAAGATTAAAGTCATAAAACCAAAAACCTCCTGGCAGCATTAAGCTCTGAGCTAACACGACTTCCATTGGTCAGTTTGACTAAGATCAGCTGTCAGCTATCACATATAGTGACAGTGAAGCTGAGGAGGGACAATGCAGTGTCAATCAATAAAAGTCATAAATCTGGGTTCAAGCCTGAACTCTCCTGACTCTATGTTCACCGCTGATCCAACACAACCCACAGGAAAATACATCACACATATTCCAAAGGAGGTTTCCTCAAAACTAAAGATTTTAGAGATAACATCAGGAGTAGTTGAGCTATTTGTTGTTAAAATTAGAAGGTGATCTGTAAACTGACGAGGCAAAGTTAAAAATAGATTTGGCTTGCAATTTTTATGTATGAAGAACTCGTATAAGCGCCAACAACAATCTGAGCGCCATCTAATCAATGCTAAAAATTGGAAAGATATGAAGTTGAAATCAAATACAGAAAAGTTCGGTCCTTATGGACAAGGGCGTTTTAGGAAAAGCACTGTACACCTGTGTGAACCAGTCTGTCTTATGGAAGCTGGAAGTTGTGTCCAATTAAACTACTTCACTTATCAAAACACTGCAGTGACAACAACAATAAAACCCAGCTCGAACTAAAGCTTTGTGTTTGTTTGCTCATCACCCGAGGACAGGACCCTGACCATGGAAAAGTGCTAACCACTGAGCCCCACACAGGAGTACTGTATTTCAGATACTCACTTTTATCTAATACCACATAAATATGGGTAAATATTGGCCACAAAACAGGATGTGTGTTTGACATAAGGCCGATGATACACACAAGTTGTCATAGGTCAACTTTGGGGACATTACACACATACGTCGTTTCCTGGAGACTCACCCTAACTCGAACCACTGACCCAAAATCAATCTTTTCTTTCAACTGGGGACATGGTTTATGTCCCTAGTTGGACAAGCCGTCCCCAAAGGAGAGCCAGTGACGACACACAGCAGGTGGCAGACCTTGACATAGCACATGTTTTCAGTCAGTGTGTATTTCTGGACGTGACAGTGATGAAGTGATCTCCTGCTGTTCACAAGGCCAGTCTGCTGGAGCCATCCTGGACTACACAACACACAGAGAGGCTGACTGACTCATTGATGCATGACACACACACACACACACACACACACACACACACACACACACACACACACACACACACACACACACACACACACACACACACACACACACACACACACACACACACACACACACACACACACACACACACACACACACACACACATCTGTATTGTGTAGCAGGTGCCTTGACTGATCCAAGTTGTTATTCGAGAAAAAAACTTCAGATTCAGTTGTTCGTGTGGAAATGAAATTACTTTTGTGTTTCCAGGAAGCTCCAAGTGTCAGAAATAACTCCTCCAAACTGTACTGACGTGTTTCACTCACTAATGATAAAGAGGAAGTGAGGAATTCAGAGAACAACAGGGTGTTGAAAGTAGAAGTTGAGGGTTTCCGGTGACTGACTCTTCTGATCTGCTTCTACGTGTGTCCTATATTATTCAGCGTCTTCCACTGAACTCGGTGGGCAGGTTTGTTTCTGATCCGCCGTTTATAGCTTTATGGCTTTAATCAGAGCAGACGGCATGTGAGCCGGCTCCCTTCATTTCCTGAAGTGAAATTGAATTGGCCGTAATAAAAGGAGACTGTGTGGATTGAACACACATATAAAACACAAATGGGGAAGATGGAGAGATGATTGTGTGAATGATGCGTTTAGTTAATCTGATGGACTTTGGATTCTTATGTGAGGCCACATCATGGAGACTGAATGCACGCTAATGGATTACCTGATCTAAACCAATCAACCTCCCCCCAACACTGCTCCAAACCAATCAGATCTCTGTCCATAGAGGCTGCAACACACACACACACACACACACACACACTCATCTGATAATGTGCTCAGTTTAACAGCACATGACCTCTCAGCAGAATCACTCTCTGCTCATACATCAAAGTGGTCTAGTTAATCAATAATAGAAATTATAGCAACTTAATAAAAACACCAACATATCACTGCTCCTTTTGAGAATCTGATTTATAAGCAGACAAAGAATCTACAGCCATACTAGCAGCTCTGGCAAAGCTTGCAGCTAAATGCTAGTGCCAGCAGGCGAACAGGCGAACAGGCTCACAGTGACCAAATGTTAACTATGTCAGTTCAGCTCGTCGGCATGCTAGCATTGTTATCGCTATTAGAGCGGACGTACAGCTTAAGCTAATGTCATTAGTTCTGCAGATATGTGATTATAATCTAAATTAGAAATTCAAATTTTAACCTAATGAACAGGTAAAAGATTGCCATGGTAACAATTCATTACTGGACATTAATTTAACACCATTAGCTGTCGAGATATTTCATGTCAAAATTCAGGTTGTTAATTATCTCAGTAGGATTCATCCCCTGGGCTCCATAAGTGTCTGTATATACCTCCGATAGATGTTAAGATATTTCAGTGGTGGACCAATCAACAGTGCTCTCCCCTGTAGAGCCATGCTGTGAGCGTACATTTATATGATACGCATGTTTACTTATATACTAACTAATATAAAAAATGTTGACTTAAAATACGTATATTCGTCTGCAAGGTGTCTTCTAATAAAAATAATAACAAAAGAGTTTGATGCAGCCTGGGGTCATGGGAGTTGTCTTCACCATGAAAATGTATGTGACACCACTCAGGCCCAAATCATGTTCACAGATGAGATGGTGTGTTTCATTCAAGTTCCGCAGCAAACGTCATTGAATAATCGTGATTCAATACGAGGGACCAATAAAGACAGTGGAAGGAAAAACCAGCCGACTGGCTAACTGGCTGGCAGTGTGTTTCTCCTTCGTCATACGTTGTTTGCCACAGAAGCAGAGATGGGAAAAGCCCCAGGTAAAACGGATATGACTCAATTAAAAGGCGACCAAAATTAAACGTCCCATTAGCTCGAATCAAATTGGGGATTTCTCTGGGTTTGAACATTGTTGGATATACTTTGAATAATGTAAGTCCACAAGTCAACACAATATATAGGTCTTGCCATTTCTAGATATTTATGGGAGGAAGTGTTATAAATACTTGGCATATTTATCTTTACACAACACAAATATCAGAAACCCACCATCACACCTGATGCACCACAATCTTTAAAGTCAAGTGAGAAAACTTTTCCATGACCTCAACACACTGTAGTTAACACAAAACCTTGAGAGTGAAATTGTTACTGAACGTCCCCGCAGGACAATAAGAACATAAAAGGCTCTCCAGTGCTGTTTAAGCTGAACAGAGAGCAGGAGTGATTTATACCAACACAACTTTCAGCTCTTTTGAATACAACAGAGATCCTCAGCCACAAAGGTTGATGAGGTTAGAAATTAAGATCGGACCCACTCGTCCGAGACCACCTCCTCAAAGCTTCAGGACTGTGGCACGTTTCCTCGGTGCTACGCTCCAAGCAGATAATGGGCTTGAATTGCACAACAGCTGAGGCCTAAGAGTCATTGTAGACCTATAAGCCCCAAACCTCTGAGACTGATTAACTTGTTTAAAAGCACCGGCTGCCTGGAGCGAGCCTAAAAATCTCTTCCATGCAGGGTCAGACCAAACCACTCGGAACTATAAGGGCATTTTGGTCCCTGTGAGGAAACCCAGATGTGTCACTCTCATACCACTGGGCTGACCACAAAGGTGAACATACACAAACACAGTGAACGGAAAGTTTTAGCTTTGAGTGGAAGCCTTCTCACAGACCTTTAGCTTATCCACCAAACTTGAAGACACTTGAGAAGCTAAAATGGAACAATCGGCTGCCAATTTCATGCACGTAGTGGTATTAAGAAGTTATGGTGGATCTCGAGACAACTATCAAGCACAACCAGGTTCTCAGGGCCCACCTCTCCTCCCTGGACTAATCAGTCAGATCCCAGTTAAAAGAAACCTAACGGCTGTAACTGAATCACATTAAACGGATGGCTCGCCTCCAGCTCGGCTGCAAAGTGGATTAAACCTATATCCATTTATAACGTTTAGCGCTCAGAGCAACACTTAATTAAAATGACAGTGGTTAAATCCCCACACACCCCCACCCCTCCAAATCAAACACTCTCGGTTATTTCTCTCTGCTTTCTATTTGCCTTCAGATAAAAATGAAGCAACAATACTTTGTCTTGAAAAAAATCTTTAAAGAACTCAAAAAGCCGTCACCTGGTCCAGTGAAATCTGATTTACACACAGACCAACAAAGATGCCAGTAAAAGGCACTTAAGCCACTGAACTGTGATGTCATGAGTGCAGTGGGTTTGTGGAGGTTTCTCTCACAGATGGGATCACCATGACCCACCCACCGTTTGTCAGGCACCAGGTGCTGCTGTTATGGATGCAGTCAGAAGTCACAGGGTTTCACAGAGAAGCATTTTCACAAAATAAATTCGGACAAACAAACGTTTCTTACACAAGTCGTTGTGTCGTGTGGTAGCGCATCGCTAAAGCTCATGTTTTCTCTGGCATAAGAAAAACAGCCGTAAGATTTTTCACCAACATTATTGTTTTCTCTGAGCTGTCATGTGATGAAGTACGTGATTGTTTTCCCTCTCTGACATGATGCAATCTAGCCTCCTCGACCTCTTTGCCCCTTCATCTTTTCTCTGTGACTTCCTTTGGTCTCATGCACTTTAGCTCTCTTTCTCTTCTTGCGTCATGTCTTCCTATCCCAGGGTCCACAGCTCTGCCTGTGACACTGCTGCCGGGTTTGTCACCTCAGCTCCAGATGGATTACTGTAAACCAGTAAATCTCTCTCGGCCTGTAGCCCAGTGGTGACAGGTGACAGCCATGATGACCCGCACGTGCACACTTGCCTGCGTGTGTGTGTGTGTGTGTGTGTGTGTGTGTGTGTGTGAGAAGGTGAGTTTCGACTATTCCCAGCATAAGGTGTCACCCTCCAAATCTGTGAGATAGTGTAGCATGTCACCGGATGGGCAGCCACGCAACCCGTAACATTCTTGTGAACTTCCGAGAAGCACAGCTGGCATTCAGCACGCTCACATGAGAAACACGGTGAGAAGCGGGCACACACACAGCCAGATACATGCGCCCGAGTACCAGTCAGAAATACACACACATGAACATTCGGTTCTAGTGTTGAGTCTGTGACACAAATCACACCTCAACAAAGGTCAAAGTTCTCAAAGATGGCAACGTTTCCAACTCTTAAAGGGATAGTTCACTGAAAAATGAAAAAAATCACTTATTATCTACTCACCACTATGCCGATGGAGAGGTGGGTGAAGTGTTTGAGTAGGAAGATATCTGAGGACGTTTAGGCTAAAAACATGATGTAAATGACCTTGTTTCGAGTCGAATATGAATGTCGGGCCTTGCGGACACTTGGATGACACCACACGAGCCGTATGGAGACATGTGAAGTTTTACTATTGTTTTACTATTGTTTTATTACGTCTGAAGTGTATGTCGCCATTGACTTAAATTGTATCGGATTCGGCTGCTACAAAGTTTACCCGAGAATCCCAAAGTGTTTTGTTAAACACTTCACCCACCCCTCCATCGGCATAGTGGTGAATGAGTGAATTTTCATTTTTGGGTGAACAATCCCTTTAATAACAAAAGCCAATAGCCTTTTTGTACTGATCTTAATATTTAGAACCCCTCATATGTAACTTTAAACTGTTACAATCCAAAGTAACACTGGTGATCTAAATTTAAACAGTATCAGTAATGTGATTAGAAAAGTCTGATCATTTGGGGAAATGATCCACAGCCGTAACTGCACTATGAGAGAAGAACTCAGCTTGAGTCGGTCAGTCTACTACCGCGTTATGAACAGGCTGTGTGTGAAGTGTCAGGTGACTCCACTACCTTCAGAGCGCACTTCTGTCCGGTCTTCTTGTTGGAGCACTCCAGCACTTTGCCATTGATCCCTAAACCCAGGACCTGAGTGGAGATTTTGTAATCGTCCGTCACTGCGTGGCGCTTTATCTCCAGTTTGGGGTGGCCGGGCAGGGGGAAGAGCGTGGACTCGGTGCCCGGGTCCGTCCTGCCGGCAGCGGACAGCTCCGGCTGCTGCTGCGGGTGTTCGGGCTCGTCGGCCGGGGAGTCCGCCTCTGCCTCGGCAATCGGCGCTTGAATCGGTTTCTCCGGTTGTTCCTTTCCGTTTCCATTCTGCAGCATGGCTGGTCTCACCGGCGTGTGGTCACCGGCCGAGTTCGGGAAGTGAACGCGGTGAGTGATTCACCAAAGTGAGGCGATGACTCCAGACAGCTGCGTAAAGCGGAGGGATCCTCTGGTGCGTCCGGGCGCCGGAGCCCCTGTACCTCCACTCAGTAAATCCCACACTGGTTTATAAAGTCAGGCTTTTCAAACTATCTGTACAACACACACTTCATTCGCAGCGAGACTACACGTGGATTAATATTTCCCTATTGCGCTGTCAACGTTACTGTCCAGAGAAACCCAGATAATCCCGCTGATCAGAATGAGAGAAAGTAAACTCCAGTCAGAGAGATGTCTGCTCGCTGTGGGGATGATGGTCTGAGTCCTTCTGGAGGATTCACATGGCCACTCACTGTCACTTTTCGTACAAGCACCACCCTCCTTCAGTCAAGTCATTTCTCTCAAATGGACCCGTGGGGCCGCCTTAAAGGAGCAGACCGTGTATGTGCAGCAGTTCAGTGTTCAGAGGAGAAGGAGAGGGGGGGGGGGTCTCAGCTGGAGAGAGTGAAGGGGGAGAGTAGATCTTATTCTAGTCCTAAAGAGTTACTTAACTTTACCTTAAAAAAGACTGAAACAGATTTTCAGCAAAGCAATAGAAGATAAACTCGAATTTCACTCAGCAGAGAGCAAACCTCTGCCGAGGGTCAGCAGCACCCTCACGAAGCCACATTTAAAGTCACTATATCTGGATGTTTATTTGGATCTACACCAAATTGCACACACTCATAAATATCAGTCCCATTAACATTGTCTGTTTTTTGATCACAATAGTTCTTTTATTTCAAAAATGTTTCTCTAAGAAATCAAGGAAAATGTCAACAAAATTCCTTATAGCATGATGCAAGATAAAGTGATAAAAAAAATTCCTCGAAAAATGTCATGAATTCTTCCTTGAGTCATGCCCCACCCCTCCACAGAATTTCACAAAAATCAGTTGAGTAGTGTTTGCGTAATCCTGCTAAACACATAAATAAACAGACGCAGATGTAATCATCACCTCGTTGGCAGAGGTAATGAAAATATTACATTAGTATTGAATAGTCAAAAACTGTGTATTACACAAACAAAATTGTTGTTAACATAAAGAAAGCATCTGCATTTGTGTTTGTGTTTGTGTGGGTGTGTGTTTGTGTTCAGTAGTCCAGTGCACATATGAGGGCGACTCCCCGTTTGATCCAGTGTCTCTGAATTTGATCTGTAGGCAGCTCCACTGAGATCACGTAGTTGGTGGAATGGCCGGTGGTGGAGAGCGTCCCTACAAAAGCACAAAGAGCAGTTCAGTGACATAAAGAAGGTATGAAAGCAGTTTGTACTTTTCCTTGCCTGTGCTTGCGTGTTTCTCACGTGCCAGCACAAGGTGTTGGCTGTGTGGTGCGAGTGGAAAATACAGTGCTGCATTTTCAGACGCCTTCGTGAAACGGGATACTAACTGGAGTCTATTTTTGGGTGAGTAATAAAACCACCAAAAGGAGATGCACACAAACACTCCAGCGAGTGGACACCAACACAGAATCACACCGACAGAGTTCCTAACCTGAGCAGCAGATCCACAGACATGGGTGAAAACTAACGTTTGCTTTTTTAAACTAAGCTTGTTGTAATATAGATGAATCCAGACTTGCTGCGATGCTGTGTGCACAGACTTCTTCTGGAGTTTTACAAGTGTACTTAAGCAACTGGACTTGCTTGTGTTGTCAGTTGCCTATACACTTGTGTTACTCATGAAGATACCATGACCTTAATGACTGAGAATCTTTACAGATTTGCGTACTGACCGGCACGTGTCAGCGTCTTGTAGATGGGACAGATGTAGACCCCGGAGGTCGGAGGTTTGCGGTTGGGTTTGGGTTTCATCCAGATGACAACCATTTTTGTGTGGAGCTCCTTGGGCCTGGACTCTGTGAGCTGAACTGCCTCGCTGTCCCAGCGGGCGCCGTCCAGGAAAAGGCCGTGGATGTAGCAGCCAGCATTTGGTTTCTCTGTTATCTCTGACACTGACTTCAATATTATCTGTGGGCAGAGGGATTACATTGTGTTGTAACATTATACTTGATATAAGTTAGTATATTTTCACTGTGAAATACAAATATTGGCAGTAACATATACTGCCAGACACACTGGCTTACTGTCTGACCTCAAAATCAAAACCAATTGTGTCGATGGAGGCGCCGCAGCGGCGGGCGTAATTCTGGAGGGTTCCGGTGAGAAAAGCCTGAGGGAAAAAAAAGCCACTAATCCAGAAGACAGGTGGAATGCCATCAGAGATCCACGTCTGCAGGAAGGCGATCCTCTGAAGCAGGTCTGACACCCAAGAGGCCAGAGGCTTCAGAGAGGGGTAGGCCTGGAGGGACGGAGACACACAGCCAATCAAAAAGGTGTTCTTAGAAAGCGGAGCCTAAAATTATTAGAGCACTAAACAATGAATGTGATG
This sequence comes from Hippoglossus hippoglossus, assembly GCF_009819705.1. Lineage (NCBI taxonomy): Eukaryota > Metazoa > Chordata > Actinopteri > Pleuronectiformes > Pleuronectidae > Hippoglossus > Hippoglossus hippoglossus. The sequence continues at coordinate 22,550,594 of NC_047155.1, read as the reverse complement.
TCTTTGTCAGATTTGGCGAGAAATCAGAATATCAGTTTGAGTCAGGGTTTCTCTTTAAAAATCGCAGGAAGAGCCACACTGTCAACGGTACGATGGGATATTACATATTGAAGAAATAAATATTCAGAGATTTCTGAAATAAGATTACAATAATACGAGTTAAAGTCGGAATTGAGAAGAAAGAGATAATATTAAAAGAACAAAGTTGATATGAACATTTTGTGATGAATTTTCTTTTAATGAACCTTTACCATATGACTGTGTTGTGTGCAGTTTGCTCCACAACAGAGGGTTTCACAGAGGTTGAGACACGGTGTCTGACCACTGGCTCCTGCTAGCGATAGGAAAGGTCAGAAGGATAATAATGGAAGTGAGTTTGTCTTACCTTGGCCGTCCACATGTTGGGCACGTTGTTGTTGAACAGGCTGCTGGACATTAACTCCAGTTCTGATGACATCACCACTAAACCCTTCAGAGCCTTCACAATGTCACCAAGACTCTGACCGATGACCTCCAGCAGTTTGTTATATCTGAGAGACACAAAACAAACTCATGATTTAAACTGGCCTCATATCGGATTGTTGCCTCTGCCAAGGTGGTTTTCACTCCCGTCCATTTGTTTGTTTGTGGGTTTGTTTGTTAATTAGCAGGATTACGCAAAAACAACTGAAAAGATTTCTGGGAAATGTTGTGGAGGAGTGGGCAAGACCCAAGGAAGAACCCATTACATTTGTGTGGAGATCCATGAATTCTCTTCACAACATTTTCCTTGATTTCTCAGAGAATAATTCATGGATCTTGAATTGTATGAGTTTGTGCGATTTGGTGCAGATCCCCCCCCCAAACACAGGGAACTAGTGAATTCAAATGTGGTTTCATTAGAGGACTGTCGGGCCCTGTGGAGGGTAAACACTCTACCCAGTGCCATTCTACTTATTCATGGTTTCTACCCTTTGATAGTAATCTGTCCAGTAGGTTTTGCACAATCCTGCTAAATAACAGACATACAAACATGGACAAAAACACAACTTCCTTGGCGATGGTAAATATTTAAATTGAAATTATTATAAAGTTATTAGTCTCCAAATGGATTTCATAATAGTGAAATTAATTGTCCCTGACAATGTGATCCTTTACAGAGCACCAAAGAAAAGATGACTTAGAAAATAGTTTCAGAGATTTCTGTCATCCCAAACTCACTTTACAGGAGTTGCTGACAAGCTACAGCAGACACACGCACGCACGCACGCACGCACGCACGCACGCACGCACGCACGCACGCACACACGCACACACACACACACACACACACACCAGCAAAATGAAAAAGCTGTTATTACAGTGTGATAACAAAGACATGTAATTATGGTTACGAGCTGAGACTTATAAAGGCTACAATTTCAGCTTCAACTTGTCTCAAATAAAGACATTACACTACTAGTTTCACGTTTAATTGTTATTTTCTTAACCTGAGAATTGAAATAATAGTACATATACACTGGCAGAATCACAGATCTATTCTGGCTACTTGACCTCAGACTAAGCTGAACATTGTCAAAGAGGCTTTCAGTGAAGCACAGTTTCTTTCTCTGATCTCAAAGAATCCCAGATGTGTCCTCCTGCTAAATGAGCTTTTTATCAAAATATTTCAAATATGTGTGCATGGGATCCACTTACCAGATCCCAGTATGGCATGTTACTGTCATGAAAATATGTTTGTACCATTAAGAGTCATTATCGGAATTTAAATGTACATTTTGTATCTTAGGCTGCTGGGGGTCTCTCTATCAAAACAGTAACAAAAGACGAATTTCGATGATGTCTTAAAGTAATGGGTCAAGGGAGCTGTTGTCCTTACCACTGTTGCTGATGAAAATCGACATTTTTCTTGTCCTGCTTCTAAGTGTAAGATCAGATCAAATCTACTTTGTCACTGAGGGAATATTTGACTTGAGCAGCTACCGAGCAGAGTGAAATAAGGAGACATGCAGTGTGGTTTGCTGTGTGATCCCTATGTAAGGTTACCTGATGACCTCCTGGACAAGCACTGTGTTCATGGACTCTTCGTAGAGGACCGGGTATTTTTCCATCACTTCCTGGAGGCTGAAAGGCTGAGGGATCTTTTCAGCGATGCCCGCCACGATCTCCTTCACTATCTGCGGTACCAGAAATCACGAATGAAACATAACAGGTCTCAGCCAACAGTCAAGGCCTCGAGAGAGATTGTTGCAATTAAATCTATACTCATAACAACTTTATGCCCGACAGGCTACTCCACAGGTATCGGTCTGTGTATTCAGCTAATAATGTTAATAATGGTAAAAGTATCTGGTAACTAGGTATTTAATGAATACAATGTACACACTGATAACATGAGCATTGATAGAGACAGAAGAGCAAAGGAAATAAAATCAATCAATATCCGCACCTCCTCTGGAGTTTTTCCCCCGGCAGACACAGCTCGCGGCTGCAGACAGACTATGGCTTCCAGCAGGGCGAAGGTCTCATTCTGGGCAAAGCTGATGTTTGCGTTGTCATGGAGACCAAAGATCTCAGGTGTGTCGTTGATGGGCAAACCACGAAAGTATTCCAAGTAACCCTGGGATCAGAAAACAGGTCAAGTCACTCGCAGACACCAATTAGTCATCATTTAGTTTGCTAGCCACGGGGTTCGATGTATATGTGACGTTTTAAAACATTATTTTTAATCTTATTAACCTGCCTGGACTCAACGCGTACAGCGTCTCCTCCCGTGTGACTGCAGATGTTTGTAATTATCTTTTTTCCAACATGACATATACTTACAGTCTCACATCTTACATTTCCATGTTTTGTGAGCAGCAGCAGGAACAGAGAGAAAGGTTTTTGTTATTGTGAACTCCTCAGAGAAAAAATGAAGAAAACTAAAACTAATCTAATCTAAAACTCGTTTTTTTCTAATTTGTCTTTTTTTGTTTTAAACAGAAATATAAACAGGGGACGAATAAGTGACAGTTTCTTTTGATCGAAATGTGAACTTGCAATTCAAATTTTATTTTGCTTTTTGATAAACCCCTTGAATGTAGTTCATAAATATTGCTGAGGCTGTTTCAGCTTATTAAAACATTATCTTCTTATCGTAATAGTATGTTTTAGCTCATATCATGTGTCATTAATGACTGCCTTGTATCACATGAGGTTTGTAAACCAACAGATGTAGTCAAAGGTCAATACACTGATCTTATCATGACTTCTTGAAGGCTGTCTACATTCCGATGGCTTACCTTGAGATCCAGACCTGTGTCTATCTGCTGGTAGACTCCAGACGAGGAGTAGGCATGATTATCACAGAGAACAGCAGGACAATAGAAATCCTCCAACACACTGAGCAGACATCGTCTGTCCCAATCATCTGTCACACGGCCGCCATAATTGATCTCGCCTGCAGTGTATTTCAGCACCTGGACAGGTGGAGCACAAGAAGGGGGGCAGAGAGATGAACACACATTATCTGATTGGAAAAAAAACTTGTTTCTTATTAAATGCCCTGTTTATTTTATCTCTAAGCTTATATCTTATCCATCCATAATGATACAAAAAAACACAGTAACACATAAAATGGAAAATGGTGGCTTTAAAACAAATATTTATGAACAAGTAGTTGAACATAGAAACCAGCCTTCTCTCCCCCACCTTGTATGGGATGTCCTGGTACTCGTCCAGGAACATTTTGAGTTGGCTGATGCAGATGTTCAAGTCTCCGTCTGTGAACTCGTAGGGAATGTTGAAGCCCAAAGAGCCAAACTTCCTGCGCTCCAAAGCAATTCCATGGAACAGACACAGAGACAGGAGCAAAGACCTGAAGCTTGTTATCTGAGGAATAGAATGAGAAGCAAGGAGAGGATTAAGTTGGAAATAACTCTGCTCTTCAAAGGAAAGTATCATTCAAATGTACAACAAGACGCTACTAAAGTAGAAAATAACACTGATCAAAAGAGGCAGATTTTCTATTCCAAAGTAAATGATAAGGAGATGGGAGGGTGACTGGGTGGGAGACAGACCTTGGTGGAAGAGGTGATAAAATCATTCGTTAGCCTCAGGTAGGTTTTCTGTAGGTTGGCCTTGATGCCTCTGGGAGGCTCGATGGTCATCTTGGAACCATTTTGGAGAATGGACACTGGGAACTTGTTGCTGGGAAGACTTGTGAGCCACAGACGGAAGTCCTTGTGCACCTACGGAGAAGATTGGACATTTGATGTTCATTAGCGTGTGGATTACTGACCCGAGCCCCTCCGGACTGGGTTCGGACAAAACTTTGAAATTATATTCTGGTTCGAGTCGGGTCATGTTGGCTGAGCTGATTTTATACACTGCACATAAGGAAAATAAGAAACACAACAAACAGCAGCTTACATTAACTGCATCGGGTTCAGACACAAAAAACACAATGCCTGGTGGGTTTGGGTTAATTGGGCTCGGTTAGTTTTCTCTTTGATTCGGACAGAAAAATGTGGTGCGAATCGGAAACAAGTGCCAATTAGGAGGAAAGGAGGAAATTGAAACCATCTAATTCGTAGGTACGCGGTGCGGTTTAAGTCAACACACTGAGTCTGTTTTTTTGTGTTTGTATGTGTATGCCCATGCTCTTTTTTGTGTGTGCGTATTTTCTGACCTTTACTGGGTTGATGTTTTCGATGAGTCTATCCAGCCCCGGCATCCAGCTGGGTGCCAGGTGACAGTTCTGGAAAAAGACCCAGTGACCTCTTTCCATGGCAGCGTGCATCATAATCTCAGCCCAGGGGCCCTGCATTACACGTTCAGCAGCAGAGGAAAGGCAGATGTGGAGTCAACAACAACAAGAGTTGGCTCAAAAGCAGTCGGGTTAACATGAGGTTTCCAACATTTACATTTCCTAAAAATCGACATGGTCGCACAATTACAGGAAACGTTCAGGAAGGCGTCAGAGCTCTCAGTTCAATGAAGACAGAAACCGAGGACAGGATGTTGCAACAGTTTAGCACTCTCCAGAATTCTAACTCACATAATTACAACTAATGTGATAAACAGATGCTGATACCTACTAAACAGCCACGGGGGCAGTATATTGCTGGGAGAATGTTTGGCTGGTTACAATGAGCCTGTATTTATCCTAAACCCTACACATGAGGTCATATCATTGTTTTGAGAGGTCAATTGCTGCGTTTGGAAAGTGTACAGAGAGAGTATCTGACCTGGCCCTGGCCCAGAGAGATGGCACTCATTTTCTTGGAGAACTGCATGACGTCAGCAAATTTGTAGAGGTCGGCAGCGGGGTCGGTGCCAGGGGAGAGGACAAAGATGAGTGGAGTGCAGGTGGACGACTCTTTGAACACCACAGACAGGTCTGACGCCTGTGGAGAGACAGAGAGAGAAGGACTAATAAGCCTTAAATACTGCTGCCACATACAAGAGAGCAAAAGTTCATTCTATACTGCAAACATTAAAGATTGTTTGCACTGCTGCTGACCCAGCCAAAACAAATGGAGCAGTAATTACTGCATTAATGTTTCCACACTTTTAAATCACAGTGATAAGAATATCTCTGTGTCACTACATGAATATTGTTTTTAACATGAGCATAAAGGCAAAAAGGGAGAACAGGAGGGCAGCTTCTCGACCTGAGGTTCTATGAAGCGCTGTCCCAACTGAGCTGAGACAAAGTCCTGCAGGCCTTGAATGAGGCGATCCGACCTCAAGCAGCGCAGGATCAACAGCTTCTGGAAAGAGTCCAGCTCCCTGTCCCACTCCTCTGGGAGGGCCTCTCTGTAGGCAAACATAACCACACCTTGTTAAATGGGCTGTGGCAGCTTCTGCACAATATAAATGAAGGGGAAGTGTGTTTTTGTGAACAAAAGAGGTTATTAAATGTTTGCCTGTGAGGCTGGCTGCTGTCAAAAATCCTCTTGAAGCCCTGCAGATGTTCGGGGAAGCTCTCTGCGAGTTTGCTGAAGCTGTCCAGAGCGCTGAGGCTCAGGATGTCCTGCCAGGCGCGCTCCGACAGCCAGCTCACCGCTGGGTTGGTCAGCTCTTGCGCAGGCATCCCTCCAGACAGCAGGTAGCGCCACTCAGCCTGACACAGATTCATTAAGCGCACGAGTGTTAACTCAACTTGTGTATTTGAATTAGAAAGAGAATATTAAGGAGACCAGCAAACAGACAGTAAGAAGCTACAAACTCCTCTGTTGCTCACCATGTCGATTTTGTTTTCATTCATCATGATGCGAGTGCACAGGAGGAAGGCGAACATAAGTTTGTGCTTCTCAAACAAACTGCGACACACGTTGCTGTACAGGCTGAAGGTGAAAAACTCATTGATGTTGACAATTCTCATCTTCACTGTGTCTGCGAGAGGAAAAGTCCAGAAAAGAGTCGTTAGCAACAAAAATATATATTTTTTAAAAATCTGGTTTCAGTGTCATGAATTAGATTACATCTGCACAGGCACAATTCTCAGTATACAACCAGAGAGAGCATATTTTACTGTGTGATTTATTTCTACCTGCTCTCTCAGAGTTGGCAATGCTTGTCATGAAGATGCCAAGGAACCACTCCAGAGAGTACTGGTACATGGGGTCAACACTGGACAGGTCCGATACACAGAAGAAGAGGATCTGCGAGCGCACAGCCACTGGCACATACTCCAGACGGGTGGCATCAATGTCCACTTCTGTCTTTTCTGCTGCCATCACTTTTGCCTGCCAGTAAAATCAGCTTGTATTACTAGTAGAAAATCAATGGTAGCTTATGCGTTGAATGACACATCACTTGAAGAATCATATATGAGGTTTTACAAGGAGTTGTTCAAGAGAAGAAAAAACTGCTCTGGACTGTCTGACCTGGATTTCTCCAGCCTTGATCTTGGAAGCCTCCAGCACTTGGATGAGCTCCTCGTTGTCCACAGGGTTTCCCTCTGTGGAGCTGAGCCGGTGCAGGATCTCATCCTCAATTTCTTTCAGCTCCTGTTTCATCTTAGCGTTGCTGATGATGAGCTGGTTTTTAGCCTCCTCCAGGTCTGGACGCTCCTCAGCCACGACCTGGCCCAGCAACTGGTCCTCTAGACCACTGGATACACACAGAACACCCTTTTACATAAACACTTACAGTCAGGCTGAGAGTGGGTGGTCAGTAACATTAACTTACATTACCATTGATAAAAATACTAACCCCTTATTGCATGCTTACCTCTCACTCTCCAGTTGTACATTGAAGATATTTGAAAAACATTGAATCATATCTAGAACAGTTCTGTGTATATGCTTTATACGTCTGTTATCTACACATCTGGTTGTAGAGCAGAGTTGTGTAAAACAGTTTTCTGTTACCTGGGTGACAGGGTGAAATTGATTAGGGTGACTTTGGTAGAGATCTCTGGAGAGTAGTGTGGGTTTGGCAGCTTAGTGGTGATGTACATCTTGAAGTCTTCATGGTAAGGGACGACTGAATCTCCCAGTTTCAGCATCATGCTGCCTTGCTGCTTAAACGTCTGAGAGCCATAATGTAAGTTAAGCAGACCCATGTGTGGTGGATATTCAGACAACACTAGCTTACAAGTTATTTTCATTTGTAACAGATTTGTGTATACATACCTGTTGCAACAGGACAGGATCGAGAGCAGGATCCAGTTCCTCTCCTACGTTCTCCAGAAGGCAGGGTTTACCAAAGCGAATTGTGTTTTCAAGACTGCGTAGGAAATCCCGATCACTGAGCTTTATAACCTCTAACCCGTTGTCACGCTCCTGGGTAATAACAGGAAGCAAGTGTGGATGAGCAGTGAATCAAATATAACTGCAGCTAGTGACAAGCTTTTGAAGAAGTTGTAAGTGAGACTAAACTGTACTAGAACCTCTATTATATCTACATCTATAATATTGGTACTGGTCAACAATTACAATGGTAACTATACATGTGATGTGGAGAAAAATATAAAAATCTTGGTATTGGCTATTGTTTTGTCTTTTGTCTCATTGACACCTTCAGCAGCTGTGGTCAGATCAGAACAGGAAGAGAGCTCCCTCACCATGTTTTTGATCCACGTGTTGGCTTGTCCCTGAGGATCAATGAACAGAGCCCAGCGTAGAGAGTACTGAGTGATCACACCGTTCTCCACTGAGAGGTTATCCTTAGGCAAACCTGATATCTATGCTCACAGAAAAGACAAAATACAATGAAAATGTAAGTCAATGACTAAGAAAAATAAGGCAGTTTGCTGGTTTGATAATTAACAATGAAGATGTCTTAATAGGCCTTGACCCTGAAGGTCAGCTGACGACAGGTTGGATCTGACCTGCCAGGAGCGGATCTTGACTGGATCTGCTAGAGTGCTGATCAGGTTGGGTTCGTCAGTGTGTGGAACACTTAGTTCTTTGAAGCAATGCAGCCACTCATCTGCCATGGCTGCTCTGTATTCTCCCTAAACATAAAAACAATGAACCTTGATGCAAATTACGCAAACATGCTGCACTGATTGTACTGAAGTATTAAAGTTATGTTAAAATGTTGGTATGATTTTTAGTTTTGTCTACTGGAACAACAAAACGTCTTGAGTTACGACCAACTTACAGTGAAGGGTCCCAGGTACGCTATGTATCCTGCAGATAGAAGCACGTCGCCGGCTACATTTTCAACCATGTAATCCAGATGTTGCACCGTTTCCCTCCAGCGCACTTTTTCATCTGCCAGTCCGCCAATAAGCTGCAGAAAAACATGCATGTAGCCACTATGAATATTAAAGCAGGCAAATATATTGAAATATATTGATATAAAACACTATTCGTTATTGTTTAGCATTTTTTTGTTTTTGTTTTGTAAGAGCAAATACTGCTTGTTACAGAACGTGAATTTCTGTATTTGCTTTCTACTACAGTATAAAATAATTTCTTATGTGAGGTCCATAATATATCCAACCCCGCCACAAAGCTGTCACCCCTGTCCATTTTTTGATGGTTGGCTTGTCTGTTTTTAAGCAAGATTACACAAAAACTACTGGACAGATATCCACAAAATGTGGTGGAAGGATGTGGAATGGGTCAGACATTTCGTTTGATCCAGGTCAGCGGGCAGATCCAGGAATTTTTTCCTTCACTTTTTCCAACATTGTAAAATAGTAAGATGCTATAACATTTTCCTTTATTCCTCAGAGAATAATTTATGGATCTTGATGAAAAAAATTATACATGTTGAGCGTACTGTGTTAAATTATAGTTATATTATATCTACTACTATCATGAGTTAAATAATTGGTTTTTAGACATTTATTACATTCAAGCTCACTGGTTTAGGGTACTGATATTTCAAACTTTGGTCTACCACCTTTCTGCTCTCCTTCCTGAGCTGCTGTAACGCTAAATTAGGAAGTTTTGTCTTATCTTATCTTAACCCTCCTTCTGACCTTGTCTGCTCGGACGAGACGGGCCTCACACAGTTGATACTTGTTGTCCAGCTCGTCTTTCTTGGCCAGACATTTCTTGTACGTGGCCTGTAAAATGGCGATACCGCCCTCCACCTCTGCCAACTTTTCATTGGCATCATCCAGGATTATCTGGGTTTCTGCTAAGTCGTCCTGGGCCCCCTGGAGAGCTAGCTGCACAAACATTAAACATTTTCAATGTTTAGATCACACTCTTAAGTGAAGTGACATGAATTTAAATATATTGGTGTCACAAATAAGGTGACGGCTCAACAAGGACTTTTTACCCTTTTTGGTTCCACAGCCTTGGACACAAAGTGATATACATGCATGGCTCGCACCCACTGGCAAATGGACGTACAGGCCTTGGAAACCTTGGCAATTGAGGCTGGCTGGAAATCGTCATTATCTATGTAGGGCTGGACTAAAGTGATGACAGTATCTGGGATGTTGTCCTGCAGAAATGATTAGAGAGACAGGAAGCATCACATCAGTGTCAACACCTGAGACATAGAGAGCTATAAAGTCTACAAAAAAATCTGAATGAGGCAATAATCATGTTCTGTAGAGACTCTGTTAACATATACATACAGTGACAGCAGTAAATCCAAGTGCCTTACCTTATCATACTTGAACAGACTGTCCAGAAACTTGCCAGGGTCCTGTAATAGACCTTTTCCAGATTCCCAGTAGTCGTCGATCTTGGTGCCAGGCTTCTCTCCAGGTAACTTTTTAGGTTTGATGCCCTTCATAATGCACAACGCTTCCATAACCAGCCTCACCCCGTGGGGAGGTCGCTGCAATCCTCGTACCTATGGAAAAGATGTAGTCCCAAGAATCATTAAAATCAGTGCAGTGGTAATTGAAGACTATCTATTATCAATCCTTTTCAAAATCTCTGACCTCAGTGACATCAGTCTTATTGAGTGACTTGAGGCTGGTGAGAGCAGCATCCAGAGCTGGCAGAGCCTCGTCCAAATTTTTCTGAGCATCTGCTGCGATGGCGCCGGCAATACGAGCTTTCTCTGAAGCTTTTGCTTCCTCTGCCTGCACTGACTTCCGGGTCTCCTCTGCAACCACTGTGTCTTTCTGTCCACATAAAATGACAAACACAGGACACACAAAATGCAGAGGTTATACAGTTCAGTTAGGATTATCAAGAAAACCTGAACATTTGTATATGTACAGAGGGATGAGTATGTCAGCAGCACCCAGACCATTTAGCCCCCAACCCCAGAGACATGTGACACACCTTAACCCAGAAGTGGTTGAAGCACATTGATTTGAGCTAGTTAAAAAAAAAAGTCAAGTCTTACTTTCTGTTAGTGTGGTCACTAATCTGTCATAATCACCTTAGGGGTCATGTGGGGACATAGAATTCTATATTTGACTACATTTCTAATCTTTTGTTATAATTATGCCTAAAATATGATAAAAAAATGTTTTCTGGAAATCACCACCTGACCCCTATGTTGTTGTTTTGTGATCCTCCAGGAAGTTTAGTAACCACTGCAATATGTAAGTGTCATCAGTGCCAGGAGAATGCATGAAAAAGGTATATATTTAGTGTGTTGCTCAATTGCTTCTAACCCTGTAACCATTTCCTTACTTCTATGGTCTCCATGGTGACTTCAGTTTCCCTAGCGGCTTCCTCCAAAAGAGGTCTCATCGTCTCCAGTTCCTCCTGCATTTTGCTCACATCCTCTGCTGTGCGCAGGAGCTACAGGACCACAGAGAATCATTGTCAGAGAAGAGTGCTAATTAAGAAGTACCACATTAATCTCTACTATTAAAACAACCATATCTACTCAAGTGAGGGGAGATTAAAACCATCAAAAACCAAACAATAAGAGTTATTGTTTGGTTTTTGGTTTTTTTGACGGGGCCTTGCCTTGTCCAGACCGGTCTTCATGCGCTTACGAGCACCGCACAGTTCCTGCTTCTTGCGTCCGGTTAGATCTGAGAAGATTCGGAGCAGTTCCAGGTAGCTCTTGGGTGTGACATAGTTGTAGCGTGAAAGCTCAGCCAGGTACTGTTGACACTTCCTGGCTACCATCTGGTGGATCTTTACACACATCATTGTCTGGAGAAGAGAATCAAAAAGGTTTTCTTCAGTATTTTTGATATTTACCCCACAAGTAAAAAATAAAGTTGCAGAAACTTAAAAAAGTTGTTTGATTCGGATAATTCATCATTGTTGCTGTGATATGTGCTGTTAATGTTGCATCGGAGTGCAGTCAATATGTTTCATCTTCCTCTTCATATTCATGAATGTTTAGCAGAGGCTACCTTGGTCTATCATCAGTTACACTATGGGACAAATTCATTTCCAAACAATACATTTCCCTCTCTTATGTTGAAACCCTTTTCTCTACTCACAAATTATTGATTTAACCAATCCTTTTTCTTGTGGCCACTCTAGATTTACAACTTCAATGACAAATGTATTAACACCACATGTGCTCATCATCAAATTTTTATCTTTCAGTGGACTGTCAACCGGCGAGGAATCAGGGTTCACAGCCTTTTATTAAGTCGCCCTACATTCATTCAACTGCATGTTTGATTAGTTACTACATGCAAAATGCTGGTGGGAGTAGTGACGTTAAGATCTACATTTTTTTTAGTAAAAAATGAGACACAGAAACAAATCAAAACCATAATGAGCCTGTCTCAAAGTGATTGTACAGAGGTTCAACATTATCTCACATTTAGCCTCTTGTTTAGATCTTTGTTAACGTACAGTACTTCCTTAGTTTGGCAATGTTTTTTAAAAACCTTCGTACCAAAGAAACTCACACATGCTCGCATGCACAAATGCATGCACTCACTCACACACTCACACACACTCACACACACACACACACACACACACACACACACACACACACACACACACACACACACACACACACACACACACACACACACACACACACACACACACACACACACACACACACACACACACACACACACACACACACACACACACACACACACGGCCTCCTTACCAGTCCGTTCATGGCGGTGGGGCTGACTTTAAGCTCAGGCAGATCATTGAGGAATGACGTGGCCACGGCCCGCAGAGCCTCCTCTGGCCAGGCACTGAACCAATCTATGGTGCAACATGTCACCAGTGAGGGAAACTGCCTCAGCCTCGAACGAAACACCTCACCGATGGGACTGCAGGAGAAGGAATGGAGAGAATTAATTGTAAGCAATAGGGTAAGGAGAGGACGAAGAGTTTAACAGAGATGGAGGAGAAACCTAGTCCATTTGTTTTCATTTTCAAAGTTACTAACCTCATGCAGAGCACAATGTGGATGTTGCTGCGGACCCTCCTGATGTAGGCAGCCATGAGGTTGGCTTTAGTTGGCTGCTGCCCCAGGTCTAACACCACTGGCTTCATTGCTGCTAGGATACGCTCCTGCTCGTCTGATGCATACAGGTTGGGAACATCCCCCGAGTTCAAAATGTTGTTGATATCCTCCAGGAATGACTCACTCGTAATCTGGTAGATTAACACAGAGGTAAGAATAAGTAAAATGGTGCCTTGTCTGACACGTACTCATGTATAGGTATTATTGAGATCTACATTGTTTTAGCTTTAATTTATATTTATTCAAAATAAGTTGAACAGTACAACAGGATCCCACACACACACACGAAATACAATCAGTATGGTGTATGGTATATAATGCTGTTGGTATCAGGTGGTAAAAAACTGCTGCTTTTTACCTGTGTGTCTACAAAGAGGAAGGTGATCTGCTGGTCCTGAAGACCAGCTTTCAACATGATGCTTTTAATATCTTCCCTCCACTCTGTTTGGCCGTAGTTCTTGGAGAGCTCTATCTGGAAACAATCATATTCTGACCTGGAAACAAACAAACACACTGTGAAGACGGGGCCACAAGATCATTAAATGCCCATATTGTTGTTTTTCCTTTTTTTTAGGTAATAAAAACTGAAAATCTCAGTTTGATCCTTTAATATATCAAAATAGCTTGAGAAACTGGATTTGGATTCATTAAAACTTTTGTGTTTGGCCATCTTACATATGTGACGCAAGTTTAGTGAGTGACTGGCGCCCACTGCCACCAACTCCAAGCAGCAGGGCATTGCCCAGGGGCTGGCGCAAGATGCGGCCGATACGGCATACATGCTCAATGGCGTCCATGAAGAGCACCAGCTTCATCTTGGTGGTGCTGATCTGGTTGTAGTCTTCCATGTATTCCTCCATCACCTTTGCCAACTAGATAACAAAATAAATTTAATGCAGAGGATAAACAGTCATTACAAGGACAGAATGAAGCATGCAGTCACATAATCAACAGAGAGAAGGATGCCATTATATTACACAAAATATCAATTAATCAGAATCTGAATTGAGTGAATTGAATAAATATAAATGTTTCATCCATTTTTTGTTTACAGGGGAAATAAAAAAAAAAGTCAATGCTTTATGCATGCAACTGTTAGCTGTTTACAGAAGCTATAGCTAAGCCTCTTTCCAACACAGGCCATGGGTCCACTCACGTTTTCCTTTTCTTCTATACGTGTGTAGACTTTGTTGTCAGCTCCAGGGATCATGAAATCCCCATAGAGAACTTGCTGACCAGAAAAAACATCTTCAAAGTTGCAGTCAAACTCCTCAATACGATCCTTCAGGAGTCGGTTGAACCAGTCCCTGTCCTCAACAGACACAAGGCGGTCTTGGAAAACCCGGCAGCTTTCGTGGTACCACAACTGAAGCAGCTGCAACTTGCCCTAAAAACACCAAAGTAATGCTACGCTTAGATAAAGGAGGAATACTGATGCATCTACTGTCAGGATGTACAATATAACGCTCATAAAAGTTATTTCTAATATGGATCAAGTGACTAAACCTGAGAAAGACATTAGGACAATCAATAGTAATGTGATTACTTCACATAAAAGTGATTGTGTTGGTTCCGACTACCTCTATCATGCCAGCCTCAGCCATGAGGATGCCCTGGAAGACCTTGGACAGGTCCCTCAGGTTGAAGGTGTAATGGGACTTGGATGGAGTTGGGAGAAGCTGCGAGGTAATGGTAGCATAGACTCGGATTGTGGCGTCTACCAGAGGCTCATTGAGCGGCTGAATTTCTGGCACAGGTTCTGATGAAGTGAAAACAATAAAACATGAAATTTACTTCAGAAAATCTATTTACTAGATCTATTTACTTTTAGATGATTTTTTATGTGTTTGATAAATGTACTGTATAAATAAAATGTTAAAACTTTAAAGTATTAAATGAAATTTTATATGATTTGTGCTCCTTGTCTGCTTCCTTTCACTGTCTCCCTGACTTACTGCCTGGTTCCTTCTTACTCATATTTCCATCTGAAAGAAAATGAAAACTCAGTTAGAAACTGTTCAGTTAATTAAAGTTTTTTCTATCCTGAAACTGGCTTAATATCAGCACTGACTCACCCATCCAACTGCCTAGGATGGTGGAGAAAATTCTCTTCTTGCTGGTATCCTCCATTTCAGTGAAGGACAGGAAATTGAAGTGGCGTGTGAAGCGCTCGGTGATGGGATTACGGCCTCCACCTGGAGGTCCCATGGCACACGCAAAATTGATGTCCACCAAGTGCTTGAAAGTACCTGTGGAGTGACGACAGGATAAACACAAAAAAAGATCAACAAAACAGATTAAACCGATCAAAATATTGTGGAATTGGTACAACTAGAATTGTCGTTCTGCAGTTGTATGCCTCCATCATCCAGGACAGTTTCACGTTACCTTTAACTATTAACCACTGAAATATAATCTGTGAGTCCAAGTGAATGTTTTCACCAAATGTCTTTGTTTCTTTCTAGGCTTTCTTGAGATGTGTTTACAAAAATGGCACAGATGGACATACAGACAACCCAGAACATAATGCATCTGGCTACTGGTGCAGAAGCATGATAAGAAATGAAAGGTCAACAAATAAAATATGTATGTATATTTAAATTAATGAGAGAAAAAACAACATTTCAGCGTTCTCACCTATCTGCTTCCTGTCATACCAGCCTCCGTGGTCGATCCATTGCCGCAGCAGTTCAATAGGAGGCTGGGCTCCATAGGTCTCCAACATTGGCATGTTGAGATCATCGATGAAGAAGATGGAGTGCCTCCCTATCGGAGGCCCGAACACCCCTTTCCGCCTGACACACAAACATCATTTAAATAGTGAGTCAGAGATACTGTGTATTATTGCATTGTAAGGTGGACAATGTGTATTAGAGCAGTCTTACCTTTTGTCAAGTTTACTGTCGATGTAGTCTTGAGTCTGATTGGCTGAGGTGCGTGCAGAGAACATGAGGAAGTTCGTGATGTATTCAGCAGGCATGTTGTTCAGCAGTTTGTCTGACATGGTCAATGTCTTTCCAGTACCAGTTGGACCAATACAGAGCACCTGCATCACAAACACATACAAATACTAATGTAGTCTGATGGTGCCTCTTCAAGGAGATGAAACCATTTAAATATAGAACATTTACTGTCAGATTCTGAAGTGTTTCAAATATTAATATCAAATATTCATAATTTAGATGAAGTGATACCATTTTAAATTCAAATTTGTTTTGCCATTTATTTAATCAAATATTTTTGTAGACAGAATGTTAAATTCAAAGTACTCACAGGTTTCATATTGGTTAAAAGCATATCCATCAGGAAAGACATTCTCATTGTGTCAGCTGTGGGAACGATGATGTCAGCATAGTTGGTCTCTGGGGTGATCACAACTCTATTTGTGTATTTCATCCAGCTGACCCACTGGACCTAGAGTACATATAAAAGTTGAATTGAATACAAACTGTATAATACTAGTAAAATGATATTAACAGTCTTATCAATAGTTAATTCATTATCTGTATGTTAAAGCATCATCTTTTTACTTCTCTCTCCTCATCTTCATCGTCATCCTCAAATTTACTAATCCCTGCATCATCAAGCCTGTAGTCGTATACTTGGCCCTCCTTTGGAAAACATAATTGAATCTGAAGGAAAAAGAAATCTGCGTCACTTAAAATATACATCTGTTCAAAAAAGAATCAAGCAATTGATAATAATTTGTCATTAAGATGCTAAAACAGAGACTGTAATCTGACCTTCTCGTCTGCCATCTTGTCCTTGAGCCAGGCACTGAAGCGCTGGTAGCCGGCTGCGTCTCCTGTGGCACCTACACTCCACACCAGTGAGAAAAAGAACCAGGGCTCGATCACCTCTGTCAAACGCTCCAGTTTCTTCTCATGTGGTGGCTTTTGATTCTACAAGACAAGAAATGATTGATAAGGGACACACAATCAACACAACACTATCTAGAACAACAGACTCAAAGCATAGGACACGAGATGAAACATCTACCAGGGCTTGTTGTACATATATATTTATTTTTTGTGGGTCATTCTAACACAGCAAAACTCACCTCTTTAGTGTCGAAGGGACTGAAGAAGCAGTCCATTATTTTAAGCAGACTACAGGCAAGGTTACTGTCGAGGGATGTGGTGACCTCCTTCACTGATGTGCGGACAAATGTGATGGAATCCTGTATAACAGTTCAGAAAAATAAAAAAGACAGCAATAGATTGTTAATACAATCATAATCTATGATAATAGAAATCCTTGCAGTTAAGTCTTCCCCCTCACCTGCAGGAACCTGGTGAACAGCGAGTTGAGCCGCTCTGTGTAAGGCTTCAAGGCCTTAGGCACCTTGTTCAGCCAGCACTCTGTGAAAGAGACAAGGCCCAAAATACTGGGCTCCAGGTAGACCATACCACAGCGAGACACTGTGGCTGGAGAGGCCACTGCCAAGTCCTGCACCTCAAACATCATGGTCATCACCTGCAGGAGGAAGACGCAAAAACGTTTGGACGCACAAGGGACAGAGGGCAACACATCAACGGACAATCCATGTGTGAAAACAAAACCTTACATCAGTGAGCTTAATGATTTCCCCAGAGCTGAGGCACAGTTTTTTGTTGTCGTCCAGCACAGTGTTCATGTTCTCGATCCACACGGCATCCACTGGCCCATCAAACATGTACCACTTCCTCTCTTTGTCCATAGATGATGCACCGCCACGTATAAGAGAAGATAGGATGCCATCAGTCCTAGAGGGTGAAGAAAAAGAGAAAGTGATAAATGATACCATAATAACAAGATTGTCTGTGTCTCATTTTGTTTGTTCTGTAGTTTGTGTAGAATCATTTATTTCTTACCACTCGTGTGTGAGCAAGTCGAACTCTCCATAGAGCTGTCCCATGGTGATGGATTTGGGGTTGAGGACATATGTCTGAACTAGCTCGTACTCCTCACCACTCACAGAGGGCTGTCCCTTCAAAGCTGTTAATGCTTCTCCTAGTATCTCGTAACACTAAAACACAAACAGTAAAACTAACATCCAGGAATATACACAGCAAGACAAAAAATTGAATTTGTGCTTAAAACTGTAAACACAACAACAATGTGTAAAAAAACTCACCTTGGTTTTACCAGATCCAGAAGGTCCCACCAACATCAGGCCATGTCTCACCACAGTGGTCTCATACAGCTGAATGCACTTATTAATAAACCCTGCAAACATCACAATACTGTCATCCACTGATTCTATACATACAGCAAAATTCATATCTGTAAAGAAACACTAAAAACACAAACCGTCCACATCTTTAAGGTTCTTCTTGATGCATACGTTGCGCATGGATTCCTCAAGTATGCCATAGTTGATAGGCTCCTGCTTTGTGTTGGGGAAAAGATCGGACACAATACCGCTGAAGAGCTTCAGGTCGTCCTGTAAAAACTTGGGTACGTTGACGTCTTGAACGGCCCGCAGGCAGATCAGCTCCTGGGAGACAGTGAGATTGCAAAATGAATAAATATGATATATTAATTGGAACGGTGTACTTTTTCAAATAATAAGCATGTAATGTTTTTTCTTATACTTCCTTAAAATACAAAACAAGCATTTTACCTCATCCATGTCAGGATTTTCTCTCTTGAGGTTTCCAGCAGCTGAAATCACCGTCTTCACTGCTCTCATACCAAAATCATAATGATCCTTCAGATAAACAAGAGTAAAGGTCAGTACATCTTTATATCACATTTCGTTGGTAGAGAGAATCGTATCTGGAGACAACGCTAATTGTAAATCTCATTTCCTCTGGATCCTCACAGCACCTGAGCGCTAAGCTGTTCAGACGAGAGCTTGAAAGTGGCAGTGATCTTCTTGGAGAGGAGTTTGGCGTCACTGAAGCCAAATGAGTACAAGGAAATCTCAGCTATCATGGCGTAGTCAGGGACCATCATGGCCACGGGACGAAACAGGGCCTGTAAAAGATGGAATCTCATTTAGTTGAACGCCATCTGCTTGTCCCTGGTGCTACACAGTTATTTCAGATTCAATAATCACTTCAAACCTTGAGGTTGTCAGGCAGCTCTGTGCGGCCAGCATATCCAGGATTCATAGTGATGAATACAGCACAAGAAGGGACCAGTTGGATCTCCGACCCCTCAAACTCAAAGAACTCCAACTAAAAACACAACATTGCACGATTGATTAAGAGAAACATCCTGCCTCTTCACAGAGTGTATGTGTAGGCCTATCATTTTTCTATATTGATGAGTAGTATCTTCTATTACAATGCATGAAGTAACATAATGAAAAACATTATATATAATTCAAACATTGTAACAGCCATTAATACATGGTATTGGACTGACATGAATACCATGATATCACAGATGACTTGTTTTTTGACTTCTCACCCTTTGCTGCTGGGCCTTTTGTATAGTGGTGATCTGTTGTGCCACCACAGACAGCACCTCCACATCAATACGATTAAACTCATCAAAGCATGCCCAGGCACCAGAGCTGCGGGACAAGAGACAGATAAGAAAAGGCACAAGATTGAGATTGATGACAACGCTTGTGACATTTAACAGCGCAACTGACAATACATTACACTGATTGCCTCTTACCTGGCCAATCCTTTGAGAAACTTGCCCATAGCAATGTAATCCAGCTGATCAGAGCAATTGAAAACCACTGTCTGGATGGCAAGAGCCTTTCCCAGGTCTTTGGTGGTTTCTGTCTTTCCTGTTCCTGCTGGACCCGCGGGTGCTCCTCCAAACTTCAGGTGCAGAGCTCCGGTCAGGGTCAGGTAGCATCTGAAAGAGCCGAAAAAATGTGTTTAGTAGTAGTTCATGGCATTCAGTTAAAACTAGAGACGATATACCAAACAGCTTGGTGTCTACCTGTCAGTGAGCGGGGTGATGACCAGGCGTCCAGAGTTACCAAGGTACTCGTATCCATACAAGAACTCCGCATTCACAGCACGGACAAACAAGTCATCTTTTGCCCAGTAGTACCTAAAAAACAATCAGTATTTTAATCATTTCTGCATACAAAGTATTCAAGAATGATAAATATTGACTAGCCTCAACAACAGCCTCAGGATCAATGACAGAAATAACAGGGACAGGAGCTAAATTCAAAAACAAACATTAAACCTGAGCTGGCTGATCCACTCAAAGTCATTGACGCTTGAGACCTCCTGCTCCACAAGCTTAGCTGCGACATCCTTTGCATGGACCTCGATGACGATGAGGGCTGAAAGCACAGCTCGCTGCATCCTAGAGAGACCTCCTCTCACCAGCTGCACCAGGTCACCCAGCTGCATTGAAAAGCCAAGTGTGAACATATGAGGAAATGTGCAATTTGATGAGTGCAAGTGTTAGAAATATATATATATTTTTTTACAAATGTACATATAATGTTATTTAGTTTTAATATTTGCCAGTGAAGTCTAGTTTCAAGTGGACACACCTGTGTTTGCAGCTGGGGGAAAAGGCGGTCGGCCAAGTCTCCCTGCTCCAATGACTCAGACACCTCCGAAGTCCAGAAGACTTGACAGCCAGCTATCACCACTTGACCAGGCCATGATAACACCCAGTCCACACGAGGTTGCTGAGGGGTCAAAAGCGGACACAGAGATCTTACAAAGCTGGACACCTTAAAAATGCCTCAACTTGAAATGAAACAACCCATGCAAGAGTATTAAACACATCATAAACATCAACCTGAAAGTAAGATCACAGACCTCAGGGTAGACTTTGAGTGATCTTTCAATGCTATCCCTCAGCGTGGCCTTCATAGACCTCTCCACATTCCTCAACCAATTTTCCACATTTCCAGTCGGTGATACCGGCAGGAACAGCTTCACCTCCTCCCCTTCTCCAGAGAACATGTGTGTGATCTGTAGATCTGACTGGAATTCAAGCTGACAACCAACAGATGTCTCAGTCATGAGGTGTTCATGTTATGTCTCCAGTAATCTATAAACAGAGTCATTGTAAAGAAACCACCAGGCAAAACAAACCTGGGCAATGTTCTCAAAGCACTTGCGCAGATGTGGTTGAACGGCAGTGGGATCTTTGGTCTGGGAAAGAATCTCCAGGAGCTCATCATCTGACAGGAAGTAAAACCTACAAACAAATATTCACTGTATTATTCAGATTGTCTTCATGTGTTTTTCAAGAGTTTTGTTTCTTTTTTCTCTTGGTATCATAGCTCTGCCTATTTATAGCAGCAAAAAGAGAGTTTGTTTTAGCCACTCGCTGTTGGTGACGGGATGAAATCACATCTTAAAGTGACTTCGTAATAAATTTTGAGGGAATTATTGTTATTATTAACACTATCAGAAACTGACTCTTTCACTGTGGCTTACCTGGGGAAGGAGACTCGTTTTGTCTCCAAGTACTCACTGAGACCCTTCTGCACTTGTTCCAAAAGTGTGTTACACTTCTTCAGTTTGTTGAGTAGACGAGCATCTGGACACAGCTCGATCACCTGGAAGTAAAGGCAGAAACACACACATGAGAGAGAAGAAGAAAATAAAGGTATTTGGAAAATTTCGTCCTTCAATGTGAAACTCTGACCTTTGGATTGCTGAAGGCAGTTTGCATGACGCTTTTCCATGTTTGCTCCATTTGCTGGTATCGTTTTCCTTCGACAGGGAGCTGCTCGTTGATATCATCAGAGCTGAAGATGGGCTCCAGGTAGAGCCAGGATCGCTGGCAGGTCAGCCACTCTTCCAGCACATCCTGCAGGCACCAGAAGGGGGCAGCAGCACAACATAAGACACTGCGTGATAATGAGTGAGAATATGTGTGTGTGTATGTGTGTGTGTGTCTGTGTACTTGAGTCATTCTGAGCTTGCTCTCCCAGGAGTTAATGCGGCCCTCAAAGGATTTCTTGAAAGGAGAGAAGGACATGCTCTGAGTCATGACGATGTGGTCATCCAGCATCTGGGACGCCTCATCCGGGCTCTTCAGGATGTAGGTGCCTGTCTCCTTGTACGGCAGCACATCAAAAAGTATCACTGCCCACTCTTTTTCCATCTTCTCCAGGGCCTGGGTGTGAGAAAAAAAGGTAGCATTCACCAGTTATATTGAAGATAGTCACACATTGACACCGTGCATCAGCAGGGAAATTTAAGTAGAGTTGAAAGGAACTAGGGCAGCATGGTGGTGTGTGGAAATTTGCACGTTCTCCACATGTTTGCGTGGGATTTCTCCAGGTTCTCCAGCTTCCTCCCAGAGACATGCAGATTGGGGTAATTGGAGACTCTAAATTGCCAGTAGGTGTGAATGTGAGTTTGAATGGTTGTTCGTTCCTGAATGTTGGCCCTGCGGTTCGATGGGGACTTGTCCAGGATGTGTCCCGTCTCTCCTCCAATGTCAGCTGGGATTGGCTCCAGCTCCTCCCACAACCCCCAAATAGGATAAGGATAAGGGGTATAGATAATGGATTGATGGATGGATTTTTCATGGTTTTGTAGGAGTAGCACCCTTCTCTAATGCTGAATAAAAATTTAATTTAAACTTATGGTTCATGTTGATGATAGAAATAAGTCAAAACCCTTTCCTTCCTTTGCAGTTCCACAGAATCACTCTATTAATCACAACCACTGTACAAAACACAACTAAACACTTCATACAACACTGCACTTGTAAGGTACCTGCTCAATGGTGAACTCTTTCCCAGCCACTTCAGCCACATGAGCTATGTCCGCCACGTGGTCCTGAAGGCCAAGCTCCAAGCAGCGGGAGAAGGTCAGGTTGGCTTTGGGCTTCACTTTCATATCAATGCGTTCAGAGAGCATCTCCCAGTGGCGGTTTTTCATCCCTGGGTTCCTAAGGCCCTGAATCAGAGGGATGTAAGGACGGAAGTCCTCAATCTTGCCTTGGATCAATGTCGCCATCAACTCGCAGTCTAGCATCACACAAAACAAAGAGAACAGGTCAACTGCAGCACACAAACAAACAAATACACTCCACTTTGTCAGGTTTGAACGATGACACATATTCACCTACCAGGAACGTCCTTGAACTGTTTAATACATTTGTGCAAGGTCTTGTGGGCGTCTGTGACATTGCGCTCAAGCTGCTCGGGGTCGATGGTGGACAGTGGGTTAGTGAGCCAATTCTCATGCCAGTGTAACCAATCAGATGTGGTGGTCCATAGGTCTTTAAAAGGCTGGAGGTCCTTAACAAGCTTCTGTAGACGATCATACTGCAAAACACATTTTACATTGTCAGAAAAAGCATGACAAAGTACCAAATCAGTTGGATGACCTTTTTTTTTACTTGATTTATTTCATTGAACTTAGTATATTTATTTATAAGGACAACACACATTAATCTACATTTTGGTCTTAACCAGCTGGCTCGATGTACATTCACTTACGTTTGTGACAGGAGTACCAAACAGACGTTCTCTGCTGTTGTAGGTTTGGGCCATAGCCTGGCACTCCTTCAGTTGCTTGCTTATACGCCTCACCTCATTGGCCGTCTGATGAGCATGATCAATGTCTGCATGGCTCCCAAACCCAGCAATCAGCATCTACAAACACAGTTGGAGTGGTTTATAACAAATAACATGATCTTAACAAAGCAATTTCTGAGATGAATAAACAAAGAACTGAGGCCTTTCTAAAGTACATGATTTTTTAGATTAATGACACAAGTTAAAGAAAAACAGCAGCACACAAGAGAGCTGCTGACACGTCATCAAAGATAACATGTCCAGTTCCAGACAAATTCCTGTGAGGTCAGAAACATTTCTTATACAGCACTGAAACTGAGAATCGTATTGGAAGTAGTTCTATCTTACAGTGGGCATCTGGTCTTAGTTGACACTGTAGTGAATAGTTATTAAATAAAATAAAAACCCTAGTTGTCTCAGCTGACCTGTAGAGATTCTAGTTGTTCCTCAAAGCCATTCTGATTGGCTTGCTGGATCTTACTGAAGCGCTCCTCGTCCTCCAAATAATGGCTGGCTGCTTCTTCTATCTGGCCAATTATCTTTTGAGGCCCTTTGATAGCTGCCCACCTAGATAGATAAATAACAATTACAATTTTAAATCTCTGTTCCATCTATGGGCTCTAACAACTCAAAGCCCATTGCTCTTAATAAACGTGATACTTACTTTTGATTAGAATCCTCATTTGACAGAGAGTAACAGAATTCTTCCATTACTTCATAGTCGGACAGGATCTTGCCAATGAGTTCCTGTTGTGGGCAGATCGAAAAAAACAAGGGTTACATAAGAGTTACTGACAAGGTAAAACTTTCAGAATAAAATGAATGATAGGGATATTAACTTCAACATTTCAGTCCTGTACCTTGTAGCCCTTGAGCTGTTCTGGGATTTGTTTCATCCAGTCCCTCTTCTCACTCAGTTCCTCAATAGCGTCTGGCTTCTCATGCAACTTCCTACTCATAACGTTACACTCTTCACACGCCTACACACACACACACAAAATAACAACATTCACAATGCAAATTGAAAAGCAGGAAAGTTTCTACACAACAAAACTCTACAGTTGGAAGTTGATGTAGATCCTGTGTAAAGATGATCAGAACACACATACATGATACCAGTGATGGGATGTAACAAAGTGCATCTACTTTGTTATTATCCTAGGGTTGGTAATCCTGGGAAAGTCAGCAACGATACATCCCACCCACCCCCATCAGAACTCTTGTCAAAGCTACGCCCCTAAAACAAATGAACATGCACTGCCTGATAACTGCTAGAAGCACGGGCAGGTACGCCAACATGTTTCTTACAGAAGGAGGTCACTCCAGAGACTCAGCAATAATAGTGTAGTAGACCTTTGCATTGGGAAATAGTATTAGAACTTGTACTTACTGAAGTAAAAATACTTAAATAGAAGTACTTACTTCTATTCAAGTAGAAAAGTTAATGTGGGGCTTACTTTTACTTGAGTAAAATGTTGGAGTACTTCCTCCACCACACCGTATGTATAAAGAAATACTTATGTTGACCTACATCATCAATCCTCTTACGAAGCTTCAGAGCGAGGCGATGCAGCATTGCATTGGCTAAAGCCTTCCTTTTGTTAGAGAGTGCCTGACGTACAGCCTCTACACGAACGACAAATGGACCAATCACAATGGAGGATGGCAAGGACCGTTCTATCCTCTCCTTCTCTGTGAGGTGTTGTTCCACCTCTTTCTTCACTTCTTGGGATGTCTGTTCTTCATTCATTTGACAACTGGCAGCCACAACACACAAGACAAAAGAGAAATTAGGAATTATTCAGAAGAAAACAATTTTATATTTATAAGCCTCCTGAATGGACCATAAATCTGGAAACCCATTTTCACACTTGTGACAGTGAGTTGTGAGAACTTGTATTTGTAATTTTAAATACAAACTTACTCGAGGAAGGTTTCTATGTCCAAGCTGTGAAGGTCTAAATGTTTCTCATATTCAGCAGCGTAAGCCCTGAGAGGTATGGCTGCTTGTATCAGAGCTTTGCGGACCTTCTCCCTTAGATCCGTTACTTGTGGTTCCCACAGTTTCACCGATATGAGCATTGGATTATCACCGATATACAACTTCTGCATCACAAACTTGCATGGAAAGAGAGGAACAGTTAAATCCTTTTCATTCCAACTTCGTGTTGTGTGTTGGAGGCGAGTGCATATTTTATTTTACCTTATCAAGCTGTGGTACATTGTATGTAGCCAGAATGCCCTTATCAAACAGGTTAGCAAGAGTCGCCTCAAATTTCTCTGGTGGTGTGCTGTAATGAGCTCCAGTCTGGTCCAGAACCAAGTCCAACAGGAACAATGGGTTATTTTTTGGTCTAGATGTGGACAATGGAGTAACATTATCAACCACATACTGAATATTTAACACAATAATAGGTTTTGTCACAATCACACATTAAAACTGTACTGAGAGCATCATGTATAACTGACATCAGGTTACAGTAAGCGGTAAGAAAACACAGATGTGTAAGAGAACAAAGTGTGGGATGTTTCTATGCATATGAATGTGTACCAATGTGTGTTTATACTAAATATTGAAAGTGCATGCTGTCCTACTTGTAGGGGCTGGTGATAAGGTCGCTCCCCCAGACCATGTCCTGAGGACATGTCAGCACACTTTGGCAGGTGTCCAACAGAGAGTGATTCAGGCTGAGCAGCGAATCCAGCACGAGGTAGCGCAGGGAGTCCTGCATGTTGAAGCGCACCACATCCATCAGTCTGTACAGCTTGGAGAGTTTGTACATCTGCCAGAGAGACTCATTTATGTTGTACGCGCCCTGGCCGATGTTCTCCAGGTTTGAACGGATGCTGTTGCTCAGCGTGAGCGTCCATGACTCCTGAAGATACAAGCTGATCTGAAGAGGGACAAAATGATGAGGTGTGTCTTTGTTCAAGGAAGTCAGGTGTCTTATATGTCATATTATTGATTAATTTCCCTAGCTGTTCCCAGTTAACATCAGCCAAACCATGTAACTTCTGTTAAATTAAACAGTAAATTAATGGGATTTGAACATGTATTTATTATATCAGTAGTATGTAACTAAGAAAAATAAGCTGTTAATCTGCAGTAAGATGCATGATTAAGCAACAATTGCCCCGATGACCATTTTTAGCAATGCAGTCAATCTTTTATCAATCATTCATAACGTAGCACTGACAGAGGAAAACCTACTTTGCTGCTACAATACCTGAGTATGCATTTGAGACTGGAGGACTTCAAAGTCATCCAGGCGCAGTGGTTTGATCGAGGTGACATTGAACAGCCTCATGTTTGCTACTTTGTTGCACTCAAACCATATTGCAGAAAGTACACAGATCACTTCCGGCTTCATAAGCAGCGAATGGAAGATAAATGCAGCTCGGTTGCTCTCATAGTCAAACTGAGGAACTGAAATGCATCCTGTAAGTAAAAACAATCGAGTATTTAGATGCGGAGGAAAAGTTTTTGGTGCTGACACATTTATTTAATCGGGAGTCAAGGGAGTAAAACTAACGTATACAAATGGCTCACCTTTTTGTGGTACATGCTCAGGGTCTTTTTCTGGGAGAGTGATGTGTGAAAACTCCTCTGGTTGGCTCATCACAACTTTGTTAAAGATCATGCGGTTCATAACACGGTCATTTTCACGTTTTAACTCTTTCTCCAGGTCTCCTGTACACTGCTCCACACTGCACAAATAATAGTCACTTTATTCACTTTTCACTTGTTAATTTATGTTTTCAATTATGTGAGCTCAATTATAAATCACACCATACTGAACAAGGGAAAATTTACATCAGTAATATGATGCTGACATTACTCACATCTCCGGCCTGAGCCCAGAGGTTGAAGGGGCGTGTTTTGTCATATGCTGGAGACTGTGGGTATCAAGGGATATCATTCCTTCCATGGTGGGCATATATTCCACAGACGAGTGGTAGAGAAGCAGAGCGTCTGTCTTTTCTCTGCTGCGCAGCGCAAACTGAAGCCGTTCTATAAATAAACGTGGGTCCTCAGCAAGGAATAGCAGTCTGATCCTGGGACCCAGTGCTTAGTGCCTGGTAGACAACTGTTCATCCCTATGCAACAGAGGGTAAGGGAAGGCAGACATAGAGTTAACATGACACAGAGAAAATTATGTCAAGGAAATAATTAGACAATACTGTCTTATTGTGATGAAAAGACATAACAACGCACCAGGAGATTTGCTCTTTTTGTGGTCATCTGTCAGTTTGTTGTTTTGATGGACCTTCTCCACCAAATACAGACATTTCTCTTTACTGTAGTCAAGAACCCCTACTAAATGCCAGTTGTAGTCCAGGCAGTAGGTCTTGGTGTTCTCTTCAAAAGACATAGAGTATCCATCAAAGACTTGAAAATCATCTTTATGTTAAATATATTTAGCCAGTACAATATTTTACCAGGAGTCTTGTTATCTGTAGGCAGCAGTGCTTTCGCAGGTAAAGGTTTGTGATCAGCTGATCCTTCGTCATTGCCCAGAGTGAGCCAGTCATCTGGAGTCCGGCAGTCATAGTCGTCATTGTCAAATATCTATGGGAAAAATGCATGAAAGTTAACAGTGGCATGGTGCTGAGCCTAAACACATAAGATGTAATGTAATCAAACAGCAAGATGCTAAAGACAAGATTGTAGCAGTAACAAACTCACTTCCAGTGGGAAATCTGACAAAGGGTTGCCTGGTGTGGTCAAATGCTCATCACCATTGCTCGGGTGTCTCTGCATTATAAGATTAGAATCTATTCCTTTTTCTTTGAGGAGATTTTCAAAGTCTAAGCTCAAGTATTCTCTTCGGCATCTACAAGAAAACAATTTAAAACAGAATAAATAAGTCACAACAACAGGCAGTTAAAATCACCATGGACAGCTCTACCAACCACTGTGTGCTAAAAGTTTATTGTCAAACTCACTTTTGTGTCACCAGTGATTCTGATCATGTAGCAGGTAGAATATACAACAAGCTAAGAGCTTCACAAATTAAATGTCATCTTTTATCATATATGGTGCAAACACACAAAAAGCACAAACCTCTCTATCGCTAACTTGCGGGGTATCTGGCCAGGAAAGGTGTGGTAGGGCATGTACACCTTTGGTGTATCTCCCCCCCGTCGGAAGTAAGAATTCTTTGATAGGATTGGGACAGGTCTATGGAAATCCTTTTTAACATGCTCCCACTGGTCAGATGAAGTCTTGACGGTTGACACTACAGAGAACAGTGCAGAAGGGACTGTATATAATGTTCTCCTCTTATCATGTAAAAATTGGCACATCAGAAATAATTACTTAAAATGCCTGCATATGTGGAAAAAGTCATGTAATACATCATCTCACCTTCTGGTGTATAGCTTTCACTCAACTGAAGTATGGATTGCCCCTGTGACCTTTGCTTCACTTCAGGTTCCACTGTGGGAAACTAATCAATAAAGAGTTACTCTTACTTTCGATAAGAGCACAGCAAAAGCTCATTCATTGACACAGACTTCATTATAATAGTGTTTAAATGAAATGTTCTTTTTAATTACGTGGAACTTGAATGTAGAGATGTCCTCTGAGTAGAAGCCCCTCTGTTCATTCAGAGAACATTTCCCGATCGGAGGGAGTTTGCGTCTGTGTCTTGGAGTTGGGGGCTTGGATTCCAGAGGTTTTGTGGGGGGATGTGGCACAGGTAACCCCAAACCAGGCAAATGTTTGCCCTCCATTTTCTGACAGAAAAATATAATGTATGTGTGAACAAAGAAGCCTGGATCTAATATCCATTTTACATGTGAAACCACATGGGGGGATGTGGAAACCACATGTAAAATGTGTATGATAACTGTAAGTGATTTTCTTTTCTAGTCAACATAAAACGCCTAATGTATATTTTGAAAATTAGAAAAGGTGTTGTGTCAAAAAGTGATTGTCTGCCAGAAATTGATTCCCATTCAGTTTAATGGAGCTGCTGTGACTTTTATGAGTTGTATAATCAGGGATATTAGACATTAGGGCTTGACGATACAGTCAAAAATTATATCAGTCGATATCGTTGACTATCGCAGCAAATGTCACATTATTATTTCATATTAGTTTAAAGACAGATTTTTGGTCCTGAGTGAAGGTTGGGGTTTTAACCTCCTCTTAATGGGCAGAGAATGACAAACACTTGATAAACCATTTCATCACATATAACAATAGTATTGCCTATAGCCAAGTCTTCTTTTGCCAACACAACTACTATCACCAGGGACATAAAGTTGAGTGTGTGTGTAAGTTATGACTGTTGGAAGTAATATAAATTGTGAAGTATAGCTTTAAAAGGCTGTGCAGTCACCTACTGGCAGATGATCACTCTTTGGCACGAAACCTGTTAATTACAACACATCCAACACATACAGTTGTAATGACAGGATAGTTAGTTTGCTCGTTAGCTTCACTAGCTTAAAATGTAATGCAACGTTAAGCCAGTAAGGGCAAGCTCAAATCGTGGCAGCGGTAGCTTGTAGAAGCTCTTCCGGTGTCAACAGAAACTGCCTCTGATATGTATAGGCAGCTGCCTATGATATCTAACTGTTTGGAGGCAGCTGCCTTTGATTCCAAACTGTTTGGAGGCAGCTGCCCTTGATGCCATACTGTTTGGCATCTTCCTCCGTTGCCACACTGTTTGGAGGCAGCTGTCACAGTTGCCACAAGTGTTTGGGGTCATGTTAAGATTAGTAGGAGCTTTGTTTATTTATTTATTCTAGGGTTTAGGTGTAGGGTTAGGTGTAGAGCGAGGTCACTTGAACAAAAAAAAGATACGACAGAGTCTGATCTGGCCGAGTGCGGAGCCTGGCGTGAAGTTGAAAAGGCCAAGCTTGCTCTAGCCAGCAGGGATCACGAGGAAAAACACTTTTTTGATATCAATAAATGTTTTCCCCTTATACCAAAGTTTAATCCTGGTAAAGTTGAATCATTTTTTGATATGTTTGAGAAAATTGCTCTGCAACGTGTATGGCCCAAAGCGCAGTGGGTGACACTGATACAAGGCTCATTGACAGAAAAGGCTCACAAGGCTTATATTGCGCTAGGTCCAGATGCTACGGATGATATTATCAGGTTCCCAGAAGCCTACAGACAGCAGTTTAGGTCTGAAAGAATTAAATCAGGCAGACCTATGTGGATTTTGCACGGCAACAGGAGGATGTTATGTGTGAGCTGGGCATTACTTAACTAAACCCCTAAAACGTTTTTTTTTTCAGATGAAAATCGATAAATCTCGATAGAAAATATTTATTTGGGAATTCGGCCGTATTAAAATACAGTACTTACGAGCCGGGGCGGCTCCTAGCATAGGCGACATAGGCGGTTGCCTAGGGCGCAAAATGCAGAGGCAGCTGCCTCCAAACAGTGTGGCGACAGAGGCAGCTGCCTCCAAACAAAGGTGGGAGCTGCCGCGGCAGGTGCCCTAATGCAGCCTGGCAGCAGTGTGATCTCAAGCTTCAGTTCGATGACACAAAACACAGGCAAAGCATCAACAGCAGTTAAGCAGAATCGGTACAATTCAGCCATATAAACGAGCATGTTTCACAAGACAAGTGGAGAAATACAGATAAAGATTCTAAACTACGTATAAATCTCATTGAATACGTCACAAACAGCGGTAGTTGCGGTCAAACAGGTGTGGCAACTGACAGCTGCCTCAAATCGCCTCAAATCGCGGCAACTGCCTTTACAAATCAGTGGCAGTTTCTGTTGCCACCGGAAGTGTGTCTACGAGCTGCCGCTGCCACGATTTGAGCTTGCCGTCTCCCCGTGAAGCTAGTAGCTAATAACAATAGCCTTCTCCAAATCACAGAATTAACACCATGAAATAAACAACCAGCCTCTGAAAGGTGTGATCCTTTCATCGTGTAAACAACAGACCTACCTAACTTTAATGTAGTTACAGGTTGTGTCGCTCCTTCTAACAGCTCGATAGAACACAGGCTAAAGCTCAACTGCTGGAATCTCTGTTTCTCTGTGGAAGTTACTACGTGCGTGTTAGACGCTGCAACGGTTGTCATGGAGATGAAGATGAGAGAGAGAGAGAGAGAGAGAGAGAGAGAGAGAGAGGTTTTAAACACAGTGTGATCACTTGTAAAAACATATATGGCATGTTACACATGAAACTACCCACAAAGTATATTAGTAAAAGTTATTAGATGTTATAAAAGTTATTAGTAGCCAATTGTACAACTCCCACCAGCAGCTAAAGTGAAATACAAAAAATACTAAAATGCTTATAGCCTGTACGCACCACAAGTCTTATAATAGGTTGTAATATGTCAGATTGAATGGATGATTGCTAAATACTGTGGACGCTGGTACCTAAAAATGGAATACATGAACAAGTGTTTTAAAGGTTTAACGTTGCAATATTTTGCTCAAGTAAATGACCTGAATAGAAAAGAATAAAATAGAATAGAATAGCTTTATTGGCATTAGACAAGGGAAAGCAGTAGCCTACAATGAAAGTAGAGGTGCTACTTCATGAAAAAACAATGCTAATAAAGAACAAGTTTGAAATCAGAAAAAAGACACAAACCAATAATGAAAATGTTCTTACATTTAATGAGAGAGGGAAACAAGGGAGTGAAGTACGAAAGCCAAGCAGAGGAATAGAAGAAATGTGACCCTCTCTTTGCAGAAACTAACCATTTCTCTGTGTCACTGGTGAGTGACCATTTCTCATTCAAATTATCTTAAATTCCTAAATCCTCGTCGCTAAAACAAAACCTCAAAATATTAAATACATATACATATTTGATATATACATACACTATATACATATAAGTTTGACTTTTTGAGGGTCTGGGACATTCCCTTGACATTGTTCTCCACAGGTAAGCACCAGAACACTCACGTCCCATGCTGTTCCTGGTGCATATGGTGATGGTAATGGCAGTAATGATAACTACAGGAATTTGATTGGAATGCACACTTTTCTGTGCTTGAACATGCATACTCTTCCTTTCACATTCATGACAGCTCAAATATGTCCATAAGGGGGGAAACCCCCATTGACCCGTGCGATCCCCACACTCCTGGGTCACAGGGGCATCATAACCTTGTCTGTTTCCCATGGTAGATCAGAGGCATCATGCACTGCGGCCCCTGCTCCTACCCCTGGCCTCTTCAGTTGAAACCCATCAGAGCAGCCTGAGATTGGGTAGCGAAGCACAAATGAATAGTCTCATGTGTCTGAACCCTCACGTGTCACTTGCGAAGGACATGCTGCCACGCAGATAGGGATAAATTGAGGTCGAGAGGGAAGTGGGGAGTAGCTGAGGTGTAGTCTGTGTGAAAATAAACAGGAGTTCTTGTGCTTGGCTGTGGCAGTGATCATGAGGACAAAGGGGTCAGGGGTGGCCTACGTCTTTGTACTCGGCTCTGTGAGAAGGTCATTAACAAAGTGCTTTACAGTGGAGCCAAAGATCAAAGGCCAATTACACAGAGTGACTTGATATGGATGCCGTGGATACTGCAGTGTATGTGCAGCACTGGGTCATTGCACGAGATGAGCCTATTGAAATGTTTGGCGAGAGGCCGTCAGCTTCACTGGCGTCTCCTCAATGGAGCTCAGCCACAAAGCAATGACCTCACCCTACGAGAGAAGCCTAAACCAAATGAAAGACTTCCCCAAGAGTTTAAATAACCCACATCTAATGATGACATTATCATATCGGGGTGGCCTGAAATCATTCTGACCGCAGCAGTTTATTAATAGCTAACACATGCCTAAAGCTATTGATTGCATCAGGGAGGAGATTGGGGCCAGAGAGAAAACCACACGAGAGCCACAAGTCTCTGATGAGGTGGTGGACCCTTACCAGTGTTCCGTTGGCAGCGCTTCAGCCATCTCTGGAGCCGGGAGCCTACCATGGCAATGGGACTTGAATGGACAGATGTGGCCAGCAGATCTAGGTGAGTTGAAAGATAATAAAAAAATACTAACACACGTTTCTCAGCTTTAATCCACCCTTGACTCCTCTGTCCACACTCTAATAGTCCAACAGCAGATAAAGGCTGACATGAGAGATCTGGCTCAACATCAACCAACGAACGTCAATATTAGTCATTTACACCATCACACATATGTGTTATCCATCCTCTTTCCTCTTCATCCTTTCATCCTCATATTATTCATTTACCTCTTCTCCTCCCACTGCTCTACCTTTACAGTATCAGGACGTTGTGCAGGTTATGCCTTTGTGAATATAACTCCAATTTCATAGTAATGACATCAGCATGTGCTTCTAACTTTAGCTCCTCCTGAGGGCCAGATGTTGGCTGATAGGATCAAACACTTGCTATCCCCCTCTCGCTGTCACATTGTTGGGCAAGCCCCGGAGGGCTTCGAGGACGCAGATATTCCCACGTATCTTCTTTTCTCCCATAGAAACCCATTTCATCGTTACTGTGCGGTTTTAATTTTGCATTTGCACACAGGAGTGGAAACATATGATGGTATGCTGTAGTTTCCGATAAAGTCTCATCAGGAATTCTTGAGAATACCTATTTATCTACCCCAAAAAAAAGGTGTAAAAAACATGTGGGTGTGATTTGCTACAGAGTTAAAAACTCTTCTAAATGGTTTGCACATTGGCACTGTAGAACTAGAAACAAATGCAACTCTTGGGCACATTGTAAAAATCACTTACACCTACTGCTTTCAACGTAATACCCATCAGTGCACACCACTTTAAAGCACTTTCCCTCTTTTAAAGGACATCGGATCTGAGCAACAACATCACTGTGGCCAATGAACGTCACCGGTGTCAGTTTTTAGATGAAACGTTAATATCAGTGTTTTGTGGCCGGGCATTTTACAAGAGCACAGCAGATACCAGCAGCGTACCTGTGAGGCATCCCTCCATGCAGATGTGATTTTTGGCTTATCCTGTCATTTGAGGTGCTGCTGTTAAACTGTGACCCCTTGTGCATGCCTGTGCCATGGATTGGCTGTTATGGGTTGGGTGAATCCCTGGAGGAGTCTTGGCCAATAAAAGACAAGCTTAATGAGTTGAGGAGGGGGCTTAAAGTGGCCTGTGGCTCAGGACCTCAAACAGCTGTGTTTGATTTTCCCTTTCATTTGCTCCATTTCTCAGAGTATAGCTTTTGAGAGGGGAACCAAATAATAGTGGGAGAACCACCGTGATGTAGAGTTTAAGGCCCAACAGTGAGTTTTTTCATCAGGAGCCATGAATTATTCCGTGGAAATTGTAAAAATGACAAAAAAATAACATCCTCTCTCGCAATATCATAGAAAGTGTAAAACAAATCCTGGATTTGGATCCACACCAAAATTAAATAGGTCCTTTCCTGTCCCATCCTTCTAAAAAGTTTCATGTTAATCCACCCAGTAGTTTTTGTGTAGTTTTGCTTACAAACAAACCAACCATCAAACAAAAAAACAGGGGTGAAAACACAACCTCCATGGTCGAGGTTATTATGTATAAGCATTATGTTTTTTGCTGTCTTTATCAAACTGATGTTGAGTGTCCTACATTCATCCGTACCTCATTGGGCTGACCTCTGACCTCCAGCACCCTTATGTTAGAAAGCTTTGTTCAGCCGTTTTCATTTTAATAAAGTGCCCAACAAGGGTTCCTTTGTATCCACTGATGTTGCTTGAAAGAGTTACAATAAATTATTTTGTAAAACAAGTCGGCGTGCTTTATCTATGTGGGTGTGCAACATGAGCTGGAAGTGGAATCAGTCACTCGGCTGTGTCTGTTTTTGTGGTAGAAAACCAATGTGTGCTCTGGTTCGTTTATGTGGGTGGCCGCTGGAAAGCCAGAAAACAGTTATGAAGCAATTTTGTGTGTTTGCACGTTTTCATGCTTGTGAGCACGCTGGTGTCACATAAAAGCAAATCTTGGGCTTGTTAGTCGATGGCATCATGAACATATGTAAATAAGTCAGGCAGGCATACAACAAGAGTGTGTGTTTGTAAGTGTGTCTGTGTGGGAGGTTAATTTGTTGTCTAATATTAAACAGGAGTCTCTGCTATAAATGAGTCATCACCGCTCGACTTAAGGCTTTTCGAGTGAGCCACTCTTTAACATTCCCGACATTCCTCCTCATTAAAAATTAATAAAAAATAAATGGAAACAGTTCCGCATAGTTTCCCGTCACATACACATATGTGAGCGTTTTTCAACCGTAACTCTTCTACGAACAAACACCCTCAAATCCACACATAAGCTCACAGACGCACGCATTATTGGTTTGGCAACCGGCCCAAGTGCTTCACAGAGGCCTCGATTTGTCATCCTGCCTCATCTGGCCTCTATCAGTTTCCGGCCTGACAGCTTAATCAGTGTCATTCATTCTCTCACATCAAAGAAACACCATGCATTTGAAACCCATCATGCAAGAGCACAAGAACGCACGCACACATGCACACGCACGCACGCACACACGCACGCACGCACGCACGCACACACGCACACACACACACGTTAACAGACTAACTTTAAACTGTCTCTGTGCTTGATTAAAACCTCCATAACACGAGGATCATGACAGCAAACGTCAGCAGGAGAGTCTTTCTTTGTAAGTGGTCTACATGAATTATTATGCTCAGTGATAGTAGATCAAAGTAACAGACTGACTCAAACAGTCTTGAAGAAATACAGCCCTCTTGCTTTTATTTTATTTATTGGACTTGAACTGTAGATCTTTGCAGTCGACCTCTAACCTTGACCTTTTCACTTCAAGCTGTGTTGAATGATGATTTTCAAGAAAGGATTACTAGTATGACCTTAAATTGTGCAAGTGTCTAGAATTTCGTGGAACTATAGTCAAATCAGACATCTAACTTGTGTGTTTTATGCTGCAAAAGATACACGATTGAGTCTTTCTTCAAAAATCCAACAAGATAATTAACTTTGACTTCAGTGTTTAAACTCAGGCACACCCTATTAACCATGGCATTTACTGGTTGCTCTTTCGGCCAGTGGATATCGTCAAGCTTTTACCGCCACAGTCTTCAAAACAAAAGGAAAAGTATTTCTGACTGGTATAAAAACAACTGTTCCAAATCCACATAGCCTAAGTGATTAGATTAACTATTTAGAGTTACAAATCGAGGCCTGATCACGTCAGCCAGTATGAGTACACGCAGTGTAATCATGTAAGAAAGCAGCTTAATCCTCATCTTCTCTTCAGGAACATATGATCTGACATGTAGAACACAGAGGCCATGAGAAGACATGGTGGGAGAAGGAGATGGAGAAGTGTGGAGTGACAGTGTGTGCTTGACACACGCATGTATGAGCAGCATGGACAAACACTGAGGATTATAAGAGTGGGAGGGGTCCTTGTTCGTCTGACCCCAGCTCTCCCACAGTCCCCATTAAACTCTATAAATGAGAGAAAGAGGAGCAATTAGAGAGGCAGTCATGGGGCAGGTAGGAGATCCCTGTGACCTTTCCTGGCTGGTATTTGACCTCTCACAGCTGGGGGCCATGATGAAGATACATCCTGAACATTGAGAGAATACATTTGCTGAAAGGTACAAGGGGGAAAAGAAAGAGTTTTTCCTCACAGACATTTGCATGCAACATGCTGCCGTGTGGATACTGTTGTTAATCCGACATGTTTAAACTAAATCTTTATTCAAGTGTTTATTGAATCAAGTGGGGTGGGGGACATTTTTACTCTTGAGGTTCACTTCAAGTTTTATAACATCCTTTGAGGCCCAAATGAACACATTTATCACACTAACCTCTCGAATACAATGGTAGGAAAGGATTTTTCTTTAGTGAAGCGTCTGACGTCAGGTGGTAGTGATGATGATGCTACTCACAGATATTTTTCCAGATTTGGCTCAGTACGTTATGAGTGAAACTGATTCTTTGCAACAGCTAGTTTTGAGAGATACAAACACGAGTGCAGGTGTCCGCAGAATGTACGTACTGCTGTAGTTTATAGAGCCCAACCAGCGGGAGAGTGTTGCACCTAACTTTGAGCTTGATGTTGATTTGCAGCTCAGTGATTTCACGATGTAGGTGGTTCCACACGGATCCTTTTGTTTACTCTTTTTGTCCTGAAACCTCTCGCTAAATGCCTGAAGGAGCATCACAACCGCCTCACCAGCATATTCAGATGTTACAGCAGGCCTTTGTTCTTGTGGAATAGTAAAATCCTGGTGTTACCACTTCCAACTTGTACTTGCCACACCTTTAAGCTGGTTGGGGCCCTGGAGCTTCGTGTTCAGTTCTGAGAGATAATTGTGAGCATCCGCCATCAAGGCCAAACCAAACAGCCACTTTCTATCACCAAGATCAATGACATGTCTTCCCTTCATTTCTATTACGTTTTTGATTTGTTCCTTCAGTGTAAAAGAGAGTGAGCACATTGGCGCTATTTAGCCATCGCATCCTACTATGGTAAACCAAAGCAGATTCACTCAATAGCTGCTTGAACTGTCGGATGTTTCCCTCAACTTCACGATGAAGTTTTTGGTGGAAATAACAGTTGTCATTACATTTTATATCAATGACTAAAAGCTATGTGTTGCGTTCATCTGTGATCTGAAGGGACCACCCAGAAGGACATGTTAATCAATTACTTTTATATTCATTTATCGCAGAAAGAATGTAACTTGTATTTTGTTTGTGTTTATAAATTGAATCATGGGTTAATCAAACTGTCATGACGACGGTGCCCCCTGGTGATTTATAGGATGTAGGCCGCTCTGCATTCCGATGTCACAGAGACTTACATTACAATTAAGGTGACTAAGAATTTAACATGCTTTGCACTTTGAAGGTAAAAAGAGAAACCAAACATTGTTAACTTGCACTTGGACGTCTGAAAAAAAAAAATTGAATGGCTCTATATGCTCTACAAACCCTGACCTCAAACCTAACGACTTACATTTACTGAAGCCCGAAAGTTTTCTCAGTCTGTTTTCTTGCAAAAATCACAAAAAAAAAGACCCAGCAGGATTTTGTCATTGAAGGCAACCACAGCTGGACCACACTGAAGATCTGACTGTAACCATTAGCTTTACTCCTCAAACATAAAAATGCAGACAGGTACTCCTGTCCTGCAAACCGTGAGAAGATACACCATCTCTTTTCCATGTGTCCCAGTGAACCAGAACTGAGTCTAAATCAGCCAGAAACTATTTGAATGCCACTAACATTACCCGACAACAGTAAATCCCTCATAAATGGAGTTACCCCGATCAAAACCTGTTCTCAGTATACTGTCTGCAGCACTGGAGTGAGACGAAAGGGAGATGCGTGAAGATGAAGGAGAGCCTCTGGGGGTTTTATTGTGTTCCAGACACTGTAGCTGGAGTGAGAGCGGGGGGAACAGAGGGATGAAAGCAAAGACCAGGGAGAGGTGAAAAAAGACAAATGTACAACAGATGAAGAGAAAGTGATATATTAGGTGGAAAAAAACGTTTGCAGCAAGAAATATAATCAATATGGACAAATGTCCCATTAAGGATGTCTCCTTGGGGGAAAGTATGAAATTGATCCGCTGTTGGCTGCTCCTAAAACAAAATCATATCATAGGCTATTTTATGTCAGCATGAACGCAGATCATCATTATTGTTATTGGCACATGTGCCTTTCCTTAATAAATCTTTTTGTTCTCCACTCTGAAAGCAGAGCTGGCAGGTCTGTAAACAGTTGGTTAGCTATTAAAGACATTTATGGAAACCAACCCAATCCTGAGCGTCTGTTCCAATTTTCAGAGTGTAATTGAAGCTGAGCCATAAAAATGGAAAGAAATGGTGTTTATTCACCCAACTCCACAAAAGACTGCACATTTCCTGATGTGTGTGGTTAAAAGGAATTTAAAATGAGGGACTGTCATTTATCAGGCCATGTGTTTATTATCCAGTGATATAATGAAGACTGGCACAGTAATCTATCCAGTCAGGCAGACAGATGGAGAAAGGCCCTTTTCTGCAGCTCATTTGCATGAAAGCTCCGGAGCTGTCAGATTCTCTCGCTGCCACAATGCGCCGTCAAGCTGCAAATAAACCGCACCGAGGACTATTTTGGTCTCCCCGCTCAGGTTTCCTCCTGCACGGACTTCAAAGTGAGTTCCTGTAACCTGGAATTACTGCAGCAGAGAAACAGCCGAGCAGAAGCAGATGAACTAATTTCCTCGCCCTTACACTCCGAGGCCTTGGTTAGTCAGCGCAGGGAGCTGCTGGTGTGCAGTGTGGTATGCGCAGCGCGGCTGGTTCACATTAACTGTGTCCACGAGCCCGTGAAAGTCGCAAGTCTTCCCTCCTCTGAGCACGATCCCTCACAGAGTCCCCGTGGGTGAATAGTTTGCCAGACTGAGGAAAACACACTCGCACGCGCACACGCACACCCTGCACTGAGAAGGTGTGTGCGCGTGTGTGTGGGGGGGCGGGGGTTGAGGGTGGGGCAT
Source organism: Hippoglossus hippoglossus (assembly GCF_009819705.1). Taxonomy (NCBI): domain Eukaryota; kingdom Metazoa; phylum Chordata; class Actinopteri; order Pleuronectiformes; family Pleuronectidae; genus Hippoglossus; species Hippoglossus hippoglossus. Next base: position 22,510,884 of record NC_047155.1, on the reverse strand, counting down.
GCATAAATAGAGCGCTCCTCTCCTCCGCGTGGAGCGTGCGCCCTGGCTGAGACACGGAGCCCTCGGATCTCTCATGATAGATGATATTTTTTACATTATTTGGACCAAGTATTTCTAATGCAACAAAACGGACAAACAACCAAATGGAACCAGCAACGTTTCTTTCTCACGCCAAACGTGGAGCATTAATTCTGGGATTACCCACTGATCTTATTTGTTTGCCTGCACCCTGGAGCGCACAGTCCTCCTCTGCCAGAGAGGTGCCTCCGCTGTCCCGGAGGATGCTCAGGCTTCGATAATTTCTTTTTCTTCCCAACATTACTCCTGGGAGCCCGTCGGAAAAAAACATCCTGACTTCACACGGACAGTTTTGCGCATTGCGTAATTGGCACAGAATGCGCGTGTTCCTCAGATAAGCGCCACATAATGTTGGGACTCGTCTCTCCTGGAAGGCGTTCGTCGCACCGCGTAGTGTGTTGTAAACGCAGAAGAACCAAGGATGAGAGTGTCTAGTATGCGTGGGGAGAAGGGTCCACATCCGATGCTGGTGGCGCTCTGTGGACTGTTTTTGGCTTTCACGCGGAGCGGAGCAGGTGAGGAGGAACATCATCTTCCTCTCTTTACTGCTGATGCTGTTTCTCTCCATCAGTTGTGCCTTTGTCCCTAAACTTGGCTTCTCATTTTCCAGTTGTGGTTCTACGCATGAAATCCATTCGCATTCATGTGACTGACTGCCTGTGATGCGTGTATGTTATGAATTTTCCGTTGGCATTGTACTGTATTTGTTTTGCTTTTTGCTAAATAAAAGTAAAACAATGGTCACACTTGTTGCAGATAAATTTGATAGTGGAGCTGCCTTGCATCTTTCCATTCGACCTACATGTAACCCGAGAGTCAGCATGATATCCAATGGAGAAAGGGCAGGATTCTGTCACAGCAGCCGCACAATGAGTGGGTTGATTAAATATTCATGATGAACTCAGTGAATTGGTCTTTGGTGTTATCCATGACGTCACTGCTGGAGAGTGTTTGTTGACCTTTCTGTCACCAGATATAAAAGCACTGATCGAAATATTCTTTTCATTTAATCTCCATCTCCCTCTGTGTCAGTTTCCAGATGTGTGGACCACGCCTGTAGTCCACCCATAGGGAACCTGGCCAGCGGCAGGACCCCCACCACCCTCTCCAGCTGCTGCGGGAACAACTCCCCCCAATGCTGCCCTTGCCCCCATCCTCCCATGACCCCTCACCTCTGCCCCGTGGACAATCACCCACCTGCTCACATGACCGACGACCCTTTCTCCAAGCCGGAGACCTGGTGGGCATCAGGTGCAAGGACCGCCGTGCAGGGGCAGCAGGACAAGATCCAGTTGGATCTGGAAACACAGTTCTGTCTGTCCCATGTGGTTTTGGTGTTCAGGTCGCCCCGGCCGCTGCCATGGCCATTGAACGTTCAGACCGACTTTGGAGGACCTGGGAGGCTCTTAAACTATTTGCAAGCAATTGCAGCGCGGAGTTTGGTTTGGCTGATGATTTTAGTCAGCCAGGCTCTTTGTGTACATCTCGTTACACCAGTCCCACACCCTGCAGTGGTGGTGAGGTGAGAGAATATGCACAAAGATCTTATGTATTTCTTTTAGCGGATGCACAATGTTTGATTCAGTCTGCTTTTCTCCCCAGGTAATATTACGGACATTAGACCCCAGCGGTGCTAAAAGACTGGACCCTTACAGCTCAGAGGCCCTTGCCCGCCTCACCCTCACTAACCTCCGCATCAGACTGCTAAAAGCTCAGACCTGCTCCGCGCCTCTGAACCTGCCGACAGGACGCACAAGCCCCACAGCCTCAACACTGACCTCCACATCCACTACAGAAAACTCAGCCTCAGCACCTTATGCCATTTACACTTTACTGGCCAAAGGGACCTGCCTGTGCCACGGACATGCTGAGTATTGTGTACCACACAACAGCAGCCAAGACACTAGTCAGGACAGTAATGTGGTGAGTAGCTTTTACGGTGTGAGTAGATGCATGTCAAAGTAAAAGAACAGACATGGATAAAGGGACCATGAGAGAAAGTGTATTGGCCTGTAATCTATTAGAGATTTGTGGACCACAGGCGTGAGGACGTTTGTTCCAGAAATATAAATGAACTCACTGATGGAAAAAAAAGTTAAAGTGCTTTAAATTGCTCGATTTACTCTTAACAACACCTGCCTGAATCCGTTTTACAGCCCTCTCTAGACAGCCGGTGCCTGTAACATTCACTAATGTAGGTGAAGTAACTGAGCAGGCCCAGATGTGTCTTCCAGGTGTCTGGTAGGTGCCTGTGTACTCACCACACCGCGGGGGATCACTGTGAGAAGTGTGCCCCGCTCTACAACGATCGTCCCTGGAGGCCCGCCAACGGCAGCAGCGGGGAGCCGAACCCGTGCCAGAGTACGTGACTGCACAACTATTAGATCAGTGGGTAGTCCTGTTGCTGACAGAGAATAACTAGAGAAGAACATTTTAGGTGTGGAGGGAGTAATCAGAGAGAAAATGTGGGTACTCTGAAATAAAAACCTACAGTAGGTCTTGTTAAGCCTCTATACACAGTTTTAAACACGATTCATTTTGGTTGTTTCATATTATGTCCTATAAAAAACAGATTTTTAAATCAGACCCGAGCAGTGAGCCCTGCAGGAGAGTACCTGAGTCTACCAGGGCATAAAAACACTTGTTAAACCCTGTTCAAAAAAATGGTCACATACTCTTGGTTGCTTCTTTAGTTTATTAGGATTTTTTCTACCCTGGTTATCAGTGTTGGGATGTAACGAAGTACATTTACTTATGTACTAACCCCTATTTTCAGGTTCTTTTACTTTTACTCTACTACACATATTAGCAAATATCTGTACTTTCCACTCCAGTGCATTTTTTAAATGCATTGTGTTACATTGTTGTTTATATTTTTAAAAGTAATCAATAACGAGAGGGGAATAGAATCATCGATCCAATCAGAGCTAACAGGTAACATTAGACCCCGCCTCCTGCAGCATCACTGGTGAAGAAGAAACACCAGTCTCAGTGAGTCCCAGACTCAGCCATTATATGTAATGAATTGTTGCATAATGGATTAGGATACACTTAGTAGGAACTTTTACTTTTAATACTTTAAGTATATTTAAAAGCAAGTACTTACTTTTACTCAAGTAGAAAATTTAATGTTGTAATTTTACTTAAGTTAAAGGGTTGAGCTCCACCACTGCTGGTTAAGTTGCAAATCCTTTGTAAAGGTAGACAACACAAAAACTTAGCATAGACCTATGATATGCTTCATTCAGGTTACCAGCTAACTCTCTCCCCTGATGCCCTGATGCCCTTACTCTGTCTCTCTCTCCTCTCTCCCACTGCTGTGACGTCACACCCCTCTGCGACGTCAGAGTGCGAGTGCCACGCTCACGCAGACAGCTGTCACTTCTCTCAGCGGGCATGGCTGTCATCCGGTGGCTCCAGCGGTGGGGTTTGTGATGACTGCCGGCACAACACGGTTGGGCGTAGGTGCCAGCGCTGTCGCCATGGCTACCACCGTCACCCGTTCCTGCCCCTGCATTCCCCCCACGCCTGCACACGTAAGAGACCCACAGAACAAAAGGTCACTCATCGATTCTCTGGAGTGGTGGATGTGCCATTAACCAGTTACCAAAGCCAACTTAAGGAAGTTAAATGATTGGCCAACAGGCATCACCGGATGAATCGGTGATCTCTGTCCAGTATTCTACTTGATCTCAGTGACAGTGATTCAAAGTGTGTAAATTAAAGAGAACCAGAAATGTCTTGTAGCTCCATCTGGTGGCATATATTTTTATTTTAAAAGCAAACCCAAATGTTCCATCGGCATACAGACCTATATCTGTGCTTCTCAGGCTGCAGGTGTGATCCACAGGGCTCTTTGTCTCCTCGGCCTGGAGAGGAGGGACCCTGGTGCCACCCTCGGAGTGGACAGTGCCACTGTGAATCAGGTGTAGGGGGCACAAGCTGCAGCTACTGCCTGCCTGGCTACTGGGGCTTTGGAGATAAGGGCTGTGAACCCTGTGCCTGCCCTCTCAGCTGCGATCCCACCACTGGGCAGTGTCTCGACAGGTATAGCTGTACATGAAATCTGTGGCCGTATGTTCCACCAAACAGTGAGGAAAGTAAATGTAACAGTTTAATTACGGCACATGATGTGATTTGTGTTATATGCTCTGTTTTAATGCTGCAGCTACACAGATAATCAGGTGTTCAATGTGCCTGTTGGAGGTAAAATCCCTGATCTGGATCATATGTTCCCAATTGAAGAAGAAGTACAGTGGTCGAAGGAGCTCGCAGTCTCTGCTCTGCATTATACAGGTGAGTGTTGGAGCAGCTTACTTTGAAATAATGCTTGTTCACAACCAGCATTGTAAGGATTAAAACTGTGGAAGGACTGTTTCAAACTTGAGATCAGATCCTATCCTCATGCCTATACACAGGAAAGTGCAGCTGCAAGGAGAGGAAACTGAAAAGTGTGTCTGACCTCTGTAAGACTAAACACGACTATGGTAAGAAATAAACACCTCTACCTATTAATAAAAAAAAAACATTTCCTACACAGTGATCTGTGCATTGATTTATGTCTTAAAATACTGTCTCAATGTTTGCTTACTCTGGAATCGTCCATCTGTGTGACAGTGATCAAGGTCAGCGTGCTCTCTGCTCATGACAAAGGCAGCCACGCAGAGGTCCAGGTCAAAGTTCGCAAGGTTCTTCGATCAGGGCAGGTGGTACTGAACTTGGGAACCATCAGCATCTATCCTCTGTCCTGGACCAGCCGCGGCTGCACCTGTCCGATACTAAACCCCGGTAAGAGTCAGGCATCAGTGGTCTGCTGCATGAGGCACAGAGTTACTGTTCCGTTGATGCACCAAACGAAGTAAGAGGCTAAACAGATGTACTGGTATGTGGTTTTAAAAGATTAATATTTAAGACCAACCAACGAATGGAGAACACAGGAAGAAATTTAGGAAGAAAATTAGTCATGTTTACATGGAGACCAATATACCGGTATTAATTAATGAGTTATCTAACCCTTATTAATTAAAACAATAGTAGGACACTGCCGTGTAAACAGCCTTTTCTGATTACTTTAACTCAAATAAGGCCTTACTTGAATAAGCATAAATCAAATTAATGTGGAGAGTTCCGACATTAGCAGCATTATGTGTATGTCTAAATAACATTATACAGTGGCAAAAAAACTGTAAGTGATCTCTTCGGGATAATTCTGCATTTATGCACTTAAAGTTTGACCTTGACCTTAAACATAGAAATAAATCTACAACAAAATTACTTAAATACAATACACAATAAAATCTGCCTTTTGAACTTGGCTCAGTCACAGCCCAGAGCTCGGAGGAGTTCACAGAGGAGTGGTCCAAAGTTCATCCTGAAAGTTCTGCCGGTCTGATCCAAACTTCCCAGAACCACTCGTGTGAGGTAATCGATGCCAAAATATGTCAAACCAGTTATTAAATCACTTTGGGTTCACTTACATTTTTCTCCACCACAGGGTATGCTACCTGGGTTTGCTCAATTAAAACATTACACTGTAATTGTTGGTCTGTAATTAGCTTCATCACTTTGTGTTTGTCTGTACTTGTGCCTTTGATAAAGATCGGTTTATGTTTTAACCTCAATTACTGCAGGAAAGCAGGTCTTTGCAGAGGGTTCACACACTTTTTCTTGTCACTGTAACATCCCTTTAGAGTTTTCACAGCATTTTGTGACATCGAAATACGGTTGTCACCAACTGCTTTGACGACACATGCCCTGGGTTTGAATGTCAACGAGTAGTAGGACGTAATATTGATGCGAGTCATAATCAGACTATTATCTGTAACATGTAACCAGGAATATGAATGGAATATTCTATTAGCAACTCATGCAAACATTATTATGGAAATATTTTCTTATTCAGAACATGCTGTCACATGTATGTGTGCATAACATCTTACATTTCTATACCAGGTATGGAGTACCTGCTCGCAGGCCCAGAAGAAGCTGGAACAGGCCGTTTGCTGGTCACCATGCAAAGTGTGGTGGCCCCCTGGACACCTCGACTGGGTCTACTCATATCAGAGGGCCTGAGGAATGGATGTCCATGAGCTCTATTATCTGTAAAGGCAGGACACACTCCAGAGAACTGCACAATTCATAAGTCCGTGGACAATTCAGAAAAGGGACTGAAAATATCACTGGACAACATCAACGATGGCAAATTATCCAAGTGGTGAACTCATGGTCAATCCTGAAGAGCAGTACTCACACTGTGTGAGTGTTACATGAAATAAAGACTGAAATTAATGCTTGGAAATCAGATTTGATAAACTGTCTGTAAATGTGATGTACCTTAAATTAAAAAGGTCTTAACCAGATGCAAGATCGTTTATGCACAACACAAACCGCAAACTATTGCTTCTATTTTAGATCCTGTTGCAACTTGGTAAAACACCTGGGTTTGTCAAACCGAGTCTTGCAAATCGATTCAATGGTTGATATTTTTACTGAGAGAAAGAAGAAAATGTACAGAACACTATGGAAGTCATTACGGTACACAAAAAAATGTATCACGTCTTTGTTCTATGAATGTCTCTAACTTTTGGTAGAAATGGTAAATACAGTGCAGTTTGAAATCGAAACCTATAGAGGAATATTGAGGGATAATGATAAAATGCTATGAAACTATACCCAACAGATAAGCAATATAATCAGTGAAGGCACAGTGGGGGGGTGCTGTTATTATATACGATCAGTGATTATTATTCACAAACACTTGTTAGTAATTTTGGCTCAGACTATGAAAAAGTTGAAATTCCTGACATATGATATAGATGCGCTTTGTCTGTAGAAGGACAAAAACGAGGTTGAAATTGTTTGACGATCATTTTTAATTTGGACGTGTTTTATAAATACCATGAAGTCTTTTAAGGCCTGAGTGACACTGAATGGTGACCACAGCATTCAAAGTGGACACTCTGGACAGTGGTGAGACAAGGAAAAGATGTAAGCAGCAACAGTTGAACATGACAAACCACTATGGTCGGGGCCAGATACAGTGTTGGTTAACGAAAATGACAAACATGGTTCACACGGCAATAGATGCAGATGTAGACCCTGACAAAACGTTGACAAGCAGAGTTAAAAACATCTGTGGTAATATTAGTATGTCCACTGCACAGAAGCTGGGACAGTAGCCTTGTTTTCATATAGATCATCTGTGTTTTGGTCTCTCAAGTGATGGAACTAAAGACTATATTAATTTGAGGTAAAGTCCTAACAAAAAAAATGAACATTGCTCAAATTGAAAAGAATCTAGGGATTACTGCTCAGATTAACTGGTGATAAATCAGTGCTAAGAGATAATCCTGACAAACATAATGAATAACTCCTGATTAACATGAGAAAACACAGCAAATCAAATAAATTTATCTATTGCATATAAAGGTGAGTCTTTGAGCTACTGTCTCTGCAGCAAATAGCTTGGCCCACAGACATTAAATGATGCCATCCAATGATTGAGTTCTCAGCAAATAAAAGCAGCCTACTTTTATACATATACTATGTTTTGTTTTTCTGCACACACAAAGTCCTTCTCTGATGGCCTTGCTAAAAACTGCCTTCGGGTGTTAGAGCTGTGTCGGTCTTAGCCCTCTCTTCAGGCTGAAACAGGTGAACAGACCAATCACAGCTCCTCGTGGAGAGTCATTTATGCTGGGCAGTGCTTGCACACAGAACAAGAGCCAGTGAATGACAAATTTGACCTTAGCTGGCAGTCTGGCTGTCTGTAGGTGACGCGCTGTCAGCCGAGGGATCTGAAGTGGATGGTGTAGCGTCAGTTTCAGGGGATAAGGCGGAGCCCTCAGTCTGGGCAGCAGAGGAGGAGCCCTCAGTCTGGGCAGCAGAGGCGGAGCCCTCGGTCTGGGCAGCAGAGGCGGAGCCCTCGGTCTGGGCAGCAGAGGCAGCGCTGCTGTCAGACTCTGCTTGGGTGGAACTCTCTTTATCTTCCTCCTGAGGATAGAGCTCAGGGTACTTCTGCATGCACTCTTGCATGTTGCGGAAGTTGTCGATGCACTCCGAGCCCTTCACCTCTTCCGTGCTGTAGTGGAAGCAGGAGAACGCCTCTTTGAACTGAGACCCGCATGGTCCGCTGGCCATGCCGCCCAGGCACGGGCAGTTCCAGTTGATGTCTCCACTTGGCAGGATCAGCCCTGAAGAGACAGGAAACCACACAACTTGAATGTGCCCGGGGGAAGGGGGGTCTGCAATTTCTGAGTTATTAGTAAAACTGGGATAAGCCAAGCTTTAACTGCAGGTGAAATTACTGAATCGCAATTGGACCAAAATAGCTGTAAGACAATAAAATAGGTGTAATGTGTAATATTTAAAGTATACAGCTTTCCTCAACTTGAAATAGAATTGCTTGATTCAGATGTTATGTGTGAATTTTGAAATGAAGGTAATGACAGCGGTCGCTAGGGCTGTGCTAAAAAAATCGATATGGCAGTATATCGTGACGTCCTCCTTGCTGATGCACGCAGCGATGCAGATGCTACTGTATCGATATGACATCAAATGCTGTGACGGCAGTAAAAACCAAACATCACCTATGGTGCAGTGCACAATATAGCCAATAAGTGGCAGCATAGGCAAAAACAGGTCATGTCTCAATTCAAAACAAAAATGGAATGAAAACAGTGAAAAACTGGCAAAGTTAGTGCACATGAAATGCTTTGCGCAGTCTAAATTTGGCTGCTCAACGTGCACTCAAGACACCCCCCCCTGTTTCCCGTCTACTGGGAAGAATTCGCAGCATCGTGGCTTTTTTTTATCTCCCCGAGCACAAGCTCATGACAGATGTAGCTACGAGATGGAACAGCGCCTGTGATATGTTGGAGCTCTTCTTAGAGCAGCAGCCCGCAATTTGCGCAGCATTACTCTCCACTGAGGTGCGGAAGAATGCCAACGAGTTGTGGACCTGAAGCGGACGTGGCCTGTGCTGAAGATGTGGCTAAAGCCCTGAAGCCGCTAAAAGTTGCAACACTCGTAATGTCAGAAGAAAAGACCCCTACGCTGTCTGTTATAGCACCGCTGCATGCCCAGCTGTGCAACGACGCTCATGTCCAAGCAACAGACTCGGCACTTACGAGGGACATTAAAAACACCGTATCCGGGGATCTTGGGAAGAGATACATGAGCGACAGATCCTTATCGCCTTTTTTTAAATTATAATTTTGTCTTTATAAAAGAACTGATATGTCCTGTGGACATTCTTACAGCAAATAGAAGTGCACTTAAAGTCAAGTGAAACCAAAATATAAAATATATAATAAAATTGCCTGATATGTATCGTATCAGGCAATACCCAGCCCTAGCAGTCGCAGTGGGTTGGGGTATCGTTTTTCCATCTTACTGACATTGTGGACGTCTACATGAGAGTTTCTTCTCAATTTAACATTTGTTAAACCTCTAACCTCAGGTAATAGAGTGGTGTGTGTGAAATATTGAGTCAAAATAAACTAGTGTGTGATCGCACAGTAATGAAGTGTTGCAGTGGCGTGCTTTAGTGCAAAGAGCTTCACATGCTTGGTTACACTATTCACGGCATTTGTCGTCAATGAGAATAGAGTATATCACCAGACAGTTTCTGTGAGGGATCACTGTGTTTCAGTTTCTCTTACAATAACTTATTGACAAACCTTGCTCCTCGTACGGATCGTTGGGATCATCTGCAACCAGCTCAGCATTGCTGGGCGCCTCATGGTCTTCCTTGGTCACAAAGATAATGCGATCTTTACCTTAAATAAGAAAAATGGGGATTAACACAAACGACTGAGGAAGAAAACCTGGTCCTGGATGAGACGCTGATATTATCTTATGATGCAGGATTATGTTTTTCCGTTTACACTAAAATGAACACGGTGTTGTTGTGGTGTTTGGCTGACATGTGACCCCTGGGGGCGCTCTCTGTCAGTAGCTATGACTTAACCTGCTCCACCGTCTGACATCTCACTGACTGTAGCACTAACTGCTAACCCTTTGGCAGCTTTCCCCGTTTGTCACTTCGCCTATGTGTCGAATTACTGCAGCGATTATAGCGGGAAAGTACCATAATCCATGTGAATCTAGAGCCCTGCTGCTGCTGCTGCTGCTGGGGGCTGAGCTTCCCCCGCATCGAGCACAGTTAGCTAACCTTCCGCGAGTTACCGCTGTTTCTGGAGAGTTAGCCAGCTAGCATGGCGGCTAACTCGTTGACATTGCTCAGCGACGAGCTGAAAATGAATGAAAGAGGACGCGACATTACCTTCCTGCCTGCAGTACGACATGTCTGCCGGTGCTTCTGTCCGTCGAGCCTCGTCCTTAGCGCTGAAAGGTCACCAGTGTGAGAGGAATTACACAAACACAGCGACGATTTCATCTGACAAACCACCCGGCGTCCAGCGAGCCCGATACCCCTCTGACCTGCCCACATGCGGGCGCACAGTCATGACGTCACCAAAAAAATGTATGGGAAAATAATAAATACGTTTAGTATTTTGAACTAAAGAAACATAAGTTTAGGCTAAGTAATTCAATTAAACACATTGAAAATAATGACATCAAATAAGAAATGTTTTCATATATAAGCAATTTTTCTTAATTAATATTTCATAATAAATATTTTCCTTTTCACTACTTCTGTTAAATTCAAATAACCTTCGAGGGCCTCACCATGTGACCTTACCACAAACAGTTTCCTGTCAACCCAACCTTAAAGGGGACATAGCATGCCCATTTTACCACAAGTTGATATGGTTCCTTGGGGTCTTAATGAAATGTCTGTAACATACTTTGGTCAAAATACCACAAGGATCATTTAAAACAGCACCCTTTTTACCCTGTATAAAACAGCCCTCCACAGAGTGACCTGTTTTGAGTGCCTGTTACTTTAAATGCTAGTGAGCCAGCTCCCCCCTCCCCCCTCTCCCCCCATGATTTTAACGATATAAATTACATATTTTATATGATATAAATTATCAAATATGCATCCCATACTTTGTATTCCCCTTCTGTTGTCCTGGAGTTTAAATTTTCCCAATCACATAATTAAATGTCCCCCTCTGCCCATCCACTACAAGCACACAAGCAGACAGACAGAGAGAGAAAGAGAGGGGTGGGGGGGGGGGGGCTATGAAGACCATCATTTACCCCCGAACCCCGACATTCAACGGGTACAACAACAAGCGGAGAAAGCAGAATCGCGGGCTGACCAAATGCGCTGACCAAATGCGCTGACCAAATGCGCGTCCCGTGTGAACAGCCAGGCGGCTGCGCGCTTGAGAACGGCGCTGCGCGGCGCTTCCGCGTCCGGTGTAAACCCGGCGTAACGAGTGTGGGGGGGCGGGGGGGATGAGGTGGGGGGGTGGGCCAAGGCCATGTAGGGAGACTTCCAGTGTATTGTGACGACACAGTACACAGGAAGCTCATTCCAGTCACTCAAGCATGACGTTTCTGACTTAGAGGAACCATAACAAAACGCGCGAGTGTTTTTTTTCCAGAGTTTTTGGGTTGGTAGACATGCCAGATACCCACATTAACGTGTAGAAGCACTAACAAAGTGGAATTTTCATGATATGTCCCCCTTAACACATCTTCTGCAGGAGATTCACTGCGGCTTTATTTGTGTGCATGAGCAGTAGTGGTGATGATATATGTATATGTGTGAACACACATCCCACAGCTTAATATATACAAGGCTACAGATTTGCATGTGAAGAGCTGACTGATGAAAAAGTGAATTTGGGACAAAATGGTACTAAAATGCAAATTAAGGAAAAATATCCTCTTGAATGTATCACATAACCCTAGCCCTTAAATATCCAATCAGTGCACTTCCCCAAAACTTATTTTTGGTGAATGTCATCAGCTCATAAACATATTAAGTAATGTCTTAATTAAGTGGACTTAAGACATTTAATTTCTACTCATTCTCGTTTTTATAGTAGAATCAAAGCAGCCTCATTTAATGAAAATCTCTTTTGTACTCTTCTCTCAGTTAAACAGAAGCATGTGGTTTGTGGTCATTGACTATGTCAAAGCTTGTTGCTGCATGTTGTGTGGTTCTACTGTAGAACATTGTCAAATCCACTTTAAGCAATCAATAACCTATTTTTGTATGCAATAATCTTGATGATTGTACCAACACATAATATATTGTAGTCTGTTCAGATCATGCTATGACAAAGAACAAGGAGACAATAGAAATCAAAACACAATTTCCACATTATATGGAAAAACAAAATCCAGTTTTTTTAATAACTCAATTATGTCTGTTACATAAAGTAAAAACCAAAACGAAACCCCTTTTTCAGTCCCTATCAAACCCACCCTCATCCCGACCATCTCGGCAGTATTGTGCAGCGACTCAGTCTGGGAATAAAAGAGCATGACGACACAGACAAAACTCTTCTCTTTGAGGACCCAGACACAGGACAAACACTGTGCCCCACATAAGACCAGAGTGAATATGAACACAGTCCAAAATTTGAAATATCAAAATAAAGAGAAATGACAACCAGCAAAGGTTTGTCTGAGATTAGCAGAAACCTTATGAGGAGTACATACTTTATTTATACTAAGGGCCCTAGAAACCTCAAGCTTGATTGCTATGTGACGAAAATGGCATGGCTTTCTTTCAGCTCCCCTCTGAAACGTCCAGGCACGGTGCTTTCAGCTTGAAATTAGCACTAGCATGTTGTCGTTGTCTGAGTGTTGACTGAACATGCTGCAGATGCCTGAGGTAGTCAGAGACCGCACCTCACACCTGTGTGCTTTCAGGCATTATTCAGCTGATAAGACAGTCAGTGGGGATTTAGGCAGTCTGCAGAGAGGTGGGTGATAGCTCTTGGAATATAAAGGATTGAAGAGACACAACACAATGCTCAACACTGGGAGTAGCCCACACAGTTATCAAGAAGTCTGGTGGGGAAACAAAGGTGGCAGAAAAATATTACCTATCCCAGCTGCAAAATTGACTGATTGTGCCAATTGCAAAACAATGCATATTAAAAAATAATGATGAGGGGGTGGATGCTTTGTGTCTGGTGTGTGTCACAAGGTTGGTATTTTCTAGAAGAGCAGTGCGCCCATGCTGCCCACTTCACTCTGCTCCTTCACAAAGATCTCAAAGTACTGGTAGATGATGGTCACAGCCAAGAGGATTCCTGTACCCGAACCGATCGCACCCAGGAAATCTGCCATGACAGACAGCCCACCTATACACAGACCACCAAAGGCAGCAGCTGTGGGGATGTACCTGCAAATAACAAATAAGAATTATAAACAAATATTCAATTCAGACATCAATTGTTATTCTGCGAATAGCGAACATAAAGAAACATCATATGCCATTTTCTTAGGTTGCTTTATACCTGTTAAGCTCATGCACCATAGAGGTCTCTCTGTGTCCTCTCATCACCATCTGTTGCTCCTTCAGCTGCTTTGCCACCTGAGACGCACACAATGATATCAGTGGACAGTTGTGCACAAACACAAACACAAAAAACAAACACAATCACACACTTACATCTTTGGCAGAGGATCCTGAGACCTCAATCCAGGTCTTGGAGAAGAAAGCGCAGGAGCCGAGCATGAAGATGATGTAGATGACAGCATGAACTGGGTCGTCCAAAACAGAACCAAATGACTCCGGAGGAGAAAGGTAGTAACAGAGCCCAGCCACTGGGTAGGCCCGAGCTGGTCCTCCACTCGTGGCGTCCTTAAGAAAAAGAAGAGTTTGTAAGTGAGATGGTGCAAATCCATGACTTACAGGGGAGTCAGAGTCTGAATCTGATCGTACCATTTTTATATAAATAACACAGAGACTCCTTGATACAATCTCTCGATCCTTAAACATGTTGCAAGGACTGAGACCCTATAACATACTTACAGACCAGGTTCCCAGGAGGTTGACCAGGAAGTTGCCGCTGAAACGCGTTGAGAGCATCTGAGAAATTACGTAGAGATTAGAGACCAGCGCAGACTGCAGGATAATGGGGATGTTGGAGGTGTAGAACAGTTTGATCGGGTAGGTGTTATATTGGCCACGGTAGCGTGCAGACTTGATGGGCAGGTCCACTCTGAAGCCCTGGTGAGGAAACACAGTCCACATATGTTTAGCCACAGAGCGGCTACAAAGCATCAAAAGACCTAAGTATCACTTAGAATGTATGTTTATCTACAATCCAATCAAAGCTTTTGATAAAAATAAAAGCAGATAAGAAACTATACTGCTTGTAGTTGCCGTTTGCAGCTCACCTGGAAGTATATGACCACTGCAAACACAAAGACAGTGGCGATGAGGTTCATGAGGTTGGGCAGGTTTTGTCTGTAGAAGCCTTCTCTAAGAGCACGGACCTTGTCCGTGCGAGTGGCCAGTAGATGGAAGAGAGCAATAATGGCTCCCTCAAACTCAGTGCCTAGATAAACCAGAGGAGACACAGGGTTAGTCATTATGACACATTTTAAGAGCTTTATCTAATTTTTGTCAATACATGTTTGTTGCCAGTGCTCATACCTCTGCCAGTGTTGACGGTGGTGGGACTGAAGGCCTTCCACACGATCGTCTCACAGATGTTGGTGGCAATGAAGAGAGAGATACCTGAGCCCAGACCATAGCCCTTCTGGAGAAGCTCGTCCAGCAGCAAGACAATCAGCCCTGCAACGAAGAGCTACAGAAACAGGCACAATGTTTGTACTGAGACAGGACATGTAAACATGTAGTTGTAATGTACAACTAATCAATACACCTCTAGACAGTGCTTGATAAACCTGCCTTCCACATGAAAAATTCTTATTAAATTTGTTTTGGGCAAATAAATCCTTAAGTTGTAAAACCTACATTCAAATTATGAAATGCATAAACCTTAAATTGTGTTAATCAAGTCTCAATTTGTCTGCTTGGTGCAGAAAAGAAGCTGGATGTATGACATTTAATGTACTTTTGCAGGTAAAAAGCATTAATTAATTGATAGATCAGTGGATTAATTTGCAAATCTTGGCAGATAAGCTTAGCACTTCAAATTTTAAGACACAGCAAATGTCTTAACTTAAGTAAGAGAGCAGCAGCAGGATTTGTTGTATTAACCTGGATGATGATGACTAAGCATATCCCAGCACCCATCTCTGAGGGGTCTCCATACATGCCAGTCATAACGTACACAATGGCCTGTCCAATGGTGATGATCATTCCAAACACTGTAAAAAGACAGAAACAATGATTTGCATTGGCATCATAAGAGGCATAGCTGCTGCCAAAACTGTTGTTCCCAAATAAAACAGTGCTGTGAGAGTGCAGGCTTCAAAGCATCTTCAATGCTTCAAAGAAATGTGATGCATTCTAAAAAAAGCAGCTGTAATGAGGAATAAAACCTACATTTCTGAGCTCCATTAAAGAGGGCTCTGTCCTTGGGAGTGTCACCAACTTCAATGATCTTGGCACCAGCCAGGAGTTGCATGATTAGGCCCGATGTGACAATGGGTGAGATACCCAGCTCCATCAGAGTACCTGCAAGACAACGTGAGCTGCACTTAGAAACATAATCAGCCTCACTTACAATAAGAATAGCACCAGCACCAGAAACAATGGCAGGAGGACTACAACTGTTGACCTTTGACTAATCACACGTGGTGATGAGATTAGGTAACAGCTGATAACAGCAATCCAACAGCAATCCAACAGCAATCCAACAGGAATCCAATGAGTTTTCCTTACTGGAGCTGCACCAGACATACAAGAGCTTTCCTGATTTAAGAGTGACATTCAATTTGATCCAATTCAAGCACCTCTGTTGGAAGCCAGGATTACTCTCATCCAGTAGAAAGGATCTGCCGAGTCTGATGACATGATGCCAAACAGTGGAATCTGAATGAACAAGAAGAAAAAATATAAAAACAATGCAATGATCCACTGTCACCAATAAGAGAACCAGTAGTTTGTGATCAAGAGATACCAACCTGGCAGCACACCAGAAAGATGAATAGTGTGATAGCGGTCCATAGTACTTTTTCTCTAAACTGAATCTAAAAGGGATGAAAAAAGAACAAATATCAATGCAATTCGTGATTGTTTAGAGAATAAATGATACCACTTTAATAAATGATGACAGATCAACACATACCTTTCTTTCTGGTTTCTGAATTTCTGGCAGGACCGCACAGAAGGGCTTGATGACCTCCAAAAATTTAACTGCAGAAAGAGATTACAAGATTAGTACGAAGCCATAGTAACCCTGCAATTACATTACACTTTAGGGTCAGCACCTCTCCTAGCAATGCCATCAACATTGGTGTTATTTCAAATGTTGGGTCCTCTTAAACAAGGTTGGCTTAGAGGCTACGTCATCACTAGCCAGCAGTCAAACATCTGCCAGCTGAACATGGCAACTGGACAGAGGAGCAACAAGCACAGCGTTTCTCTGTGAATATGGGGAAGTATAAACACATAAAGTTGAGCAAGGTTGAGAGATACTAGTCTCCAGTGTGTTGTCATGTCTGCGGCTGCTCTGCTGCATGTTTTGAGTCTATCAGCTGTGTCAATCACTGAATCTGACTTTAACACGAAATGATTTAACATAAGACTGAACCTGAATCAGGATCAATCGACTCGCTGCTGCAAATCCAAATAGACGTGCTCATTAAAAGCGAGACGAACTGAGTTTTAGTTTTTCTTTACTGCAAGTTTGCCTAAATGAAGAGTTCGAGCAGCTAACTGCCGTTAGCCCGATGCTAACCATCATTCAATCACAAAACGATTGAGCAATGACTTTAAAACAGGACGCTCATTTAAACAACTCAACTAAAACGCCTGAAATCACACCTGACTGTGACACAAACGTCAGAAACGTCGCTAAATCACAGCGAGACGAAATTTGAATACAGTACCAACTTCCGTTATTGGCTAGCTCAACTTGCCACCTAACCCAAGGTTAGCTAAGTAGCTTCCCGGTGAGCGCTGTGTCCGTTACCGTTGCAGATACAAGAATAGAGAACAGACAGCAGGTAGTGCAGACCACCGCCGACACGTGTGCACAGGAGAAGAGGCTCACTCACTCCCCATGGTGTCCTTGGTCCTGTGCCTGGCGTGTTACTGGGAGCAGTTGGAGAGCTGAGTGGGTCAGTGTGGCTCCATCCAGCCGCTCCGTCGGGAAAGAGAGAGCAGCAGAGACACGTCACCAGACGAGCCGCTAACACACGTCACTTCTCCGCTACACACACGCGCGTCACTCCGCAGGCTGCAGGCCGCGCACCCCCCCCCCCCCCCCCCGTTTCTTCACGCACACCTCGTAGGGTGATGTTTACATGCCATCGGCCCGAGAACATGCATGTTCAAATTAATAACATTAATAATCTCATCGCTGTAACTCACACTCCTCCCATCCTCCAGAGGGCGCCCCGGCACGAACTACCCCGGAGTTCTGACACACTCCTCCATTAGATCCCTCCCCCGGAGAAACCTGTGCATACCATTGACTGTATATAAAGAGGTGTGCACATAGACTATATAATAATAACAATAATCATAATCATTATACCAACAAGCTATTAGCCTCACATCTTAATCAGTACATCGCTTTTAAACAAACCAAACAGGCATTTAAAATTGATATTATACATATTATTGATAGACCTCCCATGACAGATGATTGATTACTTTTCCTCATAATTTTGCTTAAAAGCTTCTGACTCTTAATTACAATCTGTATTGTGTAGCCATTTGCAGACATTGAATCTGTATTACCTGAACATTTTGGTATTTTTAACCAAGTAAAAGTGCAAAAAAAAACCCAAATAGTAATGTAACCCAGTCAAAGCTGAAATACACTCGGCCCCTGCTCACCGTGATCCGAGCAATGCTGCTGTCTTTCTGACATCCTGAAGGCATGAATTCCTCAGTCAGTCCTCCTGATTGTCTCATTGTTAATCTACTGTGTTGGTTGATTCTGAATACACGTCTACTGCGTATCTGTCCACCTTATCCCTCCACTGTCGCCCCTCTTTTATTTCTTAATTTTTTTCTTTTAAAGTGTTTTTGAGGGGAGCTATATCTAATTAGGATATCCAATTAGGGCCCATATGGAAAAATGTTATAACTAAAACTTTTTTAAGAGGAGTTTTTACACAGTTGAAGTCACAATGAATCAATCTTGTCTCCATACTCACCACTAGAGTTCAGTGTTGCTCCGGTGTATTTAGCCATGCCTCTGTGTGCTTGCGTGTACATATGTGTGTGTGTGTGTGTGTGGTCCCAGTATAACTCATGATGTGGGGACCTAGATCTCTTTACACAGTCACATTATTTGGATTTGTCTTCCTGTTAAAAAGCGATTATCCATGTTTTAAGGTTTTGGTTCGGGTTTGTGTAAGTCTCCCCGAAAGCAATGTCAGTCAATGATGTGGCTTTCAGTGGTGGGATGTTAAGGGGAATTAAATTGAAATTAAGTAGATGTATTGACCAGAGGCTGAATCAAGGTGTGTTTGTATTATGAGGAGATTTCATTCCGTCACAGTCAGTGACTGCAGTATTGAGTGGTGGTGAGCACCTATGGCTGCACAGTGCTGGTGGCTGGTGGCACACTTAACCACTGATTCATAATAATGAAACAACTGAGTGACAATGAGTGGACCACTTGATTTGTTTTTCAGCAGAAAACACACACACACACACACACACACACACACACACACACACACACACACACACACACACACACACACACACACACAGAGGTAAAGGAGGATGGTGGAGAGCCTGCTCATCTGCCCTCAGATAAAGAGATATTTGTTCGTGTGGTTACATAATGACAGCAGCACTGTGAGCTAACACAGAGGTGAAGTCAAGCAAATACCACACAGCCCCCCCTCCAGTCTCTGCTTTCCACCACACTTTAAATGGCCTCTTATATTCAACTTCAGATGCAGGGTTTAATTCTGAAACAGAAGTTAGGATTGTGAATTTATTCACCAAATCATCGTTTAATGAAAACAGGATTTAGAAATCAAGAAATCAAATTGCTTTGAGAATGAGAAAAACATAGTTATGATTTAATACAACATGTGCTATTCGTCCCTGGGCACCAGGCCATGCAAATAATCTGTGGCATTTCCCCAACAAAAGAAAACACAGTCAAATAAAACATGAATGCAAATCTCATTTGTGTGATACGTGTTCCCCCTGCAGTGAAGGTGCACCCTTGTATCCACGTGGAGGACAGCATATCTGTCTGCAACCTTCAATTATGTAAACACACCAACGTTTCAGTGTATGCCTGTTACACGGAACCCCAGGCTGAAAAAAACCTGGGCTACACTGTTTACACTTTGAATTAGCATTGGCTAAAAAAAGTAAGATGATATAAACCTAAGGCTCAGTTCTCCAAGGACAAAAACCATCCTGGATTATCGAATCTGTACCCGGGAATCAGCATTAAGCCTTTAGAATTTATACATAATTATATTTAATTTTGGACTAAATCTTGACATGATGAACAAGTAACTTCAGTATATTCACCTTACAAATGTTGAGGAAAACTTTAATTAAAACAGTATGAGCCTTATAGTGTTCATGATATTTAACTCGTATTTATGCCCTCTATTAACAGCATATTTGAATGCTACATAATATTCGGACTGCAACTGATGCTTGTTGCCTTCTCTCCTCTTCCAAGGAGGTTATGTTTTTGTCTGGGTTTGTTTGTTTTCAGGATTAATTAAACAACCTATTTCCATGTGTAGGGGTGAGGCATGAGCCATTAAATCTTGGTGCGAATCTGAATCCGTGGGGGGCGATCCAGTTTTTATTCCCACAACATTTTCCTTGATTTCTCATGGATCTTAATGAAAATGAAAAAATCAGGCATTACCAAAGAGATGAGCAGATTGCCAGTATTGTTCAGTACTATGTCAGTGAGTTGTTATTCGATTCTCAATGTAAAGCAACAGCACACCCTCTTTAATCACACACTCTTTGATTTAAGCACAGAGGAAAAACTCCCTTATCATGTGGTAACTTACACGCTCTTCCCCACATACTGCTGCTGCCACAAATTACATCATATATCATTATATCCATTATGTTCTCACTTCATTTCAGAAAAAGACATAAAAAGAACACACACGCACACACAGACCCGCACACCTTCCTGCTCTTCACCTCCACATAACCACACACATCTGCCTCCACGTATGACTGTCATACAGTCTGCCTGCGGTGTTGGAAGATTATATTTGAACAGGAACACACACAGTGATAATATCAGCACACTGTCACTAGGGTCATTTGCATCTGTTCCGGAAGAATCCGGCCTTTTATTTTCTTCCTTATTTTTAGACATGAGTAATTGTAAAAAGTGAAGTGGTGCGTGAGTTGCATGAGTCTGTGCAACAGCACTCAGCCTGGGGATTATAACTCTTAATGCTATGTCCATACCTATACATAAAGACTTTCTCTAACCCTGATGAGTGTTTTTCTCAGTGGACAGCGTTAGTGCTGAAAGTGTCATATACACGTCACATCAGCGTTCTGAGGGTTACATCTGTCCTGAGCTGTTCACCAGCTGGGAGTGAGCTGTATACATGGATACACAAATACTATTTATGTACATTAAGCACTTATGTAAACCCACCCCTGAGGACAGAGACACGTCCATAAGAAAGTAAAGGACATATCAGAGGGTAAAGAGAATCCTAGTACAGTTGAAGGGTCCGGTGGCTACATTAGATTTTCCTTTCATAACGAGTTCGTCATCATAACACCATGTCTGGCACCTGTCTGTCACTGAAAGCACGTCAGACAGCAGAGACCCTGTTTGGCAGACACAGCCACTTGTGACTAAATAGTGTTACACAGTGTTTTTTATGTATTCACAGTATTTATCTATTGTACAGCATAAAGTCCAAACTGTTGTAATCCCAAAGCTAATCCAATCGAGGCCTGGCAGTGTAACAGGAGTCACTGTAACACCCAGAGACTGATTTGAGGGGGCAGGAGGTCTTCCTTCATTTGACCCTCATGGACGAGCTTGAATAAAGAGCGTGTTCAGTGTTAATCTGTGCTTCGGAGGCTTCATTATAGTAATTAAGTGGTCAGCATAAATGAGTTTGACAGAGTGGACTGGCTAGAGGACGACTGGAGCCTCGGGCCAGCTCCAGGACGATCCCCGGCACAGAGCGTCACTGCCACCGTTATGCAACAATGATTACATCTTGGCTCCTTTTTTGCTTTCCATTTCTCTGCCGGCCGCACCTCCACGCACCGTGTGGTCATTTGCCGTTCTTTTAAACAGTTTGGTTGTCTCTGCATAGAAGCTATAGTATTAACATATATGCTATCAATTAAGTGAGTGAGGGGGGATGTTATGAATTAAATGGTTTAGATCAGAAAGGGGTTAGTGCATGTCCTCGTGTGATAAATAATCATTGGTTAAATCATGCTTTAATATTTGTTCTGGTTATTTCACACATCATCACAGGAAGGGTCATAAGTCTATGAGATAAGCAAAGTTAATTCTCTACCTTTATTTTAACATTTTGACGGAATAACCTTAACTCAAGGTTCACTGTATTTTATGAGAAAATATGTGACAGGGATCATTTAAATGCGAGTTCAAACGCAGCTGTCACTGAATAATATAGATTTATCAGCAGCGTATATGTTCCTACTGTAGCTCCGTCTTCTCATTACACCGTCCTCGTATTAAAGCTCAGCTGCCTAATCCACACACACACACACACACACACACACACACACACACACACACACACACACACACACACACACACACACACACACACACACACACACACACACACACACACACAGTATTCTTATCAAATCATATACAGTTTAAAACAGGTCAGCAGAAAACCCCCAACAGCCATCATCATCTTAGGACTTTTTCTTTTTCTCCAGCATAAAAAGAGATTTAAAGAAGCATTTTCTAAAGTTAGTTTTCTACACATGTTCAGTCTGTCTTTCTGCTTTTCATCTCTTCCTCTATTACATTACTGACCTGTTTATGTAACTGTCTGCACAGAGCTAGTCACCATCATGTAAACTCAATTCAGCACCTGTCGAAACAGGCTTGGCCATGTTCCTGATTCACACAGCATTCGCTTTGTGTCTTTATGTTGGTGCTAATCTACTTGAATTTTACATTAATGACGTGTACAACATTTTTCCCATGTCTATTTTGACACTTAAACTGACATTTTCTTACCTTATATAAGGTAATAAAAAACTGGAGGCATGTGTGGTATCTTTTGGTCTGATGAATCCAAATTAAACAAGATTTATAGGCAGATTACAACTGCAAAATGCACCAGAAGTTTCAGAAATAATACACAAAAAAGGTTTTTAAAGCTATTTGGGTTCACCTTAAATTAAAGCTCACTGATTGGCCCCCTATAAATAGTGAAAACCGGATAGCACTAGCATACCTTCCCAGGCCACAACTTCACTGGCTGGTTTCAATTCCCATTCTGCTTTCACAGCCAGAGGCGACAGCAGAATCCACTGGATGCTCGCACGCTACAATGTGTGACAGACAATGGAGCAATTCTCAGATGGCAATGAAAGGTCGCAGAGAGACATGATGCTGGGGATCACATGTGGGACCCATCAGAGAGTTAGCCTGCAGACCACACACACACACACACACACACACACACACTTGTGTACACGAACAAACCACCCCCAAAGAAAAAGAGATAATCTCTTGGTGATATTCCAGGCCGTGTGTTGTGCGTGTGTATGACAGAGAATGAGTTTATGCAAGAGGAATTAAGCTGGGTGGGAAAAGGAAAAATACAACCAAGGATATGTGTAGGATATGACACACACAAAACTGGACAGACACACACAAACTCACTAACACTGTGTCATGTCACGCCTGTATTTGAGAGCCAGTCAAAGGCACGACCTCTGAGCCGAGAGGAACCTGGATCTGTGGTAGTGAAAAACATTTGATCTGCTCTGTCCTCCATAAACAGAGGAGACAAGTTGACTGGCTTTCAGCAGTGTAATTCTTCACGTCTTCGGTAATCTTCAATCTGCGGCAGATAATGAGTGAACTGCTGAGGAAACAAGGGGATGAAAAGTAGTAAACGTTTGGGGACAAACATGTCAACCAGGCATGCCATTAAACTACAGTCAGTAATGACTTTTGCACTGTAAGGTAATGTGTTTATTGTGTCTCAGGTGTGTGCACCAGTATATGTCCTTATGCCAGCATGTATAGTGTACTGTACATGGACTGACTGGATGTTGATGGGATGTTTGAGCAGCTTTGATGAGCGAGCTGAGCAGTGACAGGGTGTATTAATAAGACTGTAAACGGGTGTGTGGATCTGGTGGCCCAAAAAGCGTTGACACCATTTCATTCCCGGCGAAGGCTGCTGTTGCCATAGTGATTTTAACCGCCGTTATGCAACTGCTCCACTTGCAGTGGCGACCTTCACAAAGCAATGGGCTTCCAGGACTCACGTGCACACACTTGTCACTGAGTGGTATGTATGGACCAAGGTATAGCTTAGTAGTGAATCTACAATATGCATGTGGTGTAATATATATAGACAGTATGTGTATACACACAGTACATATATGCACACAGTGCGATGACAGAATGGGATCCTTTTGATGGCTGAGAGCAGCCAACTGACCCTGACGCTGTTATGCAACGTCGACTAACCATCCCCCCTAGAGTGGAGCTGGAAGAGCTTATCTTATCCATCCCTCCTCCCATCTATCCATCCATCTATCTATCTATCCCTCTGCAATCACACAGCACAGAAAAACATCACATGCATGTCCTGCTTCTGGACGGAATGTAGCTCTGCATCTGTTCTCTGACAGTCTATGAAACACAGCAAATACTGGGGTCTCAAAGTGTTGAGCAAATACAGTGCTCATAAACCCCTCACACAAACCCTGCCCTGACCTAGACTCTTAAAGATTTCATTGTCTGTCCCTTCACTGGGTTACAGTAAAGACAATGACCTTTCATTGTTCTGTCCTGAAGCACCATGGGATTACTAAATGAGCTACTGCAGCTCCTAGACTGACAACACACAGTGTGTAAAAAGCATTGGATAAACCCAGACCCAAAATATAAGAACAGCCACAGGAAAACTCTTATTGAAACTATCTGATTATTATTGGTAATTTACTATCTCAAGATAATTCAGATACACTATTATACACATTGTACACTTACAAAAACATACAAAATATTTCCAGTTTGTTTTTTGATCTCTTTAACTTAATTAAAACACAGCTACTAGTCATAGGGAGCATGGATCTGGGTATGTTGGACCTCATGGGACGAGCTATTCACGTCCAATCCCAGCGAGCCTGTGACAGATTCAAGAGGTCTCTATTTTGAGCATTAACTGAAACAAGCACATGGTCATCATAACGTGATGTACTCTGACAAATATATGTCAGAAGTTTCAGAATTATTCAATTCACATGTAGGTATCATCTTAATAGATTAATAGTGTGTGGCTTGAAAAAAAACAAGAAATTTTCTTTTTCATGCATCAGAGTGATTGCTCATCTGTGTGTCAGAGAGATGTGCCTGTCAGTCAGTACATTCTACAGAGGGGACACACTGAAGTGGTAGCAGCTTGTGTACTCTGTGGACACAAGCCTGTTTCTGCTTAATAGCTCTTCTCCAAGAATGAGTTATGCTGCTGCTCACAGCACACACATCTCCACCTTCTCTCTGGCAGTCTGTGTCTGCCTCAGACTGGTTAGAGATGACCAGGACTGGCTGAGGCAGCCTGGGCTGCCGTCACACACCTCCTGACACAACAACCCCCAACCCCCTCCCTACCATCTCTATTTTAACATAATAAATTCTTCTAGACTGAGGGAAAAAGATCTAAAGATACAGTGTGTTTGGGGGAACCGTGTCTTGGCTGCACTCCACAGGATTACAGGGTGTCACCACAGGCTTGGCTTGTGCTCCAGTTACTTTGCTGCACAGCAGGTGACGGGACAGGGCTCATTCTGAGCTGCAGTCCCATCATACTTTCCAAGGTATCTGACATGAATTCATCTTTCATGATACACTTGTACTTGGTGCTTCCCAGAAAGACATTTCCCTCATCATACATGGAGACAATGATGAGACAACCTCACCTCCTGGATATTTACCTGAAATTTGATTACTGCAACATTTGAATTTTATGTAAACAGGAAACCCGTGGGGTCTCTATTAAATCCGGCGAGCTTGTCCAGGAGCCACTCCAAACATGACACCGACTTTAGCACAAAGCAAAGGCTTTAATGTTCTCCTCCAACAGACTGTGGGCAAGACATATACAAGATAGAGGTATCCAAACATGTCAAATAACAATATTAATCAATATCATTATTTTAACATTAATAATATGGAATGTAGTACACTCCATCCACATTCTTTTTTTAAATTTAGTTTATTTTATGAAACATGTCAAATAAATAAATAACTATATCCTCTGTCTCTGATCACTATATGAATATATTCTCTTTGAGTGAAGATGAACAGGGAGGAAGGATGGCAGAATGAACAGGCAAAAGAGAAGAATGACAGAGTGTGAGCTCACTACCTTTCTTCCCATCGACTCTGTCTTCGTACACATACAACTCCTGCTCCCTCAGATAGCCCTGTCTCGATCCAAACAAACACACATTCAGCAGAATGTGTTTATGTGCATGTTTGTGTGTGCAAAACGCTGACACTTTCTTTGGAATAAGACAACAAAAACATTTCTTCTGTCTCAGACTTCAAACTGCCTACTCTTTTTTCCTAACAGTGAGGGGGGTTAAAACAGAACGATGACAATGGTTAAATCACTGTCTCAGTCATATAGACGGCTGCTCTAAATTACACACAGGTGTGTGTCATATCCCGAAGATCGACACGCACGACAGGAACGTCAACAAGCACCAACGGGAAAGGGGTCACTTCGAAGGACAGCTACAACAAGGAGAGGAGGAATCTCTCTCCACCTCTGTAGTCAATTCAATTAAAATATTTATCAGCGCCAAATTATGACATGATCAAACAACCCATTATTTCAAGGCACTTAACATATTAAGGTTGAGACCTTAAAAATTATAGAGAAAACCGACAGTTCCCTCAATGAGCAAGTACTTTGGCAACAGTGGAGAGAAAAAACTCTAACTCTCTAACTGAAAGAAACCTCTAGCAGAACCAGACTCAATGTGGGTGGCCATCTGGCTCGACCAGTTAGGGTGAGCGGAGAACCAATTGGGAAGAGAGGAGAGAAGAGAGGGGAAGGGGAGTGGGATGAGAGAGAGACCAGGAACAGTTGTGTAACCATTACATTTACATAATAACAATAATCGTCTGGATCCTGCAGCTCTGGGATCAGAGATAGCAGCAGGCAGACGGACAGACAGACAGACAGACAGACAGACAGACAGAGAGACAGACTATAAGTAAAAGTCCAGTTCTTCCACATTTTTGTGTCATTGTGCCTCTGTTTCTGAATTTGTGTGTCATGCCTGGCTTTAAACTGTGCTGTAGTTCTCCAGCTCAGAGATGATGGTGATCAGGTTCTGGAGACCGAAGATGTAGCCGCTGTCCTGGCCCTCGTGCACCACGCTGTCCTCCAGGAAATGTCTGCAGGTGGTGTGGGCAAAGTCTATCATCTTCACATCCACAGCGGGGCTGAGGGGGTCTGAGTGGGTCAGGCTGACATCCGAGCTCCCACTGCTGCTGCTGGAGCACCTGCTGCTGATGTCACTAGACGTCGAGGGGCTGTAAGGGAAACCAAGCGCACCTGCTACTTCACTCTCCTCTTCCTCCAACTCATCCAAGTCGGGTTCAGCCTCCACCTCCTCATTTTCCTCATTATCATCTTCTCCATCAGAGTGTTGAACCTTAGAGCGCCGGCGTGTGTGTTTACGGTGGGGCGCGCCATCGTAGATGATGAGCAGAGAACTGGAGTAGAAGCGGTAGGATTCGCAGGCTTCCAGGACAGCTTGCATCTCCCTGAGCCTGTGCAGCACCGGGGAGAGGAGCTCATGTTGCAGGCGCTGTCCGCTGTGGAAGAACTGGAACAGAGCCTCTTTGAAGCCAGGCAGGGGCAGCTCACGGCCGTGGTACTTGTTCATGAAAATCAGCTGGCCTGTGTCGGACTGGTACACCTGAAAAAAAATGGAGAAAGATGATGAAGTTAGAAAAGAAAAAAATGATTAACTATATTGAAAGTACTGCCTGAACTTGGCTGTTTTCCTGGCACTCAACCTTAAACTTTAGAATTTGGTCATTTTGTGAGTATTTATAGTATATATAAAATGGGTTTGATTTGATTTGAATATGTCATATTCAAAGATGGTTAACAGATTCATCTTTGCTGACATATTTTCAGATCTTTGTTGCTGGCTACTTCTTTATAGAACACATGGTCTTCAGGGTTTAAAAAACATCTTTTTACGGTGTTTGTGCCGAGCTATGCTATGCTGGCTGAAGGCTTAAATTCAACCAACAGATATGAGAGTGGTATAGATGATTTCATCTAAATAAACTAAACACTTTCCCAGAGGGTAAATCTATTTGTTTAAGGCAGTACCATGAACCAAGAGGCCACCCTTGGCTTAAAGCCCACCTGCATGCCACACAGACGGACTCCTATTGAGGCTGAAGTGCTCTGCTGGCACTTGCGAATCTGCATCTCCTTCTTCTCATCCGAGGCATCGTCTCCATGCTGCCGTGTGCCCATCTTCAGGTCCAACACGCACGGCATTCTGTGCTTCCATGTCAGGTTCTCTAGCAGGATGAATTCTGGGAAGCTGAGTCAAGGAGGAAACAGTCGAAAAACCCATGGCCACTCTTCTACAATAATATCTTTCTACAATTTTAAATAAATAACTAGGATTAAAAAGATCGACACCTATTTTAAGTGTTTCCCCTAACCCATTACACTTGCACATATGCTATTATCAAATCTGTGGCAGCAAATCACAGATATATCAAGTATCCTACAGGACAAAGAACTTGATAACTCTCCAGTAAATTGGCTTCAGGTACAACTAATTATCACATACAATTTTTTTAATACAAATGCAAGTTTGAAGGTGTTTCGGTGCCATGTATTTCGACCAGAAGCCACTGCAAAATGACTCCTCTCTCTTTCAACTGGGATACTTCAAATCTGAAAATAAAAAATAAACAGAGAAACCACAGCAGTGTGCTAGTTGTCAGTGAAAGGATACTGTGCTGGGTACGGGGCTTGGCGTTCTCCTTCATCCTCTGTAGGTGCTGCTGGTGACACTTGAGACTCCAGGGGTTGTGTTTGGGCTGCGGGACAGCGTTACTGTGAGGGTGTTCCTGACTGGAGTAGAGAACCTCAAGGTCCACATCCTCCTGCAGCTTGTGAACACTGCACGGCAGAGTGAGAGAGAGATCCTTGTTAGTTTTACATACAAAGCAGAAGGGGGGGGGGGGGGGGGGGGGGGGGGGGGGGGGGGTAATAAATGCAGCTATTGCAGTTATGTAACCCTGAGGCTGTGAACCTCCCTGAGGCTAACAGGGCTAAGGATCAGCCTCTAACTGCATTCAGAGCCTGTTTTGCCTGAGGTTATATGTGCAAGTATCTGTGCGTCATCAGTCAATTGCTGTGAGTCTACAGACAACAGGTTTACAACTCTTGGGAAACTTTCAATAGCTTTAACAATATCATGGTTGTGTAACAGTTGTGCAGTGACCACTGCGTGATCTTCAGATATTAGTATCAGAATATCAGCGTGAAAGTGACTCACTTTCATCCTGCTTGTTGTTATCGACTACATCCTCTACTTTATTAGTCCCTGAGTGTGCTGCCATCTGCATTTTCCCTTCGTTCTCACCTCTTGTCCTCGTCTTTGCTTCCGTCATCTTCAATGTAATTTTCGCTGTCCATGAGCAGTGAGGACTTCACCATATTACCCCACTTGATCAGCTTGCTCTTGTGCTTGCAGTCGGTCGACCGATCCTTGTTCTCCAGTTCTCCTGCTGGGTTGCTCATGAGGGGGTAGGCGAACAGGCAAAGGTTCCCTTCAACATCCTCCTCGAAGCTCACCGACACCACACCTGAGATAGAGATGGAGAGATATATCGGTGAGACATCTGTGTCATGGATCTGTGAAGAGAATAAAAAAGTTAAAGCACAATAAATGTGCAAGTATTGAGTGACAAGAGAGGAAGGGCAGAGATACTGAGCGCTCAAAGCAACACGAGAAAGGACAGAATGAAAGACTTAAACAAGAGGAAGAGTTGGTCAAATACAAATACACAGAGACACAAATAATGCTCTCATAAGCAGGTCTAATGCTAAGAAGCATACAGTAAGTTAGAATAATTAAAAGCCCAAACACAAATGGCACAAGAATGCAAAACTTCAGTCATAATTCTGACTGAGTTTGTAACCAATGAATATACCTCATACAAATGTGTATATATATATAAAAATAGGAATCACAAAGCATCAGCCACACATAAACAGAAAAACGTTCTGTTAATGTGATGCTAACACTAAAAAAAAAAAAAATCAGGAAAACAGAACAAAGGTTCTTGAATCCTCCACATCAAAGTAAAGTAACTCCAATAGCATATTTATACAGCCACACTCTTCATTACAGTGTCGCATAATATTGCTGAAGGAGAGGAGGGGTGAGAAAGTACACAGAAATACAGATACAGGAGGTGAAAAATGCTGACATGGAAATAAAAGCCCTGGTGCCGCAAAAATATTCATTGGCTCAGCATGGGAAAGAAAATATAAGACTTTTAATGTTATCCCATGATCACAGTCGTACTTGTGGTGTATTCTGGAGGTGAACATGAAAAGCAGAAGTGAGGCTTTTTAGAACATTAGGAGTAATTTGACTTCTTGGAATCCTCTTTCACTTCTCACCAGGGGACACATAGAAAACAGGGCTTCTTAGGATCATGCATATTTGTTTTTATTCTAAACGACAGCCTTACTGATGCTTCCCACTACATGGTGGATTTCAAACGGGTCTTTGTGTGATGTGTTTAGATAAACTAACAGGTGTCAGGATAAACCAGTCCAACAGTCTGTCTAATGTCACTCATTGCTCCTCACTTTTTAAATATCCCATAGTTATATCCCATAGTAAATATCCCATAGTCCTGTTGGTGGTGAGTCTGTCAGCTCTGTGGAATTATCCAGTTATCCGGAGTTTTTTTTTTTTATGTTGTTGTTTTTCAGTTCATCTAATCGTCTCCAACTCCTCTTTGGATTCCTGGATGACAACGAGGAAGAATCTATTTATTCTTCTCATCATGCTGACTGTGCACCAGAAAAGAAAGCTGTTGACCTGCTGACTTACCTGTGCTAGTGCAGGCTCCTACACACAGGACACCACAAGCAGGTGGTCTGTTTGTAGAAGGCCCACTTGCAGCTGCAGCACCCTCCTGTGGAACAGTTCGGTACATGCAGGAACCTGGCAAAAGCAGCCGAGCAGGAGCACGGAGCTCTGTTTGCTACATTTACAAACACGACCTACAAAAGTGCAAAGCAAGTCTACAACGTCCTTTTCCCACTGACATGCACATATGTACACAGAGCAGAGAAAGAAAGAAGGAGAAACACAACACCGCTAACAGGAGAAATAGAAAAGGTTGGTTGTCATTACCTCTGTACTGGGGGGTGAACTTCCTGATTGCCGCAGGCAGGCTCTTATAGAACTGATGCTCTCGGGGGATGAGGGGCTTGCAGATGGTCTCCTCCCCGAAGCTCAGCACGCAAGAATGCCCCCCCACCTGGTGTATGAAGGGCTCAAGCATCACCCCTTTCTCCATGTAGCAGTCCTGGTGCTGCAGCTGGCTCTGCTGCTTTTCCTTTTCCTCCTGGGCCTGATCCTCCACGGCCGGGCTCATCCTCCGCTGGCCCTGACCACACTACCGCGGGCATTAGCCTCCTCCGGCACGCACACACAATGCGGTCGGGGCCCTATGTAGTATGGTCACGAACAT
Organism: Hippoglossus hippoglossus; assembly: GCF_009819705.1. Classification (NCBI taxonomy): domain Eukaryota; kingdom Metazoa; phylum Chordata; class Actinopteri; order Pleuronectiformes; family Pleuronectidae; genus Hippoglossus; species Hippoglossus hippoglossus. The sequence goes on along the minus strand of NC_047155.1, from coordinate 22,479,799 downwards.
ACTTGCTCACGTTCTGCATATCCGCAGAAGACGAGTCCCGTTATCTTGCTTGAGGTCGCGAGATTTGGCGAGTTGCTCCCCCCGATGATGTATCACAGGCCGTTGTTGTGGAGACCTGCCTTGCCTGTGCTGTGGTTCTGCAGGATGAAAACAAAGGGGGTGGGGGGGGAAATAGGAGAGAACCAGGAAAGCTAAGATATAGCGGAGTCTTTAATCCCCTTTCCCTCCTTGTCTGGCTGCCTTTGTAGCTAAAGCAAAGCCCCTTTGACGTTGAGGTCAGGACTAGAGCTGGTGCAGCAGATAAAGCAAACAGAGGCAGGTCCTGCTCATTCCTCGGCTGCAGACAGAATGCTCTCTCACAGCTGAGAGCTGGCACGCAACTAGTAAAGCCCTCACAAGCGTGACATTGCGCCGCCCCGTTACAGGAAATCCACCAATCAGGAGCACGCAAAGCAGGTTGTTGGGTGGTAACCACAGTGCATGATGGTGACACCTCGAGAGAAAGGAGCAAGCAAACAAAGGCGGTGGTGGGAGAGGTGAGTCTGGGGGAAGGGAGAGGGGCCAAAAGAAGAATAAAAACATGGAGGAAGCATGAACCTGAACTCAGCTGTTTTTCTGTCTGTGTGACAGCAGAGTTTTAACAACCTGACAGAAGAAGCAGCACTATGTCTTCATAGTGTAGGGAGAGAGTGAAAAACACACGAACATACAAGTCAAATCTAAACACAATGATGACTTGGCCTGAACTAGTCTACCGTTTGGGCAGCCTGTGATTAATGACAATCAAGCTGCCAAAAAATAACTTGTTTCATGAATTCTGTTAATGTTAACACAATACCCTTTAATGTTTAAACCTACTTAATAAATCAGAAATAATAGTCTGTTGGTGGCAAAATGGACCCATCTCTGTGATAGTAACCACGTAACCATATCTGGCTAAAGCTTGGTGGGTGGCAACCAACATCAAGGTACAGGTAAAGATCACTTTAAATATAGATCATAGGTTCTACATCAAAGGGGAACCCATTCCCACAGTGTCTGAGAAACCTTTAAAAAGCTTTTGATCCTACCAAACGACAATCAGGAAGAAGAGGCAGATCCAGTGGATGGCGGTAATGCACCTTGACGTTGGTTGCCACCCTCCAATAAACCGAACAAAAGAAGAAGATTACGGTAATGCACCTTGACGTTGGTTGCCACCCACCAATAAGCCGAACAAAAGAAGAAGATTACGGTAATGCACCTTGTCGTTGGTTGCCACCCACCAATAAGCCGAACAAAGAAGAAGTAGTAGGAGTTGGGACAGCTTTACTTGCTGATCTTGTCTTGCAAGAACTCGTGAGAACTCATATGGTGTCATCCATTCCATTTGAATGACACCACAGGAGCAGTATGGAGGCATCTTCTGTTTTTTGTTCTGTTGTTCTTTAGCATTGGAAGAAGTTGTTCCCATTTACTTCAGTTGTATTGATTTGGCTGTAACGCTGTTTACCCATGAAACTCCAAAAGTGTATTGTGAACTCAAACACTTCACCCACCCCACCATCTGCATAGTGGTGAGTAGATAATGAGTGAATTATAAGTTTTGGGTGAATTATCAATTTAAAGTAATTATCATCTAACAGTAGGCAAGATTTAGTTAATGAGATATTTGAGACTCTGTATAGACTTCAAAATATGAATATTGTCACTACTTTTATGTGCACACAGAGTAATAAAGGGCATTGAAGGGGCTTTATTTATTTATTGGCTAAGCAAGCACTAAATCATGAAGAAGTCATGAACATTTCACTTAGTAAGCAGCAAAAACAATAATCAAAGGAAACATTATGAACGAATGGCAGAGCTGGGATGTAGCTCACAAAGGGAGACACCTTTATGCAGTACAGCAGGAAGTGAGCACAGTGAGGACAGACAAAAGGACCAAAGAGCAGAACATTTTTTCACTAGGCTGAGGAAAGGACATAATAGACTCAATAATACACTACACTTAATAAACATACACCCAACAGGATTATATGATTACTGTCAAATAGAGGAGTCAGTGGAGCATGTAATGCTTCACTGTAATAAATATGTTAGAGAACGAGAAAAGCTAAAGAGGAAAATTGCAAATAATGGAGTGGAAGAACTGAACTTGGAAATAGTACTTACCATTGGAATAGGGAGAATGCTCCATAATCTGAGAGAGACGGAATTGGACAACATAATTTAATAAGGCCCAGATGACTCTGATTTTACACTCCAACACAGTAGGTTGCCATCCACCACTAGACATAATGAAGAAGAAGGAGAAGCTATCAAATAACAAGGGTAAGACGAAGATGTCAAGAGAGTTTCTGGTAGTAAGAGCCAATACCGGTGTCTATGTTGTAAAAGAATCATGTGATCTCCACAGCAGAGTTAATACGTTACTTCCGGGCTCTGCCTGCTATACCCTAAATTGTGCATGTGTGAAAGGCAATGCTGCTGGTAATACTCATCTTGCACCCTTCCAACCCTTTTTGACACAGATTATTGTAGCAGGCAAAATAACATCCGATTAAACCAGTTACTCACTGCTCTTTCCATTCATGTGAGTCCACCTTTAAACTACTGGCAGGAAACTACAACAAAAATGAATGCATATTGAATTATAACTAAAACACACAGAGAATTCATCCCTGTATATACCTGCATTTGTGTACAAGTACATGTAATTGCATGTGTACTTAACTTCACATAAAGTTGTACAGTAGCTGGCTGTACAGGGAACAGAGTCAGAAAGCCCAGCACTAATCTCTCTAATCCTCTTGGAGAACAAGAATAAAATAGGCCATGACAAACAGGTAGAAAATAGCAACATGTAAACACACATTTTTTTTTGTACATACAAACACACAAACACATCTAAAAGGTAAAGAAGTGGGGCAGTCCTTATAGCTCCTTGGCACTTCCTACACATATCCCTGCACTGAAAATAGGGGTTCGGGGGGTTGATGACGCTTCTAACACGCGACAGACGCAAAAATGGAAAAAATGAAAACAAAACAAATCTCTCCGGGTGAAAAAGCGGTGTCCTACATGTAGAAAACACTGACAAAGATGTCAAGACAGTTTGTGGTGATAACAGCCGACGGCAGTGTTGATGTGTTGTAAACAAAATCATGTGATCTCTGCAGTGGAATTAAACCATTACTTCCTGCCTCTGCCTGCTGTGACACCCCTCGACTGAATGATGCAGAGGATTTGCTGCTGTTGTGAACGCATCTGTGCAGAGACCTCCCACTCAGTAACCATGTGTGAAAAGCAAACTGCAGATAAAGTCCAGACTCAATTCTCCGGATTTAGTCCGTATGTCATGTCTGAAAACGACTTTAACCTCTTTGGCAGAGGTCATACGCCCTACTTGATCTCAGCTGAGAAAGCTCTTTTCTGTCACTATAACTCCCTGTGCTCACAAATCGTTATTTCAATACAGATGAATCCACATCAGCAAGCATGTCACAAAACAGCTGACACAAGCTTTAACAACCATGAAAGTACGATAATCAAATCGAATATGAAGTGTAAATCCTGAAATGTAACGATAATACAGTAGCCAAAACTGAAAACAATTATCCAGAGCAAATAACACAGAGAGAGAGAAGAGAGGGAGAACGAAGTGAAAGCAATGGCCTTGAATGAAATGGGCCAATGCTGAAAAATGCCTATATATCTATGTTAAAGAAAGAGAAAAGAAATTCTTGGATCTTCCCTGGCCCATACTGTGTCCTTCCACCAAGTTTCTGTTCATTTCTCTTTGTGTAATGTTGCTTAAAAAAACACCTCACTTAGCAGACTTAATCAGTGAGCGTTTAACTTTCAACACTAATAGTACAGCAAAGAGAACAGAGAGTGAGAGCAGCTATGTCTCTGAGGGTATCAAATGGGGTCGATGTTATATTGAATCAAGGCCGCAGCGGCTCCAGAGGGCTTTACAGCACGTTCAGGCGCCCCAGAAATGTCCTATCCGTATTAAAAGGACTTGTATGGTGAGTTGATTGCTGAGGGTGAGGGGGGTGAGGGGGGTGAGGGTGAGGGGGGTGAGGGTGAGGGGAGTAAGGGTGGATGGGTGAGGCTTTTCTTTTGCCCTTGTGGGGCTATGTAGATTGGAGGAGGAGGAGACTAATATGGAGGTGGTGAGTGAGATTAGAAATAAAACAGATTGAAGATATGGAGGTATTAGAGGGATATGTGAAGGGCAAAGTAACTAAGAGCACACATACACAAACACACACAACAGTTGTGTATTGATAGGCCTATAACATGGGTCTCACTTCAATAAACACATATTATACATATGCTCATTATTTCTCTTGGTTCTGGGAGTTGTTGTGTGTTTTTGTAAACTTGACCTTATCTCCTGCAAGAGCCTTAAAAGATTTAGGATGAGACAAATAATCTGAATGTGGTGGCATGAGTCTGGACTTAACTGGACCAATTAACGCAGCGACCAAGGAGATGTGTGCGTTAAGGCGACTCATATTCATGTGCTCAGACCACACAGAGGGCATGAAGATCACACATGCAGACAGGTAGAAACAGAGAAGCACATACAAACAAAACACAGACAAAAACACAACCAAAACTGCATTGTTAATACGATCACACACAAACACGCTACCTCTGAAGGGCCGGCACCTGGCGCGGGCGCAGTGGAAAAAAGCTTATCTTACCTGTGTGGTGATCTTCAGGGTCATTTTCCAGACTGATCGCCTCACATCACATCACAGCAGATAAACCCACAAACCAAATCCCCTTGGGAACAACACATACCCTAAGCCCTACTAAAAATATCATATGCTGTTGGAAATTCAGACTGGGGAGTGGCTATTAATAAACAAGATCTGCTCCAGGCGGAGCGCAAGAGACAAATAAACACAGGGATCATGCAGAGGGGAAATAATTCAGTGGCTGCCACAATGAGCATAAAGAAGTCAAATTGCTGCAGCCACCGGCCAAGTCCTGGTGACCATTCCTGTCTATGCCTGCAGCGACACAACTGTACAGACCTGTTATTTCTGTTGTTCAACTTATTCTGCATAAACACATCTAGAAACATGGCAGGAACCGCTTTCATTATGCTGACAAAAAATGAAACCATATGAATTCAAGTAACAAAGATGAGAAAATTGCACACATATGATATAACATAATGCAAATTATTTTCCCTCTATTTAGTCTGCACTTATGACAAAAGAAGATGCTTGCACTACAGCCTGTAGATGCAAAGCTACGAACTTTGACGTCTAAAGAAGGGTCAAGACTGCCCCACTGTGTGACAATGGATGTGTGTATGTCCAAGCAATGGGTGTGGGGTCAGTAGGAGGCTATCATGGAACTGTTTCCTGTCTGACATCTCTGGTCTCCTCCTGAACTGGAAGGTAAAAGATGACAAAGGGAGAGGAAATGGAAAATAGACGGGAAACATAATTACATGTGATTGATAATAAAAAGGAGAACACAAGGTTTTTGGCCTAATGAACACGTAAATGAGAAGTACAGCCCCAAAAATATCCCAGTGTCCTCTTTAAATCGGTGTCTCCAGTGTCCCTCTGCATCAACTATGGTGAGACACAATGGTGAACTATAATCAATAATGATCAGATGCCTTTCAATAAAAATTGATAACACTGTATGTTTAATATCCCAATACAGCTGATATAGCACAGCTTATTTCAAGAGCTGTATTTAGGGATTGATCCACAGTGAAGTGATGCTTAGGCTTTACTTGGAGACAAGAGAGGTAGTTGTACAGACATAACCATGTTTAACATCATATTTAATGAAAATGTTAACCTTGGATTGTGATTCTGAGATAGTGAAGATATGGCCTAGCTAAGGTGAAATCTGATCGGCAGGACAGGGAAGATGAAGATGGTAGATAAGGAAAATGGGTTTGCAACTGACAGAGGTCTGTGGAGCCGGCACAAAGTGGAGAGGAGGGTGGGATTAATACTGTGAGTGCTTAGAGGAAAGGGGACAGAAAGGACTTAATTATCCAATCATTCCGACTCACAACTCTGCCAAGAGCAAGAGACGCTCTCCCTCACAGTGTGCAGATTCTTGCTAAGGAGATGGCTGGATAAAAAAAATAACTGTAGGAATGACAATGCTTCTGTTAGACTATATAAGGATATGTTGTTAGTATCTGCTGCTTCAGCAGTTTGTGACTGGATTGTGAATCACTGACCTAAGGGAGTGCTTATAAAACCGTAAAGCTCAACAACCCTGTACCGGAAACAGGGATGTGGACGTCACACACTTCCTGGATTTAGGCTTTGCCTCACACGCTCGAACTGTCCGAACTTCTTTGAATCATTAGACAGAGACAACACTGGCTTCAGTCCATTGACACAATGCAGCTCTGGTCTGGCAGGGAACTGCTAACTGCGACTGAATGCCTCATGTACACTGTGATTTTATCGCTGCATTTGAGAATTGCTCTTCATTAACTGATGGCAATGTGCGGCGTGTATGAAACTGGAAAAATAAGTCTTGGTGACTTCAAACCCATATGCCATTAGTTGTTTTGATTCCCGCATTCTCCTCATACAGGCTTGGACTGGACCATTTCCATGGCCATTTGGCTGTGTCCTCTCTGCAGCTGCAGAGGGTCAGAGAGCGTTGGCTCACCCCCACTCTTTAGTTCAGTTTCTTGGAAGCCACACAGATAGCACAGTCTCTTCTCTGCCACAACAGCACTATGGCTTGGTCAGGGAAAACGTCTGGCCAACTGCCTCTCATATGGACCACGCTCAAAAACAAACCAGTAATTCTGCTCAGAAGAAAACAGTTGTGCAGCTTGTGAGAATTGGAGTGAGCGGATGTTTACATAAACATGAAGAAAACAACGACAGGTTTTTCAGAAGTAGAAATTCTTACCTTTTCTTTCAGGTACGAACAGAATTTGTGAGTGGTCCAGACCTCTCATACAGTAGTCACGTTAAAATAGTCTGCTGTTATTCAGATCAGAAGTTTTTCACTAAGGGATCATATATATTTCATTAGTTTGAAGCAGTTACGATTACATACATCTAAACTACATTCTTCAGTTTAACTCTGCAATTGTAATTACAATATAATTCTAAATTTAGTGATGTACAGTACATGCTACATGTTGTGATGGTCAGGGGAGCACACAACTCCTTAGCCTATGCGCTGCAAAATACTGCAGTTGCGGTTGCGCAGAGACGGCTTGCTGGACCTGTCAGATGCCTAAGCTTAAACTCTCTCTGTCTCATGACATCTTGTCAACCCGCAGGAACGCTCAGACAACGAGTGTCATATATGCACACTCGTATCGTAGCAGAGCGCACCATTACTATTGTAAAGGTCAGGTGGATGAGTCTTGACAAATCTGGTAGCTGCTCAACACGCCATATTATTTTAGCCTGTTGCATATTGTATAATATTACAATGAACGAAGGTGTTCCATTGTCTGATCCAGCACCAGCAGAAAAAAATGCCAGTGTAGCATCACTTATTATTGGACACATTTTTTGATCCATATCAGAGACAAAGACTTTCCCTTGACCTCCTCCTGTTACAGTCATCGATCGCTTCACTGTGGCAAGGTGTTTTTTAGCAGTTTTTATATCAGACAATTTCTCCTTTATTTCAGTGTAACTCAGAGTGTGTGCAATTTAGGGTAGATCCAAATAAAAATCCTGATGTAGTGAATTTAAAAGTGGTTTCATAAGGGGACTGTTGGGCCTTGGAAGAGGTATGCACTCTCTGAGGGCCATTCTAGATTACAGGACAGTGGCTTCCTCTGTGGTGTCCTGAACAGCATGCTCCAAACAACCATGCACAGATATTTTCAAGAACAGAGAATTAACCAGCTCCAATGAGTTCTACACATCTTTTGCTGTTACCTAACTGATTGTGCCTTTGGGGGCATCTTAGCTTGGCGCTCACTTCTAATAGTTGCCATAGAACTAAATCGTGTCCATCTATAGACAGTTTGTCTGACTGTGGTCTGATGAGTATCTCAAGTTTTTGAAATGACTTTGTAATCCTTTACAGTTTACGCAATTGAACAATTCTTGATGTAAAGTCTTTTTGCAGATTGATTTTTTGCTGGGCATGGTTCACATCAGCAGATGCTTCTTGGGAATAGGGTTTTTATTAGTTTAAGTAGCTCTAACCGAAACCTCCCATTGGACACTAGCTTTACTAAAACTGACTCCAAATTAGTCACCAAAGAAAACCACATACTTTTTCCAATATACACTGAATGTTTGAATGATATATTCTGTATGGACAAAAACAATACAAAGATTTGGTTAGGATAGATTGTTTTTGTTCATAATATATAAATTGCGTGTGTGTGTGTGTGTGTGTGTGTGTGTGTGTGTGTGTGTGTGTGTGTGTGTGTGTGTGTGTGTGTGTGTGTGTGTGTGTGTGTGTCTGAGGATCATTTTGACCCTAGAACTTACGGTGTGAGGACATTTTGGCCTCACTTTCTGACCCACTTTCAATCAGCCGTTTGAGGGTTAAGACTTGATTTTCAGGTTAGGGTTTGAATGAGGTTTAGGCTAGAGTTTAGGTTAGGTGGTTGAGATGGTTAGGGCAAGAGGAAAAGGCTTGGGAATACATTTTGCCAGTAAGTGTCCTCACTAGACAGAAGTACAAGGTTGGGTGTGTGCAAGCATGCGTTTGTGTCAACATAGCAAGTGCATCCTTGACATGTCCTCGCCTCCAAAGTGGGTCAGCTCCAGCCATCCCGTCACCCCCGCGTGAGGTGACAGGATGTCAGCTGGCACATCTCTCAAACCAAATATAAACACGCACCTCTGTCACCATAAATAACAGCAATCATACACCTTATCACATACTATTCAAAGCTAGACACTGACATAAACGCAATGGAATGCCTTTGGTGTAACTCCACACTAAACCTCTTCACAGACACTCATGTTGTTGTGCGCTGCTAAAAGCAAATCTGGATGCAGCTACTTCTTACCCCAAAAATGATGGGACATTACAGAGATGACAGCACAATGTCACACTATGTATATTTCTGACCACATCATGATAAGGATGGGAGAGCCAGAGAAGAATGGGATTGCATGGCGAACAAACAAAGCCTACAGGAAAGACATAGATATGTGGTGGCACACAGTCACGGCCTCGGCTAACTGCTACCCCGATGAATATTAATCCTTGGAAAAAGCCCACACACGTGCACAAACATAATACGGTAATATAACGCTCTTAGACGGAGTACAGTTACAACAATACAGAGGCTTGGTTTTCACTGACCTCAAGTCACTTAGACACACACACACACACACACACACACACACACACACACACACACACACACACACACACACACACAATCGAAAGTTAGTCTATTTATTGAGAAGCTGGGGCTGTGTGATCCTCTGCTGACTGGTTTGACTCTGCATCTGAACTCAGCTTCTTAACTCAACAATCTCTCTCCAGCCAAATGCCTGTAGGTGTGAGGACTGTTATTTTGTATCCCTTGTTTGATCTACTTTATGTGGTAACTTGACAAAAATAAAATTTCTTTCTTTATTATTTTAACTTCGAAGTATTGGAGGTTTGATGCATGTCCTGCATATGTGCTGTATATAACCCAATAAGGGGGGGTATATAAATATGCCATCTCATGATGGTATCATGACATCACCATATTATATATATTATATGATAACAATTGGTTAAAAAATAAGCTGTAGATCATCTATAATGTTATTAGTTGCAAGTTAATGCATTACTTTATCTGACTTCATCGTGACATCATCATGAAGTCATTCATAAAAGGAGGTTTTGTCAACAGTTCTATAGGATGTATTTTTGAAAAATGCATGATGTTATTTTCTGACTTCTTTGAGACATTACTTATCATCTGACATTGCATGATGGGAAATCATTTTGTAATCAATTATAAGCTTCGGATTGTCCCTCCAGCCCTAATATTTGCAGAGATATCTTGACTATGTTTTTTGGACAGTGACCTTGACCAATCAGCTCCAAAATCTAGAGACCCTCCTGAATAATACCACCAACACACGCACGTGCACACACATGCACACGCACACACACACGCGCACGCGTGCACGCACGCACGCACACAGGGGTGAAAACAAGACACTGCTTGTACAGCTGTGCCCTGCACGAACATCGGTGAGACACTTAAAATATTTCCATTGTCTTTATCCAAAGCAGTCAGAGCTATTTTAATGATAATATTCCATATACATTTATTTGAAGCCAATATGACCTAACTAATGATCAAGAAGCAAACCATGATTCATGTAATTACTGAGGCTACCCACTGCTATCAAAATGTAGGAGGAAGCACCGAGAGGCTCCCCCACCATATCAGCAGGCCTGGTAGGGCTTAGAAATGAGATATTATCAGTAGTAGATTGGGATAATACATAAAGCTCCACTACAGAAAAGGTGAGAAAACAATAGGGAGATTTATAATGAGGTCTGTGAAGAAATGCATGGTGGGTTTAGTTAGTGTGTGTGGGTAGGAATGTTGGCTGTTGATACAGAGCCGTGTGGGCTGCGTTGGCAGCTCTGCACTGTAGTTCTAGTGTGTGCACGTGAGGAAGAGTGCACATGTCAGAGGATCATAGAAGCCCCCACCCCGGCCCGCCCCTTGAAAATCTTCACCCCTTGCTGCACTAATTTCCATCCCTTTGTCAAGTGAACATCCGGTGCTCAATCTTCCCCCAAAAGAGCTGCATTTATCCTCTGTAATAAGTGCTTCATCCTCTCATCCGGCAGCCGACACAGCAATCAGACATCATGCAGACAACATTCAGTCCACTCTGACCCACATCTAAAGAGGGAAACTTGATTTATTTGACAAAAAGTTGGTTTTAACATGCACCCCCCCCCCCCCCCCCCCCCACCCCCCCCCACCCCCCCCCCCCCCCCCACCCCCCCATTCCTGCAATTATCTACAATCACCTGCATGCACTGCTCACTATTCAGGTCCAGAGCTGCAGCTCAGGAGAATAAGAGAGGGACATGAGGAGAGACAGTGGGAGGCCATTAACCTCTCATCCCCTGATAACGTTAACATTTAAAAACCCTCTTGACGCTACTACTGTTTCTCTGTCTGATACTCTCCTGAGCTTGAGCGCTGTACCTGGATACTGAGCAGTGCAGGTGAGAGATGAACAGGGTGGTGTTGATGGTTTTTTAGTGGGTGCTTACGGGTAAAACATTTGTTGAGCAGTGGATTTATCAAGGGTGAACTGCAGACAAGTGCTAGTCCAGAGAGGTCCTTACATGCCTGAGGCTCAACACCTTTGGCCTGGCTTGGCATGGCATGCTCGAAGGACAACCCCTTCAGTCTACCTGCAAAACACACAGAAACACGAACATCACTTGTGACTGGGCATATGTTGCTAAACCAGAGGTCAACAGGATTAAACACACACTCAGGCACAAACAAAACTAAAAGCCAGAAATAGACACTGTTGTTTCCATGCAACTGACCTCTTCTACCCGGACAGTGTTTTCTCCATGAAAGAGTTGCTAAAGTGAATTTCTCCAGAGGGCAAACCCAACAACTGCACTCTTGATGAGTCAGTGACAAATAAGGATTCACTCTGCCAAATCTCACATGCCCTGTATGAAGGGAACGTTATGTTCCTGAAATCAAAGTGAACATGCACACAATAAATAATGAATACATGAATAGTGTTAGCATTAAAGGTGTTTGTGTTCACATGTGCAGTTGTGCACATAGACAGACACACACACTGAGTACAAACAGGCAGACTAATTGCAGAAAAAATGAATGATGGGAATGACGTGAACAGTGAGGCAATAATTCTCTGTGTGTCTAAGTCCTGCATGGAGCTACAGCTGGAGAGTGCAAAGGGAGAAAGTAGGTCCACTGGTAAAAATAGATAAAAGAGCTTTACAGAATGGAAAAAGGGACATCAACAGTATTACAATGAGAGAGAGGAGTCTGTGGGAGACAGAGGTTGAAAATATGTAGAGACGCTGATGGGAGTCAGACGCCAGATGGACACAGCTATGGATTCTAAATGAAGTGGCAGCGCCGACGAATGCTTCGACAGTCCACTGACAGTGAGAACAGAGGTTAAATATAAACTCTGTAATCCCTCAACAAAAAGGCACTTAATGAGAGTCTGTCTGAATGGTAGGATATGAGCTACGGGGGGAGGAGGGAGGAATGTGGCTGGCAACGGCCCAGGATTGTGCCAGGACCACATGGAGCACGGCTTCATCAAGTGGAATGGCTTCATGCTTTGTGTCCTCTCAATGACAAATACCACGCACTCCCTTCTCTGCGCGAATGGTCTCCCTGGCATAGGAGAGCAAACTATCCACCATGATGGAGAACCATGCTTCTCCTGTCAAAGTGGGCTCACAGCAACTCAGCGGAAAAGTTAAGCCGGTTGAGGAGATTATCATATGAAGTCTCCGAATTAAAACCTGTCACACTTTCCATGACAGAAATGGTGACTAACTGGTGAGTCCCAGTCATTAGGCAGAACGATAGGCCTGACGGTCACCCCTGCTGGATCGAGGTAAGTACCTGAATTATTCAGTAAGGTCAAAAAAGTGCAGCTGGCTCAAGGCCTGGGCCGCACTTTGATACTTGGGCCTCAAATGTGACGCCTACTTTCTCTCCATAACACATCGCCGGTACTGTTTCATCTTGTGCATGTCGGCATCAAGTGTTTATTTCTCCCTACGTTTTGATCGTAGCGGGAAGCCCTTCTGTGCTGCTGTGGAAATACAGATCAATCTTCAAAGCAATAATCACTTTCCTAAAGGCAAACAGATTTGAAGTCATTAAACAATCTTGTCCAACATATTCTGACATGTGTGTTACTCTATCACCCTGATCATCAGAGAATGTTTCCGACACCAGAGCTCTCCGGCCAGTTACTCATCTAAGTGTGATCTCATATGCTTGGAAGTCAAGCTTTGTGTCAAGTATGTGACAGCTAAACGTGCAAAGAACTAAACATTGGAACATTGGATTCCTCAACCGCATTATGATGTTAGTTTTTAGCGTTCCTAAGACTACTTTGACAAAAGTCTCAAAAAGGCAACAAGATTTTATTTTTATTTGTTTTTGAAAGTGTACCAGAACTGCTTAGGTTTCGGGCAATAAATCATTGTCCTGCCTAAACCCAATTAAAGCTGTTCCTATCAGTTTACGTAGACGCGAAGTGGAACAGAAAATAAGAAGTGCCTGTGAAATATGTGGTGCTAAAATTTATCCTCAGCTAGCGGACAGCTTGTCATCAACCGTGCAACCACCTGGCTTCAGTTTCCAACATCACTGAATACTATCACAGCAAGGGGTGAGGCCAGCCAAGCCAGTCAGAAGCCAACAGCGTGTGGGGGGGATCCTCACCATATCCAGAGTTATGTAAGAGCTAAAGACTTGTCCTATCCATAAGGGGAGATCCCTGAGGGCTCTAACAGGCTCATGTGACCGAGGGGTGTTTACCAGTAGTTGACGTGAATTTTAATGTAAAGTGTGCAGGAAGCCAAATAAACTTCTGTATATAAAATCAAACCACATATTTATGGATGCACGATATATCGGTTTGATACGTTATCGGCTCGATAATGGAAATTTTATATTATTATTTATTTATCGGAAATTATAGCCAATAAAGGGGTCCGATAAACACAGCGTGCCTGTCCGCGAAGTGTTTACGTCCGAACTGAAAACTGCGTCACTGGTGTGGACGTTTTTCACACTTTCTGAGAGTGACTGTAGGATTGCAGTTTGCAACAAATGTGCAAATTTTCCAGGAGGGGGAAAAACTTTTGCAAATTTTAACACTACCAATCTCATAAGTCACCTTAGAGTCCGACATCGTAACAACAATGTATGGCGAGAATACGAGGCGCTTGCAGCCAGTGTTAGTGAGGAGAAAAAAGGGCCAAAGCGAGTGTCAGTGCAGCAGTGCCTATCCAGCAGGCATTTGAGAACTGCAGGAAGTTTGCTAGATACAGTCCACAGGCTAAAGCAATTAATGACAGAAGCACGGAATTTATCGCTCTTGATGGCCAGCCGTTTTACTGATCATTTACAAGATGTGCCTGTGCCACACTTCAGAGTCCTAACAGTGACACAGAACAAACAACATAATAATATTTTTTATAAAGCCAAAGAAATCCAGTCTCCATGGAAAAAGTAGTTGATTAGTCAGCACATAATGTAGATGAGCGCCTGGGCTACCCGCACTAGGTTTCCCTAAAGATCAGGGAGAACAAGGTAAAGATGCTCTTTTTTTCTTGTAAGTATATTACTGTTGGATACGTGTAGACTATATTACATGTTCTGCTGTCAAAAAACCTTTGAGGACATCATTATTACTTTGCACTGTAACAATGTGTAACAAGTGACAAGTGACAAGTGGACACTTCACTGCATTACCATCTGTACATTCCTGTATTTCCATATGTAACCTCTTGTGCATATCTTTATCTGATTCAATATCTGGTCTTTTTCTGCAGATATGCAAATCAGATCGTTTTTTGACTGTATTGTTAGTATCCATTTATCTGCAAAATTTGTAGAAAATGTCTTTCCTTTTCTTCACTTGTCGTCTAGCAGCTTAAGGTGTGAGACAATTTCAAGATGTGTTAGCCTATAGTGTTTTATGTTACAAATACTAAGTCAGTTGTACTTTCCGATCCACAGAACAGTCTCAGGGCAAATCATGCCAAGAGGTGATGTAACCACTTTCTGATGCCACCAGGTGGTGTGTCTTTCTGTGTAATGACATTTATCCAGGCATCATTTTGAGATGTTGATAGAGAGTTGAGCTGTAGTTAAAAACGATGTACAACTATCTGGTAAACACGAATGTGGTAGGACAGTGATGTCAGTGGAACGTGATGCTTAATGACTGAAACTGGAACACTGCTTTCTTTTCAATGAGTTACAGAAAAGTAATTTGCTATTACTTTACTCCTCCGTCTGAATTGATGATGGTGAGAAGCTGTTACTAATGTATCATTAACCAATTCATGTTTGTGCCTTGTGAACTTCAAAGATGTTTTAATATTAAAGTCACTTTAACCCAGTCCTTACTACAATACCTTTGCTATCTTTCACACATGTAAACCCTGCTGTTTGTGTCTGTTATTGCAGCTCTGTAGCCCTTTTTAAGGTTCCATTATTAGAATTTACCATCACTGATGCAATATGTCATTACAATAGACAATGCTATAATTTAATGCTTTAATTTAGGCATTATGATCTGCATTTGCACAAATTACTCAAACATAAAAAAATAAAAGGCGATTATTAACACATTTTGAATGTCTATATGTCATCGAAAGCAAACTTTTTTTTTTCAAGTTGTACTTGGTAACCTGGTGGAGATGTACTTGAAATCACTGCTTAGCCAGGAAAGTATAAATAACAGTTTGCTTCAATATCAAACATTTCACTTTATTTTAACAGGATAAGCCAGCCTGTATCAATATTTCTGTCCATGGAGTCATTGTCAGTGAAGTGAATTCATATAAATACTGAAGACATGAGAATAAAGCTTAGTTGAAAAGTAGTAGGTCAGCAGCTGTTTGTTGTGTACAGCTTCATTTGTTTTTTGTCTAGTATATGCACTGATGCTTTTACACTATAGACGTTCATAACTCATAAAAAATATTTTTAAGTTGAAGGAGTAACAATAAGTCTATTTTAAATATTCTTATGGATGTTAGTGTATTTAAGTAAGAGTCCCTGGAGAATGAGATCCCATCATAAGGAAAACATTTGGGCCAAAGTCAACTTATGATTGTATATAAAACTGTAAATGGTTTATATGCAATTGGAAATTAAAATTTTGTGAGTCTGTCTTTGTTTTTTTGTAACACAAAAACACTGAATACATGTATTCATTTACTAATTGCTGTCATTGAGTTATTCCTCATCTTATGTGGAATTTAAGACAAGGATACAAATTTACATTTTTCCTTTGGTTTATCACAGTTTACTCAGGCACAGTATCAGTCACACTGTAACTGATACTGAGAATACAGTCTTTGAGCTCTTACCTATCCATAGACACCAAGATCCTGCATATGGATCTGATAGATGTGGAGTTTTTGTTAATTCATTTTGAGTCCAACCCCCGAGAGCTAACAAACTATCCATAAACTTTCATAAACCAGTATATATCTCATTGAATAAATCACCAAAAACTTTACTTGCTCTCAGACAGTGTGGTGGGAGTGACAACTGCCTCGAAACAGGGTGGCATCAGACGCAGCGGCCTTTAAACAGTGTGGCATCAAAGGCAGCTGCCTCCAAACAGTGTGGCATCAAAGGCAGCTGCTTCCAAACAGTGTGGCATCAAAGGCAGCTGCTTCCAAACAGTTTGGCAACACAGGCAGCTGCCTTTACATATCAGTGGTAGTTTCTGTTGACACTGGAAGTGCCTCTATGACCTACCGCTGCCACGATTTGAGCTTACCCTTACTGACATATGGACCTCAGACATCAGTCCAGTAAATATGGTTAGTTTGACGGCTCGGTGGCTGGATGATGATTTCAACATGAAACGGACATTGTTGCATGCACTCGCCTGTCAGCTCTATAAGACCCTTCATTTTTTAATGAAAGATGCACTTAATATTTTGTTTCAACTAATTGTATTTAATAATTAACATTATTGTTCCGAGATATTGTGAGTGCATTTACTTTATTTCTGCAAAACATTTGATAAGATGTATGTTACATGAATACTAGCGAATCCAGGTTATATGATAAAGATAAAGTACTAAAGCTTAGCAGGAGGCAATAAAAAGTAGAAGCTTAACACGTTGGTATTTGAAAATGCAATGAAAGATATAGAGTATACAACAAGTAGCTAACACTTTAATGTTAGCACGAACTGTAACCACAGTCTCTCCTCAATGGCCAGAGGGTTTGTTCTGGTAATGTTGACCATACACCGCTGCCTTTGTGCTGCTTCTTCAGTAAACACGTTCCCTGCTTGTCTCCACACAGCTCGTAACCTGGCTCAGACAGCAGTAAACTGCTCTTTGAACAGCTCCCTGTTGATACTAACGTGATTCACAGCCATGTAAACACCAGCTGGCTGAGTAAACCACCAGGAATCTGCCCGAACTGCACGGCTCTGTTTCTCTTTTAGCCCCCGTACATTTGACCGGTATCTTACAGGTTAGCTGTGTAGCAATATTACAAATGACAGATTACTTTTCA
The DNA here is from genome assembly GCF_009819705.1 of Hippoglossus hippoglossus. Taxonomy (NCBI): domain Eukaryota; kingdom Metazoa; phylum Chordata; class Actinopteri; order Pleuronectiformes; family Pleuronectidae; genus Hippoglossus; species Hippoglossus hippoglossus. Next base: position 22,462,551 of record NC_047155.1, on the reverse strand, counting down.
AAAACTACTCGCAATTATTGTAGACATATAATTAGTTTTTAAAAGTACCTGCTCTTACACTTCTTCTCCTCGGAGCCCATTTCGTTTTCAAGTGTGTATTTTCCGGTGTTGGCAGACGACTCTGATTGGTCTGCTGCTATGGAAGTAGTGTTTGGATGCCATGGCGACAGGAGAGAGGAGAGGGGGGGGGGGGGGGGATCGTAGAAGAAGAAACCTCCAACAACAGTGACGTGAAGGGCCCATAACTCTCTTGTTCTTCGCTCTATGTGCAATGCCCTAGAAATGGTGCTGAAACTAAATAAATGGGATCAATAAAGTACATCTATCTATCTATCTATCTATCTATCTATTATACAGAAAATAATTGTAGATGTATTGATGATGAAAATACAATACAAAAACAGTTCAGGTCTTTAGACTGGGGCCAAATGCATGGTGGTGGGTGCAGGGCACATCATACTTTCTAAATATTTTAAAATATGTACATAAATACATTATTTAGACCAGAATTAAAGTAGTAGTAGGATTAGCAGGAGGTTAAATGTAGTAACCATGCAGCTATTGAGGGCCCTGTGGGTCTGGGGTCACTGGACCGTTGCCAGCTTTGCCTGGATGGTAACAGAGACTTGATCGGGTGGAATTTGATTAAATACGTTTACACAAGAAGCTACTGCATTTTAGTCCCACTTCTTAAAGTGAGTAGTTCTAATGTATTACTTGATTTTATTTCACCAGGATCTACTCATCATCAGTAGGTCTTCTCCTTTCCCGTAGATCTAAATACGTTGATAAAAATGAACAATGAAATAACAAGTCGGTGTTAGAGTTTGTGATTCTACATTTGGGGAATTTGAACACTTTACTCCACTAGGACTTACTACAGGCACCACATGCTGTATATCTGTACTTACAGCTCCCTGATAGTATGATAAACCAGCCAGTTCCACCTGAACCATTTTCAGTATTTAAAATTCTACTTCCATTTAACAATGATTATGTACAGATGTGAATGCGGACGTCTCTATTGATACTTTGTTGGGAATTACCCAAATACCTACACACCTTCTTTCAACGAGTTTTGCATGTAAGCAGCTTTTCATGCCTGACGAAGGCTCTGAGTTAAATCACGTTTGCGCCAATCCCATTTCTTAAAACCTTGTTCAGTTTGCAAAGCAGCATGCCATGGTAATTTTGGTTATAATTGACATTTGAATTATTGAGCACCTGTTCTTGATACACTCCTCGACCAGTGTGTTACTCTCGGGCTCTCTCTCTTCAATATGTTGTTGCTACTTGTAAGTATTTCCGTACTTCATGCACTGCAGCATGAAGACATTTGTATAAAGCACTGCTTAAAAACTCCTGTGTGGTCACATCTTTTATGAGGAAAAGTAAGAACTGCTTTTTCTTCTAGTGCAATGATGTTCTCACATCTTCTACTATGGCTGAGAAGCACTGTTACATCACAGGCCATGCACGCGAGTCTGCAGAGATAGAGTGGGGGTAAACAAGAAGCCAGGCTCCAGACAGATATCAATAGAGACATGCTTCAGAGGGACACTCAATCCTGCCAGCAGGTTTTCCAGTGTGTGTGTGTGTGTGTGTGTGTGTGTGTGTGTGTGTGTGTGTGTGTGTGTGTGTGTGTGTGTGTGTGTGTGTGTGTGTGTGTGTGTGTGTGTGTGCGTGTGCGTGTGTGTGTGTGTGTGTGTGTCTGTCGGCTGTGTTTGATTGAGCTGTCTTGCTGGACCCAACCCTCCAGTCATTACTTGTCATCTTACTTTCTCTCCTAGAAATATTACTTGGCTTCTGTTTGAACATTTCGTCATTCATTAAGGCCTTGACAGATGGTGGGAAAAACACAGATGCACCACTCAAGTGGGAAAAAACACACACACTCAAATATGCACTGACAATAAATCACGTTGACAGCAGAGGTTGAGGAGATAACCACCGCGGCAAACACATGGTGCATTAGGCAACTACCATAACCTCAGGCATTGACCCCTGTGACCTCTGTGATTTAAGGGGGAAACTATATGAAATGTAGAAGTACAAGAACTGGTGAATGTGACGGATGTGGGATTTCCGACTCCGCGGGTTCACAGATGGAGCACGTATCCTGGACTGGAGCATTTGGTACTGTCAATCTGTGGTGAATGATATCAGAGCTCTTCATCGGGCACTGGGCATGCAAAACAGGGGGTCAGCCAACCGCACAGACCCTGTATGTGACCCTCTAGATCTGCACTGAGAGGTAGAAACAGAGAACAGGATGTGAAGGTTTACAAAATCTAGAAAAAAAAGTATTACATGTTCACCCAGGGATCAGCTTACTGTTATTCTAACAATCATTTCCTTGTTCATGCATTTTGATTAAGTCCAATGAGAAGTGCTTTTTCAGTCAGTTTACTGGTAGAATGATTATACCACAGCATGAACAAATAATTTGACAATATTTGAACTGATTTTCTCGCTTTTATTATAGCAACACTCAAAATCCAGCATTATGTTTCTGTGAAGAGATCAGACAAATGTCTTTCAATTGCATCTTGGTTTTAATGCCGTAGATTATCGCCCAGGCATTTATAAAGGTCACTGAAGGGCAGAGAAAGAACAACACCAATCTGAAAGACCATCTACTCGGAACAATTCACAGAGACACAAGCCTCCCTACCCACTGTCCTTGGAGCTTATTCAAGAAACCATGAGTGGGTTCACTACTTTCTACTCAGTCAGTCTGAGAAGACAATGCTTCCTTTTTTTTCTCAAAGGACAAAAGAGAGTTGGTACTGTGTTCCCTCAGACAACCTTTCCTTGTCCCATTTGCACATGCATCATAGTGGGGTTATGTCACAAGAGCTCCTCAACAAGACCATCTCAGAAAATCAGCCAGTCGGCCAGATCCCTCCGGTTTAGGGACACACTTCATGGAGTTATGCAACAGTTAATAAATATGAATTACTATGTTCCCTGTGGCTCTACGTGTAGCCACATGCATTTGCATGCTATGTGAAGCATGTAACCTTGTATTCTAGTGTCAACAACTAAACCCGTTCATTAACATGTTTGACAACCTGGTGATGATGGCAGAGGCATCCACTTGTGTAAAGCAAGACGTGTGTGTGGACAGTACAACACTGCTTGAAAAGATGCCGAGAGGTGTTCCTATAGCAGACATTTGGACACGTCAAAGCAGAAAAGGCTATAAAGGAAATAACATTGATCACGGCTCCCTTTAGTAATCAAGTAAGTCATTTCAGTGAGAGAGATTGATGCTTGAGCCCTGGGGAAACTGTGGATATGTCAAAAAAACAACCTGTATCACAAAGAAAATCCTACATTTGTAAAGAAAGTGACAAAAAAAATCTTAACATCTCAAATATTAACAGTAGATCAAATTATTTGATGTGACTGTCACTTCAACGAGCCACCTCACTTTGGAATTTCACCTACTGCACCTCTACAGAGACGTCTCAGTGTCTTTCAGCTCATTGTTTTGGTTTTATGATCCACAACTTTACTGTTTGAATCCCTCCCACTCTGCAGCTGTTTTAAAGGAGTTAATGCAGTTTTGTGGGAAGTTGGGTCTGTCACGCAGCTGACTAAAGCAGTACTGATCTTACATCAGTCTGTACCACTGCAAATGATTACCTCACAAAATTGTCTTTCTACGCTATAATGAATATTCAGGTTGAGGCAAGGCTCCATATGGCCTGGCAATGTTTCATCAACCGTTCTATCACTTGGAAGGAAACCTGTTAATGCAAACAGGACAAAAACGGGTAAAGCCGCTGCTTCAGTTACATAAGACTTCAAGTGAAGCCAAACTGGTCGTCCTCTTCTGTGGACGCTGCTTGGAAATGTAATGTGAGCAGAGTTTTGATTAATTAGAGCAAATACACCCCCCCCCACTCCCATCCATCCGCTCGATTGTCTGGACCGATCTCCACCTGTGGGTTTTCTTTCAAATTGAATCGTTTTAGTGCTTGACTGGCACATTCAGGAATTCTTTGTAACTCTCCAAGAGCCGCAACAACAAAAGCCACCAGGAAACCAAAGTGCGGTGGTGAAAACACAGAGTGCAAACCACAGTGAAAAGGGAGTGTGACAGAGAAGTCTTACATAATGGACAGCACTGGATACTACATACCAAGAGATCTTAGCACACCCATTAGAGCTGTAAACTCGTAAACAAACACAGTCACGTAGTGACATAGAAAACATGCAATGCTACATTACAGAATTAAAAGAATGTGGCTCCACCAAACCTGTGCAGTTTTGGTCTACATACATTATTTTTTTGAGACCAAAATGAGGTCACCCTGACCTTTGACCACTGAAATATCATTAGTTAATGCTTGATTCCATTGTGACAACTGGTCAAAATTTAAGGAAATTCACTAAATGAAGACTTGAGATATTATGTTCAAGAGGCCCAAAACACTTTTTATGGGGCCAATGTGACCTTGACCTTTGACCACTCAAATTATGTCATTTAATCTGTGAGTCTAAGTTTGTGCCAAATTTTAAAGGATTCTCTTAGGAAGTTATAACGCATTCAAAAGGCAAAATAAAGGGTTTTGGGAAGTCACTGTGACAATGACATATGACCTTTGACCAAATTTGAAGATATTCCCTTGAGGCATTTTAGAGATATTCTTCACAAGAATGGGACGGACAAATGAAAGGACAATCCAAAAACAGCACAGAGGCCTAACAAATATTTATAAATAACAAATCTTAAAGTTGCCAAGCATCTTTTGGAAGACCAGGCACATTCACACATTTTCTCAAAAGAACATGACTTCCAACACATTCACCAATAAACATTTTTACAACACTCAAGTTAAATAACACCTTAAGTCCTCTCTGTGTGATTGACAGAATCACAGCTGCAGCAACATTATTTTGGCTTTTTTCCGATAACAAAAGAAACAAAGGAAGAGGCTATTGATGTATGTGAGACTCCTGCAGCTTTGAAAATCAAACTGTGATTACTATTATTGTTGGTAGATGCAGTTCTAGCGTTTATCTAGATCCTGTTTTTTCCGGCTCTTGCCTGTTTCTTTGGCCACTGTAATAATAATTTAGCTCCTATAAAGGAAACTGTTTTTTTTTCTTTTTCTCATTGTCGGCTTTTCTTGGTGAGCATGAGTCTGCGGACACTGTAAACACACATATACACACACTCACTGCAGCACTAGAACATATTGCACCTTTTCTATCCCCTCCATTCAATCCCCTGCATCATTAGTTCTCTGAACCACTTTCTGTCTGTTCATTATCATTGCTCTACTGATTAGCACATCACCACAGAGAGCCGGCTGGCCATTCATTCAGGTTTCAATGCGAATGACGCAAATCCCTGTTTGGTGCCCTGTGGCCTCTTTGGACCGTGGCTGTCTTGCCTCCTCCGGCCTGGGCTGGCAGCCAGACAGGTTAGAACATCTGAGCCCAGAATCTCCAAACGAATCATAGGAGGTCCTATAAACCAGCTGCAGTCCTGCTGAGGCTCCCCGGGCATGATCCGAGGTCTGATGTGACCTAAATACAGTATGTAACACATCGGTTACATAATAACTGAATTTGTGCCAAACGTTTTCAGCTGGACCTGACTGAAACTCAATGGACCCAACTCTTCACATTAGTTCTTCTCTATGCCACCTCCTCAATATACTTCAAAGTTGGTAGCTAGTATTTAGTTTAGTTTTTCTCTCAGTTGCTGCAGTTCTTCAACAGTTCTTAGCTGATTTTACATTAAGCAAATTTTTCATCTTCAACTACAGACGTGCAGTGGGTGGCTTTGTAATACTCTATATTAACTACTGTTTTGAAATAGGCCTGGAATTGAGTCATTTTATTTACACCAATAATCTTTAATCATTCAGAATTTATTTGGAAAGCACTTTTCACACAAACAATGCAACACAAAGTGATTTACAGAATTAAAGCAATACCAACACCATCCCTCCATCTATCCACGTACATTAAAAACTGTCAGAAAGCTCATAATTTGGAAATGAGGAAACATCAAGGGCAAGTAAAGCTAAAATGATAAAGATAAAATACTAAAAAGGTAAGTAAATAATTGGATGAATAAATATGATAGAAAAAATTATATATGTCTAAAACAAACTAAGATGTATAAATCAATAGCCCAAATACAAAGGTAGGTTTTGAGTTTGCCTTTAAAAATATCCACATTGTTTACAGTCTCCTCAGGCTGTTCACTGTTTACTTGGCTGAAACGCTATCACTCCATCTAGTGGCATTTAAATGTACTACTGCTAAATGTTATTATCCTTCTAAATGTTTTCTCCTGGAAATAATTTATTAAATAATAAATAAATACACACAAATCTTTTTGGAAAGTTGATTTAAGATTGAGTTCAAACTAGTTTGTGGTTCATTTATCATTTCACAAGCGTTTCAATCCTGAATATATGAATGAATGAATAAGTAATACTCTACAATGGTGTACTTATACTATTAGTACCAAAAAGGCAGGCGTTGACTTTAGTCATTTCTGAATGTATTGCCCTGTACTGAATGAAGATGAAGATCTCTTGTAACTATCCTAATGTAGAAAGCCATGAGTTTACTCTTCACTGATTACTGGTTTTATCAACTCTACTTTCACTGGCTACAATAAAACATAAGGAAGGCCTCGTTGACATACAGAAAAACGATGCAAAGAGAAAGGGTTTCATGATAGTCAATAGCGAACCATTATGTACAATCAGTGTATTATTGAAAATGACTTTTAAGCAGAATGCATATAAAAGCACACCGTCACTGCCGAAACCCGGGATCGAACCAGGGACCTTTAGATCTTCAGTCTAACGCTCTCCCAACTGAGCTATTTCGGCTTGTAGGCTTATATCAATATGTCCAACCCCGCATTTCTTTGACTACCCACCAGAGGGCCTTCTAACATCAGATGTGGTGTAGGCACGGTTTTTTCCATACTTTCCATACTTTCCATACTTTTCTTACATTTTCATAATGAACCCGTCACTGATGGCATCAGATACTTGGGCCGTTTTGCCATATTAATCTAAAAGGGGCTTCTTAGATGGAGCAAATAGCTTCATGTCTGGTGTGAATACACTCCAGTTACAATGTGGTGTAGTAAACTGATCACTTCAGTTTACTACACCCTAACCCTCACCCACTAACCCTCAGCACTATCACTGAATAACCGTAACCATGACCAATCCATGCCTAACCCTAACCTCAACCTAACCACAACTATCATCTGACCTTTACTTGGTTTGTGCTCTGGTTCCCATGAGGTCCACTGGTCCACGGTCAGTGTTTATGCTGGAAAAGGTTCTTAAGAGGTAACAGGTGGTTTAGCATTTAAATCTACTGTCATTATATCATCATAATGATAATTATATCTCACCATTAAGTCTCACGAACCAGCTCAAATTCAGGATTAAACTGATGGAGACACAGATAATTCAGGATTCTAAAACAAATAATACTCAAACCAAAAAAACAAACACGTTGAGATTGAGAGAACTGATCTCTTGTGAATAGGGAGATTCACTACTCCCGACCCTCCTGTGCCACTCTGACTAAGTGCACTAAACTGCTGTATACACTATATTAGAGAAACGTCTTGTAAATCTGATCCAAAAAATAATAACCATGCACATACAGAGAGACAGTAAATTATACTGGCATGGGGGAATAAAGGTTATCATTCCGATGCAAAAACTAAAAGATAGAGAATACAGAGGTTATGATTTGGGGTTTATAAAGAGTAATTTGTCAAATTGCTGAGATACTAGATATAGGGACACAGTGATAACACACAGCTACAGGTTGATAATGTCACAGGGTTAGACGCAGATGTTTTAAATGGCTTTAAATGTGTAACAATAGTAACCACACTTATTTGGAGCTGAAAATGAAGATGAACTTTATCATTTATGGCCTGAAACAGATCGTTCACACATGTTTTTGCCAGACAGCGACTGAGCAGGGAGACCACAATGGAAGAGGTCAGCCACGGTGCTACAGCCATTACAGAAAACAACATTTGTGGCAGATGTTGAACCGAGAGCACAGGCAGAGATCCTAATCACGTTCTTAGGTATTTTTTTTATTTATTCACTGTTAAGAAATCTGAGCTGGTGGGATTCCAACACTGCCACATTTTTTACAATGTACATTCACGCCAGCAATGTAGGGTTGTTTGGAGGAGGACTGCGTGTTCACATCAGCAGCCGGTCTGCTCAGTGTCCCCTCAGTCAATACATCATTGTGCTGTTTGCCTCACAGCGGGGTTTCCTGCCTCTTTACAGCTCTACATGTCCTTTCTTTGCCATTCAGCATTAAACGTACTTTGCTGTTGTACAAATCCACAGAGGACCATAAACAATCCAAAGGACGCAAACACAGCCCAGAGGATCGGTTCCTGGTGCAACAAGCCCAATGAGCAACAAGCAACAAGCCCAATGAGAGTGGCTCATGGTTCTGATACATGATAAACAATCAAAACCCACACAGGCTCTTTGTGGTGGATTTTTTTCAGACACTGACACGTGACTGTCAACAGACAAATCTTGGCACCATGTCAAGATTTTCAGATTTGAGGTTACTCACCACCAGCAGAGCCATGGAGCTCTATCCTATCGACTTCCAGTTCTGAACATGAGGTGAGATTTTACCAGAGATGACTCAGGAGTTTTTTTCCGAGCTCCAGCCTTAGAGCATTTTTGCTTACTGCATAACTCCCTGCAGAAATCGCTTTCTGCAAAAACCTCACATGAACTTTTCCAAGGCGTCCTATGCTCATCTCATAATGTTGGTGACAGGATGCTGGTTAGACAGCGGCCAGGCAGTAAGACTGAATCTGCATGTGTCCTCACAGCTTGATTCTCTTTACTCTTGCTATTAAAGTTGTGTTGATTCCAATCTGTCTTGCTCTTGTCTTCAAACAAATTGCTTTTCACAGTGTGGAAGAAGATGCCTGCACTTTTTGTTTTGTTGTGGAAGTTTTGTATTATTCAATGTCCCATTTGAGTAATTTGAGCAATTATCCATTGTGAGCATTCTCATGTGTGAGAATCATATAGTGTAAAAATTTTATTTTTGTTTCATCAGCAAAGATCACCTGTAATTTCTCAGTCTTAAACCTCAATGTCTTTTACATAATGTCTATGGCAGTGACATGATAACTGACACCAGTCTGATGTGTTTTTATAACCTACACCAAGGAGATTATGTTTCACCTATGTTTGTTTGTTGGTATAATTGTTTGCAGGAATTCACACAAAAATGGCTCTACTGATTTACACTGAAGTTGGTGGAGGGATGGCCTCAGAGCGTGGAAGGTTAGAAGGGGGTTACAGGATTTTAGGTCTCACTGGCCCCAGCTGAAATCTGATTGGCCCCTGAAATGCCATCTACATAGCCATTAAATTACCACCAAAACTAACACTAAATATTGGAATTTGTTGAGAATTTCTATTTTCAAAGCTTTCACAATATGCATGAATAAAAACAATTTTCAAAATATAATCATTGTGCGGCTTTGCTGAAATCAATAGACCAATAACTGTGACCAGTCAATGATTTAGATGACTTACGTATAAATAGTTAATTGTTTTGTTTATTTTACCTGTTTTATAGTTGTACTTTAAGAACTAAATCCTTGTGTATGATTATCTGGCCATGGAGCATATATACAACGTTATTCTAGTTAAAAGTGTGAACCCTCGCTGCCGAAACCCGGGATCGAACCAGGGACCTTTAGATCTTCAGTCTAACGCTCTCCCAACTGAGCTATTTCGGCTTGGACATGACATGCTGGCAGCAAGAACCACCAGTAACCAAGGCTAACATTAGAGGGCGCTCTCGAGTGGGTAAATTATTGTTACAACAGTGTGTTTGAGAAGAACTCATTATATGTGTGGATTACACCATGATTCCAGTATTTTTTCTTCAATTTGTTTTAGCAAACATTTGTTGAAGCAAAAAAAATAAAATCTAATCCTAACGTCAGAGGGCGCTCCCCAGTTGCAAAATATTAGGCCCTCTCTGTGTTAATGGGCTGATTATTGTCAGAAGAATGTTTTGGGAATTTAAATGTAATTTCATTTTGAGCCAGAAGTTATATTTAAATGTAAAGATCCTGAAAACGAGCAGTAGCAGCAGCCTGATTGTTCTCTCTTGGTTTTAAGTGCTGCTGAATGACTTTGCCCTGCAGGCCTCATCCCACATTCATGACCTTCTCTTTCCTATACTGCAGAGGTCTGCAGCGCCTCCGAGCCCACGCAGCAACAAGCCCACGTTAAGTTTTCAAAAAGGCAGCTTTAGAGCTGGTGTGCATATAGTGCAAGCTGCAGGGAGGAGCAGGAGAGGAACACTGCCAGGTAAGCGCTGATCAGTGCCTACTGAAGGCACCTACACTCCACATGGATGCACCCACTGAGAACAGTCAAGCGTGGCTTCTCCTCACAAAGACAGTTCAACAGTGAAGTTTGATTTGACTGTATATTACCACATACTTGCTGTATCATATAGGCAGAGGTCTGGTTGTTTTAAGTATAAGCACATGTTGAAAACAGTGTGTATCCTGTGCAAGAAGGAGCCACAGGCTACAGAGAATTGCAGTTCCAGCATGTGTTATTGCAGCCAGGTTTAGCTCTGTCCAAATGGTGTTGTTTAGCTTAGCACTATATTTATTTAGGCCTATTTGTTTATTTACACAATGATCATTAACAGACAAAACAGTGTAAATGAGCCAGAGTTAGTTGTATGAGCAAATTTTCATCTGTTGCCCTGAGCCAGTTTTTAATAAACAACCTGAAATGAATAAAACTACCATTCTGAAATTATTACAAATATCTATGGATAATTTTATGTGCATTATACGTACAATCCAAACAAACAAACCCATGATAAAAACACTACTGCTGATAAAAACAATCAAATAACCCATGATTAAAATGCATTATAAGTCAATACATCATTCAAATACAATAGAAAGCCACAAATACAACTACATCACATAAGATTTAGTGGAATGATTACACATGATCACAACTTTGGTTTGATTTAAGTCGATGTCTTAAGTTTGTATTTAATAGTTAGATAATTACTGCTGTTCCTTAAGTGAACAGGTAAATTATTAGTTAATTAGTGACTGAGAAAAGACTGTTTGCCAAACTTGCTCTGTCTGTGCTGCACAACACAGTCCCCTGTGTGATCGACCTCCTGTCCCTCTGTTATTAACTGACTCCCTGGGGACACAAGGCCATGTTAAACCTTGAAGATGAGGCAGGCATCAGGAAAATATTAAAATCTAATGAAATTAAATAGAGTGTAAGTTTGTACTATGTGACAGTGGTGATAGCTATTGGCCTGCAGCTATTTCACTGCATGCATGGAGTCCAAGGGCACGTCATGCACATGAAAGTTCATTAACAGCTAAATGTCTTTCTTATAATTGCCACAGGCAGCCCTTCACAAAACAACCAACAAAAAAAGCCTTGCCTTGACTAAAAGGCACATCGGACATTGAGGGGCCGATCACCCCAATGCCCCCTCCTGCACTTGCCAGTCAAAGGTACATTTTGAAGGGGTTAAAACATAGTTACTAACTGTAAAAAAGGAAGTGTGCATTTGTGCAGCAACAGCATATCTTACGGCAGACAAACAGATTTGAGCTGATGACAACATTTGCATATGAGCAAGTGCTATTTGAGAGAAATGACAGGGGTTTGAAGGGAGAGCGCTGCAAATTGAATGTGCACTGAAGAAATAATTATCTCGAAATGAAAGCCCATACTCTCTGCATAAAGATCAGGGAAATAACTCCATGTGCATGTCACTTTGTTGTCGTCATGCGGGTCCCTCACAACAGGTTTCCTCTAAAGTCTAATTCTTCAAGGGGAAAAAAACAATGCAGTCATTGCGGTTTCACCCAGGCCAGAGGTTACCAAGCTTTTTAGCCAAATAAAGCCTGGGAGCCCTCTAACCCTGGATTTTACAGTATAGTCTGTATCTTTTTAATGCAGTAACTGTACCATAAGCTCCAACATCACAGTAAAGAGAATATATGAATTCTAAGGTAATTCATTGAGAGTAAAAGCAGCACATTTTTAGACCTCAATATTTCATATTTATTGATGGTGATACATTCACATTAAAACAACACCATGAAGAAAACTTATCAAGATAGCATATTCTTGGTGAACATACAGTATAATTTGTGTGTGTGTGTGTGTGTGTGTGTGTGTGTGTGTGTGTGTGTGTGTGTGTGTTTGTTTGTCTGTATATATATGTATATAAAGATGAAAGACATGACTGCCCCCCTAAAGTGAAGGCAAATCCTCTTGATCGCCACCTAGTGGCTGGCTGCAGTAAAGTTCACACACGTCCCACTCCACCCCTACCCTATGTTAGTGGTTGGGACATGGACCAAACTAAAAAGTCAAAGTAGGACTACATGTGCAATACATTTTTCTCAGAAAGAAGGTTTCTGTCATTTTAAGTTGTTCTCATCACGCTGATGTATGTTTAACTGTTCGTTTTTCCAGTAACTTTCATAATAAATAGTAATTTGAGCATCATGAGAACAGGATGAAAGATCATGATTGTCAGCTAAACTGACTTGCTCTCGGTCAAGCGTGTGTATAATCCCAGATCTTCACTTCTTTATAGTGGGAGGAAGTAGAGACATGGCATCTATATTTATATAAAGTCTATGGTGTGTGTGTGTGTGTGTGTTTACATTCAGGATTGCATTTAGTGTGCAACAGAAATCACATGGCCTCTGAACTGAGCCCTGGTGTGAGTACAGCATTACAGCAGTGAACACAAAAGCAGGTAGCCTACAACAAAGTCAACAGCAAACACTAGTTCTATTAAAAATATTACCAAGCTGTCAGTGCTCGATTGTAGTGAGAGTTTCTCTCTTGTGTTTGCTGGACACTTAGGTTGAGATGACCCATGGGACCAGATGTCTGGGTCCTGACAAAGACGGCCCGGCTGCACCCGAAACACTCGTCTGATCTAGAAAAGTCGATCTCTAATCACAGACCAAGTGACTTGTACTGTAGACTTCACATGTAGTAAATTCAAATCTGTTCAATATTTACATCATGTACATAAAAGATATTCCACAAGAGAGTTGCATGCTTTAAGCATGCCAAAAGGGAGTCACAATTAACATAACCTCCAAACAACAGATCGGCAATAAATACTATTCAAGCTTTAGGTTTTATTGAGAATGTACCAGAATTGTAGTGACTGAACTTGACAGTTAATTTCGAGACTTCAATTTTTGGTGATGTACTAAACTTCATTATGCTGGAGGTTTTCTTGTTATTTTGTTCAACATCTGTCCATTTTACAGTTTCATTTGAACTCGTTACCCGGGATTCTATTAACACCTGATAAATCTTAACAGTTTAAATGAATAGAAAATACATTTATTCACTTTCTTGCCAAAAGTCATAGAACAGCCAGCAGCCAGGTAGACAGGTCTAATCTGAAAATGGCTTCATTCATTTTTACAAAAGCTTACCATCAGAAATTATTGTTTTTTTTAACTGAACCACGCTAACTGGTTCTCCTTTTCTGCTTTTTTGTGCTAAGCTATGCTAGGCCGCTGCTGCTGTAGCTTCATATTTCTCATATACACTCTGTGTTGATCGGAATGATCGAACTCTCTCTGTAAGAACGCAAATAAGCGTACTTTCCCAATGACAAACTTTTCCCATGAATGATATCTGTGCTTCTCCCTGCAGTATACACAACACACCAACAAGATATTACACCATTTGATACAAATCTGGAAAAAAATAGCTATTGCAGGGTTTTATATAAACACTGTAACATTTGAACATATAATAACTAAACCTAAAGCCAAACTGCATTTAATATTTCACATTTTAATTGTACTTGTGCCTCACCTGCTCTCTGTGGACTGGCCCTCGTCAACCCCGACACATTTTCAACTCTTCATTTTATGTCTCTGTGTTTTCGGAATGCACAACAGCCATCCAGCCAGACTTTCAGAGCAGAATTAAGGCAGAAACAATATTCAATACATTCAAAGACTTGTTGAGTATTTATGTATTTGGAGTGGAACATACATTTTTTAAGCTGCCTTGGAGCATTTGAGCAGGAGGCAGATCAGATCATCTGCTGGTGAAACAATCTTTGGAGCGGTTATGTAAGCACCACTGTGAGAATGCTCTCTCGTGCAGCTCCTCGTGTAAACAGACTTTAGTGTTTGACAGAGTGCAAATTATTTACACTTGAGTGTTTGTTGTGTATGATTTGCTTCGGCTGCAAAGACTGTGCACACTACAGTGACGACAGCAACCTCCCCCTACTCCTGCCTGAGGTGAGGTTAGTTGTGCCTAGCATGGGCGTGCTGCTGGTGGTTACTGGTGGATCATCTCCCAGAGGTAGAAATGTGTTTTTCACATTTCTTACACTGGTTTCACATGTCAGTGAGTCTCCTAATGAAACAATTTACATTAGTAGTGTCAGTCTCACAGGGCCTCTGCCTGGCAACGGTCAGTGCCCTCACTTGCCTCCAGCCGCACCTGCCGGGTGGTTTTTCTGTTCTCCACCCAGGAGTTGTGTATGATAGTGCCCCCTGGTGAAGGATCTACTTGGAGCAAGGACACCACCCTCTTTTTAACCTTGGCGCGGAGGGCACGGCGCAGCTTCTGTCGGGTGAAAGCGTAGAGCAGAGGGTGGGAGACAGTGGTGCCGTAAGCAAGGGCCAGGAACCAGAGGCGCAGGCTGATCAGTGCGTCACTGGGGCCAATGCCAAGGATCAGCACGTTGGTCACAGAGAGGGGAGCCCAACAGCCCAGGAAGGTGGTGATGATGATGAGGGACATCCTGAAGACCCGCCTCTGGCGCTCTCGCCGATCCCTATGTCGCCGCACTGCCCTCCGCAAGGCAATGATAGCTGACACCGAGGCCTGAACACCCATTGTGGCTGGCATAGGGGTGGCCGCACCCATTTCAGAGATGACCAGAGGGGCGGACGAGGACAGGGCAGGGGGGGAGGTGGCTGTGGGTGTAGGGGAGGGGGAAGGAATGAGGGGAGGGTGGCTGAGCTGTTTGGTACCATCTGTGTTGCTCTGCTCCCCTCTCAACTCCCCACCATCGATCACTGTTAGCCCAGCTTTCTTTTTCTTTTGTCTCTTGTGGAGCCCGCTGCAGGAGGGTCCCCTGAACCGCTGGGTCTTCTTCATGTGGGAGCCAATGCGGATGTTTAAAGCTCTCAGTATCCTGGAGTAGGTGAAGAGCATGACTGCCACGGTGGTGAAGAAGATGGGTACCTGCAGGATAAGATGGTAATACATTCCCAGGCTTGTGTGATAGCCCTGTCCACCAATACACAGCAGTGTCAGGTTACGCCATGCTGGCGCCACTGTGGTGCTATGTGACGACAAAGACATGGGTGCCACCTGCCCTTTCTCCTCTGATCCCTCTTCGCTGGACCACTGCACCTCCAAGAATGGGATAAAAAACACAGCTACTGACGTGACCCAAACAGCAGCCAGGAGTAGCGCTGCTCTGCGTGTGGTCAGCAGCCTGTTGGCCGGCCGTACTGAAATGTCATATCGGTCCAAGCTGATGACCAGGATGTTGATAGCTGTGGAGATGCTGGCAAACGTGACGCAGGCTTCATGGAAGCAGCAGAGCAGGGCCAGGTTTGGTCCTGGAGGCAGCACCACCACCACCAGCGTGAGTGGCAGACACAGCACACACACCGCCACGTCCAATATATGCAGATTGACAGTTACCATATTGCTCACTGAGTCCACTAAATTGGATTGAGACCAGTAGAGAACCAGCACTGTCAGGTTGCTGCTGAAGCCCAGCACCAGCTCCAGCATGAGGAAGGCTGTGAGGGACACCTGGAAGCCCAGCGAGTATGGCATGTACCAGGACACAGGGCTGCTGGACGAGCCCCCTCCTCCCTGCTCTTGTAGGACTCCTGTTCCCTCCAGACCGGCCATCGTCCCAACCCAGTCAGCGGTGGCTGGGCCCGAGGTGTAGCTGTCAGTCTCCATGACGACCTCTCAGTCTTCATATATTGTATCTGTCACACCGCTGATGAGCTCCCATGATGCAGGGATGAATAACAGCTTGATGACAGCACTGGGGAGAAGGGAACACAACGCAGACAGATGAGAAGTGAACTGTGGAGGAGAGAATCAAAACACATTATTCTCTCTCTGAGCATCTTAGACATTTGTAATGCAGTGATCATAACCCATGTCTGTCTGTCTGTCTGTCTGCCCGTCCAATCATCCATCTATCCATCCTTCCATCTATCCGTCCGTCTGTCTATCTGTCTATCCATCCGTCCATCCATCCATCCATTGATACATCATCCATCCATCCATCTATCTATCTATCTATCTATCTATCTATCTATCTATCTATCTATCCATCCATCTATCCATCCATCCATCCATCCATCCATCTATCCATCCATCCATCCATCCATCTATCTATCCATCCATCCATCCAACCATCTATCTATCCGTCCATCCACCTACCATATGGATATATCAACCCCAGCATCTGCAGACTGAACAGGTGCTGCATTATGCATCAATCCAGCCTCCAATCTGTCACCTATCAGAATCTCTGATCACCATTTTGGCTCAGCCACAGCATGAGACCTGCAGACAAGCTGTCAGAACCACAGGCTGCCACAATATCACTAAAGACTACTGTGGCTCTTGAAATTGAATGAAGCAGTAATTCAAGTAAAAGCAAGTAATCAGACACACAGGCAATCAACTGCCCTCTCAGTGGATCATTAAAAACAACACATTCAGCAACTTGCAGAAAAGTGGTCATGATCTTGGCTCTGCCAGCTGGAGCTGACCACATGACTTGTTTAAAAAAACATCTAAGGCCAAAGGAGCATATTTATTCAGTGTTTCAGCCAAACTGATGCCTACTTCAGGTAATTAACTTTATTATCTGTGTCACACCTGATATTTTGTGAAAGGACTTAAAAGAAGAGCTGTAGAATAAACCAAATCTTAACACCAATCATAAGTAGTTCATCATAGTTTTACTGAAGCTGAAACGATCTCCATTCAGCTCTGAATCAGTAATAATCCCCATCCATAACAACGAAAAACGCAAATCACATGACCACTCACATATTGGTGTGTGCCTGCTGCTGTAAACAGACTGTCTGCACTGCAGCTGGTTAATTACAGCAGATGTTACGAATGAGAAACAGCAATAGTAAAAAGAGCAGGTATTTATTTTCTTGGACTGTGGATGAAGTGAAACTCTGACGGACAGTAAGTGTTAACATTTTGCAAATCCATACTAACACATAGCCACAGAATTGTCATACTAAAACGGGGCCAGCTGCGTTTCCAAACCTCTCCATTTTGGCACATTTTAAAACTAAAATGTAATCGTGTGGATGTAGCTGCAGAAAAGACAGAGTCAAGCAATGACTATGGTCATTTTAGAGTGTTCAATTAATTTAACCTAATCTACATGTGTTTGGACTGGGAGGAAGCTGGAGTATCTTGAGAAAACCCACACAGACTGTGCTGGTAGCACTGTGCCACCCTGAAATCCATACAGCAAAGTTGAAAATTACCCACTGCACACTGAAAGGACTTTACCAACAACATACAACACATTTTGCTGGTAGCTTCTTCAGGTTCACTCTATAAGTTTACTCTTTTTTCCCTGGAAGCTAATGGTGACAATGGTCTCTTTCAACGAGTGGTTATAATTCGTCCTCTGAGCAGAGATGCTTCTTCAGGACAGAACAAGATGAAGACATTATTTTAACTGGGATGTTAACATTAGTTGCAAATAGATTTCCATTCATATTTCTGTTAACAGGGTAAAGAGCATAGTCTGATTATGACTCAAGTCAATATTACGTTCTATTGAAACCCGACCAGGGGCATGCGTCCTCAAGCAGTTGGTAATTACTGTATGTACTGTAGGTCACAAAAGGCTGTTGAACTCCAATAGGACATTTTGTGATACAGACTTAAATATGTCTACATAATGTGACTAAGGTCAGAATACTATACTTTGTTTTTTCTGAATATGACTAAATTAAAGTTATTAAAGTAATCAGACAATGCTGTTTACGTAGCAGTGTCTTATTCAGACTATTGACTTAATCCGGTAAATGCCTGAATATTGGTTTCCAATGTCCAAACGTGTCTTGTGATGGCTGCTGGTCTTCATTGCTCTACAGCATTAGCTTGGTGTTGCACTGACAACCACGAGATTAAAGGCAGTGTGTAAAACACAGTTGCCACCCATTGATTAGAGGGTGGCCACTGATTGCACCTGCGGGAAATCAATTGAATGATTAAACTCACAGCTTCCGTTGCTCTAAACTCATCAAGAGGTGGAAATCTCAGCATTAAGTGTCTAAAACATCTGATGGTGAACGAACGAGTTGAGAGAGCAGGGAAACAAACAACACAACTAATCAACTCTCAACGATCAACCCCTCTGCACAACTCCACTCCGGCATACAAGACGTTCGCCTGAGTGATGGACTTTTCTCCCCAGTTTCTGTTTCCATGGCAACCACGCTACAAGGGTCTGGATTAATGAAGGCACAGGTGCTATAGTATGGAAGTGTGTGATAGCTACTGAGCTCTTTGGTGACACCTCTCAATTACAAAACAGGGATCTTACAACTTGTTATATCAGGAAAAAGAGAAAGGAGGCAAATAAAGTGCGTGTTGAGTTGTGAGTCGAATCTTCAACCTTCAAGTGCAATGGTAAAAAGTAACCGTCGAATAATCCATATCACAATACAACTTGCTTGTCTATGGCCTTTTAAGTGTTCCGCTTCTCCCTGGCTATTGTAAACAGCAGCGTGTGGGAGGAAATGGAAATTGCCTAAGAACAACTTTACTCTTCTTTTCAAACTATTTTCAGTTATATAAACAAACTGTGGACTTCGTGGAAACAAGAGTAAAGTTTCTATGACACTTCCTGGGCTAGCGAGGAAGCAGCTGGCAGATACAGATTTGTGGGGTTAGTGTGAAAGCGTAGGAACAGAGGTATCTCATGGGGGGGGGGTACCGAGAAATGAAAGGAGGGACACTGGGGGGAAGAGTGAAAAATAGAAACAGGGTCAGACAGAAACAGCATGTGTAGAATTTATGCTGTGCACGAGCTCGACCATGCAGCCATTTGGCTTGACTCCCGTTGGACGCCTGCAGCCGGTCCAATCGTGAGCAGACTGTCTGATCGCCACCAGAGGCTGGAATTGGAAGAGTGAAGAGAAGGTTTGGATGGAAGCTGGAGAGAAAAGTAGATTGGTGCAGAAGTAGTGGGTTTTTGTTCAAAAGGGCACGCGCGTCACCTGATAGCTGTACATCTGAAAAGCCTGCTGGAGCGCTGAGACTGATTACAGAAAATGGCTGAGGGGAAAAGGAAGTAGAAAAGAAGGGAGAGCTAGCGGTACTGGTAAACAAGATGTCCCTGGGAGAAGAGGATGCAGTTTTTTTTTTCCACTCTAACGTCTTACATCAGCCTTACTGCAGCTGGTTTCGTGGTTGCCTGTAGTCCCCAATGGACCATTTCAGTCCCAAAAGACTCCACTCCACTGATTGGCTGAGTGAGAAGCTGTGTGGTGGCTCCACAGGTTAGAAGATTCGAACAGGACAGGACAGGAGGACAGATATTGTTGATCTTAAAATCAAAGAGGGGAGGCAGTCTGATCATGGAGACTGGAGCTCTCAATGATAGATTACCCTGTAACATAAGGACTAAGAGTTTCGCTGTGCAGGTTTTTAATGCTGTAACCTATATGTTTTGGTGTGATATTCATACTGTACATCTTTAGGTGGGGAGGTTTTCTCCTTGAAACAATACCGTTACGTTGGTTTTCTCCTTGCACTGCTGTTTAATCTCTTTGTAAATTAACAGGCAGAGCTGGACAGAGCATTCGAGTGAAATCCAAGTGTGAAAAAACAATCAATATGACCCTGGGGAGCAATGTGCTGTTTCACACTGTACTTTATTCACAAGATGGCAATTAAATAAATGAAACCAAGTGCATTTCTTACGGTTTCTGAATTAAGTCACCTCGGTGTGGACGCAAACCAGGGGGTTCTCAGAGTGACTGTGTGTGTGTGTGACCTTTTTCTAGTTCTGCAGAAGCCAATTACCTGACTTGGACCATGACATTTAAGGCAGCTGCAGCTGAGGAGGTATAGCGGGTCGTCCACTAATTGTAAGGTCTGCAGTTCAATCCCCCGGCTTCTCCAGTGTATCTACGGACGTCTGAACCCCAAACTGCCCCCGATGATGAGCCATCCGTGTGTGTTTGTGTCTGTGTGTTAAACCTAACAGTCTATGTATAGAACAAGCTCTGTATGAATGTGTGTGAATGTGACCCATTGTGTAAAGTGGTCGTTAAGACAAGACAAGCACTATATGAGCTCTGTTGAACGTGTGACATACTGAGGACCAGGAAAATGTCACATCCAGGTGATGCATTTACTCTCCCAGCAACCCCTTCCTCCCTTTAAACCTCCCTCATTTCATACCCTTACTGTGTAATGAGAGTGATGACACATTTTCATCTGAATATCCTGTGATGATGTCAAGTCCTGTGCATGCGTGTGTATTCTGAAGACATTGAGACTGGTATCTAATTTTCATGTTGGAATATATAATTCAGGGTCTGCTCAGAGCCTGAGGTTAGAGGAATATTTATTTACAAGTGTCTGTAAATATGAAGCCACCACCAACAGCTAATTATCTTAGCTTAGCATAAAGACTGGCACTAGGGGGAAACAGCTAGCCTGGCCCCATCCAAAGGCAACAAAATCCACCTGCCAGCCCTGAAGCTCAGGAATTAAAATATTATGTTCGTTGTTCAGGACAAGTTTTTAAATCACTATATAATGGGCCCTACTAGATATTTTCTTTAGACTACAAAATTATATATGTATATATATTTCATGCACTGAGCTGGAGAAAATTTCCTGAACTTTTCCTGGGGGGCTGAATGTGAGAATGCAAATGTCACAGTCAGTTGTCCCGTGAGCAAGTGTGAGAATACAGCAGGAAAGTTCCCGGTGAGCAAGTGGGCACAATGATGTCGTTTTAAACACGCAATGGATGCAAAACTGAAAAAAATGTAAATTAAAATAGAAATATATGAGGATGACAAAGAGGAGCCATACACTAGAGGACACCGACCAAGACGTCAACTTGCAAAGACAACGAGAATCGAGAGCTTTTGACAATTAGGGTCGGCGCCAACAAAACATGGGATTTGCACAACAGTTTATACATTATGTGCTTCTTCCTGTTCGCTCTACCCAGGAGACACCCCTCACCTGAATTTTAGGATTATAGTCCTCAAGTTGTGAACAGAAAAAGCACATATCCATAAAATACAAAAATGTAAGTATGTAAACATTTATTTATTCTGCAGAGAACTTGACATATTATCTGGGTACTAATCCCTAATCCTTTGTTTTGGATTCACCAGTGTCGATCTCATTTTTGCTCAATTTATATGTAAATATTTACAGTGTACAGAGTCTATTTCTTTATGTGACCTGTTTATGGACGCTTCTTTTTTTAATTCCTGGCAGCAAACCAACATTTTTCTCGATACTGAGGTATAAAGCTAAAACTATTCCACAATTTGGAGGCTCAATGGAATACACCAGGTTTGGAAAGCACACCTTCACTAACAGTAGTAGTGTATCTGATTGCGATGCTATAATTCAGTTTGTATTTTCATCACAAGGAAAAAATCTGATGGCAAAATTGGATGTTGCTCTGTTTTTGCTGATCACCATTTACCTCTCCATGTTAACAGTCAGCCTTTATTGCAGCAATTTAGGCCTGTTCCCTGGGGGCTGTAGAAAGTAATTGTAGGAAATCAATGCAGGTTTAGGATGTGTAAGAACGTTTTTAATTACGTTACTTAATCACAAAAGAACAACAGACCTGATAATGGTCTGATAATGTAACGGCTACTTATTGTCCTTCTAACGGTGAATCAAGGGTTGTGCAGGGCGATGAATTCACAAAGCAATACAGCTCATCCTGCAGCCACCGTTTGCTACACAGATCGAAGTGATTCTGTTCAACCTTCTTCCTCCTGCGGAAGACAGAAAGTGTGAGACGAGACGGTATAGCATGTATAATTGAAGAGCTAAAAAGATGAATGGCGGTCAAGATAATCTTGCTATTCCCTATGAGATGCGCTGATGTAACAGGCTGTCAAAATGATACATAGTGAGAAGACGGGAACGCAGAAGAAAGGGACATGAATAGTAATAGGGAATATATGTAAGTGTAGAAAGGACGATTCTTGTCTACACTACAAAAAGAGTTATGGTTAAATCAGACTGGTTATCACACGTGTTAGGTTTGTTCATCTTAAGCAGAACCAGATACTGAAGAGGTGCAGTGTTGCTTGAAGCTAAATGCTAAAGTCAGCATATAACATGGTCTCAGTGACAATGCTGATGTTTGTCAGATAACAAGTTTTATCATGTTCTTCCATCTTAGTTCAGTGTGTTAGCACGCACACGTTTCAGGTGACCTTGAACGTCAGACCGATGTCTGCAAGAAACGCCACCGGTGATATTAAACCTATGTGACTTGAGCTAAAAATGTTTTTCTCATCATCTAACAAATGGATGCTATTAACTCAGTATCTTAAAGCATCAGACAGCATCAGAGCAGTTTGAAGAAAATCAGTTTCTCTTCATCACTATGCAAAGTTATGCAGCAGGGTGCCTGAAAATCTAATCAGACTGTCAACTCGACCGAGGGGAGGTTTGTGGGGAAAGTATGAAGTTTCGCACAGGGGCTGCTGCTGTCGAGAAAGTGGGATGTCACTGTGGAGGCAGGGGTCCCCAAATCTTTCAGCCCCTTTATTTTAATTGTTTTTAAATTGTTATTGTTGTCTTGCGACCCCTTTCTCTGTGTCTCCCGAATCCCCCAGGGTGTCCTGACCCCTACTTTGGGAACCACAGTACCACAGATACTGTGTATATATTGACATTTAACAACATAACAGATATACTCAAGTGATTTTTGCGATTACAGCAGACGGACATCTTCTGGCACCAGGAGCCTGATCATTTCCCCCCCCTTTGTGCCAAAATAGGCAGCTTCAATCACTTTTGTTTTCGATCACTTTTGTTGTCAATCACTTTTGTCAATCACTTTTGTGGTGCCATTGTCTTGACAATGGCACCACAAAGCGGAGCAGAGCTCACAAGACATTACTGAGGACAAAGCGAGGCCCAAGAATAGACGCAACAGCACAGGAGTCTTCAGTGAGAGGGGGTGAGGAACGACAAAACAGAGGGGATGGAGCAGTAAGAACACAGAGCATGTAATGGTAAATGGTTTTGTATTTATATAGCGCTTTTCTAGTCTTGATGACCACTCAAAGCTCTTTACAGTACAGTTTTTTACATTCACCCACACATTCATACAGTGCATCTATTAGCAGCACTTTGTTGTTCTATGAGGGGCAATTCGGGGTTCAGCATCTTGCCCAAGGACACCGCTCTACCCCTCAGCCACAGCCGCCCGTGGCATGTACGCACCCTCTATAGAATGAACACCCACCAACATACGAGTGTGTGCGTGCAAGTGTGTGCACGAGTGTAAATAGACTCCCTACTGAGACATCAAGCTGTTATTTGAGTGCTCTCTCCAGTCGCCACGCCGTGATGAAGACAAAATGTCATGTCAGAGCAAAACACTCAGAGGCCGGTGGTCATCCTCAGCACAGCTGGTCCGAGAGACCGACACACACATGTATATGTATATTAGTACATGCATGCACACACACAGTTAGATGTGCAACAGGACGCCTGCTGAGTCTAAGTGGTCTTGTTGCTGTAGGTGAACACAGAGGTTGAAAGTCACTTGGGTAAATGTATGGGATTATTTCTTTGCCGGTGGGATAAATGGAAAACAAATAAATGGTCAGATACGGACTCCCTGCTGAATCTGACTTCCAGCTCTCTGCCTTCAACACGCCAACTTTAGTGCATGACTCTGACCTTCAAATGTAAGGACGACTACACTTATGTTTTCCATTTGCAAGATAAGCATCATCATGTCCAGCGTTTCTGAGTGCAGTGGATATCATAAATCTAAAAAGAACGGTTCTGCACTGTAGCGAATGTCAGTTTTATACATACATGTTGTGAAAAAATTACATATGACTACATATGACTCGCTGTGCAGTTCTGTTAGTGTACAGTATATTATACTATTATAAAAAAGATTCTTTCAAGTTCATGATTTACATAGTTTGATGCAAGATATTTTATTTTGAAATGATCCAGCTGCAGACATTTGAAACAGCATAATGAATACCTGAAGCATGTCATGTTTTTCCTCTTTTTATTGGGACTAGTTTTTGATTTAAACATAGTTTCCATTCTAAACCTGTTTGTAATGATCGGCCTGTGGTGATGCTGGTTGCAGTTTTCTTTCTGAAACTGTAAAAGTGAACTGCAGTAATTAAGCTGCAGTGAATAAAGACCTGCTGCAGGACTCAGTCCACAGAGCCCTGATGCTGCTCCACCGCTGCTGCACACAGAGCTGTTCACCTGTTTATTCAAAGTTCAGTGAAGCTCAACTCTGTACGCAGAACCCTGAACTGGAGAAGCAGCTGTTGTTGCTGTTGTCGTGATCAAAAACATCACAAACGTTGATGAGTCCCAACCACATACAGAGCACTGGTCTCCGTGTATCAATATCAAACTTATCACCTAAATAAACCATCCAAATAGCATTCATGTTGACACTGTGCTCCCATGGGCCCTTAACAAGAGACAAACCAAGTGTGAAGGTTCTCGAGATATGTGAACCACACAAAGACATTCAGACAAAGATTTCTGAAATGATTAGATGAATATAGTAACTTTGCAGAAGGCCATAGTTTGTGGTCTTGCTGTATTATATTACATTGTGTTTTCTTATGTACAGCATAATCACCAGGCTTTACATCCTTACACTAACAATATTGTTATCAGTGATTCTATTGTCTTGCATTAGACTGTAGATGTGTTTCTTCTGTTGTGTTAAAAATCTGCGTGTTTCGCAGTTAATGCTTGTTACCCTTTTTAAACTTGTGACTTTGTGGTATTTAAACATTTGTGCAATGCAAAAATAAAATGCCAGATTCCGATAAAACAACATATACAGTATATTTGGTAAATGGCGTGTATTTATAAAGCGCTTTTCTAGTCTTGAAGAACACTCAGAATGCTTTCCATTACAGTTTGGCCATTCATCCATTCACACATTCATACAGTGCATCCATGTGCAGCACTTTCTCTGCCACACATAAATCACACTGTTGACACAGCCATCAGGGGCAATCTTCGGTTCATTATCTGGCCCAAGGACACTTTAGCATGTGGAATGGGATCTAACTGCTGACCCTCTAGAGTACGACCCGCTCTACCTCCTAAACCACAGGCATACATAGTGTGCCTCACTGTCGTGTTAATATCTGGAGCAGTTGACAGAGTTTACTTCACTGGCTCTCTCCGTACAGCGTTTTTACAACCTTTGATTATGGCTGTTGTTAAAGCTGAATCCATACTTTCTTGTTAGAAACCCAATCATCATTTATGTCTCAATTGTCTCATTTCATAATGGAGCTGAGGAGCAGCTGGTAAATGCAGGCGTAGAAAATGGAGAAATACAGACTCAGAGGGAGAATATAAGGGAGAGTAAGAACTCTTTTTATAAAGAACTTCTTCAGGAGACTTTAATGTATGCACATCTTTCCTTGATGGAGGAGGATGAATCTGACAGATAACTTAAACGCACAGTAAGAGCACCTATTGCCTTTTTAAGTCATTGACTATAGGACATGCTTGGTATTGGGAAAGCTATCTATTATTCAGGCGGACGCTCCAAATGGTATATGGGGCTAATTCAGGTTTGAGTATCCAGGCTCTCACTAAGGTCCTTTGTGTTGTCCTGAATTATTTATCGCTGAGCAGAAATATAGACCTGAAATGGCCAATGAAACCTCGATGAAGAAGCAGAGAGAAGAAAAGAAAGGGGATAGAAGACGGAGAGAGAGAGAGAGAGTAAAGGTGTGTGTGCTGACACAATTGATAGACGACAGATGCTGAACAGAAAGCCACTTGGGTGATAAATGATGAGGTTACTTAGCTGCAGAAGGAGGCAATTAATAGACAATTAATCCAACTGTGTGTGAGCTGGAGTCAGGACGACAGAGAGGGGATGATGTTCTCACACACACACACACACACACACATATCCAGCAGGTTTTGGTTTCCCTATCTTTCTCCCTGTTCACAATCAAAGCCGTCCACAGCAGCAGAGCACATGGACGGCACGGCGGAGCTACAGAATCAAAAGCTTTCATCAGGACCTCTCTCTTCTTCTTCTTCTCCACCTCCACAATGTTGCTACAAATCACCACCACCCCTCCCCCTTTACTCCTCCTCTCGCCTGCTGTGTCTCACTGCATATTAGTTTCACTTTTACAGCCTTTCTTCACCGTAGATCAACTGTTTTTAGCTGTTTCGTTCTGTAGCAAACTGTTACTGGTGAGATGAAACCTACACAGGTTGTGGATTGTATGAGAGAAGAGTATATAAACCTGATTTATGTGATTCTGCTAAGGCACATTACAGATGGTGAGCAGCAAATTATTCCATTCAAAAAAAGATTGTAATAGATTGAAAAGCATTAATACATTTCAAGAGTACTTAAATGCAAACATACAACTAATGGGGATTATGTCTCAATTCATCATTTGGTCAACGAAATATCAGAAAATGATGAAAATAAGCTCGTCAGAATTTCACAAGACACAACTTGTTTTTTTTAAGCAACAGGCTAAAACCTGAGGATATTTACATTGCAATCATACAAGATGAAGAAAATCATCAATAAGCTGGAGCCTTAAGCAATTATCAAAATCGCTGTAGATAAATGAATTAGCTGGTAGATGTAATTCCACATAACAGGTTGGATAAGACAAAACAGTTGTGGGGCAAAAAATATTTAGGTAAACCTCAAAATATTTAACAATAAGGTTAAATGTACATTTAACTGTATTTAGTTAGTCTCTCCATATGATTACGAAACGGTTGGAGATAAAGTCACAGTTCAGTAATAAATTGACACTGACGGGCAGTGAGAACAGATTAGCAGAGGTTCATGTCTTTTAAAAGATGCATGTTTGTCCCCCAGGCTGCTGGCGCGCACAACAAAGCGCGAATGCAAACACACTGACAACTCACAGACGCGCACACTTTGATGTGCTGCGTGCACGGTGAGATGTTTCAGCGGACTGCAGGTCCCCCGGGAGCGTGGGAGAGATACACAGCCTCGGAGCCCGTAACTGTGTCAAGCACCTCCTCCCACACGCCAGCCCGAGGTTTCTAATAAAACACTGATTCCTCTGCGAAATCGATATTTCATGCGCTCCGTTGTGCCAAACAGCGCAGGGCGGTGCGCTATGCGCGGCACAGTAGGAGTGCAAGTACACCCAACTTTAGACTGGATAAAGTTGAATACAATATGTATTTACAAAGCAGTGCTTCCACTTAAAATGATTTTGGTAAATGTCCACAACATACATAGTAAATTACGCTGCGAAAAACTTCACCCGAGAGCTTTTACAAATACAACAGACGTGTTATTAGTGAATCTTTAATTAACTTTCTAAAATACCAAAGTCTCTTTTAAATTGACAGCTGCAGTTAATGCTGGACTGGATCGGTCAAGATACCTGCGTGCCAACTGTTCGCCAAAAGCTGCGTGCGCATTTTACAATATAATGTTTTATCAGATAAACGGCTGCACGAATACCTGAGTTATAAAAAAACAAACATGTTTTTATTATTTGTAATTAAAAAAAATGGATTCTTACCTCTGGGGTTGGAGCCGTGTTCTCAGAGATCCGTGTCCGCCACCTGTGTGCGCGTTAGTGGGAAGCGTTCCTCCTGTGGCACAGCAGAGCTCAGCAGCAGCAGCTCCACCAGGGGCCACTGTCCACAGCGAGCAGAGCTCAGACTCCGGCTGGATCCACGGAGGTGTCCGCTTTCAGGATGACTTCCACTGACTGAGGAGGAGGAGGAGGAGGAGGAGGGAGGTGCCAGATATCAAGGTCACTCAGATCAAACCAAATTTTGCGAGTTTTATTCAAATTTGCATTCACATTTTAAATGGTGACTCTACTGCACATGTGAACTGCCTCCACCGAGGCTGATTGACCACTCACCATATTGCATAATGAGATCAGGTACCACGTCCACAGAAATATTCTGCAAACTGTTTACATTAAACATGGGCAAAATATCCATTCTAGTCTGCAGGAAGGAATATAACACCACCCCCTCATTAACATTTAAATTTTGATTCAGAAATTCTAGAATATCTGGATCCACAGCGTGGAGACCTCAGTAAAGATCTCTTCTCTGCATATCTGAATCTCACAATGAACAGTTGAAATGTCCACATTCGTTGTGGTTAACAAATATTGTGACAAAGATGAATAATGTATGAAAGACTTTTTTGAGAGCAATGCCCCAAAAAAATAAGAAATGAGTGGAGTGCTCTCTATTAATATCAACTCCAATAATACTGTCTTTGTGTTTGTCTGAGAACCACAGCAAATGTAGAATAAAGCATTAGACCATCCACACGCACCACAAGACTCATTTTAGTGTAAATAAAGACTTGACACATGACCAGTGTTCACTTTTATATCATATGCATGTTGGTGTGAAACTGGTTTTCGTGATTTCTATGTGATGGGATTTAATTGATGCCACGCCAAAAACTAAACCAATAGAAAATGTGTTAATTGTCCCAGTGTTCGTCGCCTCTACAGCTATGAAAACATGTTTGTGCTTCAATACATTAGCAAACAGTGAACCAGCTGGTATCACACAGGGTATTTAATGAACTATATGTTAGCATGGACTGAATCAGAAATGACCAGCTGACTCGGTTTATGACAACCAGTGGACAAGAGAAGACGCTGGTCCCCAGTGACGCTTCATCTCTTAACCGGCTGAATCCTCACACCAGAGGTTTCTGCTTCCCGATACATCCGACAGCCAATTTGTTTAAAACCTGTCCAGCTTTTTTCCCCACTTTCCACGACAAGATGGCAAAAGTGGCCGTTCTGTGGCCAGCTGAAGCCTCTCTGCCTCTCTCTCTCTCTCTCTCTCTCTCTCTTTATGTCTAATGGTTCGCTTCCCTTACTTCGCCTCCCGCAGCTGCTTGCTATTCCCCTTCTCTTCGCCTGCGTCTCGGAGGCAGGCTGCAGCTGGCAGGACAGTGCGGGCTTGGGGACAATTAGAGAAGCGTGGGAGAGACAGCTGGACCTGTTGCCAATTACACCGACTGTGACCAGGAACCACACACAAGCACCAGTCTAATGGGCTCACGCTGCACATCTAAGAGGACTTGTCGAATTAAATGAACTTTCAGGTGTGGAAAATAAAAAGTTTTATTTATTCATCTCCCAAGGAAAAGTTATAGTAGTGAGTAAAAGTGCTTTGTGAGGTGTAACTTGTAGTGTGGGACAAAAAAATGTAACAGAGCAAGAAAGTGACTGTGAGGCGTGAGCTGTTGCAACATCTGCCATGTTTCCAAACTGCACCAGAATGAAAGATATGATCAGGTAAATATTGATCGTTTCATCTGTGTGCTCAATCTAAGAACCATGCAGTCCATCATCAGTAGGCGATCTTTCCCAGCAGCATGCTCTGCAGCTGCCTGATCCTGCTCTCCTGTGGCAGCGCCAGGCTCTTCTCTGCCTCCTCCTCCTCCTCCAGCAGCTGCTCGATGTAGCAGGACGAGCCCAGCAGGATGTGGCCTGTGGCCTGCATGGAGAAGATGGTCCATCGCAGAGCCTCCCTGGAACGAACGATTTCGACATGACATGCAATTCGTTTGGATAAGTCAGAGGAGGGTGAGCGATTGACGTTGCTTGGCTCGTCTGTGGTGGCTCCCCTGCTGCCTCACTTGGCTGGGAAGCTAACAGGTGAGCCCACAGATTGCAAGGTACAAAGTCGACAAACAGCCTCAACTGCTAAATTTCTGTCTACGGTGTAGAACTCAAAATACTTCCACAAGCCGCTTTCCTCAGGTGCTATGTGTCCTGATTATCTGCTCAGGGCTGATTTGCTTGCTCGCATCTTCCATTCTTGTGTCAAAACAACGTAACATTACTGACTTACTTTACTGAAAGGTCAAGAGGGCAGGCGATAGGTCAAGCTGATAGTGATCATGAGCCAAACTTCAGACGGTCAGATGGGTTTCTGACTGCATATATTTTGAAATCAAACAGGTCATTACAAGTCGAATACCAATTTTTTTCCCCCTCGGAGTGACGGATTTCAGTAAGTTGGGATATGTACATATGTATATATATATATGACATCATTACTTGTATTTATAGAAAAGCATGAGTCCACATCAGCTGATGAGAAAACGACTCACGACCTCAGAGGGACATTTCACACATCAACCACATCTCATGACGCTGACAATTGACACACACCTCTTACTCTGCATTGTGAGCTCAAAAGCCCAGTTTGTGACAGGTCTGCAAAATGTAATCCTCTCCGACTGAAGCTCCGTGTCAAAGCTGAAAACCAGCAGATCCCAGCAGCAATGACATAACTCCTCCCGAAATTAATCGGTGTAAAATCTAACCTTTGTTCTATTTTAGCTCTGCCGCCCACACGAGTGAACTCAGTACAGCATAACTTCATGCTTTACATTGGAGGGGCTGTGCACAGAATACTGCAACTGCTGTCAATGTGTTATTAAAGCAGCGGGCACACAGCAGGAAGAGGACCAGATAATAGCTGAATTGTTAGTGGGAGGCTGTATTGTCAAAAGGTGACGATCCGCTTGGTAATTTATGTATTAGAAACTCATTAAAATGGATTGAAATTCATCTCTAACTGAATTAACCTTTACTAAGGATCCAAAAAGGGCTTCAATGATGCTTGGGGAAAAATAGACCAAACGGTTACGTAATGGTTCGACACAACAGCGTATAAATCACATAAGGCCTCATATATTTGTTGATCATTTTCACTCACTTGAACATATTTTTGGCAGCATAACAGCGCAGGTCATAGGACACGGAATAAGCCCCGTACAGGGTCGCTTTCACGTTCAGGCAGCCAATGAAATCATTGGGGTTGTTCTTGTAGAGGTCGAGGGTCAGCTTGGCCACATCTGTCCGGTGCCGCCGCCTCTGCTCCCCGAGCTGATCTCTGGAGGGGCTGTTCTGTGAGGTGACAGCGAGGGGAAACATGAGTCAGGTCAGAGGGGCACAGACGCACGGTGGTGGTGTGGCAGCAAACTGGACCGGATGACGGCTCCACCAGCTACACTGACTGACTGAAGCCGCGGTCCTGTCAGTGCTGATGATGATGCCGGATGACTACCAGGCAAGGTCAATGTGAGGTCAGCAGGGTAAATATTTGGGGTGGGGAATGCAAATCATCTCCTGCATCAATTTCATATGGAAATGAATTGCTTTTGGGCGAACATGAGTCATATTTGATGATACAACGGGGTATGATTAATATTCAACACCAGCCTTTCATTTTTCCCTCAACAAATTAGGAAGAAAGAAACTAATCTCTGGTGTTCGCCTGTGTTCTGCCTCTGCACAATAACTAACATATTACTGCTCTATTCAGTCTGAAGGAGAAAAGGTTTGGTGCTATTAAATTTCACTGAATGGTTGATGTGTTATTCTTCAGAGCTCAGATGCATGTACCGTCTTTATTCATGGCTGCTTCATTCAAGAGGGAGAGATCTCTCCGTCAGTCATTTTATTCATTAAAGACTCAATGGCATAACAAACAAAAGAAGACTATCAATGTGTCAAGCTTCCCGCTGTGTAGTGCAGTGAAGCAACTGAACCACAGTGCCACCTAGTGGTTGATGTGAGAAAGACATACTGGATGTTGGCTCCACTTCTGTCCTTTTTCCAGCAGCACGAGGACCGTGTTGTCAGGCAGCGTCTGGAAGAACTCCTCTGTGTCCACACCGGTGCCGTCTTCACCCAGCACTAACGCATCGACACACGGGACGCTCAACGAGTCGCTGGCCTGAGACAGCGGGGACGGACAGACAAATACAGACGTGCATCACATGGTTAACACGCCGGACTCACATTACTCAAGATAAATGTTTCTCCATATTAAGACATTGCCACAGACTCATCCGACAGTCACAGTCTCGTGAACTTTAAGCAGCACGAGTTTGAAA
The DNA here is from genome assembly GCF_009819705.1 of Hippoglossus hippoglossus. Taxonomy (NCBI): domain Eukaryota; kingdom Metazoa; phylum Chordata; class Actinopteri; order Pleuronectiformes; family Pleuronectidae; genus Hippoglossus; species Hippoglossus hippoglossus. The sequence goes on along the minus strand of NC_047155.1, from coordinate 22,430,238 downwards.
TGTGCAGGAGAATCACAGATGCAATACATGAGTCCAGGGAGTCAGGGTGTCTCCTTGCTTCATCACTGTGTCTTCAATCTTGCTATTCCTTCAAATGCTGGACTCACTGTCACAAACCTCCTCTGCCACCTCACTTCCCTTGCTCCTCCATCTCTCCTCACCTTGTTCATCAGGTCTTGCAGTGTGTCGGCCATGATGCCCTTCTTCACACTGCAGTCAGCATTGGTGACTCTGAAGGGTTTCGTCCGAGGACCTCGACCTGACAGGAGCTGCTGGGTCATGGAGGCGCTGGCCGACATGCTGTCTGTCACACACCTGAGAGCAAAAAGCAAAACATTCAGCACAAAGCTAAGATATACAGAGAAGGATCACATATCTCATCATGCATTAGCATTTGTCAGTATATTATGATGAATTGGAAATTACATAAACCAAATTGCTTTAGTATTGAAAATTGGTTAAAAGATTTTGTGTATTTATTGTCAATGGAACAGGATTACGACCATGGTGAAGACGGGCCCTGGATCTTTATAAGATCATATTTGAAAAATGGGTTATGTGATTAAACTGAGCTGTTATTGATCCGTACCTTCACACCCCAACTGGTTTGTTTTGTTTTATGGTATATTAGTGTTTTCAGTCAGTAAATATATGTAGTGTGTCAGTGTTTAGTGCCTGCCATGTATCTGTATACAAGAATACTTATTTAGTGCAAGTCAATAATAATTATATATAATTAAAAGAGTTAAACCTTTCTATAAACGGATCATAATCAGCTCGTGAAGCAGTGCTCTTACTTGGAGAGGGAGGACGGAGACAAAAGGCTGAGAGACTTCATGGCATAATCCATCTGGGTGCACCTCAATCTGTAATTCACACTGGATATTAGTTCAATTAATGTGCCTGATATTTTTCATCAAGAGCCACAAATTAATCTCTGGGAAATTGGTAGAAACATCATGAATCATCAAACAAAAATCATGGATCTGCCCTAAAATGTAACAGGTTCTATCCAAACCCCGACCACATCATTCCCCTAGGGTGGGTGGTAATCCATCCAGTAGTTTTTGTGTAGTACTGCAATATATCAGACAAACGAAAGCTGATGGAGGGAATGAAACAAACAATCTGAAGTAAATTGGATTTACTCTCCAGGCTTTCACAAATAAATGTATCATAACTATCTCCTGTGTAAAAACAAATCTTCGTTCAAAATAAACTACCCACTTTTCACAAAAACGTCCCAGCAAAACAATTTTCTAAATCTATAACACAGATGATCTTACACAGTTTCAGAAAGGTGACACTTCTCCGTCCTGAGTGCGTTTGAATATTATCTTACCGTGGTCGTGTTGGTCTGAAGTGCTGCTGCTGCCTCGGTTTGCACCACTAATCCTCAAGTGATGATTCACACTCTTCTCTTGTTGCGGATTCTTGCACCACTTGGTCCCTGAACTTTGTGCTGATGACTATTGATCCAGTTACAAACCATCAAGCTTTATTGAGCAACTGTCCATGAACAGTCCCACCCAGCCCTGGACTCCAGTTTGATATATACACAAACATAATGAGATTAACTGAGCAATTTAAAGGGTCAATTCCCCCAAAATGTGACTACAGAGGAAACAGTCCCTGTGAAAACAAACTGGATTATTCAGATTAACCTGCTTGGAAAGACTCTTTTTGGCTAAATGGTGAGAGTGTGTTTTTAAAGTTAATAAAAATGTTTCTTGATAAGATGACCAGAAGTCCTAGATCATACAATACGAGGTTGGTTTCATGGCTCTTGAATATTGTCTACTAGAGATTGTCAAAATACCTGTCTGTTGTTTTTTTTCGATGTTTTTTCTTTTCCTTCCTCTTTTCTGTTTTCCTTCTCGTCAAAACATTGGCGTTTTAATAACCCTATTTCTGTGTTCTTATTTAGTGATGTGATATACGTTGAGATGCCCTCGAAGAAGAGTGGTACATCTAAGAGGGTTTATTCTAATAAATCTATTTTAATCTGGTGTCAAATACAGTCATGACATCACACTTACATGGAATAAGGATACAGACAAAAAAGCAGGAGGTAGCTGCCAGTTTCTGCTTGAATATGACGATCCCTGAAAAGCAATAATCTTGGAAATTTTCAGAGTGAGGTCACGGTTCAATATTCACCTCCTTATCTTACAAGTGTAGGATCAAGCAGACAGGGTGTGTCACCACATCCTGTTACACAACTACAGCTACAGGTAGACCGACCTCACCCGTGTGCACCAGTGACATCATTTATAACCCAGGGAAGATGTGATAAAGATGTGACAGGTTCAACTTTAAAGGGGACATAGCATGCCCATTTTACCACAAGTTGATATGGTTCCTTGGGGTCTTAATGAAATGTCTGTAACATACTTTGGTCAAAATACCACAAGGATCATTTAAAACAGCACCCTTTTTACCCTGTATAAAACAGCCCTCCACAGAGTGACCTGTTTTGAGTGCCTGTTCCTTTAAATGCTAATGAGCCAGCTCCCCCCTCCCCCCTCTCCCCCCATGATTTTAAACGATATAAATTACATATTTTATATGATATAAATTATCAAATATGCATCCCATACTTTGTATTCCCCTTCTGTCCCCTTCTAATTTTCCCAATCACATAATTAAATGTCCCCCTCTGCCCATCCACTACAAGCACACAAGCAGACAGACAGAGAGAGAAAGAGAGGGGTGGGGGGGGGGGGCTATGAAGACCATCATTTACCCCCGAACCCCGACATTCAACGGGTACAACAACAAGCGGAGAAAGCAGAATCGCGGGCTGACCTTATATATACAGTCTATGGGGCTGACCAGCGGAGAAATGCTCGTCCCGTGTGAACAGCCAGGCGGCTGCGCGCTGGAGAATGGCGCTGCGCTGCCTCGCAGCTGCGCTTCCGCGTCCGGTGTAAACCCGGCGTAACGAGTGGGGGGGCTCTGTGTGTTTGTGCCGGTGTTACAGTAGCGCTGAACACTGCGGAAGTCTTCCACACTGCTGGCTGTGTGGCGTTGACACAAATTCCAGCTCATGCATGGGAGAGCGAGCGGTCGCGCCCGAGCAACTGCTGCAGCCTCCCAGTCCCAACGATCCAGACAAACGCCACATGTGAGTGAATCACGGGCTGACCAGCGGAGAAATGCGAGTCCCGTGTGAACAGCCAGGCGGCTGCGTGCTTGGGAACAGCGCTGCGCTGCCTCGCAGCCTCGCTGCCTCTGGTGTAAACCCGGCGTAACGAGTGGGGGGGGGGATGAGGTAGGGGGTGGGCCAAGACCATGTAGGGAGACTTCCAGTGCCTTGTTACGACACAAAACCCAGGAAGCTCAATCGAGTCACTCAAGCATGACGTTTCTGACTTAGAGGAACCATAACAAAACGTGCGAGTGTTTTTTCCCCAGAGTTTTTGGGTTGGTAGACATGCCAGATACCCACATTAACCTGTAGAAGCACTAACAAAGTGGAATTTGCATGCTATGTCCCCTTTAAATCTACTGTTTTAGTAGGAAAACACTGAGCCACTGCTTCTATCATAAAGCAGGAGAATGTTTTGATTTCCTTGTTAGAGAACATGTTCCAGTGTCGGTTAGTTTAAAACCACTGAAGGGTTAAAGGAGTAAGAATGAACATGTCGCTGTGGACTGGATCAGAAGTGACTCTCACTTACACTCCTGCTGCAACAGTAGAAATCTCTGCCCTGCTCAAGGGCTTCATACACTTAAATACACATGAAAGAGCAGAAAGTAATCTCATCGCTGTTCTCTTCGATAATTCACATGACATTGCCAGAGGCACCTGTGTTTTTTTAAGTTTACACACACAGCTGAGCAGCACATCACTGACACACACACACACACACACACGACTGTGGCATCAGGACGAGCACAAATTCATCTTGTTGTTCATAAACACACACAAACAATCAGGCCTGACATTACGTGTTTGACTAGATGACAGCTTATAACATGTGTTATCGTCACATACACACTGATTAAATGAGAAGTGAAAGGGAGAAAAGCTGTTGAAATCAACAGTGACCCAACATGATGTCGGGGGATTAACAGAGGAACATGTCATAAGGAACCGGTGAGAAAATGGGTTTTCTATAATAACATATGTATCTCCAGTATTCAAATAATAAAATACATAAAGACCAAAGGATGAATAAATATATCATCAGTATGGGTTTAATTGAAAATGTCTGTATCTCTTCAACTTGTCACTTTAAACAAGCAGTTATGAGAAATTTGTATAACAACAAAAAACCTATTGGAATGAAATTACAGTCAGAGGTAGATTTGAGGGGAAGGGGATTAAACCCTTCTTAATAAGGAGGAGGTCTTATACAGAACATAGTAGAAGAAGTTCCCCTTCATGACAAATAAAGACGGAGCACCACATCATCACTCTGTACTGACAGAATTTCACTGGTTTCTATTAAATACGTTCACCATCTTGTTTCATATTTGACACAATAAAACATGATAAATGCTGTTTTTTATAAATCCAGTGTGATAAATGAGATGTAGAGAATCAGTAAAACACTGAGACTTACTTTTCCTCTGTGTCTCTGTACTGAAATGTCTCACCACCTAAGTGATTATCAACTTCACCTGGATCCCACTAATTAAACTGTCTGCGACATTCTCTCTCTCTCTCTCTCTCTCTCTCTCTCTCTCTGTTTAAACACAGTGTATTCAGTGTGTAAGTGAGTATATGATATTATAATAAATAGTTACCGTGTGGAGCCATGTTTGTCCAGAGGGTTCAGCTAATAAAACAGAAGCCACAGTTAAAGACATGTAAATTGAAGAAAGACAATGAGGACACCATGTGGACACAAGAGGAAGTGCATCCGTTCACTTCATGTGCTAACCACATGTCCACTTCCTTTCACTGCTTTGGACAGTGGTGCAAGAAGGATTCTAAATTCCAGTAGAAATGACCCAATATAGAAATACTTCAGTAAAAGAAAGGTCATTTAAAAAGTAGTTCTCATTTGCAGAATGATAAGTTTCAGCACCAGGTTCATACAAACACACTTCTGGTGTGAAGGGATGGAAGCTGATTAAATACAATAACTCAAGTACTTTAAAGTACAATCTTGTACTTTAATGTTTCCATATTCTTTCCTCAACTAGTAGGAGTTACTTTTAAAATGAAGATTTTTACATTAAGAAGCACATGTACAATGCACCATTAAAAAAAATTTAAATTAAACTTGTGGTATCCAACCTTTCTATGTTGTGTCTTCTTGCAAACTGTAAGAAGTATTATGTATAATGACTGACTTACTGTTTGAAACCTAAAGAAGTCAAATTATTTAATGTAGCACAAAAAGTTAAGACTGGAGGAAAACTCACAACAAATGTCCTCTTCTTTCCAAACCCAGTAGTCATCATCAGGACCATCCAGGTGTATTTTGTTGGTGGGGCCTGAACTCTCGATTGGGAGCCATTGAAAAGAAGTATGAAAGGAACTGAACTATCGATAACGTAATTAAATCTACCTCGACCAAGGACAGCAGAAAAAAGCTGCTTATACACTGAGGCATCAGTGTTAAGAATTCACAACCATAAATGTAATACATGTATGGTGATAAATCAGTCACAGAACACACACTTTTATTTTGTATACTTAAATTAAATGTAATTTCATTATTGTTGTGCAAGGAGGATTTTGAATGCAGGACTTTCCTTTGTACTGGAGTGTTTTTAAATTGTCTTATTGCTGCTCAGACTTAAACACAGGATCTTTGGACACAGCACATTTCTACTGTTCCATTTATGTGTTGAACTGTATGAACTTGTTAGAAGTATTTTGATATTAATATTATTATTGTCAAAGGGAAGACCATTCAACTAATTTGTTTGGTGTTTGGTACTTTAAAAAAAATTAAAGCAATGTACCATATTCTATTAGATCATATTCTCATGTGAAAATATAAACTTCATTTTGTCAATTTAATTTTGAGTAAAAAGAAAAAATATTTTCCTTGAAAGTGTTGTGGACTCCAATTATAAAGTAAAAACAAAACGAAACTCTAAATTGTTCTTAAGTACAGAACTTGTTATTTGTGCCACTGGTTCTTTTCTGTGTTATTAGCCACTATAGCACAAAAACACTTGTCCATGCAGGCCGATGTGTGAAACTCTCATCTGAAAAGACTAATTAAAGATTGTGGCCTCTCAGGGAATATACTAATTACATAAACTGAGTCAGAGGCCTGAGAAAACCCTTTTAGGCTTCCTTAAATAGAAAAAGATTAAAAACCTCGATGTCATCTGGGGGAACAATGAAACTGAATATTTGCAGGATCATTTTTAGTGGTCTTAATGAGTTATATATTGTATTCTAATCATAATAATAATAATATTATCCTCTATGTTTGACTCATGAAAGCCACAATAGCTTTGAGCGATGCATGGATTACGTCAACGTCATGACCAGTGGAAGACAGAACACACTCCAATGTAAATCAGATGAGCCGTTTATTCGCTGCTGCACATGTCATGCTCGCTGCAGGAGCACAGATGAATCATGCCACCGACACGAGTCCAACGCTGAGCAGATAACGCATCGGACCTAAAATGGCTGCGACTCGTTTGCCAACTTGATCAAGTGCTACGTGAACAAAGGTTTATGGGAAAGGGTCTGTTGCTCCCTCAGAGGTCAATATCCTGTGTGGCTCTTTGTCCCATTATCACACATCAGGCCCCACTGAGGCTGACGCAGGCTCATTTGGCTCCGACCCATTCATTTGTGCTTTTTATGGGGTTGCTGATGCTTGTAATTATACTAAGGGTGCACGGTGAAATGAATTTAGACTTGAGAGAAATACTGATCATCACATTGGATTTAATTGAACAACCTTTTCTTTGTACACATGCAGACACAAGAAGCAGATTTCAGAAGCTGATCACACGGTGCGACCCACGGCTGAATAATCTCTGAGACAAAAGACCAGCTTCATGTTGTATGGTGTGACATTGTTTGCAGTTTCCTCTTGTGTGACTTTGTTTTACATCCTCCTTTCTAGTTATCATTATTTCCAGAGTCAGTCCATGGAGGGTTTTATAATGAGCTGATATAGTACATAATTGAATAGGAGTATAAAAGTAAAGCAGATCTAAGCTCTAAAGGACAGATACTGACCGTGATGCTTGGTATCACCTGAACTAACTTTGTTTCTAACCAGGTGTCTGAGCCTCGACGTGCTGCAGGGGCGAGAATTCCTCCATCAAGACCTCTCCCACGCAGGGGCTCCTCATTTCCTCTTGCCTATTCGTGCCATGAGTTCTGCATTGGCCGCAGCCTTGGTCCTCATGTCCTGGTTCTTGGCCAGGTCTATGAGGACGCTGAGGATGCTGGTGGGGACGTCGAGGGACAGGGCGAAGCGGGACCCCTGCGGGGCTCTCTTGGGCACCTGGGAGGCCGGGCGCGGGACTCGGGCTCGCCTCAGCACCATGTGATGCTCCGACCGCAGCAGCGAGTTCAGCACGCCGCTGCGGTTGAGGATGTCGACGGCCAGCACGTCCCTCTGCGTGTCTTCATCCAGCTTGGAGGGAGCGCTCCTCTGACTCTGGACGCACCAGGGCAGCAGCAGAGCCAGGCACAGACACACACGCACACTCCTCATGGTCCGAGCTGTCTGCAGGGAGAGAAGAGGAACACGTCCACCGTGCAGTAAACTCAGAGTTACACAAGCGTGGCACTGGGGAGGCTAAATCAGAGATGGCATGCATCAGGAATATCCTCATTTATAGTAATATGAAAGAAAAAAAAAACATGATGATTCATTATTGACTTCAAATCAAAACTCACTTTAGCCATAAATGAGGATGAGGTGATAATCAATAAGGTTTTAAAGATTGGATTTGTGCAACACCACAGTCAAATAATATAAAAGTGAAATAATGGCATTCATCAGTAATATCCAACCAACATTTACACTTCACTCACCTCAACCTGTAACAGAGATAAACTAGTGTCCACTGTGCAGCGGCTGGTTAATGTTACATTAAAGTTTGTTTTAGCACAAAAACATTTAAATAAGTTTTAAATGTATCAAGAAGAAAAATATATAAAATCATAATTTTCAGCCACTTGTCACATAAGTCATCTAACTCTCTAATATATCATGCATTGTTTTCGGCTTGCTGTGCAGCTGAACCTCTGTCTATCAAATATCCCAATCCCAGTCTATACTCACTCAGTGTCACCACTGTGAAATGTTGGTCCTCGTCCCTCCTCTGGACTGAAGCAGAGCTCTGCTGATGATCTCTTGTCCTTGACCCTCAGGTGTCCTGGTGCTGGATCTTCTGTCTCTTCTTGTTGTTGAGCTGCTAGAGAGGTGACCCGTGCAGCACGCCGTCGGATGTTGAACTGGACTCCTGGCTGCTCGTCCACGACTTTGTCTTCACCCACATGAGCACTTCGTTGTGACACTGCCCCTCTCTGTTCTTTATCTGTTACATCTCTGCACCCCATCGCCCTCCCCTCATTTCATCTCATTTCCTCCACACTTATTGCGTCTTTCTCTTTCTATAAATAACACAATGACAATCACAGTAGTTTGTAATGAATTGGAGCGTTGCCCCAGGGTGCTCTCAAAGTACAAGTGTAACCCACCACCTCAGTCAGAAGTTAAGTACCAGCAAACACTGAAATACAATGTGCATCTGATTAACACATCACACATTCTGGTGATGAGTCCGTGTGTCGTCAGTCACACGGACAGGATGACTACCATTACAAAGGAAAAGTGTCTATGTGTGTGTGTATGTGGTCCAGTTATTACTAATGTTATGGGGACCTAAATCTGTTTACTCAATCACATTATGGGGACTTGTCTTCCTTATCAGGACAAAAAACAAATCCGGTTAAAGTAAATCATTAAATTTGAAGGTGAAAACATGTTTCAAGGTTAGGGTTAAGGTTGGCGTGTTAGGGTTCGGCAAGAAGTAACCATGGTCAGGTCATAAATCATAAAGTTCATCTTCCTTTTTAATTCTAAAGTAGTGTGGTTAGTGTGTGTGTTAGACATGCAGAGCAGTTTAAAACCAGTGCTGCTGTGTCTGGCTCTAAAGCTGTAGCTGTGGTTATTGTCACAATGTCCCAGTATCTTAGATGTTAGGCTGAGGATTAGGCCTACTATGTGAAGTGTGGGACAAATTATTCTTTGAAAACTCAAAAATCATGAACTCTAGCTTCTCTATCTTTTAGTTTTTGTCTCTACGTGATTTCCTTTATGTGCTTATGTGTGTATACTTTATTGTATCTGTCTGTTGGTGTAAATTTGTAAGATTTCTTCTCTTTTTAGTGTATACAGCACATTCAAAATCTGCGAGACAAAAATGTCATGTATCCAGTGTGTGTGTGTGTGTGTGGTTTCTATCTGAGTTCTTTTAGATTTCAATTTGTGTGAATGTGCACAGTGATTTTCTCCGGATGAGAAAGAGGAGCACATAAGCGCTTGAGCTCCATACAGTTAACAGAATGACTGATGCTTGATATAACAGTCAGGTTATGATGCGGTTACAAGAGTGAGTCACAGCTGCAAAGACAAAGAGGGATGTAGTCACTGGACAATTTCTGTGACCACCTGATGTCCGCTGCTTTCTTCATCAGTGTCCATGAACAAATACCAAGCTCAGGGAAAGAACAGAATCTGTCTCATCGTCAGTGCAGATGAAACACTACAGACAGAGAGTCATGGTGTGAAAATATCATGGTGTGAAAATATCACAATGTTATTGAGCGGGGCGAAAATGTGATACTGCAGAGCTAAATGAATCTCATGCATACACTGTTTCCTTTACTGAGACTGCATGCTCACAAAAAAACAGAACATTTATCATTAAGTCCTCAGTCCTCAGGCAAAACATCAGGACCTAAGACAAGCACCCTACGTCACAAACTTTAGAAAAAGAAGTTCTACCTAACATCACTGAGACAGTGATTCAATTCTTACAGGGTGCATTTATTTTGGAGCAGCGGCCACTAACTGTGGTGTCATTAATCAGAGAATTCTGAGTGTCCTAATCATCACGCAGGGTAAAAGCAAGAGAAAATTGTTCCCTTGGTTTTTGAAATGATCGATTTGATTGAAGATCTAATATCATATCATCAATAAATCAGTATCACATCTGACCTTGTGCACGACGACCATCACGGCCATGTACATTCCTCTCCTCTCCCTGCAATGTATGACATGTTGAATACAAACCGTGGACTCTGTGGATAGTTGCCACTTAAAGGAACCTATTTTATGATTATATGTTCTATTTACAGAACTTTACAGAACAGGAGGAGGAGAGGAAGGCGGTGATGGGAGGACAGACTGAGAGAAAGCCCTCTGGAGAGCAACAAGGAGGAAGAGGCTGTCAGGCTCAGGAGGGACACTCACCGAGACAAGGCCTAGCTCGTTCCCTGATTCACCTCCAGTCCAGCCCATCATGGGATTTATCCTCATCTGAGTAATGATATGAATATTATGAGTCCAGCCTGATTACGATAGCTGGCCCTCGGGGGCCCTCAGGATTACGAGCCGTCTCAGTTACCCTCAGATAAACAAACACGGGTCACACAGATGTCATCCAGCAGCAAACAGAGATGTCCTGGGTCGTACCGGTAGCGCTAACGTCGCAGTAACGGCGTGACGCAGGACTGCACATGAATGTGAGATGATGTCATCTCAGTGATTCAACATATCAAAGCAGGTCCAGCTTTAATCACTCAAGCTGCCTGATAACATAAACTGTGTATACAGTAAACGTATGTATCATTAAGTACTTCAGTCAGTCACATCAACCCAACTGTGTTTTTTAACATGTACATTCTGAATATGGTGTCATTATACAGAAAAAAACACCATGAAACATAACATGTAGGTATAAACACAGTTGGGTTCATCAATGGGCTGTTCCAGAAACTATTGGCCAACTGAAACTGAGGTGGATTCCAGTTTTGGAAATAAGTTCGAATTAAATAATAAGGGCACTTGTTTCAGGAGCCTGCAGAGACAACTAATTATAATTATTATAATAATAATAATATTTATGTAGTATGATTGACTATGCATCAAAGCAATCAGAATCAGTGCAGGGTTTTTTGTGATGGTTTGTGTCGGGCTACTCCTCCATGACTCTCTAAACTTTCCCTAAACAAGGGTTGGGGGGACTGGCACTTGCATGCAACCTTTTACATCGTGATTATTTTCATGTCATTTTGATGTTAAATTTAGAGTCTGTTGTTTTACCTTCCAAATTTTTATGTTGAAATCCCAACTTTGGAGTTTTTGAAGCATAGATTTTACAATAATAAATTTCATTAGTCATAAAAAGGCGCTACATAGAACAGAGCACACAATGCAGACAACCATTTAACTTGAATACAGAGAAGAACCAAAAAAGAACCAAATAAGAAGAAATGAAGAAAAATTCTAGAGAGAAAAATTAAGAATAAAAGGAAGAATATATTGAACATTGATGTGCTCAGCATTCCTGTATAATTTGTATTGATGTGCAAGAAATAGAAGTTAACATGAAAAAGAGAGACAAGCCCAGGGGGCAGCAATGCTGTTGATTTACAAAGATCCCCATGGAGGATGGTTTACTTCCTCTAAGAACCTTTGTCAAACTTTCTCGGTTTCCATCAACAAAGGACAAGGACGAGAAAATAAAGTAGTGGGCACCCACATTCTTCAACCTTCCCCAGGGGAGAGAGCTGCCATTGTGATGGTTTTTATTGAAGGGAATAACTGACAACATTGTGTATAAAGATCATCTATAATTCAATGCAAGTATAGCTGTCAACTGCAGACTACCCTGTACGTGTGTGTTTTTATTTATATATATATATATATATATATATATATATATATATATATATAGGCACTTATCAGGCACTTATCTAAAATTCAGCCACAAGTTTTAACCAAACCTAACAAGACTCTCACATCACCCCTGCTCTTAAATCTCTACACTGGCTGCCACAGGATAATGAATGGATGATGACAATGACTATTAAAACAAATTTGCAGTGAAAGTCTATACATTTGACATATAGGTTGTGTGGATTCTTTAAAAAGGCAACACACCACATGCAACCGTACATATGAAAGAGACAACATACAATAGATCAGTGTTTTACAGTATTTTATTTTTGTTGGAATGAGGGCTTCTGTTATGTACAATAGAGGACAGAAACAAATTTTACAGAAATTATAAATATACTCCAAGCTGTATGTATTACCGACTGTACTGTGTCCACCCTCTCCCCCCTCCACTCTGCAAGTCAGAAGCAGGTGACAAGGAGCTGTGCAGTAAAATCAAGAGGTAACCAATGTCTACCGTGTGCTAGCTGGCTGCCATCCTCATGGCTGACTACGAGTGATCAATGGGCAGGATAATAAGGAAGGGGGGAAGAGAGAGGATGGATGGCTGCCTGTGCTGCCGAGCAGAGGGTGGACAATCCTCAGGTGATCACTCTCGCAGCGATGACGGGACGAAAGCGAGATGAGGTTTTGGAGGAGGAGGAGTTTCCAACGTGGGACACACAGAGCAACAAGACAACACATCTTAAAACCTGAGCCAGTACATGGCACTGCGCACTCTGTTGTAGTCAGGCAGCTGCTCTACGGGGCCTGGAAAAGAGACAAGAGTAGCAGATTATAGAAAATCATCAGAGTCCGGCCTCTAATTTTACTGTAAAAAAACCAAACTCCCAGGTAAACCCACCGACTGCTGCCACAGCAGGACACTTGTCGTAGATGTATTTAGAGCAGATTTCACGAACCACCCCGGGGGTCACGGCCTGAAAGGAGAGATGGGTAGGGGGTCAGGAGGAACAAATATTCTAGAGACGGACAACAACAAAAAATCTTCTTCTGCTTTAAATGACTGAACAACTGTTGAACCATCTACTTCAAAGTATAAACTCACATCGATGCGAGCGTCCCACTCAGCCAGAGGAATACGCCGCCCGTAGTTCAGGACGTGTCTGCCGATGTCATCACAGATTGGTGTTGTTCCTAAAAGACAAACACATATGTTGATTTGTGATACCAATGAGTTTTTATTTGTGTTTGTGTAAATGTAAGACAGATGCAGTACATACCATTGAGCTGTCCAACCAGGCTGGCCTTCAGCGCGTTCTTGCCTCTGGCTACATCACTTTCTGTCACCGTGGTGCACAGGTTCATCCTGCACGGAGCAGAGAGAGGAGGAAATAAGACTAACTACAGTTATGGTGTTCCGAGCATGTGTGTCGGTCCTGGTGTCATTACTGACCAGGCGTTCTGGGACCAGTGCATCATGTCCTCGATGTTGTGTCTATCAGTGACAAAGTGAATGCCCAGCAGGCCGGTGTCACTGTAGGAGGAGTGAAAGGCCTGGAAGCTGTGACAGATATTATCCTCCACTGCCAGGCGAGCCAGGCGGCTGCTCAGATGCTGCACATGAGAGGGAGAAATAGATGCTTATATTCTATTGTTCTTAAAGTGGGATTATACCACAACACCGTCATGGAGAAGGTCAAAAACACATGCAGTGTTTGGCTGAAATGCTTTGAATGTAGGTTGTATGTTTGTGACTTTAAAAAAACCTTAAGATTTGTGTTCCATCTTCCTTGTCTGTTAAAGTCCTCATCTCTGTATTTAAACCTAGGGTAGTAGCTTACACTCCACATACAAAATTGATGTGTATAAAATGCATTTTATATCTGAATAACAAACAAACTACACAACATTTAGAGCTTCTATTTTACCCAAGGAAGGGTGCTCCATCATATAACTAGATTTTCCGCAGCTGCTATGTTTTGTAGGTCTTGTTCCTCCCGACAGGTCCAGAGGCAGGGGTGAGACCCCTGACCCAGGTTTTCAGAGAGGACTGTGATCTACCCCTCTATCATGGCCACTCAAGACACGTCAACCTCGAGTGGGCAAAGCTAAGAGGGGACAGTGCTGAACCAAGAGGATGAATTTAGTTCAGGAGGTTACCGATTTCCTCACTGTTTTCTTTTTCTGAGCTGCATGAAGTAACAAGTAACAACATTTTACACCAACCTTTCCACCACCATAGGTGAGGTCATAGCTGCCGATGATGGAGTTGGCCACCATGAGAGGCACAATGTCTGGGCTGGCAGCACTGGCTCCCTCCACAGCGATGGCAACGTGTGCCAGAGGCAAAGCATCGTCACGCACACGGATCTGAGGAGAGACGGGAGAGGAACACATTGACAACACAAATGACCAAGCCAGTAAACAGACTAACACTGCCTAGGCTCTATTTTTGATGGAAAAGCATAACAAGTTACACAGCTGACACATTACTTTCAAATGGAAGTATGTATGTGCTACATCCGTTAGTGATGCAAGGTCTCTTTTGTTGAGCTGGCATTGATATATTAAAATAATAATTAGGAAATATAATAGTGGAAACAACAATCAGATAAGACAGCATGTAACAAAGCTGACAAAGAATAATGAATAAAATACTAACAAAATAAAACAATGAACACATCTCACCTCACTGCCTGTAAATCTGCAGGGTGACAACACAGGGATGGCGTCTTCCTCGTACTCAAAGGAAACTCCGCTGAAGTGAGACTTGGCCAAACTGACCAGCTCGTCATGGTTCACACCTGCAAAGGAATCGGATGAACGCCAAGTCATTCAAAGGATCGCAGGCTACCAGAGTATCTCCAGACAGTGTCAGGAGGATGCTGTTACCTCCAGCAGCAGCCAGCACCATGCGAGGAGCCTTGTAGTGACTGCTGATGTAATCGACAAGGTCCTGGCGGGTCAGAGTCCTGGAAGAATTAAATAAGAGCATTGTTATAAATTTACACAAAAAGGTATAGAATTAAATATTTCATGGAACAAAGTGATGAGAAATAGCACAGTATTGTGGTTGTTGCTGTTCTACTCCTGAACCCATTATTGGCATAATTACAACACTGCTCTGTTTTAACAGCAAAGGGCTTTTGAGGGAATAAGTTCAGAGTTGCCCTGAGATGGTGTCTAATGATAAAATATATGACATTTAGTTGTTCCTACCTGGCATTGCCTGAAGGTCCCAGCACGGTGTGGCCCAGTGGAGTGCCCTGGAAGGCTGTGGCATGCAGCATGTCCAGACAAACTTCCTGCCCATTGCCCTCAACTTCCTCAAGCTCACGCAGCACCACGCTCCTCTGCTGCTCTATCTCTGCCTCATTCAGCGAGCAGCTCTGCACCACCTCCGACAGCAACTCCACAGCTGGAAAACAGAGGAAACATGTTTTGTTGTTCTTAATGTCTTCTTCTTCCAAACAAGAATAGCTTGAATTTTACCAGGATGACTTTAAAACTGCATTATTATGAAAACTCAAGAATAATCAGTTTATTGTAAACAGGTCCTGTCACCTTTGGGCAGGTCTTTGGACAGGGTCTTCATGTAGTAGGCAGTGTGCTCCCGAGATGTGTAGGCGCTCAGGTGACCACCCATTGACTCCACCTGCTGCTCCAGGGCTGTCTGAGGGTAGTTCTTTGTTCCCTGGGGAGAGGGGTGAGAAAGAGGAACGTTTGCTTAACATGTACACCATCAACAAGCCAAGGTCAAAACCTAGGATGTAGTTAAACTGTGTGGAACTGCTGTAAACTCTACACTTTCAGTAGAAAGAAGCTATAGACCTGATTAACACTTAGATTGATGTATTAATACATATTTTGAATGAATAATTAACATATCCATGATGTCATCACATGTTTCATTTTGCCTAGTGTCCGACAGTGTCAGATCTTTATCTCTTTGCTTCTTTCCTACTCTCTGTGCTCAAATATACAGTATTTTAATTCAGACAAATTAGCAATTAAGCTGATCACTAGGTCCTTTTTTTAAAGCATTCATAAAGGGGTCTTAAGTCTCTAAATCTGCCGACAAAGACACTAAGTTGCCAACGTTTCCTGCAAATGCCTCCTGATGACAAGATGAAGCCTGTTGAAGCACATTTAACTTTCATATTTGGCTGACCGATGTTGCAAATTCATCAGTCTAATACATAGTTCATTATGAGTCTCTAGGCGAAAAAAGTCTACCAATATCCACCTTGAAAGCCATGTGCTCCAGGAAGAAGCCTGCTCCATTGTTCTTCTCGTTCTCATAGCGACTGCCAGTGCTGATCCATACACCAACCTGTGACGGAGAAGAGACACGTTCATCTACAGCTCTCATATAACAACCCATTAAATGGTTGTGAATAGACCCTGTATTGTTGTGTTCTTACAGTGCATGTGGCATGTCCAGTCTCCTCAGACGCGATCCTCAAACCATTGTCGAGAGCGGTGAGGCGGGTTTCAGGGGCTCCCACCAGGCTCTGAGCGTAGCTGACCGAGGCCTGACCACGCCTGAGAGACAGCAGTAGGGGCTGCAAGGGTAGGGACGCAGAGAAGCAACAAGAGTCATTTAAAAATCCTGTTCAAATAAAACTCCCAGGAGAATATATTACTGAAATCTTGTACTACAAAATCTAAAGGCTTATGTTTGCACATTACTACGAGTACAGTTTCACAGTTTCCTCACATTAGCTGTATCTTATTGATAACAAGTTGTAATGGGAAACTTTTGTTTTGCTGTATCAAGGTTTAAAGTCTCTTGTTAATCCGTTCCCATTCAAAGCAAGAGAAGAAACATTTGTCACGGGACGGAATCCAAAGTTGAGGCTGACACTGACACCTTCTGTATAGCTGCCAGAAGATGACTATTGAGAGACACACACACACAAGTTTGGATATCTAAAAACGTGGCTATTTTGTCATTACATTGCACTCTAAGATCAGAGTGTCAATGTGGAGTCATTACATTTTTTAAATATGAAGATGATAAATCATTTGATATAGTGATATATAAGATGATAGTGACTGCAACACTTTAAAAACGGTACTCGATCAATAAAATGCGTGATCAGCACTAAATAACAGGCACTGATCCGCCCTGTTGCAGCACGTTAAAGGGATTTCTTCACAGTGCATGCTCAGTGTAACAGAACAGCTTTCATGTCATTATTCCACTTGCTGATAAGTGCTTCAACAATCAAAGATCAGTGTTCCCTTTCCAAAGTCACCGTGCTAACGCTGTTAGCCCGGAAGCTTGTGTGGGGGGCAACTGAGGACAAGTGACAAAGCTGACAGCTACTGACCTTGTGAACGGACAGATGCGAGTGAAACGACGACACGCTGATCGTAATAACACACATACAAAGTACATGTAACGTATGAAGTGGTTGTAACCACAGGTTCTGGCTCCTGTACCAGGTGACCTTGCGTACACTAGAAGCTAACTAATGCTAACCGGTTAGCTAACACCTCTCCGCTTCTGTGCTGCTAACAGCTCAGTTAGCCGGTTATAACAAACGCGGTGCCGAAACAAGAGCAGTACACACAGACAAGTCACATTATGAATCCATCTTCTGGTTCTACTTTGATTCAGTACTCACACTGCGGGCTTTGGCGAGGGCTCGACCCACGGTGCTGCCGACTTGGCACAGGGACGCCGCCATTTTTCAGAACGGTTACAGAAGTCAGGGAGAGACTGTTCTTCTCCGTCCCGTGAAAATGTTCCCCACCTCCACAGGCGCACACTACCGCCACCAGGTGTTCATTATGTGGTATTGAGGTTGAGCACTGTGAAGTTTTTCAAAAGTTTTAAATAGAGTTTGTATGGAGTCAAATAAAAAATAAAACTACATTTTGACTCTGACATTTCCAGTTTGGGGCATATTTACATAAAACAACTGCTTATTGTGATTTTCTCTCTTTTGGGAGATTTATTTTCATTTTTTTTACTCATACTCCATGACAAATATCTCTACTTTCTACTACACTACATTTTTTACAATGCATTGTTTTACATTATATATTTCTATATACACAAAAAAATAGGCGGGACACTCAAATCACACATCAGATCTTTATGAGTGAATTATTTACGTTGGAAATCTTTACTGATGTACATTGTATACTTTGTTGAGAACAAAACGATGTTTGCTGTATGCACACAATGCTGGAAATCCTCTGTTTGAATTCAGATTTTCTTCTTGGTCAGAAACATCTTGACAAGAACAAAACCTGTCAAGATGCTTGATGAATGGTGGCAGAAAACATGTAAATCTTACTCTCTGTCCAAGGATGGTGTTCACAGAGGCAGAGTCACCTGTCTGGACTGTTTTGAAATCTCCCAGACCTTGTGTGAGTAGACTTTTAATAACTCTGGTCTCTTATAGAATACAGAGGGAAACTGGACTTGCTTACAGTCTTTGTCAGGTGAAGTGTGATGGTTTCATTATGGATAGTCACACGGGGCTCAGGAGGGAGAGGAGGAGGTGAAGACCCCCTCTGCCGGTGTTTCTCAGGGGAGTCTCCACCCTCTTAAGAAGTATCTTAGAACAAGGCTCTCCCTCCTGCAGTCTGCTACTCCTTGGTAGAAACACAGTGTTACGGTGCTGAATGGAGGAACAACCATTTCTACCATGAGATCATGTAGTTTATCTGGATCCTCCTCTTTTTCAACATCGTCTGAATTTTCTGAGAAGATGGAGCGATGTCTGTCAATGGAGAATAATAAACCTATTCAGCACAAAGATAATATGATTTCTGCAACAGTCAAACTTTTATCTTGCTCACTGCCATTGTCGTTGTGCCCAACCCAGCCTCTGGCCCTCAGAGCTTCCCTGATGACAGGAACAGAGTACGCCTTATGCATCGGAAAGGAATGAAAGCAGATACATAAATAATGGATAACTTTGTGGAACAATCTGGAATTTTGAGATTTATTTATTTATTTTTTAAATAAATGTTATTTTACCTTGCTAACTATCAGACAAACAAATAATAAACAAATAGATGAAAACGTAACCTCCTTGGTGGATGTTATTAGGCAAACACATTATGCTAATTACAGAGACAATGTAACTAAACCTCAAGACCAGACATCTTCAGCCTGCAGCCAAAGAGAGCAGAGTCATGAAACTTTAACAAATGGCTTGTGAGCTCAGACGTTCGGCCACGTGTCCTGAGTGTGACCTCATGATTCATTCAGCATTGAGGATCTATAAGACAAGCCTATGAATGCCAAGACAGAGTCATACATTTAAATTTCAGTTTATAAATGGGCCACTCAGCAGCAGGTTTCAACAAAGGCTCCGTTTTGCAATTTTCCAACAACATGAATTCATTAAAACTGTTTTTCAAATAGTTGAGGGAGAATATTTTTTCTTCAGAGGTTTGGCATCAACGGAGCAGCAGTCATTAAGTGTCAAACAAATAATCCATTCATATACAGTGATTAAGACTCTGAGCTGCAGGTGTCATACATCCTGGCTACCAGCCTCCATCAGTCTCTCTCCAAGCTGCAGGGCAGACAGTTACCTCAGGTTTGTCCCTCACACCACAGGCAGGGTGAGATACATGTATCTGTTACCTGATATCCCTTTAGAAGTTCATCATGTTATTTCATGAATAGATGAATATTCTGCCAAAGAAGCTTTTTGCAACTAATTCTACTGTTTGTCACTGAAATGTGTTTTTCAATGTGGTGTTGCTTTTACTGGCACGGATGCTCACCTAATACAGAAGAACTGATGTTGTGGGAAAAGATGTTTATTTGCCTGTATTTGGGATATTTGTGACCGGAAGATGGAAAGGCATGTGACTGGAGGAGAAGTCACTATCCGGCCTCTGATTGGATGGTACTCGCTCTCCTTTATTGATAGTTTATTCTGGGTTGGTCAGGGTTTTGCTGTGAAGAGTGCTGATTGGTTGAAGTGAGAATATCACACGGTGAGCCAATCAGAAGAAGGATAGGGGCGGGTGTTCAGAAAACAGCGGGAGGGGGACCGTGAGGAGACGTGTGTCCGGACAGGTTCCTGAGACGACATCTGAAAACACAACAACACAACTACACCTCTCCACTCAACAACAGGTAACACCAACAGGGATTCTACACGTTGTATTTGTAGCCAGCGAAGAAGAACGGTTCAGTGCCCTGGCATGAATTTAAGCTAACATGCTAATAACTCTGTAGAATACTAACCGAGCTCCTCTTCTCTGGTGTTTTTAAAGTTTCGCTTCTGCCGTCAGGATGTGTGGAAGAACCGCGTGCACTCTGGCTCCAGACGAGGTGAGCCGAGCCTGCTCCTACAGGACCCGGGGAGGGCAGCGCAGACAGCCCCGCTGGAGGGATGGAGATGCGGACAAGTACCGGCCCTCCTACAACAAGAGCCCCCAGACCATGAGCCCCGTCCTGCTGTCCCAGAGGCATTTCGACAAGGTAAGAGCTGGACAACACCTCCTGTGTGGGAGACATGGAGGAAAGTAAAGGACACCCGAAGAGAGAGGAGAGGGATCATGGGAGGGTTTCATCCTCACTAGAACTTTGCTAGATGAGGAGAGGAGACTAAATAATGTAATCAACCTGTAAAGTCCGCTTTGTATTGATGCTGCTTTTAATCTTTATAATATTTACCTCCAATAAGGACATAAACAATGTGCAGTATAACCTGGGAGCTAAAAGAATTAGCCTCATAAATCACATCTGACACAGTCATAAACATATGCAGCACTCACTATGTTTACATGGAGAGCAATATTCCGATTGTTGACCATATCCTGAATAAGACGTTATTTTGATTATGATGTGTACATGAGTTACTTATAGAATGTACCATAAATATTACTGTTAACATGTTATGATATGATCCAGAGTCAGATTCAGCTTTATTTGTCACTCTCATAACACACGTTACAGCCTAACATGGGAGTGAAACACTGTTCTCCACATGTCAGGGCGCAGGTCACATTTAAAAACAACATCAGATACATTAACTCATATCCATGTAGATAAAGGCAAAGAGAAACCTGCAATCTTCTCAACAGCTCTCACTGGTCTATCCACGGACTTGCACTCATGAATCAAATATTCTGTAAGCAACTCTTATAAACATCAAAATGGAAATGTCTTGTTTAGAATAAGGTCAATAGTTTTCCATGTAAACAGGGCCACTGTTCTGCCTCAGAATGGTACTATGTACTTCCATAGATGCTCATGTTATTGTGTCCACTCCTCATGTGTGTCCTCAGGATGCTCCTGTGGATGAGTGTGTGTTGGCCTCCATGCGCTGGGGTCTCGTACCTGCCTGGTTCAAGGAGAAAGATCCGAGCAAGATGCAGTACAGCACCAACAACTGTCGCAGTGAGAACATACTGGAGAAGAAATCATACAAGGTGTGTAGGGTTAGAGACACTGCAGTGTTCAGCTACTCCCCTGTTATCTACATGCTTTGTATTGTGGGCTTCAGGACTCTGATCGCTCCCCTTTCTCTCCAAAGTACCCCCTGAATAAAGGACAGCGCTGCGTCATCCTGGCTGATGGGTTTTACGAGTGGAGGCGGGAGGAGAAAAACAAGCAGCCTTTCTTCATCTACTTCCCTCAGACTCCGGCAGGATCCAGTCAGGAGAAAGCAGAAGATCAGGATGACCTCCCGACCTCGGCTCGCACTGAGGAGAATTCAGAGACGGCACACTCTGCAGACGGGTCCTCCCTTGACTCAACGGAGGTTCGCACTGGGTTTTCTTCAGCAGTATGAGCGCCGTGAAAATTAGCTTTCATTCAGAGCAAAAGTAGAGAGAATACAGCTATGGCGGAAATTAAGAGTGGCTGAAAATTTCCTGTGTGAGAGAGGAGCTGAGGCAAAAATGTGCATGTGTCCACCAGGTGTTCCTTTAGCAGAGATTTCTAACCAAAGCCTGGTTTAGTTTTAATTTAAGTATGTAGCTTTGGACTGGAAAGTCGTAAAACAAAAAAAGCCAGTCTCCAAATTTTAATATGCAAACTTGAACCATTTAAACCTTTTAATGTGACTCTGCCTGTTTTTTCTTTGCTGTGTGTGGCAGGGAGGGGAGGAAGCACCATGTGAATGGACAGGCTGGAAGTTGCTGACTATGGCTGGACTGTTTGACTGCTGGACACCTCCAGGTGGTGGAGAACCCCTTTATACTTACAGCGTGATCACTGTGAATGCTTCCCCAAACTTGCAGAGCATCCATGATAGGTAAGAACAGTAAATGTGCCAATACACTCATTGCCTTCACCAAGGAGGTTTTGTTTTCATTTCTGTTTGTCAGCAGGCTTATACAAAAAGTGCTGAACTGATTTTATTGAGACTTGATGGAAGGGTGGGGTATGAGGACTTTCACTTTCTGTTACCATTGCGATACTGGGCGTTTCTGCACACTTGAGTGAATTTCTCAAGAAACGATGCAGATATCTTTATGAAAAAAATGAGGCATGCTTAGAGGACTAATATCTATGTGTGTGGAATTTGGTGCAGCTTGATTTAATTTAAGGGGACTATTTGGCCTCGGTGGAGGTATGTGTTTACCGAGTACCATTCTAGTTTCATTTGTCTGTGTGAAATTGTAGCATACTGTATGCTTGTGTTTTAGGATGCCAGCTATCCTGAATGGCGAGGAGGAAGTGAGAAGATGGCTCAACTTCGGGGAGGTGAAGTCTCTTGATGCCCTGAAACTGCTCCAGTCTAAAAACATTCTGACTTTTCATCCCGTCTCGTCGCTCGTCAACAACTCACGCAACAACTCTCCAGAGTGCCTTCAGCCTGTGGATCCTAGCAGTAAAAAGGTATTAGATTAACTCTCATATATTAATACTCACTTTTGAAAAATCTAGCAATATTGTTTATTTGGTAAAGTGGAGGTTTCATCTGATAAATCTGACCTTTGACCCATAGGAGCCCAAACCCACAGCCAGCAGTCAGAGGATGATGAGCTGGTTAAAAAGCAGCTCAACCTCTAAGAGGAAGGAGTTGGACACTTGTGAGAATGAAGAGCAAGAAAGAAAGACAGAGACTCAGCAGAAGTCTACTGGAGCACTTCAGCAGTGGCTTCAGGGAGCCAATAAGAAACCGAGAACCAAGGAGTGAAAACTGCACATTTGATGACCGTTTAGGTCTCATTGATTCTACTTTACTGTTTTAAAGGCATGAGAAACATTGTATGTTACAGTTTTTGCTTATGCTAGTAAATATCTTTAATGTATATGCTTCACAGATGTGACTAATATTCAATATTTCATTGTCAGAAATAAACAGTGTACTTTATTCAAGATTTTTATTACCCTTATTACTTGAAACGCAAAGACATTGAAACAATGCAGATGCTATGCATTTATCATATTAATAATATAATAATGATGAATGCCAATAGTCCCCCCAATGTTTTTTTTTTCCTCTTTTCAAAGTTGTATGTAATCTAGAATGCATTTCAAAGTTTTAACACCAATAGATCGGTTAAGAGATGTCAAGCACTTTAACTGTTTGCCAACACTAGCAAGTCGGATATGGAGATTTACAACACAACCTTTACAGCCTTCCCCCAACCATGATCGAGAGGTTTGCAAATATACAAAGTCTTGCAATAGTTGACAGTAAAAAGAAACGTTCTAGCTAATAGTACTCGGTTATGAGTGATATTTATACTTGAGAAAACTCTCCTCTCCAGGACTGTCAGAATGACCTGCTGTCTTGATTTGGTTCATTTCATGTCAAATGTTATACCAAGAACTTAATAAAAGATAAACCTTCATTTTCTCCAATAGAGGAACAGCAATATGTTAGTGACAGCACTTTACACCGAGGATTCTGGATATACAGGATGTCCTCAGCCTGAGCTACAACTGCATGTATTGTGGCTTCAACATGAGATGAATGAACAAGTCTTCAGTTACTGTTCGAAAAAAAAGTATCTGTACACACGCATCTGATGGATTTTTCATTGAATTGTATTTTCAATTCTTTGCCAATTAACGAGAACCAGCAGGCAGCATATTAACGTGATCCACACATGCCCTTTGTCACTCACTGATCCTTCACTAAGTCACTACTCACTCCCTCTTCATGTACCAGTTTAGTTTACAAGCCTGCATGATGTACAGTGAAAACATGGTGTCATGTGTTTTTGAGTGTGAAAGGAATTTAAGCCACAACACAAACAAGTAAAATGAAAAGGGGGAGGGGCGTGTCCTCTATTCATGCAGCAGTGCTGGGCTGTGAATGTAGGAAAACAACCACAACTGCCCGAGAAGCTTTGATTAAAAAAAAAAAGAATAATAAAAATGAATTTGTCCAACCTAACTCAAACACAAACATGTATAGAGATAATGCTTCAATCTACCACTTTAAGTATCCAAATAAAAGCAAAACTGGGTGTGAAAGCAGCGATATACATGGAACAGAAAATGAGATTTAGCCCAAACCACCACCGCTATGACAAAAGTGTGGAGAGACTGGGAAGTAATAAGCATCAATAAGTAAATGCCATAATGTTTCCTTAACGTGTTCTTTGGGCTAGGAGACTTGTACTTTATAAAAAATGTGTGATTTGTATACATAAGGAGGTGAGTGCAGCATGTTTGTGTGTAGTATACTCTATGAGTGGGATGCTGCTTGTATGTCGGGCAATGGGATTAACACAGTGGGTCATGGGAAAAGGGATATATAGACAAGGCAAGACAGGGTGGTGAGGGCAATGACGACCCCCTGCCGACCCCAGATGATCCTCAGAGTCCTCAGCAGCTGCAGGTCTCCGCCGACGGCTTGGCTCGCTCGTTCCTGTCCAGCTTGATTGGCTCTGGGAACTCGTTGTACAACTCAACCTCGGTTTCCTGAAATCAGACAGTATGTGTGAGTGAGTGTCTGTCTCAAAACCACCCAGCTCCCATGGAAACATGATGACAAATGTTATATCTCAACATTAATGACTTGGTCAAACTGCCTACTAGAGCCGTGTCTCAATTCAGGGGCCGCATCCTTCAGAGGTTGTAATGGAAGACGTGACTAGGTGGTCCTATTTCGAATGCTCCTTCAAATGTGGCTGACAAATGCGCTTCAGTGATAAATGGTTTTTCAAAATAAGTAACTGTGTCAGCAAGCTATTAGACATCCATCGCTTGACTATCACGCTTCAACTCAACACAAGTTAAATTGAAAATTGAGGGGTATTAAAACTTTTTCGTTGTGTCCCACTTTAGCTCTGTTGCTAAGCAACAAAAATAAGGGCCAACACAGAAAGCCTTTGTAGACCAGACTGTTTCATTTTGGTTTAACCTTTGCGGTACCCTGCCCACAAAGACCGCCTCCTTCATGGGCCACGTAGACCTCGTCCTCTGAATTGGGACACAGCTTAGAATTTCCTGCTGGCCTCCGCTTACCTGTTTAAGAGCGTTGCGTGCAATAGTCTGGAAGGCCTGTTCCACATTGATTGCCTCCTTGGCGCTGGTTTCGAAATATGGGATGTTGTTCTTGCTCTGACACCAAGCCTGTGCCCTCTTGGTTGTTACCTGAATCACAAAAGAGCAGACGTTACAACAGAATCACGAGACCGATGAGATTGACTCTTTTATCTGAGCTTTTTTAGTTATGTCCCATTACTCTAGAGCAGTGGTGACCAACCTTTTCGAGCCCAAGATCACTTTTTAATTCCAAACGTAAGCCGAGATCTACCACCCTGATATCTTCCAAAAAAAACACTTGGGGTCATTTTTAAAAATTTCTGTTAAAGTCTGAATGTACAAGAAATAAATATACACAAAGGGCAGTTGTGCAACTTTTTCTATTCAATGCACAATATTAAAATTAATATCAATTCATATTTACAGTGCACAATATGTAGCTTCTCAGTTCCACATCATGTTCTGCAGAGAAGCTGCTACTGCAGCACAATGTTTTTACATATAGGCTTTGATTTGAATATGGCCACAAATATGATTATTGCCTTGTATGAAAGAAGTCCCTTGTACTCAAATAAATACCAGTACTACACAGTATGAAGCCGTGCATCTTCCGCTCCTGCAAATATTTCACAATTAAAAAATAAATTTTAAACAAGGGAATGGATTCCATCAACAGAAACGCTGGAGTGCTTTTATTTTGAAAAGGCATACAGAAAGTGTTGCAACCTTTTGATTGTGACATAAATTCATCAGATAAACATAACTCAGGTGAAAGATCATTTTCTCTTTTTATTCTGCTGTGAACCACAATGTTTACCTGTTTATGACACAAATGTATTTACAACACTTTCCGAACCCGTTTCAAAGTAAAAGCACTCCAGCGTTTCACTTTCTGAATCCACTCATTTGTTCCAAAGGGGCTTTGATTGTTATCGACAGACCCAAAGATGCGCATCTTCATACAGTAGAGTCCTGACATTTAGTTTAGTACATAGACCAACTTGTTCTTGAAGGAAATGCAGGAGATAAACCTGCAGCTCCGCCGCCAGTAGCAGACACACAGCGTGTGTGAAAAACAGACAACCGACAAACAGCTGATCTGCGGCACGACGACAGCCAGTGAGTCCAGAGAGTCCAGAGAGCTGGGGGATCGACAGTGAAGACTGCGAGATCGACGGGATGGCGACCACTGCTCTAGAGTCTGAAGTCCCAGTTGTTGCCAATGTCAACTAAACATTTCCTTGAAAAAAACTAACATAGTAAAATGTTGTAAATAGATGTAAACCTGGTGATTTGGACCCACCTGTCTGTTCTCCAAGTCAATCTTGTTGCCCAGCACCACAAAGGGGAAGTTCTCAGGGTCTCGAGGGCTGGCCTGAATCAAGAACTCGTCCCTCCAGCTGTCAAGGGTCTTGAAGGTGTTGGGTGCCGTCACGTCAAACACCAGGACGCAGCAGTCGGCTCCACGGTAGAACGCAACACCTAAGGACTGGAACCTCTCCTGACCTGCTGTGTCCCAGATCTAAGATACAAACAGCGAGAGATACAGAGTGGAGAAAAGTAAGCAACAAGGAAAACATACAATATTTACATGCACAAAATAATCTGATCACTGAAAGAGATTAAGGCAATCTCTTTGACTTTGGTGTTAAAATAGTTCACTTTAACCAGATCTGCTTCATTACCTTTGTTTATACCAGCTAAAGTAAAAGCATGTGGAGTAGAAGTTTATTTACTATTGATTGCGTTTTGTTGTCTGCAGTATTCAAAATAATTTTCTTAATCTGACATCACTGGTAATGGTGCTGTTTGCAAGAAGAAATTAAAATTGACTCAGCTTTATAGCAACTTACTGTGTAAAATAAAAATGTATTTGTAAGCCAAAGTATAGAGACCAATGACCAATCTCTTAATTAAGATTATGCTTAACTCTGAATCTGACTTTGACTCCACTCTTTAGTTTACAAGAGTAAAGTATGGATGCCCATTCATAAACAGCCTAACCTCCATACCTCAGTTTTAGGTAAATACAGCTGTGATTGCAAAATGACTGGAGTTGTGAAATTATACATCTAAAGATAAGGCCTGAGACTTGTTTTCAATAACAAATACAAAAGACTGTTGACCATTAGTTGTGTCCAATCAATTTGAGGCTTTAAGTTGAATCTTTGAATAGACCACTTTTATAGAAAACTAAAAGAAATAATTAATTTTCTGATTGATAAACCCTGAAAACTCTTACAAGTCCATAACTGTTATCAGCAATGTGAATTAGCATGCTTTTAAGTATCACAACCTTTTAAGCCTTATACCGTACTCGGTGATTGTTAAATAATAGCGTTTCAGTGAGAAGACACCATATCCGTGTGACATTCCTGAGGGAACTATTTCTTCAGTACCTGCATTGTGACAAGTCTGTCATCAACCATGACTTCTTTTGTGAGGAAATCAGCTCCTATTGTGGCTTTGTACTGGTTACTGAACTTCTTATTCACATACTGGTTCATCAATGAGGTCTTTCCAACTCTAGAGAGAAAAAAACAATCACAAGACAACATTCAGAAACAAGTGAAACAGAAAATGTCACCAGTATGATTGATTGGTGAATCACACACAATGAAGTGTTTTACAATCACATAAGATTCAATACCCTGACAAATGTTATATATTTACAGTGAGTTGCCTATTTGTTGTTCATTTAGAGTCGAGGCAAATGTTCAGTACCACTCACCCGGAGTCTCCAAGGATGATGACTTTGAGTAGAACTTTCTTCCTTGACGTCATTGTGCCACAGCTGTAACCGACAACAACACAGGTTATAGGGAAAAAGAAGAAACCTCCTAACAGAAGCAGACATATGCTGGAATTGCTATAAGAGAGGAACACAGCTTTGTCCAAATGATGACCCTCCTGATATGAGTCAACAGCTTTTACTGAAAGATGATAGGGTCTGTGAGCTTCTCAAAATACACTCCAAAGAAATGGACAAGTTCTAGGAAAGAAATCAAGTGCAACGTCTGCAATAGCAGTTTCCTTCACTTCAGAAACAAAGAAAAATAAAATAATGGACTGCACTGTACCATGAGGAACAACATACAATTATTAAAACAAAAAACAATATGCTACATTCTTTCATTTTTTTTTCAAAATATGTTGGACAATTGAGTGCTAGGGTTGTTGAACTAAATTGACATCTGCTTCAGCAGCTTGCCTTTGTTTCACTATAAAACATTCATTATGTGATATGAATGTTTCTGACAAACCATTCAATGGGAAGAAATGCATTGTTTCATAACCAACTTACAAGGTTTGTAGATTTATTATTCTGAACATTATATGTTAGAAACCGAAACACACACGCACACAGAGACTTGGACCATGGATTTGTAAATAATTAGTCTATATAGAAATCCATCATGGTGAATTCCACTCTGCAATCAAAGGCATGAGTCACACTGTAATTGTTACAGATCTTACAGATTACATCCCATTTGTTAAATTTGGAGTAACAGATGCTCATAAATTAGACCTCAGCTACCCTCAACTCTTCCTCTTTTCATGGTATATCTGCTTCCTCCATTCGACTTCCCTCTGTTTTCTTGATATCCATAATCAAAAATCTCCCCGTCAATCACATATTTGTTAACTAATGACGTAGATCAGAAGCACATCATATCTTTGTGTTGAAATCAGTAGCTGATCAACCATTCTCATATTTGTGCCTGCTCAAGACATCAGTGTGCTTTGTAATCATAAACAACCTCATAGAGCTGAAAAGACCAAAGTCCAAACAAAAGGGCTTTGAAACATCACTATGATCAGGTTAAACCTCAGAGAGCATTCATGAAAAACTATCTTATCCTCGCATCGCTTAACGTTAACAGACTCTTCTGTGCGCAAGAAGACACTGTTTGAATCCATGTCAGTCGTATTATGAGGGGAAAGAGGCAACGAGCTGTCGTGCGGCTCTCATAATCTGCACCCCATGACACTGTGTCAGGGACTGATCACATGGTTTAAAACACAGGACTAACGGAACCATGACTTGGCAACCATGATTAGCACAGCGAGTACATTAGCGGGATTCAACACACATAACGGAATAACCCATAGCTGGAATCAATCTGTCGACTGGGAATATTTACATTGAATAGAGCAGCACACAATCCTGCCTCACTATTTAGCCTCAGGACCATAAAGGCATCAAAAACACTGACACGGGGTTAGCATGGGAGAATGGGTGCAAAGCAAATGGTGGAAAAAGTTAGCTAGCTTGGAGAAAGGGTAACATCATAAGTGCAAATGTTTTTTTCAGGTAAAAACCGTTTTGATTACCTCGACTACAAACAATTACCACATCCAGTGACACTTCTGATTTAAGCTAACCTTTAGTTAGCTAACCAGGGTGTATTAACAAAGGTGAAACAATAGCATTAACACATTTTGTCACGTAAAACCAACAACTAAAATCAACATAAACCAACCTGGCCGATGTTGCTGTGGTGAAAAAAACCCCCTCAAAGCTGGATTCTTCCTCTGCCGCGGTTTGGGGCGCTAGCTGACGCGCAGGCTAGCTAACTAGCTAACAGCGGCTTCAAATGTCTGCCGTGAACAAAACAACACGTTTACGGCGACGACAGCTAAATTATCTCGGACAGCTCCACTCGCAGCTAACTCTGCTCGTCAAAATCAAGTCCGCCGCTGCCGACGCTCGTCTCCCTTTGTGCTGTGGAGGAGATTTGGCGGAGACGGTCTACGTCGCCCTGGCTCTCGTTGACGCTTGCTTTTCGCCGTCCAGCTAACTCGCTAGCAGCTAACAGCTAGCCTAGCTCGGTGCACTTCCTCCAAAACAAGCTGTGTCGGTGAGCGCTGACGTCACGTGCAGGACACGCCTGGCTGCTCAGGAGAAGTCACACGTTCACTGGTGTGTAGCTGGTTTACTGTTTCTACTGGTCGCTTTAAACATGCACGCTGCTACTGCACATGCACTGCACCCATGTCATACTTTGTGTTACTTGTTGAATCACTGCTCATGTGGAAAAACACCATTCACGTGCAATTTGTGTAACAATACTTTGTTGTTTTTGTTCATCATCACATTCATTTATTATCATTATCAGTAGTAGTTTCTTTCTATAAACTTAATTTTATTTAATTTACAATACACTTATATTTTTACTTTATTTTAATCTTCACTTGTATTTTCGATTAAATTCTTTATTGTGTCCCCCCCTGTATTCTATTCTACTTTATTTGTTCTGTGCTGTATTCTTGGAGTAAGCTGGCACAAGAACTTCCTTCAGGATTAGTCGTATTTTATCGTATCTTATCTTAAACATTATACTGATTCAAACAATCATTACATGAAACAAGTTTTAGAACTGGTCCTGGTCGTTGTGAGTGACGATTTGTTGTTTAAATTTTGTTTGTACTTTAGCTCTGTGTGGTTTAGTTGTGACATGCTACCCTCTTCACCCGCTGCTGGGATTGGTTCCTCACTGTGGTCTGTCACATGTTTCTAACACTGGTAGCATATGTTTGTCTATGTATCTTTGCTGTCTGCCAGTGGTGCCACCCGAGTGCACTAAACTATCAATGCATCAGCAGCTTTTTTGACCAGTTTACAATAGCTATTGGTCATGTGATGATGACCAATAAATGTCTTGATGACTTAGATTTTGTTGACTCTATTTAAGTATTTTTTTTTTTTTTTTTATGAAGGTAATTTCTTGCTGCAAGTTTTTCTGGCCTCCTTGTTGTGGTTTCAATGGAAGTAAATTCCACATCCAAGCAATTTTGCAGATCCACTGGGCCATAATCATATAATCTATTCCATTCTGTTCTTATCTACATCCTTGTTATGTGTTTTAATGTATTTTAACATTTCATTGACAAATGATCGTCAGCTGCATGTCAGCTCATGAGATTTCTATTTTCTGCAGTCATACCCAGCACACCACCTTTGGTTCGGGGGAACATTGTACTCAGAAAGCTCCCCTACAGTAATTCAAGGACATTTTCGGTTCTGGAAAATGATTCAAAAGGTTATGAAACATGTGATCTTCAGGGTGCGTTTCATAGAGCTTCTCTCAAATTAACTATGTAGTAACGTCCAAAGAAACATTTGTTAACCTGTTTTTAACCGCTGTATAAATCTAACTGACAGCCATAACATGTGATCTGGTGTGTATCCTGTGTGGTTGTATCGTTCTCCAAAACATGGCTCCGAAGAGACCACTCTACTGCTGCCGAAACCCGGGATCGAACCAGGGACCTTTAGATCTTCAGTCTAACGCTCTCCCAACTGAGCTATTTCGGCGGGTTGTAGATCGGTCACATGAACACCATATTAATATAAACTTTAATCATTGTTGTGATGTTTGCCCGATGATAACTGGGTTCGTCGATTTATCGATAGCAAACATGTGAGGTAAATTTACCTCACATGTTTGCTGCCATCATCAGGCAGCGAGAGGTTATAACATACCTTACAGACAATCGACACAGAGTAGAACACACAGATAAACTGTTGACGGTAATATTTTAAACAATCCTCATAAATATCAACTGTAGTGATCGTTCTCTCATTTCACAATCGCTTCAGACGCACGGCACGTTGTGAAGACCCCGCTGTGACGTCATCACGTCGGACTGAGTGTAGCGTCATCGTTTCTGATGTAGAGCAGCGCGGCGGCCTTTCTTTGCTGCTCTACATTCCCCCTCGGCATTATCCGCCCTTATCCCGGCATTCAGCTCTTAATTCATTTCCACCATGGCTCTGAAGGCGCCTGTGCTCGCCGCCTTACTGCTCCTGGTAGCCGCTGTGGGCTCGGGGGTTTCAGCGGACGGTTTGGTGAACGAGGAGGTGAAGAAGACCGTGGACCTGAGCTCCCATCTGGCGAAGATGACCGCGGAGATCGCGCTGTCCAACCAGGGACACACCGGGGTCCAGAGCTTCATACTGGCGGTGGAGGCGGACCTGGCCCCGCACCTGGCTTACATCGGAGCATCGGTGAGACAAACGTCAATGAACGAGATGAAACAGCGCCTGCACATCTGCAGCCTGCAGCCGGCTAGCAGCTTCACCCAGTTAGCTAGTCTGTACGAGGCTACATGTACTCGCTCGCTAAGTCTTGCAGCTCTCACGTGTTTCGTTGTGCGTAACAACAGCAATGATGCAGTGGTGAATTAACTCAATTGCTTTGTGCATTAAATCAGTCTGTAGCTGTGTGAGACGATTCATTGTGAGCGAGCTGTGTTAGCAAACAGCCGCACTTAGCCACCGTTAGCTTCAGTTCATAGACGTTTACTCGCTGTGCAAGACCTTCACATGAGCTCAGCTGCTATCAGCAGTAATGTATGTGTGTACGAGCAGCTCGGGACACATGAGCCTCATTCATTAATGTTAACTGGGGATGTAGGTTGGAAAACGTTGACTTCCGCAGCGCTGCACGCTCCCTCAGTGGCTGAATGACACGTATGCGCTGGACAGCTCACTTCCGTGTGTGACTGCGCAGGTCTGCCCCCTTGCTCAATGAATGAAACTTGTCTGTAGACGGGATAATATGCTACTTACATTTACGTAAAGGGATTGTTATGTATTGCATCATCCAGTAAATGATTCACAATTCATTTATTTTGTCTGCAAGTGTTTTCATGTCAAGGAGAATATGCTCAAACGGCTATGTCTTCACAGGTGAAGGGTGTTGAAGAAGAGAATGGCATGCTCGAGCTCCAGCAGACATCAATTCAGGGCCAACGGTAAGAGATCACACTCTTAAATGGTCACCAAGGCAGATTATTTAGCTTTTTTAAAAATGTTTTTTAACATTTGCTTTGTTAGAAGTTGATTTGACTGTCAAAGTGAAGGGCGTACTTTAAAAATGCATCTCAATTCCAAGGGAATGCTTTTCAATATCCTGTTCCTCTCGCCTTCAGACGAGGGTATACAACTTTATTCTTTCTAAACATATGGAAGACATTGTTTTCCCACTGGTCAAAATATGGTCAATCAACTTTCTATTAGACCAAATACTAGAAAAAAGGGTTAGGGACCTAAAACACCTACAAAAGGTATCACAGTTTGGGTTTTGTGTAGAGAAACATTTGACTCTTGTGATTAAAGAAACTAGTCGGACTGTAAACGGTGTACGACCAATGGAAGATGGAGTCTTGGCCTGCCTTACTACTTTCTGCACTGGAAGCCCCAAAATATTTTGACCGTTTCCTGAAGAGGCTTATTTGTCATATAATGATAGCTGGCGGGCTCAGATTGACTGATTATGAACCACTAACCGACAAAATTAAAATGTTGCATAATGGAGAAGTGTTTTACTCATTAAAAATTACCAATGCAAATTCTTTTTAACAAGGGTTTGACTTTTACATGTACTAACAGTTGCATAAACAAAGAAAATTATGATTCACTCATTACACACTTGCAGCCCTGCTCTTACTTACAAAGACACAGACCCATATGTCACAGTCAGAATAAATCCAGTCAATCCATTGGAAACATCCATTGTTTCAAGTTTTTAACATCTTAGGCAGGCGGGTGTCTGCATAACTTTCTGCTGCAGCTGAGCGTGTGATGGGCATGTAGTCACAGACGGGCCTCCCTGGCTTAATCAGTACTCGGAAAGCTTTTCTACTAGTTTTGATTCAGACATAGCAAGATCTCCACATTCTGTTAACTGTGAGACCCACAGTGGGTGAGTACCTGCTCACATCGTACCAATGTCCAAGATCTTTTTTTTACAGATTAACTGACAGTATTAATTTGTCAAAGTTCTTATTGACAATTACCGATCAACTGGCTGATGATAAACATTTCACTCATCAACTTGTCAGGTCATTGAAATTGCTCATTAATAAATATTTAGGTCGTTTATTGGTTTCAGTGCTAGAACTCCTCACTTTCTATTCATGAATAACCTCCTGAAAACAAACAGCAGCAACATGAACACCATCAGAAAGTTGTACCTAATCCATGCCTCTCTCTGTCATCTGTTCCTGTGCAGTGGGGAGTTCTACAGAGTGCAGCTGCCCTCCACTCTGCCAGCTGGTGCTCAGCTGATGGTGAAGGTGGAAATGACATTCAGCCATGTACTGAAGCCCTTCCCCACACACATCACTCAGGCCGAGCGCCAGCTGGTGGTGTTTCAGGGAAACCACTACCTGTACTCACCATACCCCACACGCAGCCAGACCACACGTGTCCGCCTGGCCTCCAAAACTGTGGAGACCTACACCAAGCTCGGCAACCCCACCAAGACAGATGAGTTTATTGATTACGGACCCTTCCGTGATGTGGCCCCGTTCAGTGAGGTGCGGCTCCTACAACATTTGTATGACTTACAAGTGAAGCTGTGAGGAAGAGTACTGAAACATTCTGTGCTGTGTGTTATTTTCTGTTCAGGACGCGATGAAACTCCATTTCGAAAACAACTCCCCCTTCCTCACCATCAGCAGCATCACTCGCCTCATTGAGGTGTCTCACTGGGGCAACATTGCTGTGGAGGAGACAGTCGACCTGAGGCACACAGGAGCCGCCCTGAAGGGCCCGTTCTCACGTTACGATTACCAGCGTCAGTCAGACAGTGGCATCTCATCTGTCAAATCCTTCAAGGTGCTCTATAAAACCCAAACTGTCATCGGACTTGTTTTTACTGCTAAGGTTATGATGATGATAATGAATGTGTTTTTTCTCCTCAGACCATCCTCCCTGCCTCAGCCCAGGATGTCTACTACAGAGATGAGATCGGAAACATCTCCACCTCCCACCTTCAGGTTCTGGACGACTCAGTGGAGGTGGAGGTCAGGCCTCGCTTCCCCTTGTTTGGAGGCTGGAAGACTCATTACATCATTGGCTACAATCTGCCCAGCTACGAGTACCTCTACACCCTGGGTGAGTTGATTGTTGATTAGCCCGGCATAAACTTCTGAGGAACACACCATCCATAAATTAGAAACTCCTCCATCATAACTACTGAATGCAAGGGTGTGTTGCAAACGTGTCGCATCATTATGTCTCCTAGGTGACCAATATGCACTGAAGATGAGACTAGTTGATCACGTGTACGATGACCAGGTCATCGACTCCATGACGGTGAAAATCATCCTTCCAGAGGGAGCAAGGTCAGTGTTTGTAAGAAAATCTACAGAAACGTCAAGTTGAGTTGAAGATTTTTGCATCAAAGTTTATTCTGTCTCATCCAACCAGAAACATCCATGTGGAAACACCGTACAAAATTGATCGGATGCCAAACCAGCTGCATTATACATATCTTGATACCTTTGGCCGACCTGTGCTGATCGCCAGCAAGAACAACCTGGTGGAGCAGCACATTCAGGATGTTGTGGTAAGGCCAACATAACATAACGTTTGACATAATTGTGTGAATTTTTGTGCAGCATGATTTTACCAAAATGTTTTTTCCAAGATGTGACTGGAAAATAATAATTGTGATTAACAACATGTCCAGGCATTCAGAGCAGGTCTGTAAGATCAGGGTTTTATTCTGAAAAGTGATAAAAATAAATCAGTACACCTGCTTTGTGGAGGGAGGCCCGTGAGAACAGCTAAATTACCAGTCTGCTTTTGTCTGTGGGATCGCAGTGATACTGCAGCCTCTATGGGCTGTATGTGTGAATATTGATGCTTTTAATCTGTATGCAATCTTTAAGGCTTGATTGTAATTATTGAAACTAGCCCACTCATTCATATTTGAGAATATGACTTCATTTCTAAACAAAGTATTTTTTTCACAAATTTGTAGGCCTGTAACAGTTCTCCAAATCCTCGGTTCAGTTCAAACCTCTGTTTATGAAAAAACGATTTATTGAAATTATTATGCAAATTATTTCAGCCCTTGAAATTAGGTTGGTTATTAGTTATAAAGCTGTTTCAAAAAATGTTGGTTCATTATGAAACTGTTGCAGGACAAAGTCTGGATAATTAATGGGAAACACTGAACTGTGAGAAGATATTCGTATCTAAACTAATAATGAACTTGTTCCCTTTTGTTGCCAGGTTCATTATAACTTCAATAAGATCCTGATGCTGCAGGAGCCTCTGTTGGTTGTTGCGGCCTTTTACATTCTCTTCTTCACTGTCATCATCTATGTCCGCCTTGACTTTGCCATCACAAAGGTGAGAAGGTGGTCTCTGTCTGTCTGCATTCACCCTTTTTATATGATTCACTCACATGTGCTATAAGTATGTTTTAAAAAAAATTTAAATCTGTTCTTTGTTCAGGACCCTGCTGCTGAGGTACGCATGAAGGTGGCCTCCATCACAGAGCAGGTGCTGACTCTGGTTAACAAACGTCTGGGCCTGTACAGACACATGGACGAGGTGGTCAACCGCTACAAGCAGTCCCGCGACACCGGGGCGCTTAACAGCGGCCGGAAGACGCTGGAGGCCGACCACCGCGCTCTCACCAACGAAATCAGCTCGCTGCAGGCCCGCCTCAAAGCCGAGGGCTCCGACTTGGCTGAAAAGGTGTGCGTGTGCATGCGTGTGTGTAAGCTACATAAAGTGTGTGTGCAGCCAGATTAATTTGCCTCTTTCGCGTCCTCAGGTTGGCGAGGTGCAGAAGCTAGATGGCCAGGTGAAGGAGCTGGTGTGTCGCTCCTGCCAGGAGGCGGAGCGGCTTGTGGCGGGTAAGGTCAAGAAGGAGGCGTACATCGAGAGCGAGAAGACTCTGACCAGCAAGAGACAGGAGCTTGTCAGTCGCATTGACAGTCTGCTGGATGCCCTCTAAACTACTCCTGCCACACCAAATCACATACGTACACACATACCACCCCTGCTACACCATACAACTGTTTGTATGTTTAAGAATTAAAAGAAATGTGACACAAATGCTTAAACCTTTTTTTACTATCGTTGAACCCAGACATGGACTTTTTTGCATCTCATTGTACAGTAGTGATGGGTTAATCCAAACACGTGTGTATTTGTGCCTTGTGATAAACCGGAGGTCACTGCATGCTCTGCTCTACAGCAGCTACATCACAACTTCTTTGGTTCTGTTTGTGTCTGCTACATTTGTCACCGTTTGCTCAGACATGACGCTTCATTCGTTTTCGTTTTCAAATCTGGACTCTGTATTTTTTTTTTTTTTTTTCCCCCATTAAAGAATGTACGGTTATGGGATTTTTTTTTTTTTTTAATGAATAGCTGAGGGGCCCATGTGTTTTCAGTCTCATGTCTTTACTCAGATCTACTGTTTTCTAAGACTGAACCCTCTCTGGCTCTTTTAGAATGGAGGGGATAGTCTTGTCCAATCTTTGCTCTCTTGCACTTACAACCTTTTTCTACTTGCCCCACACTGACGTTTATATTTGGGGAAAACAAATGTTAAAGCTCTGATTTAAGCGACATCCCAAATGCTTGTTTTTGATCTTCCTCCGTCATTTTTTTCTATAACTTGTATGATTTTTGTTTTGTAAATGGTAATTTGATTCCCATGAGATTAGTGAACATGAGATTAGGTCGTATGTGAGGAAAGACATGAGAAATGGGACACAGATGTTTGTGAAATGGGCAATGAAATGGAATGCTGTCAAATTTGAAATAAAATGTGGAGAAAAAGTTATAATTGTTATTGTGATGACACAGCTGGTGTATAAAAATGGATGATGGAGTTGTTTGGTTTTATTTACTGGTGTATTAGTTCATTTGGAGGAGCAGTAACATTGGTTCAACAAAGGAGGGCGCACTTGTGTCAAAGAACACCACGAGATTTTGATGGAGGATTATTTTCCTCCTGAAGTTTTACCCTGCATTTGTACTCTTTTCCATGCCATTGAAAAACGGATACAAATGTAACTGTCATACTAACCACCAAATATAAAATCAGGCCACACGTTCACTGTGACCAGTGCCCATTTTAAACTGGCACCTCAGAGGGAATTTCCAGCACATTGTTGCCTTCCTTGTTTCAGAGAAACCCCACCTATCACCGTCTCCCTCCCTAGTCAGTGGAGCAGCCGACCTGCCTCGATTACAGTCTGAGCCCAGGACAAACTCGAGGTCAGTCTGAGGTCGCCGCTTTCCCTCTGAGGTCACCACGG
This sequence comes from Hippoglossus hippoglossus, assembly GCF_009819705.1. Lineage (NCBI taxonomy): Eukaryota > Metazoa > Chordata > Actinopteri > Pleuronectiformes > Pleuronectidae > Hippoglossus > Hippoglossus hippoglossus. The sequence continues at coordinate 22,391,865 of NC_047155.1, read as the reverse complement.
GTCCTGGCAGGTCATTTCCTGCTCCATAATAACAGGCCCCCATTGCCTCACAATGACAATGTTAACATATTGTATGTGCCATACAATAATCATTCTGAAAATACACACCAGGGGGAAGGCAAAGACAATGTCTGTTAGCACTGATGCTCGAGGCTGGTGAAAGGCCACACAATGGCATTTTTGTTTGTACTTCAGGAGACTCGCAGCAGTGAGAGTGTGGAGAGCCGCCGAGTCTGATTCTCACTGGGTAGCACAGCAGGCCAACTGCTGCTGCTCGCACACATCCACCTCAACACCACGGACTGTGTTCAGCTCACATCTGCCTTCCACTCTGCAAGTATCAATGTTAGAGTAATAAGAAGTAAAGATTCCCACGGGGAGAAAAAATGTGTGGATGAACCTGATCAGATCTGAAAAGTTTTTGAGAATAAATTGGTGAATATGGAAACACTTTATCTGAATTCATCAGTAAGCCTCAGCTCTCTGGATACTCCTTCCATCCTCGAATCTACATTTCAGCAGCAGTTTTTGAATAATGTCAACAGGATTTTGGGAACAAAAAACAGAAGAATAAATTGAAGTCGACATGGTTTAGTTCTGAACCACTTTCCAAGCATTTACATTATCTACACAATCATTGAAGTATTCTGCAACCCTGTACATTTTTTCCACCAATTTCCTATTATATCATCTCTATTTCATCTAATGAATAATAGATCGGAGTGGTACAGTGGTGCAGTGGGTGGCACTGTCGACTCAAAGCAAAAAGGGTTTGAACCTGATGGCAGGCCGGGTCCTCTCTGTGTGGAGTTTAAATGTTCTCCCCGTGTTTTAGGGTTTTATCCAGGTACTCTGACTTCCTCTCACCGTCCAAAGACATGCAGCCTAGGTTTATTAGAGACTCTAAACTGCCCATAGTTGTGAATGTGAGAATGAATGGTTGTTTATAATTGTATGTTGGCCCAGTGATGAGCTGCCGACCTGTTCAGGGTGTACCCCGCCTCTCGCCCCAGTGTCAGCTGGGATTGGCCCCAGCTTCCCCCACCACCCTCAAAAGATGAGCTGCAGCCTATAATGGACAGAGACAGAATATAAAGATAGTTCAGTTCTTGAGGTAAATGACAGTGGAGTTATTAGAATCAAATTACTTTAAAATGTTAACTGCTTAAATTTGCTGACAAAGCCAGACAGAAAAATCTACAGAAACATGTTGAGAATAATTATTTTAAGTTTGAAGGCCCTCAGCCTTACGCAGATAGAGTAAAATACTTACTTTAAAGTAGTTTTAGGTTGATTTCAATAATAGTCACAGACCTTACATGAAACCTGAACGTTTTGGCGCTGCTCTACGGTTTAGTCACTCCAAAAAGAGCATACAAAACACAACAAGTATTTTTATAAAGCTTCCTTGTGTTCGGGCTGGTGCAGGCGGGTGCAGTGAAGGAACCCTGATAGATCTAATTAACAGGGGCCGGCTCGCAGACAGACGGATGGACAAGCAGGCAGGTAGAGATAACAGGTTACTACAAGCAGGCACACAGTGAAACACAGAGTCATAAGCAGACGATCTGACAAGGAGCTGGTGGAAATGGCTGATTTATAGAGGAAAGTGTTTGAGGGCCGGGAAGCTCAGAGGATGGGAAAGAGGAGACAGGTGAGCAGGAGGATCTGAGTGGGTTAGAAAGTCTACAGACATCTGGAGAGCGGATGGAGAGAGGCAGGAGACGGAGGCCAAAGTAAAGAGGGTCTTAACTCAGTTATAGAAAAAAGTGTTTCTGTGTTTTGGCTTTGTGGGGCAGAATATTCGCCCGGGTATTTCTACACAGTGGAGGAATTATTTGATCATCCTCTATAAGAAGGACAAAATTGTTAATAATTTTGTCGTATGCTTCACTTTTATATGAGAACAGATCACTATTAAAAGCGTAATTCTTTCAAATTTGATCTTTAAGGGTCAAGAATCACCCTGAAATAGGCCCCTCTAATAAGATGTTAGACCATACACTCAATGAGCACTTTCTTAAAAACACCATACTAATACCGGGTAGTTCCTCCCGTTGCGCTTTGCTGTCACATGCTGAGAACTTTACGTCGAGATCCTTTTCCATGACGAAATCATTTCTGCAGATTTGTCCGCTGCACATTCATGCTGCCAATCTCCTGTTCGTAGTCTGTTCATGTTCCTGAACCCTGCTTGAGATGACGTTTATTTTGTGTCTTTATGTCCAAAATGAATCAAGAAAACATTCCCCACACATTTACACTACTACTATCAGCCTGGACTGGGTTAGTAGATCCGTGCTGTTGACACTAAACTCTGACTCTACCATCTGCAGCCTCAGCAGAAATCCCCATTTAGTCTTTAACTGTCAAGTTTCGACGATCCTGTGCCGAATGCAGCTTCAGATTTCTGGCTGACAGGGGTGGAACCTGGCATCTTCTTGATGTAGCCCATCAGCCACAGTTATAAAGTGGTCATGATGAGACCTTTCAGTCTTTTCAGTTCCAGCCGTGTCCTGTGGCCCAGGATGTGATTACTGGTCGCAGAAGAGCTGCGGTTTATCTGTTGGTGTGAGCCGAGCAGAATACTGTTTAAACCGGAATTCATGTGCAGCACTATATCCTGATGTGACAAAGTGTGTGTGTGTGTCTGTGTGTGTGTGTGTCTGTGTGCGTGTGTGTGTGTGTGTGTGTGTGTATGTGAGGTAAATGGTGGGGTATATGAAGGGTGTGGGACTGGTTATGCCATGTGGTTGAGTTTCCATGCCCACCCCCTACCCCTGCTCAGGCATATGGCTGATTATTATCTTCCTTTCCTGAAGTATAGTAATGATGCAGAGGGTGTTCTCTCTTTATCTGCCAGAAAAATAATGAATATGCAAAAAAATGTGGAGTCAGACTAGGTATCAGTTGAAGGGGTAATCCACAAGCCCCAGGCCTCGTGACGTGGCGGTGATTGATTACATTGAGGGCTCACCTGCAGCGCTCTCCCTCTTAATCTTTCTCACTCTAAAATACACACACACACAAAGAGAGAGGCAGAAGTCACCAGTCACAGAACAATATCCTGCTCAGAAGACCCTTCACAGCACACTCTCATAAATCACTGAGACAGAGCCACCACCCTCACTGTCAGCATGTTATTATACGTACACCCATACACACACACACGCTCCTCACAACATTCATTCAATTCAGTCAATCCTGCTGTCCATAAATGGTTGTCATAGAACAGAAGAAATATGAGGCGAATCTAAACTCAATACTTGCCCTCATACACACACACACACACACACACACACACACACACACACACACACCTCACCTGCGTTGATTCCCTCTGGCTCTGCTTAAAACATATAGCCCTACAACAGCAGCTCTGTGTCCCTCTCTCCCCCAGCCCTGTGCAGCGGCCATTCCTCAGTGACAGGGTGCCGGGATGAGAAGCTCTGAAGGGGCGAGGTGAGGGGTGGATGAAAGCCTTGCGGCTCAGGCCCCGGGACCCTGTGTCCTGTGCAGGTGGCAGGTGTGATCAGGCCGGGTGCAGACGCGTGAGGACGAGGAAGAGGAGGACAATGAAGGCGTCTGTGGCCCTCGCCGCAGCTGCAGGAGGTGGAGAGCAGCAGGGTTGACAGATCAGACAGTCAGACAGACGGACAAGATGCGAGAAGGGAAGGACAGAGTTGGGAGAGCAGAGTTGGAGATGGGACTTCAAACAGGGGATTGGGCCCTGGGTGCAGAGAGACACATTCTTGTCTGGCATGGAGGAGGTGGGGAAGGAGGGAGTGCAGGAAAGATGGACGGCACAAAAGAAGGCGAGCATCAAAGTCCACCGTCGTGTGCGGATGTTTACATCGCGCACACACACTTTTGCTCAAGGCCTCTGTGCTCTGCGTGTATCTGTGCATATTGATGTCAACCTCCCTCTCTGTATGGATTTGTATTGATGAGACAGTAATCCTCTTCCCTTGCAGCTCTTGTGTTCAACTGTCCACAGCTCCCACTAAGACCCACTGATCTCTGCCACATGGCACTCCATCAAAGCACTGATGGTCATGGCTCTCAGGGCAAATTTTGCCAAACAACGTGCCCACGTGGCTCATACATGTCCCTCAGTGCAGGGGATCAGCAGCAGATGAAGGTCTGACGCTCCTTTAGAGTTTGTATCATCTTGGATCATATGAGGGCGAGTGAAACCAAGTGTGAAAAAGCACACACCTCTGAGCACACGCACACATGCTCACACGCTCACGCTCACGCTCACTCACACACACACACACACACACACACACACACACACACACACACACACACACACACACACACACACACACACGCACGCTTCCTACTTTCTCTATCGGACCTGATTAGAGTGACAGGGGCACTTCCCATTGGTTGTGCGAGTGGCCCTCTCCTTCCCAGGGCAGCCAATTTCCCCTACTCCAGAGCTGATAGGAAACTTTGATTGTCCACTGAGCTCAGGAGAGACAAAGAGATTTTTCCTCTTGCAATCCACATATCGCTCCATCACATCTCTACCTCCAATCTCCCTCTCCACTTGCTCTCCTCTCCCGCTCCCTCCTGAATGTTCTCGCCCTATTTCCATGAGCCCAGACTCACTTTCTGTTGCGGGCTGCAGATGGTGAGTCCATTAAAGTGGCACTGACTGCTTTGATGGGCAGGAAGTTTCACTCTATGTGGTGACATCTGCATCCTGTGACACAATCCTACCCTGTGTACATAATTTACTGTCTTGGCTCACCACTGTCCTCTCATAGCATTCCTATCATTTAATACAGTGAACCTAGGTGGATGCTTCATTATGTACTTCTCATGTTGGGTGTGAACTGACCTGAGAAATGGGGGCAGTTAGAATAAGCGAGGCGTCTGAACGTGTAGAGAGCCAACAGGAAACATCCCCCGCTCTCTCTCTCCGCTCGATGCTGGCCCTCCCTGAGAACACACTTCCTGCCAGAGCTCCTCTAACTTCCTGTCCAGCCACCGGGAATCCCAGCTGGAACATTCCAGCTGTGCACTTAGTCTCTGTCTGCGCGCTGCTTGATTACTACAGTTTCTGAGTCACTCAGTACCTCAGAAACCCGACTGCCACAACCAGACAAAAGATTTAGAACACCTTTATTTTCCCAGTTGTTACAGAAATTTACAAAGTGTAAAGTCTCAGTGTTTCTGACATTAAAACATATAACAAATAAAAACTGAAGATTAAAAAACAAGGATCTTAAATAATAAGTTAAAATGGCCCTAACCCGAAAAGACCAGCCATTCGCTCTAGAATAAAAATAAAAAATTGTTTGGACAGTTTATCCCAACATTGGCGATGTTCCTGCTTGTAACATATTGTTGTGGTCAAACCACAACAAAGCACGCTTGATAAAACTAGTGTGAGAGAAATGTTTGTGGCAGCAGGAGTCTTTAACTTCTGAACTTTCCTAAGAAATCTCATGTATAAAATGCTTTGCTGTATAATGATTCTGAAGATGAAATGATCTTGGTTTAAAACATAGCACTTCATGCTACCATCCCAGCTGTGGAGATATGGGTACAGTTACTTGTGCCTCTGTATGTATTTTATTTTAAAAAACTTAACTTAACTTAAATAACTTTTGTCTTGACCCTGAGTTTGAATTATAAATATCATTTCATTTCATATTTTTACAATATGTCCATATATTGCAATAAATAATGAACATATTATTGAAAGCAAAGCAAATGACATAGTTTGTGTTGCTTTCACCCTCTGTTCAGTTTATTCTAAACTAGCTCTGTTGAGTCTGGAGTCAGTGCTGCATGCTTCCCCCTAATGTGAATCCTCCGTCTGATACTGTTCTCATGTTGCTGACTGGATGAGCATCTGACTTCCGCACACTTCTTACAGCAATACACAAGCACGACATCCTGCAGTGCAGTGCTTTCCTAATAATGCAACACAGTCTGTATTAATACACATCACAGTCTTCACACAGAGGGTTTGTAAGTCATCAACACAGGTCTCACGGATGAATTGCTTTAACTTTCGAGGCTTCATTCTTTCCCACGGTTGCAGGAAAACCATGAGTTAACATGTTTGGATCCCAGACAATTACAGGTTTTCTATCAAATGTACAGGATTTCCCAGGTTTTGGAGACCTACACTTTATTAAAAAAAATACTGGGCAATTTTAGCGTTTTTCACTGGACCTCTCCTGCTTAAACTTCAGTGAAAAAGTAGGTGTTCTGGAACTTTGGACTGGCGGTGTTGAAGCTTGCCCACACGCACACGGCCACCAGGGGCCGCTACATGACAGCACATTCCCTTGACTGGCTGTGCTTGCAGTGGGGATCTCTCCCTCTGTGTTGGCTGCTCTACACCCCCAGACGGCTCTCATCTTTATTACCAGTGTAGAGAAAAGAAAAGACGCGGTGCTATTAGTCTAATGGCATTGAATAAAACGGCACATGCATGTTTATGAATGTGGCTTCTCGGACAGAGAGCCGCAGGGTGCGTGCAGACAGGAAAAAGGCAGGTTTGGTGACTTTGTGTGTGACCTTTTCGGAAAGAGAGCTAATCCCGAGCTATAATAGACTCCGGGACCGATATGGAAAACTGCTGCACCGTTATCTCGGTTGTCTTGGAGACCATCAGAGCACCGGGGCCGGTGGAGATGCCACGGTATTAAAAGGGAAGAGTGTGCGTGTGCGCGTGTGTGCTGTAAAATGTTTTCTTCTTTGACACAAGTGTCCATCATAACTACTCATGCTCGATTGTGCACGTTCCAAAAAACAAATTCTGTGCAGCATCATTACTTTTTGCACCAGGTTGAATATATGGGCTGTAAATGCAATTCTGAAGACACAGGAAAAGGTCACTGATGAGAAACGTGAATGGAGGAGGAGGAGAGGAGGGGGTTGCATGGTCGTTAAATTAAACTGCACTGGCCTGACATCAATTATAAAATTTAGCAGGTCTTCTATGTACTAAATTATAGACTGTTAAAGTGCTGTGCCCATGATAACACGGGCCTATATAACGTGAGGCCTGTGCTATAACTGCAGGGCCTGCTCTGACCAAAATCACAGGGAAATCACGGAGCATGTTACAAACTGAACACTATCATGTTTCGATGTGTTTATTAGCAGGGAATCATTATCCCAAGTACAGTTACAGTAGGAAATTGAGCTTATCAGATTCAAACCTTTAGCTTTACTTTTATTCACTCTTCGTGTCCACATATACTGTACATACTGTTTTGGCTCTTAACCCTATTTTAATCTTGGGTTAGCTTTATTCTTGTGTCACATATCTTGTATTGATAGGTGTTTAAATCTCCTAATCTGATTTTTTATTTATTTTACTATTCATTTGCGGTATTTATGATATTGTAAGGTGTCCTAGTGTGTCTACGACTAAAATGTATTCATATTATTATTATCATCACATTATTTGTATTTTATCCTGTTTTGATAGAGATTGGTCTAAACTATAAATATATTAAAATCATAAAAATGTTTTGTAAATGAGTCACTTTTTTTTTTTTTTGGTGCTATAATCATCTTCCATAATAAAAGATGTATTTGTAAAAGGTGCTCTAAATGTTAAAGTAGGTGGGGCGGGTGGAGCTAATCAGACAGATAGGCATCATATGACAGTGATGTGTGTTTAATATAGCATGTATTGATATGTTAAGTGCGCGCACACACACTGGTGCATGTGGCCAGTACACGGGGCCCCTGTGCCAAACACAGCCTGTATTGGCCGCACCGCAGCAGCAGCGTATATAAAACGTGTAAATATTTCTCATTCCCTGCGCCTATCTGTCTCTATCAACCTGCGGGATCTCCCCCACCGCACAAATGATGCATTAGATGCATTGAATGTATTTGTTGTGCAAGTTTGAAAAGGCGGCGATAATCTGGGAGTGAGAGATAAGGAACACCAATTTATTCAGAGGCACTTTGGACCCCGCTCCCAGCCTCGGTCGGTGCTGACACCCCCAGCAGTTTGCTGATAACGATTAGGCCATTTATTATCTTCACACAGAACAAAGATTGCGTGGTGCCGATGAAATATTACCCCTGGTAATAATCAGAAGGAGAAGGGCCCTGGCATCTAATGCAGTGTGCATATAATATCGTGGCTGACGAAAAACGTGCACGAGCGCGTGCGTACACACACACACACACAGTCTCGTGCAGAAAATACAGAAAATTGAGCAACAAAACAAGTGCAAGCAGACAGAAATATAATATTAAGCTGTAGCCTACCACTGTGAATTTGATTTATTGAGGGGGATAAGCTGTCAGACTTTTACATAATAATAATAATAACAATAATAATAATAATAATAATAAACTGGTTGTTGTTTTATTTAGCTGTTATCTATTTGATCATCTGCTTTAACTTTAAAGACAGATAACAAAACACATCGTCATATTCCTAACTATATTCTATGGAATGACTCATGTTAAAAGGCCTAAATGTGAAGTCCCTTGAAGGGTATTGCGTTTGCCTATTGAGACTATGATTCAAATATTGAATAGGAACTATCGTCCACAAACTTGTATAAATAGATAAGTATCAAAAGTCAAACTAATAATGCTGCTTTTAAAGAACAGCCTATACTTCTTACACATGCGTGCAGACAATAACAACACAGAGTGCACAGACAAAGAGAGAGATTTTGATCTTTGAAAAGTCTCTACTTGTAGGATTTATGAGTAAAAAAACATTTTTAAGAAAGCATAAAGCGTTTATAAAATGGGTTACTTGTTATCAAAGTTAATCTATATTTCCGCGGATGAGCATTAATGTGCCAGACATTGATATTTTTTCGCTCTGGTGATTTTAAACACTGAAACAAATACTATTAATTCAGTCAGACTTCACGTTTCTTTTCTTTTCTGTTTTTTATCCTTTTCTTTTCTTTCTCTTGTTTTTTTGTTTGCACTCTGGGGAGCACGAGCCCCGAGTTGCAGAGGTCTCTCGCGCCCCTTGCACCTGCCCGGCTCCTGCGCTGCGCATGCACGAGCCCGCAGGTCGCGTGCAGGAGATTTCAGGGGCTTTGCATGTTTTACAAAGTTGTTGCGGATCGAGGGGGTATAAAGAGAGAGAGAGAGCGAGAGAAGGAGAGAGGGAGAGAAAGAGCTGCAGTATTCTTCTTTAAAGAAAGGGAGGGGGGGGGGGGGGGGGGGGGTCTCAGTATAAGTCAAAGTATTAGGGCCGAGGATCACACACTTTACCAAATATCAGAAATAAACAAAAGTCAGACATATAGGCAGAAAGAAACTAATAAACATAGAATATATAATATAAAGTAGGGTTTAGGTATATTATTATATTTTATTACTATACAACATTATTATTATTATTATTGTTATTATTATCGACTGAAGTATCACTATTATATATTTCTCAATAACAACCAGCAGTAGCTTATACTTAAGTATGACGGCTAGACAATTGTTTCTGTTCTCCCTCTCTCTCCCTATCCTCTCTCTCTTCCCCATTTTTCTCCTCTCATCACAACCGGTCGAGGCAGGTGGCCGTCCACATGAGCCTGCCAAGCTCTCCTGTTGCCAAGTGTTTGCCCGTTGTGGGAACTTTGGTTTGGGTTTCTCTATAGTTCTGTAATGTCTAAAGCCTTATATTTGAAGTGTCTTGAGATAATGTATGTTGTGATTTGGAGCTACACAAATAAAATTGCATTGAATTACCTGTGTGCGAGTGGCGCAATGATCCAGCTCTTATTAGAAGCGGATGGACAGACTATTGTTCATAATGATTGAGGAACCAATGGATCGTTATTAAAATGAGCATTTATTACTTTCTTTATCATTTCCCTTTGTGCAGAAGTCACAAATTCTCCTTATATCTTATCACACCCTCTGAGTATTCAAAAAATAAAATACAATTATAACCAAAGATAAAATACGTCAGATGGGTTTACTGGTGAAACTACATCCGGATGACCTTAAAAATAAAATCTAATGGAAACATAATGCTGGAAGTCTCTGTGCAGACTCAGTGTTAATCTAGACTGTATTAATCAGCTCTTGGGAGCAGGTATTGGTGCCAGATTGAGTCTATTTCACCGGGACCCGGAAGACAGGCTGCTGGCTGACGTGCCATTACGTTGCTGTGTGGCTGCAGCCTCTCATACGGCCACACAACTTCTTTTTTCTCTCATATTCACAGAGCTGAGGATCCAGCAGGGAGAGCAGGAGACACACACACACACACACACACTCCGCTCTCTGGTGCTGATGACACACACAGCAGCGACTAAACACACGGGCCCTCCGGCTCCTTCACGTCGTCTCCACACTTCTCATCTTTAAAACGCAAGCAGCTCGTCTGGACTCCGATCAGATTCTTTTTTTTGTTTGTTTGGTTATTTTGGAGAGAAGCGCCGATCGAAGCTGAAGCTGGATGGAGTCACCGTGTCGGGCTTGACTCTGAGAGCGCAGCCGCTCGTCTCAGGTCAGTCAATCGTTATATTTTCACACGGTGCGTTATTTCTAAATACGCTGTAGGAAATACTCTGATGCTTGAAAATAAAAATAGTCCTGCCGGCTAATGCTCAAATATATAAGGAGTCACATTCACATTGCATTATATTCACATTACTGTAGCAACAAAAATAAACAAAATGTTATTTTCCTGCAACATTGCATGAGCTATACTTTCCATTATTGTTACTTTTACTTTTTACGCTTCGTTAATAACAGCCTATTTACCTTCATATTCAGCTTTATAGTTCTGAATAGCGAGTTATGTGGGGAGCATGCGATCTACTGTAAATATGCCTTTTGTTATGTTCACTCACACACTTACTTTTAATGTAGTTAGGATCTATATTATTTTATAACTGATAAAACAGTAAAAATGAGCCACAAATGAATAATGAACGCAGACACGGATAGAAACATTGCGCCCCCACCAGATTTATAGCGTCATTGTTTCTAGAAAATAATGTCCTTCTATAAAGCCTGAATCCGACCAATAATAATGTTTGTTATGGGGCGCTTTATGTTGCCGTGGGCAAGGTGCTGCATTCCGGGAGTAAACCCCTCGATCACGAAATGGATTAGTGTATCATCAGCGTGATATTAGTGACGACAATTGTCACGGCTTTAAAAATGCGTAATGACTGGAGCGATCCTCTTTCATCTGCAAAGAGAGCAATCACCAGGCTACAATGGTGGAGTATAGAGACAGGGGCAGGCTGGGGTCTCCACAGGCATGCGGCTGAGCTGGAGCCATTACACAGCACCTTTTCTTGTTTAATATATAAACTGGCCTCTTTCTTTCTTATACCTGCATGTGCTGTTGTCTGCTGGAGGCTTTCATAGACTGATCCAAATAACAGTAAAGTACTGTGAGGTCTGGGAGGATGTTGTGTAGCTTGAAGCTCTGAGTGCATAAAGAACTCATCTGTGTTTTATGAATTGACTGGATGAACACATTTTAACACAGATGTTGATGCAACTCTAATGTTTTATCAAAGTTTTTCTTTGTAGAACCAATCCTCATACTATGGAGAACTTCTATTAATTTTCAGTATTTATATAACCCTAATAGAGCTTTATGCTATGAACACAAGCATCATCCTATGCTCCATAATCTCTTTTGCAGACCATGTGTTACGTCCTGTCCTATTCTGAAATGTTATTATTCTGAGCTCAAACTCTTTAAATGGGAGTGAGTGCTGCGGCCGTAAAGCAGCGTCCAGGCCCCTCTCTCTCTCTCAGCAGTCATATGGTCACTGAGTCTGGGTGCTTGTGTCTATAAAGCCCCCCAGTGCCTGAGCTCGATCTAATTAGCCGTGAGTAAAGGGGACAATAATGCTTCAGCTGGTTTGTGTCATTCTCCCTCTCTCTGGCTCTGCTTATCTTCACGAGCCCCACTGTGGCTCTTCATCCCCCCCCCCCACTCCCAAACACACACACACACACACACACACACACACACACACACACACACACACACACACACACACAGACACAGTCAAGCACACACTCACATTCGCACAGTCACACACCTCCACTCTGGATAATGATGGATGACCGTGCCCAATGGGAACAAACAGGTAGATAAAGCCTATCCCATTTAATAACAGCATGGATCGGAATGATAATCTTGTTGTTCATTAGCCACTGTGGCTGCACAGCGATACAGTGGTTGCACACACACTTCCCAACCGGTGCAGGAGGTGTTGGGAGAGGGATAGTGTTCTCCAGTCTATATGTAGCATCCCATGGCTGAAACAATACGGCTGTGTCCTTGAGAAAAGACAGAGGCAACGCATCAACATCAGCCCCCCCTCCCCAACCCCTCTTTACTAACCCTCTCCCATCTTTTGTTCCAGCGGAGATACAAATGGGATTAATGAAGGTATAAATTACAGAGAGCTAAATCCTGCTGAGTAATCCATTTGGCAAACATGCAAACAACAATAGGCATGCAGCAGCGGAGTCTGAGCCTGACCCACTCTCTAAGGCCAAACGGTTAACACAGTCAGGACACAGCACAGGCACACAGGCTGACCACTGCTGCAGGCTATACAGTGACATGCTGTAGTGCATAGAAAAAATAGAAAAGTCCTTTTACCACCAGCCTCAAGAACAAGAGCACCAATGCTCATCTATTCAGGCCTGAACAGAGGGAGTCGTTGTTGCTTCAGGTTCAACCTTGTGTGACAGCAATTATTCTGCAGCATAAAATCACTTATTTTTATTGGACATACAAAGTCTGTATTATTGATGTCTGTGTATCATAATGAAATATTTATGCAAAGAACAATAAATACCATATTAATACCGTATAAAGGTGAAGCTCCACCTGCCAGCTGCAGTGCTTTTTACACTGGAATGTGAGTTATTCAGGTAGCTGGACCTCTGCTGCCCCACATGCACTAATTTGTTGATTTTAGGGGTTGACAAGCTCAAAGGGCTGAGCTCATCAACTCACTACCCCTGGCAACATGCCAGCGATTTAATGACTTATGACTGACACACACACACACACACACACACACACACACGCACACACACACACACACTGCAGGTATTACAGAAGATCAGAGCACGAGTTGTCGCACTACAATGCACGGTGGAGGAGTTATAAGGGGTATTTTACCTGGGGGAGTTATTTGTCCAGGTATCAGAGGGTTCACGTGACGACCCTCGCAAAATGCGCACCCACCGTGACTCTCTGACGTCAGAGCTCGGCGTCGGTATGGCGGCCAGTCTCGGCTCCTAGCACCCTCCAATTATTCCCTGTCAATCACAAACACACACGCACACACGCGCGCACACACACACACACACACACACACACACACGGAGGCAAAAATGTGATTTTATCCTTACATGCAGCAAATATCAGTAATAGTAAATAATGATAAGAATAATGTTATCATAATATCATGTAAAAACAGTGAATAAGTGCATTAAGCGTGTGTTAAGGGTTGTGATCTGTTTGGGTTTGTATTGTGAGCTCTCAATGGGGGGTGTCATGAGACACTTTGATGATCACCAACCGGTTTTTTCAGGCCTTGCGCTCATCGCTGGTGCCACCAAGAGAGAATGTGGCGCCATTAGTATGCAAACTGTGTTTGGTTGCTCTGTCTGCGAGACAAAACCTCTGTTTTCCCAAGAAGAATGCCCCACTACTAATTAAAGACAATTAGGCTCCCCGCAACAAAGGGACCAAATTCGGGGTCATAAATCGACTCCTCCTCTGTTGGTTTTAGAGGTGCTGAAAACCCTGTTTATTTACATAACAGCATGCGAAAAACGACACTTACAATTATTGATGGTAATGCGTGGCTCCATCAGCAACTTGACTTGTTAGAGGGGGAGTGAGATGAAAATGAAGTCATTAACATCCACTGAAATAAGTTCATATTCTTGTTGCCTTTTTACAGAGGGGCTCGTACAAGTGGAGGCAAGACACCACATAATTAACCTACATTTCTCATTCATAACAGTGAGACATGTATTGTGCAAAATGACTTTGCCTCCATGTTAAGTGTCTGCCTCCATGCTTAGAACTGGTGCTATAAAAACAGATCGTCAGGGGCCGATTGCTGATCTTCATGAGAGAGAAAGACCCCCAGAGAAATGACGCTGCTGATTGATAAGTCTTTCAGTATTTCGGTGCAGGGAAATGGAAATTTAAAGGAGAGCAGGGATGCAGCGGGCCAATTGTGGCAGAGTCTGGCCGTGATTGGCTCCGAGGGAAGCCCCGCCCCCGCATGGCTTGATATGGGAATTTACTGGCGCCAGCCGCATCAGTCTGCGCCACATCTCATTAATGAGCCCGAGCAGAGCACGGATCAGGAGGTTTACACATCCGAGCTGTGTCCGCCGTCAGCTGATCGAGACTGCAACAGGTATCCAGAGGACATGTCTCTTTTCTCCTTTACGCACGGACGCAATGCCTCCTCTCAGTCAGCTGTCCACTAGAAGGACACTGAAGTGTGCGAAGTTAATTTCTAGAGTCAACAGCTATGATTAGACAGCGATGCTCAGTCCCTGCGTGGAAGAAGAGGTGGAGTGTCCATCGTTTGAATGAATTAACATTTTGTTTTCGTCTCATTGCAGGTATCCACTCCTGAGGAGAAAGAAGGAGACCGGGTGATTAAAGGATTTTTTATTTCTGCAGTAAATAAACACAGCCGAGACCCCCACAGCTCGGGAACTATATTGTCAGGAGGATCTAACTTCCATTTTGGAGGCGAGAGTGTGTAGAGTAGCCCGGCGCACAGACAGAGGCGCGTTCAGAGGAGAAGGAGACGACCAGCTCAGCCATGGAGGTCGCAGCGGCCGATCAGTCTCGGTGGATGGCGCACCACCACGCAGTGCTGAACAGCCAGCACCCGGACTCTCACCACCACAGTCTGAGCCACAACTACATGGAGCCCATGGCGCCTTTGCTGCCCCAGGACGAGGTGGACATGTTTCTGAACCACTTGGACTCTCAGGGGAACCCTTACTACACCAACTCCCGGGCAAGGGTCACCTACAGCCAAGCGCACGGTAAGATGCGCACTGACTTCTCAGCTAAGAAAACGTGGTTTAAAACGAACACAGCCTGTTTTGTTGAGACATTATTCAGTTTGTTTTTTTATATAATTCACGTCCAAACAGAGCTTGCTTTGTATGTGTGAGTCCGCTTGTGTAATGGGTGTATTTAGAAGCTTACACTATATAAGCTTAACAATTCAGTGATTTGCTTAAAAAATGTTCCTCTTGACATCTCTGGGCCAATCCTGCAACATAAAAGGGATTTATAGCAAATGACAGCGAGGGGAAAGGGAAGTATGTCATTTAACCCCTCTGTGCTGGGGCAGGGGCTCTGGAGGGAGAGAGACAGGGAGAGAGAGAGAGACACTTCCCGGATATAAAATTAAAACCGCAAATTTACTAGTCCGAGAGCTGCAGCCGATGAAAAGATACTGTCCGGACAAGGAGCTGCGTTTACTGTGTTTTTCTGCAGCCAATAGGCCTTTATCGCCACTATCTTAAATAGATTAAATGACTGTGGCTTTTGGTAGATAACGGAAAATATTTTGGGGTAATTGTGAGGAAAATATTTTATTTTAAATTAACTACCAGTGATTGTTGAAACTAAATGTCGGACTTGAGTCATTTTGAGTATTTGCCAGGTAAGATCTTTCTGTTCTGCTTGGCAAAGTACTGGAAAAGAGGCTTCAAAAATCCAACGTGTATTAAATAGATTATTTTGAATTTCAGCTCGTCTCGCTGGGAACCAGGTCTGCCGACCACACCTCATCCACAGCCCCGGGATTCCCTGGCTGGACCCCGGCAAAGCTGCCCTGTCCGCTGCGCACCACCACAACGCATGGGCGGTCAGTCACTTCAGCAAACCCGGCCTGCACCCCACCGGCTCCGGCTACCCCTGCAGCAGCAACACCGGCACGGCTCCCGTGTCGTCGCTCACCCCGGGGTCCCACTCCAGCCCGCACCTCTACAGTTTCCCCCCGACCCCTCCGAAAGACGTGTCGCCGGACCCCGGCCCCACCTCCCCGACCTCCACTTCGACCAGGATGGACGAGAAGGATTCGATCAAGTCCTACCAGATGCCGCTGACGGACAGCATGAAAATGGAGAGCTGTAGTCCGCTGCGCAGCGGCCTGGCCTCGATGAACGGCCAGGCCACGCATCACCCCATCCCGACCTACCCGGCCTACTCTCTGCCGAATCCACACGAGTACAGCGGCAGCCTCTTCCACCCCGGCAGCCTGCTCGGCGGGTCCAGCTTCACGCCCAAGTGCAAAAGCAAAGCCAGATCGAGCTCAGGTGAGTCTCACGTGTGTTAGGGTCTGTGCATGATGAAAGATTGGAGTGATAAAGTCTTACTAAATTATTCTGCTTTATTCAAATGAGCCTTGATGGATAAATGAATGTCGAAGTTAAATTACCCGCTTTTGTGACGCACTCCGATATAAATGTGTGGGTATTGTCATGTAGAATGGTGCCACGGTATTTATTTTAAATTCTAAAATGTATTCCTAATTGTTAGCTAGTTTCTTTCACTATTATAGTATCTAATAGTTTGTTACTTATAAAACCAGCGGTGGTTTCCACGTGGGACCCGTCTAACCTGTGGAAACCTGCCCGGACTCGTCTTATCTGACGAGCGGGTTCACTTTAGAGAGAAACCAACCATAGGTGAAACTCATCAGACTAATCGGGGTCAACTTTTTACTAAATGTCCAGTTAAGGGCAGTGTGCGCGTGATGGAGCGGTTTTAAGAGCAGGATCGTTGACTTGAGAGAAAAGAAAATGGGATCCCAATTAAAGTAACTGGGATTTCATAAATATGTTGGTTTGAAGAAAAAAATAAATCAAATTAATAGTGAGGGATTAAACTTTTTAAAGTCGTCCACAAGAACTTTACATTTAGTTATTCGATGACAGTGACTTATACTGACAGCCAGATGTTTTTTTATGTGGCGTTTACGGCACTTTAAAAAAACAATACTTTAAAAAGTAGCCAGTCACGACGCCCTGGCTCCTGCCATATCCTGTATACCTCCAAGTGAACAAATCACGACCTCCACCCCGCCCACCCGCTCTCCCCAGTCCTAACAAAGCACAGGCGACAGAGCCCTGCTGTTTGTGTTTTTAAGCATGGCCTTGGCCCAGCAGCACTGACACAAAGTGGAGGCAACCAGAGTCCACACAGGATCTGCTGCTATGTGTATAGATGGGAGCGTATATTTAATAACACTGTCACTACAGGTCTGCAGACTGCAGTGCATTGGGTAATCCTGATTAAACATGCACTGCACAGTCGGTCTTCCTCCTACCTAAAATCCTCAAAGCCAGTGGGATTGTTTATAATGAAACGGGGCCTATTTTCTGACTGTCTGGACAAGCACCTGATTCAATATGCTGCATGTGTTGGGAGGAATATTTAGACTTTATGTCTGACATTAATGTGCAGACATTTGAAAAACAACTCAGTCTGGTAATGGCTCTGTAATTTCCCTACATTGTTCCAGCTGTTGTACAACAGTCATCTTAAGATGTTAATGTTGCTCCAAATGTAGTTGTGTATTTATCAATATTTGTCATCCATATTCCCAGTGCTTTTTAATACACCTGCTTTTTAATACTTGCTTGCAGATAATGTGAGTGTGAGCTGTGGCAGTAGAGAAATGTTATACTTTGACATTTAAAAGAAGTTGGCCCGACTATGCCTGAATCAGTAACACAAACATATCAGCCACGGCATTAAAAAGGCTCTTATCTATCAAAGTCTCTGTCCAGTGCCAGTAATGGTGATTGACTGTTGTACAAAATGCCACAATGACATTTCAGCTGTCAGCACGTACACCTTCAGCTTCCTGCTGAGCGAGCCTCCGACCAGAGCACCCCTCCTCCTCTTTCTCTCTACTCTAACTTTGCTCATGAAGCTTTCATCTTCCCATTTTGTTTCTTATTTCAACACTATTGCACAAGACATAATACTCCAGTCATTGCTGATGAATATTTAAAGTGTTAATGATCCCACATTAATGTGGCTGTTGCTGTTACGAAATACGTACGAGGAAGAGAGGGGAGGTACAAAAAAAGAAGAAAAAGAAAAAGCGGAGAGATGCATTTCAAAAGGAACCTAGCTTTTTTCGCTCAGGTCAGATTCCATTGTGGAGCGAGGGTGGGACTTTGGGTGTCGCTCGCATTATGACAGGAATAATGAGGGGATGCTCTAGGGAGAGAGGGATACTTGAATTAAAATAACTGGTTGGTTTAGCAAGAGGCTGTTTGAAGTCGAACCTGTATGGGAGAGGAGTGCATGTGGAAAGAACTAAAAAAGCGTGTGTTTCTATGTAAAGGCATGCACGGGTATCTACAGTTGAATAAAAATGCTAACTTTCCCAATGATAATATAGAATTTCAATGTTATTATCTGCAGACAATTGGCCTGCAAGCTTCTCACCACAGGCTGCAACACTGCCCGCCACATTTAATACCACCACCACCACACACTTATGTTTCCTCTCATGGGTGCCCACTGATCTGATAAATAATGTAGTTCTAATTTGATGGTGTGCCTCATTCTTCTTGTCGGACACCTCTGGACATGTTCTGGGTGTCTCTGGCCTCCTCGCTCTGGATCGGTTTACATAGAGGTGTCTGTGTCCATGGCAGCCATGTGCACACTTGGTACACCGGCGAGCTCACCTTTACGTTGTCACCATCACGAGACAGATTTTGACTTCATATTACAGGGCCATCTAGTGTCATACAAGTCGCGTGATGGGGACAGGACAGCTGCTGTATGGTGCCTCTGGCAGAAGGTGAACTTTTTAATTATATAAATTTCTTCCTCTCTCCTCTTGAACTCTATGCAGAGGGACGGGAATGTGTAAACTGCGGGGCCACCTCGACCCCTCTTTGGCGACGGGACGGTACCGGCCACTACCTGTGCAACGCCTGCGGACTGTACCACAAGATGAACGGCCAGAACCGACCACTCATCAAGCCCAAACGCAGACTGGTGAGTTCTCACTCTGTTGCTCTACAATGAGAGCAGGCACCCAAATATGAGCACAAAGCAGATGCCGGCAGCACAATTCCAGGAAAGTTATATTTTCCCTATGATCTTCCTGGAATTGTTTGTCCCTCTCACCCCCTGACGATCCGCCTTCATGGCCTGTTACAATACTGCTACTATTGCCATTGTTCCTGCTATCATTATTGCTGGTACTTCTGATACTGTTACTGATACCAATGCCCATGCTGCTTTAGTTAACACCACGCTCGAGTAGATGAAAAGCACCATGGACACACAACACTGTCGTTGTTGATGTACCCCCGCACACACACTATAGGACTCAACCATATACTGAAGCTGGATATGTCTCTATTTATTTATGTATTCAAATTCTATCTATCTATCAATCTATCTACACGACAACATGCAAATTTAAATATATATATTTTATCTTTTATAGCCTGTTTAAATTGTTATTTTTAGGGGTTTATATATAGTTTACAGTAAACTCTTGTTTAATGTTGTTTCTTGTTCAGAAACAACATTTTTAGAAATAGCCACAATTATCATTAGAGTTATATGAATTAAAACGAATTCCTGTTATAGTAGAAATAAAAATAAGCATATTACTTTTAACTTGGTAATATTAGTGACTGTGAAAAAAAAGAATAGCCACCTACTAAATACCACGAGGGTACTACTACTAATATCCTTTATTTATAGGGTAATCATAACATTAGTAATGATAATAATACAAATGGTGTGTAGAAATGTTTCTAAAAATAAATAATAGAATTTTAGTAGTGGGTTAACCTTTTAATTTGAATAAAAATGGGTCTGGCCTTTTTAATTTACCCAAGCTAATTCTAATTGCATAGTTTGTATCCTCGGTCTAATGGACTTCATTTATACTCGCTGGTTATTTGACTCACGAATTATTTGGCTGCCATTAGTCGATCGGTAAAGATATTTAAAATTTGGACAAAAATGCTTGAGCTTTTTGACATCAGGCGGGTTCGTGCTGTTCCCCGGGCACCTCCGCGTCGCTCCTCCTGCAGCTCCTGAAAAGTCGCGTTAGATTTTCCACCGCATGGCTCGGCCCTTGTGCGGCTGCTGCAGCTTTTTGCATTTGCAGCTTCAAGTGTTTTTCGGGGTTGTGTTCAAAGGGGCATCCAGTTGTTTCCTATCCGGATATCTGCCCGGCCCAGATAAGGAAGTCAGGCTCCCGGCTGTTTCCGCCCTCAACCAGCGCGCTGCATTCTGTGCGCGGCCAGACTGACATATAGTGTAAAGAGATTATCACAACACTGGAGGAGCCGCTTATGTGTGAAGAGACGGAGCGTGAGGGGCGGCCACTGGAAAATACATGGATTTATGTCCCCCTCTTGTTTGCCATTCTCTGCGGCCGCTCTTTTATTTTACATCATAAATATATTTATTTCTGATGTCGGGTCAGCCTGTGTTAAAAAATGACCGGGGTCGTGGCTGCTCTCCGGCTCCACCTGAAATTAATTAAAAGGCAAAAAGCTGGATGCTGCCTGTGAAGCACAGAGCCGCGGGGTTCTCGCATGTAAGGCTAATGTTTCTTATTATGTGTGAAGAATTGATCCGCAATGGACGCAGGGAGCACATTGCCAGACAGGACACCGGGTCTTACACGACTTGTCGGCCAGTTTTCCCTGGATCAGGATAAATAGAGGGGCTTTACAGCAAGGCCCCTATTATGACCCGTTAAAACCGGCGCACTTATTTTTAATTCATTAAATATGATAATTACCGACGGGCGTGGACGGAATAAGACGTTTTCGAGAAAAACGGCTCCACAGCTTATTGCGCAAATGAGACAATTCGATCATGGTTGTCGCGGTCTGCGTAATTGATTTAGTCTAATATGAGGAGTTAAGTCATTTCTCCTTTTGATGCCTCTCCGCACATGGCTCCGCGTTACAGCTCAAACCTCACGACCGTCCACGTGCCGCCGGTTCATTATAAGAAACAAAGCTGTCTCGGTCTTATTGGTCTGTCTGTGCTGTCTGTGGCTCTTTCTGCGTGTTGTATACATGTGTGTGCAGCAGTGTGAATGGATCTTTATTCATGAGGTGTTTTCCCTCTTGCTTCCTACAGTCCGCTGCGAGACGTGCAGGCACCTGCTGCGCAAACTGCCAGACCACCACCACCACCCTGTGGAGGCGCAACGGGAACGGAGACCCGGTGTGTAACGCCTGCGGCCTTTACTTTAAACTGCACAATGTAAGTAGACTGCATGGAACAGGGGGGAAACAAAAACTGGAGGGTCTTTTTCTAGGGGAGGGGTATTAGGGTTTAGCTGGTCGTTAACTGGTCAAGTGGGCGGACAGTTTGTATCGATTTAGGAGTGTGGAGGCAAAGCCTGCTCACCCTGTGGAGCAGAACCCACCGGTCCTCTCTCCTTTTTATTAATCCATCGTTGTCTCAATGGGGGGCGTTACTCCCAGGAGAGGCTGCGGGGTGGGACTGTCATTCAGTGTAACGGCGTCGGTTACACTGATGAGGATTTGTCTGAAACTGCTCTTTTGAGGCCCAAAGCCTGCTCCGCATCCCCATGTATTCATATCACCCAGGACGGTTCTGTTTGCTTTTAAATGAGACAAAAGCCAAAAAGAAGACCCGCCCCCTGACTAGCCTTATAATGCAGCTATATATGCAAAACAGCTGCTCGTTATTTACAACCTTCATTTCACACTGGCATAACTCTTAATGAAAGAAAGCCATGTAAATGCTAATTGGCAAAGCGATATGTGACATATTCTCGGTGACATTTTAAATGATGGGCTGGTAAACAAGCTGGAACTAACAGTAAAACAAACCCTAGCCTCTATAGTGCTCGTGCCATCAGTGCAGCTTTTGTTTGGTCTGTCATGAGCTAATGTGTTGCTCTCCACAGGTTAACAGACCCCTGACCATGAAGAAGGAAGGCATCCAGACACGCAACCGCAAGATGTCCAGCAAGTCCAAGAGGAACAAGCGAACAGGGGACGGCTTTGACGAGCTGTCCAAGTGCATGCACGACAAGGCCTCTCCCTTCGGCGGGGCACCCGGCCTCACCAGCCACATGACCCACATGGGTCACCTGCCCCCCTTCAGCCACTCGGGACACATGCTGCCTACTCCCACGCCCATTCATCCTTCATTCGGTCACCCCCACCACTCCAATCGCTCGCCAGTCTGGGCAGAGCCTCACTGAGGGCCTCCCCCCCCCCCCCCAAGACCCAAAACTCCTCCGCCTGTAGGAGCCGCCACGCCGCCATTAACACTAAATGGCCTTCACATCACGCCAAAAGCTGAGCAGACTTGTTTGCGTTATGTACAGTGGTTGGGAGGGGAGGGACTTTCAGTTGGACTTTGTAACTGAAGGTCATGTTATGCCTGACTTCACTGATGGGACGCCACAGAAAGCGGGACTTGTGCGGACTCTGTGAAGAGCAAACGTGACGAACGTTCCCTGGTCCCTGGGTAATTTGTGGCTTACAGGAATGGAGTGAACGAAGATGCTTTTCATTCTTTTTGCTTATTTTTACTGAGTCACTTTGGTACCCACCTCTCCATGACCCTGTAACAGGAGACTCAAGAGGTCTTTAAAGAACCGCTGTTCCCACCTCACGACCATCTCGTTATATGCTGAGATACGTGCACCCTGTCCACCCCCATGCTGTTGTCCACAACCGCCATGGACAGACAGACGGACAGAGAGACAGACTTCAGTGCTGGAGGTCTAAAGACTGGCTCACAGCTACAGCACCCGTATGCCTCTGTTACCATCCAGTCAGGCCCAGACTACAATACCCATAGACCAGTTCTCTCCTCACATGCTGGATTGTACACCACCACAACGCTCACCTGTTTTTAATAATGGACTTTTAAGGAAAAAAGACACCGTAAATAAAGTGTTTATAAATGCTTAATTGCTATTATTGTTGTCATATTTGATGTTATAATTATTGCTACGATAATTTATTTTCACTCTTAAAGCTTTCGTCAAAGACACATGGAAACTGTTATGATTTTAATTTCATGGTTATTACGTAAAGAAAAACACTGACCTATCTTAGATAAAAAGGCCCTGAGCTGTATGTTTTTATCATTTTTCCATCTCACAAAAGTAAAGTAAATAAAGTTTAATACTGAAGTTCAATCTGTCACTGTCTCCTCAGTTTAGTCTGTCTCCATCACTCTCACATACACATACACATACACAAACAACACAGCATCAACGTAAACTCTCCTTTTTAATGAAGAGTGCTTGATTATCTAAATCATAAGTGATATCAGATGTATCAAGGAAAACTCTGTGATCCCTTGAGCGTGGTAATGCTTTGGTCAGGCTCCTCCTCTATGTGCGATTGTTAAGAGAAGGCCTCTTTGTGAAGCTGAGGCCCCAGGCTGGACCACTGTACCCAGACAGCAGGCTCCGGAGTCACACACAGTCATACATATGCACATTACCACATGCTCACGCACAGACATGGAAAAAAAACAAACACAAACCCTAATTCACACCCTTGTGTAACCAAATAACCCACGCAAGGTCTCTTATTTAGCTCCAGCGGCAAGTTTTTTTTGTTTTTTTGTTTATTCTGAATTCGTATGTGACAAATACTGAGTCATGAGTTCAGCGGGAGCCGCTCTTGGAGTAGCCCTCTATGTTGGCCGTGGTGATTGGAGTGAGAGGAAGGACAGCGGGTCTTTAGTGGGAGAGAGAAGAGGAAGGAAAGGCAATCAGGCGACCTGAGCAAACACGTGGGGGTCTGCTCAGACCCTTTGCACACAGATGTGCACGCAGCTGAGGCTGCCAGGAAGCAGGCGTCGACTCTGCTTCTCCCCGTCTCGTCTCATCTCGTCCTCTTTTTCTTTTTCTTTCTCTTTCTGGTTGTTTTGTTTGTTTTTCCCTCTCCCCCTCTCTGCTCTCCCATTTATTCTGTTTGTCTTTTACTCTCCTCCACTCTGTGTTGCTGTGTTGCTCTTTCTGCCTCTCCCGCCCATTTGGACGATTACAGTAAAGTAAAACGACTCGAGAAAACTTTGAACAGAGCCAGCCGCTAATGAGTCTGCTCCATTAGGGCCAATTTGAGGTCATCATCGTGGAGTTCAGCATGCCCTCACACACCCACAGCACAAACCATCCGATTAAACAGTCCGAGCTAAAAGTGGACCACTACCCCTCCCTGAACCCTCTACCCTGCTCACATCTGCTGGGCTGCTGTGGAGCTTGATCTGCTGGGGTTTCCCCAGAGGCTCGATCAGTTCAAATTGGAAATAGTATTTATCCAGGGATTTATGAAATTGCTGTTTTTTTTAATAGTGTGGCTGAAGCACTCCGATGTCAGCTTTTGCTACATCTTAGCACCCACAACACTGTACACATACAGTTACAAGACTGAACGACTGCATCTGTGGGTCTTTTTTCAGAGTGGGGGTGGGATCCACTTGCTGAGCATCAGTGGAAATGTAATGCCTGGCTGCCAATAAGCAGTCTAGCCATCTGTGTGCAGCGTAGTGCTGTGGGTGCTGGGTGGTGTACAGACCACGGCTCCAGCGGGTTGTGTGCTGCTGCAGCCAGCGAGCCTGCTCGGCCGGGCTTGGCTGCGGTCCCGCAGCCTGAGAGGGGGCGACAGAGAGAGCCAGCACTCTTCAATGAGGCCCTCCAGAGGGAAGGAGCAGCTCTCCCAAAAATAATACAGCAGTCGGCCAGGCTAGTGACTCCCAGAGCTGCCCTCTCGTGAACACACCTATCCATACACACACAAAACACATACATACAAAAATGGTGTGTGACAAAGCTGCAGAGGCAGTGGTTGTGTTTTGAGGAAGTCGGGCCACGTTTCAGCTCCGAGGTCTGAGAAGATACAGGTGAGAGACATGGCATGCACACTTGCTCCTAAAATGAATGTTTAACTAAGAGTTTTGGTTGATATCATGTACCACCACTTCTCCATTTTCTGCAACATTAAATTTACGCAGGAATCACCAAGCCTGACTACACCAACGGCTATGTTGAACAAGACATCCCCCTCCTAACTTGTGAATTATGTGACACGAAAAGAGCCGTAAAATGGGAAGTCCCTTATCTTCTCTATCAGAGTGGCGTTGCACAGAGGAGAGGAAGACGAGTGATCTCAGATGCGTCAGTGGGGTCGAACGTGGTGGTGGCCACCTAAGATCAGAGCATGCAGAGGTTTACGACTTCAACCTGGAACTAGATGTTTCAACTCATCTCCACTCCCTATACTCCTTTTCTTTCTCCCCTCCGCTCTTCCGTTTGTCCTCCCCCGCCGTCTCCACCACCGTTCATTCCCCCCTCAGAGCTCCTTGCAAATTTCCATTTCTTTCCTTACTCCCACTCTTTTCTTGCCTCCCACTCCCCTAGTGTATTTGTTTTTCCATCAAATTGAATTAGTGGAATCAAAAGGTATCCCGACCATCCCCTCACAAAGTTGAGTTAGGGAGAGAGACACGTAGAAGATGAAAGGAAGTGGAGTGCGGTTCAGATGCAGGTCTCGTAGTGTGTGTGTGTTGCAGGAGGAGGGGGTGTTGACCTTTGCCTGGGCCTAGCTAAAAAAGCATCCCTCCTTCCTCAGACCCCTAGAAGGATATTAAGGCTGCAAGACGGGACAGTATTTAGATAATACAAACACGGGACATATTCCAGCCTTTATTTGCCATAAAGTCACCTATAAGTAGCTTGTTTGTTGACGCTTGAGTAAAAAGAGAACTTGCACTTTGCTATGATGAAGCATTAACTGAGCTCTTAACTCTGAGATGCAATTACTACAAAGTCATAGCGGTTGTGCTACAAAGAGACCCACATGTGAACTTCCTCTTTTCACGGATCAAGAAGAATTCATAGAAATGCCCCTCTGACAGAGGCTGACAGGAAAAGGTGGGTACGTTCAGTATAACACCTGGGGAGCACTATTCATGGCAACCTCCACAGATACACCATTTGACACTTGAACAACTCTGTTACACTTTGAAAATCAATCAACCAGTTATGTGATCTGCACAGCTTTCACAGGAATAACTGTCACACAGAGCTGGCAGCAGATAATCACTGATGACCACTGTTGACAGGAAACAACAGCATCCTGGCCTGCAAAACCTCAAATCTCACAGAGGATCTCTGCAAATGTCAAAAATTAGTCAGAAAAAGTCAAATGTGTAATGATCTCTCATAATTTGTTTGTGTCCCATTGTCTCCCCACCCCCTCCAAAACTTTGAAATGACTCTTGCTATTTACATCCTCATACCAAACATGGCTTTCCAGAGTAGTTAAAAACAAGAAAAAAACAGGAAGTGAGAGGTTCAAACAGGAAATACTTGTGTTGTACTATTAGGACCAATTAAGACCATTGAGGTCTGACTGAGACAGTACAAATAGATGTTTATAAGGGACTGTGTACTCTTGCGCAGAATTTAGGTGTAATTGTGTGCAAGGTTTTTATCCTGCACGTTGTATGCATACCCACAACTAAAATCAACCCAGTGTACCACTGGTTTTATTTAAAGCTAGGGTTGGTATGCCTGGAAAAGTTAGCAACGGCTACAATATGCAACCGATGTATCCCACCCCCTCCCATAAGCCCTGTCATGAAAGCTATGCCCCGAAAACACTTGAACGTGCATTGCATTGTATGTCTCTCCCGGCTTGTGAAGACTCTAAGGCACACTAAGAAAACGGACAGGGTATGCAGGCAGGCAGCTCATCTATTGTTTATTACAGTCCTGAGAGAGCCACAGACACCAGCTCTTCTTTTTTTAAAAAGACTTTATTAAGTTGTGGCAATCGAGACGTGGAAAGGATTTTAACAACTAAGATAAAAAGTGATTCAGCAAAAACTTACCAACACTTCCTTTAAAATATACAGCTGCAGAATAATTTGGGCTAATGAACATTTTCCTCCACTACACTATGCTCGGACACAAAAGCTTACGATTTGACAGTGTTTAATATATGGTATTTTGGGACTTACAAGAGATTACAATCTAAAAAGAATGTGTGCCTGTATACCTCATGTATTTTCAATGTGGAATCCGCAAATATTTTTTATAAAAATAGAGGGGCACTCAGTAGAGTGCATTCTTACACCAAGACCAACAGTCTCCTTATGAAACCACATTTAAATTCACTAGATCTGGATTTGTATTTGGATCTGTACCAAATTGCACAAATACTCATAATATAAATTTTCTTAGAAATCAAGGGAAATGTTGAAAAACTTCCTATTTTGCAATGTTAAAGAAAGTGAAAAGAGATTCCTGGATCCACCACCTCCTCTAGATCCACACCAACATTTGTATGGATTCTTTTCTACCTAAACCACATCCTTCCACCAAATTTCATGGTCATCTGAAGTTTTTGAACAATCCTGCTTACCAACAGACAGACAAACACAGACAAAAACAGAACGTCCTTGGTGAAGGTAATAACAAAAATTAAACTTCAGAGATAATTTCAATGTTTTAGAAAAACAACTTTGCCGCAATTTTAAGTAGAAAACTGGGAGAATGTCTTTTATCGTTAATCAAAGATAAACCTCTTTGCCACAGTTTGTGGTTTTAAAAGTGGAGCGCACTATTACTGAAAGGGTTTATGAGTAGTGTGTAGAGTTATGGCCCTTCATGGCTGTTATGGTGTAGATCCCAGTGATAATCCCCCCCTCTCTCACGCTGCTGTCGGGGATGCTGCTGTCATGTTGATGTACCTGGGTTCTCCTGTTTGCACACATTCCCTGCTGAAATGGCGCTGATACATTCACTTCCCACTAATCGAACGAACTTGCTGAAATTCCAAAGTTTTATGAATTGCCATCCGTCATCTGCTCGGTTCACACTTTTTGTTGTGTGGTAACAGGGTGTGGACATGCAGGGCACCCCTCCCACGACTCCCCCTCAAAATGAGGTCAGTCTCCTCTCACCTGGGACAGGGAGCATTCAGGATGTTCACCTGGGACAGGTAGTGTTCAGGTCTCATTCATGCCTCATTCTGCTGTGCCGAGGCCCTCCTGCTCACCTGCTGCAACAGACAAATTCATCCCCACTGTCTGAGGACAACTGAGCCCATTCATCTGGAGGCTTCCATTGACAAACCGGGGGGCAAGTACAGTGCTAATGCCTCGGAGGGCTCAGGGGAGAGGGCGTCTGGACCTGCCATCCTCTTCCGCACCCATATAATGTCCCTCGCCATTCCCAGCCCCCGCCCGCTCCACTCACTCTTTTTCTGCTTTCACTGGCAGGTAACTGGAGAAAGGCATCAGTGAGGGAGCTGAGGGCACCCTGGCTCAGGGCCAAGAGTGAGAGGAAGGGACCCAGGTGCCTACCCCAGGATGGATCCTCTGGACACTCCCACAGGGACCGATGACCAGACAGAGAATGGGAGGACAGTGGAGGACAGTAGAAGCCCACAGAGACCTGGCGTGCCCTGCTCAGACTTCCAAGCTGTTCTGCTCGCTATTGTAGACTAACGATGGTTGCTTATGCGGTGGATTAAGTGACAGAGCTGCTCTGCGGAGGATCTGAATTCACCGTCAAACCTTCTCATGGAAGGAACACAACACGGCTGCTCTTAATGTACTGAGGTATTCAGGTGCAGCTGCGGACATGATTGGTTGATAACAGAAGCAGTGAGCCGGCCAGGCCTCATTTCAACCCTGCTCATCTTGTCACTCATGCACAAACACGGCATGAGCTCAGGACATTCCCTCATCATTTTGTTTGTTTATTTCCAGCTCAACATTTTGTTGTGTCTCTGGATTTGTTCATGCAATACAGCAAAACACACAGAGGAACAAACTCCGACCAGTTTTTACAGAAAGTGAACAATTAATGAAACACAGTGTGCTTCTTTTCAGAAACAAGTGTGATATGATCAGATGGATGGGGAAGATTAAAAACATTATTTCTTAAAGGCAAAATTTGGGATGTGAAGACTTTTATTAGATCCAAAAAGTCAATAAATGAGTAGTGATATGTATCACTGTATCAATGTTCTATTCTTCTCTAGCAGATGATCAGCACATTGACACTGAAGCCCTTTATTTATGATCAGTCAAATCAATACGACTCAATAAGACTGCTCTTCAACTCTCGCTTGTGTTTTACTTTAAACCAGTTTGTGGACAGTAGATGTGTGCCATCCTGCAACCTTTACACAGTAGATGCCAGAGTTCAGGCAAAACAGAAATTATCAGTGGCATCACACACCCCTGCACACGCACCGTGAGCCTATCTGCTGATGATCGGTATGAAAAGGCGTCGTGCAAACTCATTGGCTCGGTGGGATGTTGCAACCCAAGGACCTAACTGGTCCTTATCTCCCCTGAGCAGACTGCACAGCTTGATATGCATCTGTCATATTTGTCAGAAAGAAAGACACCGCGGTGAGAGCGCGATGAGTCAAAAAACGGCCCAGTGACATAAACTCACTTCCCTGCGGTTTCTCCATGATGTTTTTGTGTTGCGTTCTCCAGCGAGGCAGGGAGCACTCAACGCAAACACATCCGACACAGTTGCAAAATCAAGCACTTGCATTTGCGGTTTTCGTGCATGTGGACGTCATAGTACACCTGAATGCTGACCGCCCTCACATGCCTGCACAAGCGAACATTTTGGCAGGCCGGCAAGATTGTCATCATTCCATCGCGGCCATCACCATGACGACAGATAAGGCCCTGTCCTCTTGAAGTCATAGCGGCCTTGCATCAGCTCCATCAGTTGCTGTGGCTAGCTGAGCATCTGCCTGTGCGGGTATGAGAGTCTGTCTGAGGCTATCTGGCCTGATAAGAGTTGGGCAAGAGCAGAGCGACACGTTTACCACAGAGCTGCTAAACATTTCAAATAATAAAGACAGAGTTGATGGTGAAAGTGTCAGACGACTTAACACAAACACCACCATATGTACACAAGTGCACATGCAGGAGAACAACAAGAAAGAATCAAACAGCTCCACTAAAACGTCTAACACAACCCAACTCCTCAGCCGACTGGTTGGGTCTGGTTGTTAAAGGGGCCAAAGGTCTTATAAGGTATAATCTCACTTCTGTCTCTGGAGCCGAGTCTCTTTCTCTCTGCTACGTTTATGCCACTGATTGACTTTTAGCTTCCCAAACCATCATTAATTGGCATCACACACACACACACAAACACACACACACACACACACACACACACACACACACACACACACACACACACACACACACACACACACACACACACACAATCACATTATACACACGCACGATGAGCATCTAATCCAGCTAATCCACCCTGCCAGTTGAACGACTGGTAATGGTTAATCACCCATGTAAAAATAAAGACAAGACCAAATTGACTGATAGAATTATTCCATTTACCCGCCTGATTAAAACATGTCACCACGGCCATGGTTCACTGGAGATCATCTCAACAGAATGAAAACAACACATGAAAATTAATTGAAAGTCAGTGGTGTAAACGGCTTCATTCATTATTGGTGCAAATAGCAAGCTCCGTAGCATGATAACTGGCACATACAGACACATCAAATTAGCCCAGGAGAAAAAAAGGGAGCCACTTTGAAACTCTTTAAAAAGGGCCCGGAAGATTTCTTGAAACAGGAGACACTTTCTCCAAACAAGAGCAGCACTCTCCTGAAAGGGAAGAATGAGCTTTTTAACGACACCCTTTCAGGCGGCAGGGACGCTTGCAGGACCTGAGCTCGTTCAGTCGCGGGTCACTCCCCAGCACCCTTTGCTCCTGGTGTGACATCACAGGCCGCGTGGGTCAAACTGGAGTGTGCTGGGACAGTAGGGCGCAGACCTACTACGAGCGGACAGAGGCAGAGAAAGGCAAAGTGAGACAAAGGAAAAGTGTGGTGGCTGAGAGAGGGCTCTCTGATTCGTTTCCTTGGCAGGATGACAAAACTGCGCGGAATGCAGTGGAGAGGGGAAAGAGAAGTGATCAAGAGCTCAAGAACGAAAAGAGGGGGGAAAAATAGACGACAGACGAGGAGAGAGAGAGAGGCCTTCTGAGTAAGCCAGGATGGCAGGGCCTTCCATTGATTCATTTCCCCTTTCCCACCCTATTACCATTCTCTCTTCATCTCTCCTTTCTCTTCTGTGCAGCCATTAGCTACATGCCCACTGCTCCCTTCAGTATTCAGAAGGTCATACTTGTGGTTTGACTGAGGGAATCAAATGAAGGTGAGTTGCAGCTCTCTGTGTGTTGACACATCACGATCTATACACACAAGCAATCTGTACACGCCCACTCTGCAGTAAAACCAATGAAACCTATAATTATTTTAGAGTTGACATAACTCATGCTCGTGCCTACAGCAGACTATACACACTCAGACAAAACTGCAATGGTCCCTCTGCACTTCCGCTGTCAACCGCATTTCACAGTGGCGTATCACGGACAGGCCATCCCAGCCTGCGGCCCACCGCTGCTATTGCACTTGGGTAAGCACGACGTCGGCCACATGGTGTCTCGGACACACTCCCAGAGTACCACCCAACACGCATCCCCATAGGCTGTGTGATTAATGGAGTGTGAGCATCAGATACAGCAGCATTACTAAGGATCGTGATAAAGAGCCCCCCAGCCTTTCTGTTTAGTTTTAAATATATTGCTTGTGTCCATCCTGCGTCCGCTGACTCTGGACCCTCATTAATCCAGCTAGGGCATTTTGCTCCTTTGGCACCTTGGCATAATCTTTCATTTTTAATTCGATAGTGATGAAATGCTCTGCCTCAGTATTTTGATACCTCCGTTATACTTTGCAAGCTCTATACAGAATACTGGCAGCAGAATTGAACTTTGAGGACAAACGTTCACAGTATCAAAGAACAGTGAGAATGTTAGCAAGTTCAAAATCTCAGTCCATGACTGCCAGTGGGGATTAGATTTTTAATGGGTGTAAATGTGAGGACTTAGTCCACTCTCTCTGCTGACAGAAGAGCATCCTCCGATATGGCAGCGTTAGCAGAGGGCCGAACAGAAGCTCCATGTTTACACAATGCTAAGTCAGGTCATGAGTCATTTGCGCAGTTATTCAACAGTTTGAATGTAGTTTGGCTTCATTATATGCCCATCATGTGACAACAGTCAGCCAGAGTGCCCCCCTCCACAGCTCCATAGCTCCTCTTCCCCTCCTCTGCATCTTCTCATGCCTCTCTCCCCCCCCCCCCGCCCCCCCACCTTCTACTGGCGCCTTTACGGTTAGTTAGGGATTGCCACAGGACATCATGTGACAAACAAGCAAACACACACAAACACGATGCCGCGCGCACGCGCACGCCCGCCCGCACACACACCAGCAGACGTTCAAGCATGTAAACTACAAGCACCAACACATTCATTCGTCATTCTTCCTTCCATTCACTTCTTTCATGTGGGCTAACTTGAATGAGCAGCAGAGCGCTCACACAATAGGATCCATTCTACTTGCAGTATCAAGCCTCTGTGTCCGTGTGTGTTTGTCCCATCAGTTGCCAGACACAACTTGAGGCAAAATGTTATCACTTACTTACTGTAGTTACAGCCTTACCAAATCTAGGATTTGTTACATTTTTTTATACGTGACAAGATAATTTACGCTGGTTGTGAATCAGTTTTTCCAAAGTATTTATATGGTTTGTCCTTGAAGACTCCATCGCAATTAATATTTTTGAGAAAGAAGACAGTTAAGGCTTCAAGTATTTTTGATTTATTTTCGGGGATTTCTCAATTTTCTGACGTATGGCTGTTAGAACAACATATTAATATATTGAAAGCAAGCCATTAAGGGGATAACACCATGTTGATATCCATAGTCAGTATTCAACCTCCTTACCTACAGTATCCAACCCAGCCTTGACTCCCTTGAATCCCCCCTCCTTACCCTCCTCGTCTGGCACAGCTCCAACGTCTGAAACTCTAGACAGCGCTGGTTCTGCCCTTTCTACAAAATTTAGGAAGCCATTAGCATCATCAAATCATTACTTCAGGAAAAGGGAGAGAATGATGTGGGAGGAGTGGAGCAAGCAAGAGAAAGAAAGAGACAGAATCAGAGAGAGATATCAGATGTCTCCTGTTTTCAGTCACTCCATTACAATAATGTGTAGGGACCTAATGCATACAGGAATGATCCCCATAATAACCAGTAAACTAAATAACTGACCAGGAGAGTCCCTACACTGGGTACACATACTCTTGTACTTTTGGTACGCCTTGAAAACATACAAGCATAAACTGTCAAACCAGAGTTCTTCAGATATCTCTCCTTTTTTCCTTGCAGACTTCATGGTCTATCGTATGAGAGAGATGAAACCAACCTTAAAGAAAGATCCACTTTATCTGGTTCAGAAGTAACAATAGTTAGAAAGCGTTTTATAATATAGTTTCTTACTCATGGGTATATAGTGTGTAGTAGTACTGTATATGTATAGTATATAGTGTGTCGTTGTCAAGTGGTAACCCATGGTGATGTCAACAATTGGTTTGTAAATTGTTGTTTTGAAGCATCTAGTTGTGCATTTGGTCCATCGCCATCTTGGTTGTTTGAAACAAGAGGTAACCATATTGGGAGAGCCCCATGTGGGGCTGAGTAAGAGCTCAAGGACGCTGCACGATCACCTGCGACCTCCACTCATTGGACGATACTAGCTGTCAATCACACAAATGGGTCCAGTTGACAAAACGAACATCATGCTTTATTGAAGAAGACTTAAAACTAGCGTTTGAGACCATGAACTCCATATGAAAATGTATACTTACAATAATCAAGTCAGAAGTAGGCTCATTTGTCATAGACTTCTATAAAAACTGACCTTTTGCAACAAGTGGAGTGGCCCTCTGCTGGTCATTCGAGAGGATTCAGATTTCAGGCACTTCAGCATTGGCTTCCTTTTGCGGACCCAGAGTCCTGGTTGTTGTCGCCATGATAGTTTCCCTTCCTTGACGCGTGTGATCCGTAAGTTCCATGTCTTAGAAAGACCTTCAAATCCAGGCATTCTTTTGGGATTCTGTAAAGTAAAACTGAGAGATGCTTGATTTCGAAATCGAGGTTGACTGATGAGGCATCAGAGTTAGCCGCTAGTGCTACTTTGAACTGCTTTATGGCCAAAGCATTAGCTGAGGAAATAGCCAGCGTTGCTTCCATATTTCAGATAATGTCTGTTTCCAGTTTAACAATCTTTTGTTAAACTCAGGGTGGTCGCAACTTCTCAGAATCACAGATGAATTGTGACACAAATAACTCACTTTGTCTTGCAAAGCTCTGTGTGAGGGCGATTCACTGGATGCTAGAGACAAGTCACAAGTCATCTTGAGGATTACAGGAGACTATGGTGTTCTTAAGTAAGTTCGAGCACTATGGCTTTAATTGGAATTACTTTCTACTCTTTAGAGACATAACACAGCGAGCAGACTTAACACCTTTAGCCGTGCGTTGCTCAACCGGAAGTAGTGATTCCTCTTTTCATGTCCTCCGATATTTCTTCTTCACTCTTGTTCCCTCTCTCTCTCTCTCACTGCTGCACTGTCACCCCAACACAAATCCAGTTCAAATGTAAACAGGCTTAGGTCTTCATTCCTCACTTAAACCGTATCAAATGTATCAAAGCAGAGGCTCAGTGGTGTCCCTGGCTACAGAGGGGTCAGGCCGGGGCTACATGGGGCCACACACTCTACTCAATTAGCCAGAGAGCCAGTTAGTCTGTCTGACCAACACAGTGTGTGTTTCTGCTTGTGTGTGTGCCAGACAGAAACAGTCCGCGAGTGCCCGTCCATAACGCTGTCAGTGTACACAGTGATGAGTGTGTAATCATACGTGAGTGTGTTACTGAATGTAAATGGCGCTGTGTACTGGGTTAATAGGTCACTTCACGGTTATAAGGGACATGAACATGTATATAAGTGAGTGTGTGTGATGTGTGTCTAGCACAGACATGGAGTCTCAAAGCTGCATAGACCAAAGGGGGAAATATGTGAGAGGTTGTCTGCAGGCTAAGGACAATAATGGAGTCAGTCTGCAGCAACATTATTCCTCTAGTTAAGTCACAAGCCCTGGAGGAGTCCTCAGTGGCCTTGAGAGTGCATCGCCTCTTTTTCTATCAAACTAGAATATCTTTTTTTTTCTCTTTTAAATATAACACGCAATACAATCCCCTCTCAGATGAGATACACATGGAATATACAAGTTGGTTAAAGCTACTCCTGCCATTAATGTATCATTTTAAAAGTATTTTTAACCATGAGAGAATTAGCCAGCAAAACCACCTAATTATAAAGCCACAATTGGTAAACAGGGAATAGACAGTTATCAACTTAAGATAAAGTGCTAAATATGTCAATTTTGTTGCTGATTAAAATCTACAATTATAGTCATTAGAAAAAAGATAATTCAGCCATTTCTTGTTTTTTCGCCAGGGCAGATTCTCAAAGGTCGTGGTTTTCTTTAGATAAAATCCTTGCAACTACCCTCTGACCTTTCCTATAACATGGTGGTGCATCCTTGGTTCATATTTATGTGGGAATCAACCGCAACGAAAGCTCTCATTATTTGACTATCTTGTTTTATCGTGGAACAGGCGGAGGAGGAGGAGGAGAGGATGTGTCCCAGGAGACAGTTTTCTCGTCGAGTTCCAATCTCATCAGATACAGATATCTTATTGCTCATTCACAACGATGAGCCAATTGGACACAATCAAACTAATTAGCAAAGGAGAAACTGTAATTCAGTTCCAGCAGTCCCTCCAGTCCAGACTCAGCCAAGAACTGAATGAATTCTGATGTAATAATAGGAATATAGAAGAAAAAGAAGAAGAGGTTTTCTAATGAATTGTCTCTAGAGTGATTTCTCTCTAATCAATTAATCTGTACCATAATGGTCAACATATTTAGTGGGATCTGGAGGTCCCCTAGGGGCCCTCCAGTATAAGGGATCCTCCTCCAAATCTCAATCTCAAGCCAATCACTCTTCCTGAGGCACTCAACTGTCAATCTGACTCTGATCTGGGAACCAGTTCTTATCTGATCCCCCAGGGCTCCCCGGAGGACAGAGGGGTAGAGGCGGTGGGGCGTCCTAGGCAGGCCAAGCCAAGCCAAGCCAAGCCAAGCCATGTCTACATACCTCCCCATGAACAGCTACAGCCAAACTTTCACCACCAGAGGTGAAACCTAAACGTGAGAATGTTTGAATAGACGCTATAAACTAAAAATGCTTAATCAACATGGACAGATAATCCATAATAGGTGCTAAAGGTCATAAATACGGTCAAATGATGTTGAAAATCTATTAGCAATTAGCCAGTTCAGGTGTGTCTATTATACCTAAAATAAAAGTTTTAGGATTGTTTATTTATATTCAAATCCTAAAATAGTCTTTTTAACAGGTATTATTAAGAATGAGTCATTCAAGAATGTACTTAGATAAAAGTATGAAAGTATTGTCAGCGAATCCCATCTGATGTTATAGTATCAATTAAGCAAAACAAAGGTTCCTTGTAAGTATTAAGTTTTATTAATTTGATTGATGCATTCTGTAGTCAAATCTTAAACACTACATCATATTTGATCAAATTAAAGTGCTGAAAACTTGGAGCAAAAAAATGTAAATTAAATTGTAACTGTAATGTCAGATTAATGAAGTGCAGTACAAAGCAGTACAATTTCTCAGTAAAGTAGAAATAAGTTTTTAATCCTAAAGACATTTACTCTGGTGAAGGTTCTACCTACATGACTGATATTTACTATGTCAGCTGCTTCAAAAGTCCACATTTTTAAGGGTTAAAAATTACAAAAGTGTTTCTTTCTGATGTTATATAAAAATCTTCAATGTATAAATCTGAAACAGGAATTAACAATTCAACATATTGCTGACTTCTGATGGGTAAAAGATATCGAGACGTGACAGCCTGGGTTTAAAAGAGAAGTTAAGAGATTTTATCTTCTTGCCACCATTTACTGAGACGTTTTGAACAGACAGAAGACATAGACAACTCTGAGACATGGTTTTCTTCAGCAGGTGGGAGTTGAAATGTAGATATTCAAATTTCCCTTTTCCACAGCTCGTCTTTACACTGACCGTGTTGGC
Organism: Hippoglossus hippoglossus; assembly: GCF_009819705.1. Taxonomy (NCBI): domain Eukaryota; kingdom Metazoa; phylum Chordata; class Actinopteri; order Pleuronectiformes; family Pleuronectidae; genus Hippoglossus; species Hippoglossus hippoglossus. Next base: position 22,354,746 of record NC_047155.1, on the reverse strand, counting down.
TGCATGATGGTAACATTAGTTTGCAACTTTGAATTGTATATTTTAAAGTTTATTTGTATAGACAAGTAAAACCATGAACCAATGCCACAAACCAAAGCATTTATAACCTAGAACGTATTTGCCATGCACGGCATATTTTTATTTATCTTCTTGTGCTATCAGTTGTCAAACTATCTTTGAAACCATCCCTAAATTAGACCCTGTTAAAACTGGCACTGACTGCTGAGGTGACAACTGAATATATACTCCCTAATTTCTTCATTAAAATGCTTTTTTTTTTTACTGATAGTTTTGGTGATATCACAAAGACCACTTTAAAAAAAGCTTTCACTTAAGAGTACTTTGTCAGTGTGTTTGTCCAACTCTCAGTGTGTATGACAATGTCTGTGTGTTCAATTCCCATTATCGACGATTCCATCGTGCAGAAATAAGCTCCGTCAGGTCTTGTAGCTGATCGTCCTGAGGCTCGTCCATCAGACACAAATTCAATTGGAGCCTTTTAATTAATAATGCTGTTTATCGGAGGGGGACATCGGGCGCTCGGACGGGGGGCGGGGGGACACTGGGAGCTCGTCTTTGTAATTGGGACGCCTGATTAGGCTCTGGAGGAAGCTTTTAAGCCGGCAAGGTTATCAGTGCTCCTCCCTCCGTCTGTCATCATCATCTCCTCACTGTGGGCTCCCGTTTTTCCTTCGCTCTTGTCTGATCACTTTTATTTTATCTTCCCGTGCTGGTTCTTTTGTCTTGTCCTATTCTAATCTGCTCTTTGCTGCCTTCAACAGGTGTGGGACATGTAATTCCTTCAGAGAGCTGCCTGCTCAGCCTGTAATACATCTCAATATATAATACTTTTAAACATTGGATCAACTCCCTGGTGAATGAGTTAATGCTGCAGAAAGTGAGGCTCAGCACTCAGGAAGCTGGACAGCTCCTGACCGGCCTGATGTGAATGGAGACTTATTGATCTCAGCAGGCTGTGGTTAGGGGCCCTAATGCATTTACACCCTGCTATACACATTCTGTTTGTCCTTCTTAATTACAGCTACACTTTAACGGATCCATACAACTCAATGACTTTCTCCTCTTTTTTTCAACCCATCCTATTCTCCCCAATTTCCCCCCTTCTTTTCCTATTCCCCCCTCTGCCCTCTGCCTCTCTGTCCTCTGCGATCCCTGGGGTATTATCTCTAACGGCAGTGTTTGTAAGGCCAGTCTGGTGTTGACATGGCTGATGTGTTTTGGTGTGCAATGATGTGTTTTTCTAAATGATTCAAATTAACCAATAGTGCGTGGCACAGATGAGGAAACACCCACAACTGTCAACTGAGGCGTCATGTTGTTGTGAGCTCTGTTGCTTTTGCATGGTAATAAATAGTATTAGATACCATAATGCACATAATGTTATATAATTCGGTGCATATCACATGGCGCTGGTTTGTCACACATATCGTGATTTTAAGCAGTTAAAATCACAATGTAAATGCAAGATAAGTGAGTCCAGTAATCAGTAAAATGAATTAAATATGTGTATGTGTAAACTGTACATACATTTACAAGCTCTAAATTTACAGACCTCTGAAACAAAGTCTGAGCTCAACGAGGAAAATGAGGAGATTGATTTAGGGATCAAACTATAAGCAACGGGACGGGGGATGAAACTGTTTGAAAATGTTATTAATGTGAATTACTGTCTTGACAGATCAAACAACATTTTTGTTAGTGTGGGACTAAAAACGTGTCTTCCTGTCTCCCTCCCTCCCTCCCTCCGTCTCTGTCTCCCCCCTCTGTTGGTATGCTGTGATCTCTGAGGAACATCCCACCCGGCCTCAAACTCTTAACCCCACCTTTACTTTACCTCCTCAAATCCTTCTCTCTAGCTTAAACTCTATTCTTACATTTCTGCCCTGACCTTGACTTAACTCCTATCCTCTCTTTCTTTCAAAAGGCCGATCATAGGAGCAGCTCGATGCTTTTACCGTGTTTCTAACTCAGCAAAAGAAAAACATCAGACACACTTAGAGGCAAAGAAAAAAAGTCTGATAGTTTAATAGTTTAAATTTGCTCCTCTTATGAAACCAGTAACACACTTTCAGATGACTAAGAGCAATAACAAATGAATCATTGTGGATAAAAACAAACCAAGTTTCTTTCCATGTAATAAAACACATTAATGTCCCATGTGACTAATATCTAGCAGGGAGATAATGGTGTTAGGGGTTGTGCCAGGGAGATCTGTGATCTTTGTCTGCCTGTTTAGAAAAGCCGTGTAAATCATCAGAGAATAGTCCTAAAATGTGACACACGAGCGAGCCAGATAAGCAAAGCAGAGAGTGTGGGCTGGGACAATGAGAGGAGTGCTTACATACCACGCTGTTTATGACAGTGATCATTCAAACACTTAACCCGACACTTTTAAACAGCTTTAATCCTGTGCAACATCCAGCTGCTTATTCTACATAGGTATGATTCCACTGGTAGTAAATAATAAAATCCTTGTAACGCTATGAAATCCTTTTTTGCAACACAATGATCAATGTTACACTAAAATGTGACCACCCTTTAGTAAAGAGCAGTGTTGATTACACAGGTTTTTTCCCCCACGCATATCAAAATAAACCTTTTTAATGTATCTAAAAATGCAATCAGCTACGAGAAAAACCCTTTTGTGAAATGACTGTAAATTTTTCTTCAGCTTTTGTTATTGTTTTGTCTATGAGGAAGAACAATGTGGGCCATTTTTGTGGAGTTACTGCTGTACGCTTCCCAGAAACGAGTAGCCTTTAAATCATAACGTCACAACTTTTTCTTTTGCGTCTTGGTCAGAGCTAGATGAGTAGATGATTAGATCACACAAAAAACAAACAAATTAACCACAACAACGAAAGAGGTTTTAAACAAGTGATAGATTCCCCAACCAGAAGGTCGGTGGTTCGTTCTCCGGCAGCTCCCCCCTCCATTCAAGATACAAGATGCAAGACACTGGGTCCTAAAATTCCCCTGACGACAGTGCAGACAGTTTATGAATGGTGTGTGATAGAAAGCGTGCTCTGCATACTAGTGCTGTATGAATGTGATGAACTGTAAAGCATTGCGAGTGGTCGATAAGACTGGAGAAGCACCATTTACCTGAGTGTACAGATATGGAGCGGTTTTGTTTATTTCATGTTAAACATTTTTTTCTCTTCTCACTGGGTGGAAGTGGGTGTGGCTCAGTTGGAATTATGTCACACAGTCTTGCAGGCACCAATCAGGATTCAGGATTTCAAATTTTGAATTGGAATCAGATTGCCAGTGCTGTCAGTCAAATTGTATCACACCACGCCCACATTGTCCTGCTGAAGCAGAGAGGCTGTGTAACTGCAACATAAACCCTCAAATAAATAAGGTGGGTTTCCTAATTTTACCATTGAGTGATGCTCATTTAGTCGTGAACGTTTTACTTGTTAAAAAAAGACTCAATTGAAACCACGTTTTCAAGTTCTCTTAGTAGACCTCAAAATAAAAATGATATAAAGATGGAACAAAACCAAAACATGAGATAAAGACCAGAAAAATAATATACTAACTTTAACCGTGTGCCAGAGGAATTCTACTGAAAAGTCCCAGAGGTTGCCAACTTGGTGGTAACTACATCACTGATTCGCTTTCTTTTATGGAAATGAGTCCCCCCCTCCTTCCGGTCTACTGGTTTCCTCACATCCAGCTCGGGTCTGTTTTGGTGTGGTGTGGTCTTAAGTGGTTGGACCAGGGAGTTCTGTCCCGCGGCCCATCCGTTGGCTGGGTCCTAATCCAGTTAGGGCTGAGGGGGTCTGGCGTTTCCCGTCTTGGCCGAGCAGACTGTGCTAAATGAGGTTTTTACTTGCCCCGAGGAGCCCGACTTTAATGGACCCTTTCAAATGAATACATAAAGAAGAGAGGCAGAGTATAGCGCAGGGGAGGCAGCTCAGCTCAGCGGAGGAGGAGGAGGAAGTGACAGTGACAGTAATTAACAGGTGAAGTAATCTGTCAATCCACCAATCAATCAAATGTGAATCTGTCTGTCTCTCGTATTATTAATGACAAGACGACGAGCATATTTATTAATGTTTACCAGCAGCCCTGACATTTAATAAGTGAAATAAGGCTGTTGTGAAGCTTTTAGGGACTCGACATGGAGGCGGCGGAGGTCTATACTCAGTGCACTTCCTCTCTCCCACTATTGCTAGAACACTATTGTGCGTATGAATGTATTTATAAGCTGTAGCCAGTGCCACTACATGGAGCCCTTTGGTACGGTTAGAAAATAGCTCCATCTGTATCCCTGCACTCTCTCTGCGTCACACACACACACACACACACACACAAACAAACAGCACTCTACTCCACCCTTTCCCACTGGGTCCATGGGATGGGCAGTGGACTCAGGGGAAATGAGGTAACACATACACACATACACACCCACACAACCGCACACACAGAAAACACAGTGACAGTGTAGCTCCATTCAGGCCTCTGTTCTGCTCCGTCCATCAAGGCTGTCAATCTCGGGGCACGTCTCAATACCCCCCCCCCCCCAACCCAAACCTCGGCCCACCTTTTAAGGCCTGGAATATTTGGTCCTGCCAGTTGCCATGGGAACGATCCAGATGTTGGCCTCTGATTAGCTGGCGACGGTCAAATGAAATCAGAAGAGGTGTGATAAGATCGCGGGGCGACAGAGGCTGGGAGAGTGGTGGCCGCGAGCAGGAGGGGGATGGAAGCAGGGCTCTGTGTATGTGTGTGTGTGTGTGTGTGTGTGTGTGTGTGTGTGTGTGTGTGTGGGGGGGGGGGGGGGGGGGGGGGGGGTCCATAGGAAGTCATATAAAAGGTGGGTTTTAGAAAGAGTGTTGCACACACATTCATACAATTTCATGCAATTCACTGGGGACGGCTGTTCTTCACCCAATTTTCCCTCAGTCAAAACCAAACAATCACTGTCTCTGTTTGTTTTCTGAATTAGAGTGTGTCATGGACGTTTGTAGTAAGTGACAACAGAGCACCTTTGACTCTTCCTCTTTCTTCTGGGAACGTCAAAATAGAAACAAACGGATGTAGCGGAGCAGCCTGTTAATCCCACAGCGAGGCTGATGTCGAGCGGCCTAAACAACTTTCAATTTTCAGGGAAAGTTGTTCTTTTCCTCTGATTCCACAGTTGATACAGGGGCTACAAGCTGAAAATGAAAACATGTCATAGGCTACATTCATACTATATTTTAATTGGAAAATTCGTCAACTCTGCCATAAACATATGAGTTGTAGAGCCGCTAAAATAGAGAAGTCTGGAAACACTGCTGGACATGTTTTAGGTTGCAAATGAATTCTTGTATTTTGGATGAGCAGAAACGTAAATGTTTGGAAACGATGACGTAGACACTTACAACTGCTTGCTGATTGGGTCTTTTTTACGTCACGATGTAGCCTTCGCTGATTCATCAGGCTGCTGTCCCAGTTACAGAAGAAAACAACAGGCATTAGCCTCGACTACTAGTGTAGACATACATGGACAATTACAAGTGTTGTTGACCCTGTTGTCTTTGCTAACAGCTGCTGTGCAGAATTATTATTCTTACAGAGAGCCTGACTTTGAATTTACAGCAAAGGTTGTGTTTTTGCTCAGATTCCACAGTTGTTACAACAGCAAGAAGCCGCACATTCAAATAGCTCTTAAACAAACTACAAAAATCAGCCCACCCCCCATACCTGTCCCGCAAGTACCTAATTACATCCAGTCCCAAGTCCTATTTCCTGTCAATGAAATTACATTAAACATCTCCCTTTAGGTCCTTGTCCAAAGTGACCCCAAACACACAGTGACTGATAAGGGTGCTAACTAGGTAAAGGCTGAAGCACTTCCCAGTGTTCGCTCAGTGAAAAAAAGCTACAGTGAGGGGAACGCGGGGGGGTATGGCCCATTTTCCAATAAACTCCGGCAATCAGATCAGCGCTGCTTTAAATGGAAGACTTGATGGCAGCAGGCTGCATTAGCCGCTGGTGTCCTCCCAATCCGATTAGCCAGAGACAGTGACAGTTTCCAGCCACAAGAGGCAGGTAACACACACACACACACACACACACACACACACACACACACACACACACACACACACACACACACACACACACACACACACACACACACACACACACACACACACACACACACACACACACACACCAAATACTCTGTTTGCCGGAATCAAAATATATAACACAGAACTTAAAAACAACAGCTTGTATGAACTTAAGTTTGCAACAAAAAAGTCTGAAAACGAATGGGCATCACACACACGTACACAGTGACACATGCAGGCAGCACCTCTTGTAGCGCTAATTGGATGGTCTGAGGCAGATGTCATTATTGTGGAGCCGTCAGCCACTTGATGTGTCCAAGTTGTTGGGCAGTCATTTGGGCGTATTAGCAGCTCCTTCAGGGCAGAGGTCATACACCCAAGGCTACGGTATGTGCCTGCGTGTGTGTGCGGTGTACAGATGTGTGTGTGCGGCTGTTTGAGTGTGTGAGTGATTTATGCATGTAAAAGTCCCTCTCTCCCTCTCTTTCTAATGGCTCCCCTGCTTTGAGGACCGGGCCTTTTACGGTCATATAATTACCCCCTGATTGTTTTTCTGTACACAATGGGGTAGTTCTCTGCTGTGCGCATGCCTGGCATGAGAAGCTGACAACAAGCTGCTAAGTGCAACAGGCGATGTCATAAAAATGATTGCCATACCTCAGATAACTAAAAAACGTCTTTCAGGGCAGCCTCTGAGAGAATGGTCCCTCAGTGAGCTTATCAGGTAAAATACACCTCAATGATGCAAAGTAATGGTTGAGTTACATGAGAATGAATGTGTGAGGCAGAGATTGTGAACTCTGCATCTTATCACGGGGCTAGACAGAGAGGAGTGAGACTGTACTTAACAGATTTAGATGCTCAGTGAAGCCCAGCACCTGGATAGAAAGAAAGAGGGGAGGAGAGCTGTATCTCCGGTTACAGTGCAGCCTATAGAATATATAGAAAAACTTGGACGGGTCAATGGTGGTAAAACTTTTAGAGAGAACCTGACCTGAGATGGGCTTTTTTTTGTATTCAGATAGTTTCAATTATCCCTTTGCATTTAACAACTTCAGCAGTTCCACAGTCCTGCAGCCTTTTAGAGCACATGCCACACAGCTGAAAAAAAGGTTGAGGTAGATAGAAAGATTTAAAATGGGTTTTCTCCTGCGTAACTCTGTTAGCTGATAAAAGGGGACCACCGGCTGTTTTTTACTGTTTTATGTTGGAAACACATTTGTGCAGCGCCGCGCTACCTGACGCCTTCCGATCCTGTGGCTGATGATGGACTGCGGATCAGCCAGTTAATTTAGGCCAGATAAAAGCCTCTCATCTCCGCCGAGGTAGATTACTGTAATAGCAGCCGTTCGCATCTTTTGATCTTTTTTACTGCTGCGTCGGTTCATTTGCATGTGTCAGAGATACATCTTTATTTAGGGCGCTTATTAATGGGAACAGGAGGGATTCTAGATGCTAAAACCTGAAGCAGATTAGCACTGACCCCCCTGGATCTGGCACACTGTTTCTACACATACATTTATTAGTATATCTTCTGTGTGTGTATGTACACACTAACATTCTATAATACTGTAAATATGCAAGCACACATGCACGAGTAAGGTGCACATACATGTACATGATGCATGCACACAAACAGCAAAGAGAAAAAGGTGATGCTCGAACACAAACACACAGTATATTTAGAGATGCAGGGATGCAGACACACGGCTACACACACACACACACACACACACACACACACACACTTACGACAAACACAAACATTCCTTCATCCCTGCCCCTCACTGACAGTATGTTGGACTCTAAGCGTTCTCTCAGGCCTCGGCCTGTCATCTTCCTGTCTCTCCCTAGCTGCTTCGCTGCGGCAGATATGGTCGATGTGGACGTGTACTTTGTCCAGATCATCCGTGAGATGAGATGAGAGGAAGTGGGAGGTATTGTTCTTCCTGTGGTGCTAAGCCCCTGGGCGATTACCCTGTCAGGAGGGAAAACTCAGCGCCGGCGCCGACTGCCACAAACCAGCGCTAAATCCCAACTGATCGCAAAAGAGGCCGATTTTACACTTTAGATTCCTCCCATCTCTTAATGCGGCCGATGAGGCAGAGGATCTTCGCCTCTCCCTCATCTTATCCGCCGCTGCTATCCTCCTCAGCTGGTGGCGTCAACCCCTAAGCTTGCGCTGCGGGGATAAGACTCAACGCCTTGTCAGGCCAGATCAATGTGATTTTACAATGCAGTCCAAGAGAGGGGCCCGTATAGCCAAGCGTGGCTAAACAACAGCACATAGGCTCTTCCACATGCTCAAGCACTGCTCAAAAGTGACTCTTACCACCTCCATGTATCTAGCTTGCTCAAATGAGATACCACAATCTGACAACAATCTTGTACACAAAACCTGCCAACTGCATCTCCTAAATCTGACTACCTCACACATACCTGCCCTATCTCTCCCCTTTCCTCTGTCTATCTCTCTGTTTATCAGAGGGGTTGATCTCTCTGAATACCTAATTGAACTCCTCCATCGGGTTATCTTATCTGTTTTCTCAGAAACACTCCTCAGGACAGTTCTTCAAATTCCTTCTCAAGTCGTCGAAAGCATTTCTCCTTTTCTTTCTTATTTCTTAGCGAGATCACCCGAGGATACGTCCCTTGAATATGACACTGTCATGTGTGTCTGTGTGAGACAGAGGATGTTTATGTTAGAAAGGAATTAATAATTATATGGCAATTATGGGGCTGCATAATGCAATCAGTGATGTAGTTACCATTAGGCTTTTTTAAGGCATTTTTTTTCTGTGAAAGACCAAAAAAGAAAAACTGTTGAGTTGGAAACCAGGCTCTGGGGCAGACTGAGTGAAGGTGAAATGAGAAATAACAGAGAAAATCGTTCCCCATCAGAGCATCCAGCTGCAGTACGACATCCTCCTCCCTGCCAAGTCCTATGACTGATTTCCTGTTTGGGTTTGATTATCATATAGGGCTGCACTAGTATATCATCCCCTCCCTCTCTTCTCCTCTCCTCTCCTTTAGTTTTACGAGTAGTTGGGAATAAAGAAGAGCGTAAATCTCTGGCAGTAATAAAGCTGCTCAGGCCAATGTTCCTGCCTAATGCTGGTTCATCTCTCCCTCATCACAAATTTGTACATTTTACAAGACAAGCGCCGACTGCCTTTCAATGCTGCCACTAAGTCATCCTCAAGTGTCAGCCCTCAATCCAAGAGTATTGGGAGAGCCTCAGTCTGACACAAATACATCCGTGAGTGTTGTAACAAGCGTTGGGAACACAGATATGAATTCTGGATGAACTCGCACAGTCCCACACACACAGAGTCAAATTGTTGGAAGTTTGTCTTCACGGCTTTCTACTGAAGTCTCAGTTTTCAGTCGCAGTTTGGTTAAGTTTAGGCAACAAAGCTACTTGGTTTGGTTTAGGAAAAAGATCATGGTCTGGGTTAAAAAAAGACCCTTTCACAACATTAACCACGTGCAGAGGCTTTCTGCAAGAAAGCCTTGAGGGTAAACTTCTCCCATGTGCTGCTGACACACGCACACACACACAGTTCCCTCTGCCTGACCACATTCCTGTAAAGGGCAATCATGAATCTTGGCCAGGAATCTGAGTCCTCTGCTGGTAAAGCAGCCTGTGGCAGCACTCCTTCTATCCCCAATAAAGTCATCCCTGGGTAGGCAGGAGAGCCCCACACCTCCCTGACCTCCATCCATCACCCAGGGGGGAGTGCTTGCCTCTGCTCAGTGACTGGATCCTGGATCCATCTGCCAGTGTGCAGCACCAGCATCCACACACACACACACACACACACACACACACACATACAAAGCTGACTCATCAAACAGCATCTAAGGCCTACAGGTGTCAAAACATGCACTAACCACTCCAAGCACATAGCCCCCAACCATCTGATCAGTCATCTGCTAGATAAGACTGTCAAGTGGTCAACTGTTCAACTCCTTACTTATCACTTACAAATCCCTAATCTTCACGACTCACTTACAGTAAAACAGGGAAGTTTGCCATTAACTCAGGGAAACCTGATGATGATCACAAGACGAGCATGTGAATTATCTCATAAAGCAAAGCACACACGCTGCAAAAGGTGCAGATTCTTAGCCCAAGACGCCCGGGCATGCAGAGGCCCTGTCTTTTGGTTGACAGTCAAACTGTTCTCAGACATAAACTCCGGAAAATGTCTTGAAAATTGGGTCCAGACATTTTCCAGTTTGTCTTTGGAGTGCAATAGGAGATCTTCTGGATTAGATGTGCTCACACCAGCAGGTACATTTCCAGAACATTCAGACGAGGGCAGGCACCTGGGTAGACCATGAAGGAGGCATAACCCGACGTATAAATTCCGGTGCGGAAATCAGTGTTTTTTGTTTTTAGTTAACAACCCATCCAACACCGGTGACGACTCTTATTACCAACAGCTAAAGAGTCTCAATTTGACATGTTTGTAAAACATCTTGGCTCCTCTTTTTCATCCTGAGAAAATTGTATTCAGTTTTGCATCCATTGTGTGAAATGCCATTAATACAATCGCTGTGACATTTTCCTGCTGTATTCTCACATTTTTGGGACATTTTACTCGGAGACTAGCACATTAATTCTGAAGATGTCTGCAGCAACTGACTCTGACATTTGCGTTAAAAAACCCTCATTTCAGGAAAATATAATAGTTTAAGATGATCTGGCTGAGTGCCTAAAGGTGAGTCTTGGAGAATTTAAATTGTCAACAGATTAAGCATGTGATCCAAAGAAGACCACAGTCAGATTTTATAACTCTGTAGAATCTTTATCTGCCAAAAGAAAAAAAACCGAGAGTAGCTTTATAACTGAATTTAAACACACTACGGGCAATTTAGTCAAAAAACAATGAGCTATCAGTGCTACCTGGGCGCGGTGAATAGTCCTTCAGGGTGCTCCTCATTTTTGGGATCCAAAAAGTTTAGAAAAAGTTGAAGGAATCTGTGGGACTGAAGAAGGTGCTTAGTAAAAAATCCTTTAATATGGCTATTGATTCATATCAACAGTAAAAACATACCTTCAAGAGCAGCCTGATGACGGCCTCAGTGGCTGCAAAGCAAGATGATTCCTTCTTGTCTGTAATCACAAAGAGCGGGAGGGGGCAGACTGAAGTCTGACCAGCCGCGATTCAGCAGAAAACTGTTACATCAGTGATGCACATTTGTAGAGTTTGCCAGCTGACAAAAGAGTAAGAGGAAAAATTATAATAAAGATAATCATATAGTAATAATAATATAATAATAATAATCAGATTGTAATTATTGACTCTTTTTGGAGTTCAAATTTAACTCTTCTTCACTCTAACCAGAGTTAGTTTTCTCAACACTTGTGTAGTGTTAGACATTAACCCCCCATGGGATCATTTGTTAACTATACAAGTGTTACCAACACACTCACTCTAACAGGTGTAAAGATAGTTCTCCCTTAATTACTAAAGTTAATGGAAAAATAAAGTTTGTTGAAATGAAGAGGCCATCTTCGGTTAAAACGCATTTATCTTTGAAACATCCACCACATTGACATTTTAAAACATGATTTAAAACATATAACAATAAGAAACAATATAAGCACATATACATAAGTATGTATTTTTGGACTCCATACACTCCATCCTTACACCATATTCCACCTTTGCCAGCATTTTCTGTGAAAGGATGAGTGAGGTTAGCTTTCTGTACAATTGTGTAACATAAATTACCTCATGAAATGTCAGGAGAGGACATCAATGCATCTCTGTGTTTTCAAGGACCCTAAACACAGAAAGGTCTGTTACTTTTATGTCAGCACCCAGGGTTTTAAGATTTCACACCACAACAATTATTCTCAATAACAAAATGGTTGGTGATCAATGCAACAAATTAGAGACACTAAATTAAATACAAAGCATGATACACAATAACAGCTTAAACATGGCAAACAACAGGCACTTTGTGGCCTGATGAGGCAGATGCAGCTGTAATGTAATATTAACCACACACTGTCTTGCAAAACAAGTAACATCACGCAAGTGGAAACTGCTTTTTACATTAGATTACATGTCACTTAGCTGATGCTTTTATCCAAAGCGACTTCCAATAAGTGCATTCAACATCTATGAGGGGCCATTCGGGGTTTAGCATCTTGCCCAAGGATACTTCGGCATGGGCTGGGATTCGAGCCGCCAACCTTCTGGTTGGAGGACGACCACTCTACCCCCTTACAGCCGACTTTGAGTGATTGTTAAGAATAAATGCAGTCCATTTTTACCATCTGTTGACTGGGATCTGAAATCCTCAGTGTTAAAAGCATTTTCAGGTGTTGACAGCACAGTGTGAGAGATCGTACTGTATTTGCAGTTCCCTGCCTCTACAGCTCTTTCAGACATGTACCTCTTTACATTTATCTGATGGCAAATTGACATGTCAGTCTCATGTCTGACTACTAAACCTGGTCACTTTTACGTAAACATTTCGACAGCCGTCTTATTGAGTAGTTACGAAATCAAAACTCTAAAATTGTATTCTGTCATAGTGGTTAAAGGCTGCAGCAGCACAAGGTTAAGCAATATGAGCAAAAAAAAGCATAAAAAACAACAACAACCACCTTCTAAGATCACTGAAACAAAATAAAATAAATTATGTAATTAATAATTAATCTCAATCTTTTATGAACTAGGAATAATAAGACCAGTTTAATAGAATAGGAAACACACAATAATAGCACATCTGAAGTTGTTCTCTAGATCAGATCAGTCTAATATTTCCCTTCACACTCTAAACTCTGGAAAATGTCCAGGAAATTGGGTCGAGACAAAGAGTTTTCTTTTCTTATATAAAGAACACAGCAGGAGATTGTCCGGGTCAGACGCATTCACAACAAGAGGAACATGCCCGACACATTCAGATGAGGAGTGGCGCCTTGGTAGAGCATGCGGGAGGCAGGACACGATGTTTAAATTCCACGGATCACGTGTTCTTGTTTACAGCACAGCCCTTATCACCAAAAGCTCTTGAATCTCATTGTCTTTCTAGGTGACGTCTTTGCTTCTTCTACATATATGGCTCCTCCTTTTCTTCTGGGTCACTCAGACATTTTACAACGTTGTGTACTCTCTCAGTAAATTATATTACATCCTCTGGTTTATTCTCTACATGAGATTGTACCATACCTTTTCACTGCCACTTCACTTTCAAAAACAACTTCTGTTAAAAGCTGCTCAGCTCTATACTCGCTGATTTTGACATCTACCTGATGTCCTCAAGACTTGCTTTTATTTCATTTGACAAACATATATGTGATGTGTGTTTTGTGTGTAGATTTGTGTTGTGGGTCTTGTGCACTCTTCTGTGTGTAACTCTGTATGTTGCAATACTCTGTATTGCTTGTCATTATGCTATGTGCCGTCTGTTCTGACCTGCCAACGGACTTAAGATGTGAATAACATTGAAGCTATAATCTGATATGGTGCATCAAATGGTGACATTTATTTTGGTACTTTCCCTTTTAATTAAATAGATAAAAATAAATCCCCATATAAATGAACTTGAGCCCATTTCCCACTGGTCAAAAAACCCACTAATATCTGGCTTTTGCCTGCAGTGGGAATGGATACCATTGGCATCCACTCACAGGGCAAATAACTCTGCACTTGACATGGGTTCTTATCGGCTCCAGTCTGATCAGCAGTGATGGAAGAATGACACTCAGGTAAACGTTCTAATTTCTTCTTCTTCTTCTTTTTCTTCTTTATTCTAGCAGTCTTCACACTGATGGTGCACCCTTACACAAACCTGTGTATACCCACTAATTTTGATGTATCAGGTATCAAGAATAGTATCAGACAAACATTTGCAATCACACCTGATCTCTCATGACAACACGTCTGATCACTCTTCAAAAAATTGGGAACTTTCCTGATTCAAAGGCTCTAGAATACCCCACAGATCAACAAACTGCAATACCAGTTGTAAGAGGTTACACTTACATCAACATGTACTCACTTGGCAGATGCTTTTATCCAGAGCAACAAAACCACACTGAAGCTTCAGTACAGCAGAAGAGTTTGCTTTCGACAGCAGCTATTAAAACCCCAGAAACCCACAGCCTGACAGATCTTTTCAGTGAAAAATGTTTTCCTGGAGTATAAGTAAAAAAAACCAGTCAGATGGTCATTTGGCCAGTTAAAGCATGTTAGGTCAGACAAACACAGACCCTGAGGCTGCCACAATGTCAGAGGCCAAAGCCTGAGCGCCTCAGTGGTGTGTAACCCTCCCACATTAAGTATAATACAGTCTGTAGTGTACACATCAGAGCACTTGAGTAAAATGTTTTTTTTTTAATATGTGAGGAAATGGTTACATAACAGACACAAACGCACGCACACGTACCTATGTCCATCATCACTCAGTTGATCAGAGTCCGTTTCTCACAGGGGTGGGACTGTGGGAACCATGCTGTCACTTCCTGTGCCCGCAGGCCACAGCCAATCGTCATCAGATAAGAGCCGCGGCTCGACCAATCAGAGCTGCTCATCGGCTACACATGAGGGCGCAGGGAACGCGATAAGGACATAACTTGCCAGGGAAAACGTCTTGATCTCAATTGTACCCCCTTCAACCTGACCTTCTCCCCCCTTCCCACCAAAATAGTTACTTGGAGACAAGGTTTCTTTTTGTCTTTCCCCCATAATTACGCTCCCTTTCATCTGCCCCCCTGTTCCCCTTGACCCCTACTCTGGGGTCAGTGGCCAGGATATCCCACTCTCCTTGGGCCAATAATGTGCCTTTTAGGGTGGATGAAGAGGGGCATTCATGCCAGGGCAGACAGGAGAGCAGCGAGGAGAGTAATCACTCCATCACACTCTGCCCCCATCTGTCCCAGCTCCTGCCCAAACACCCAAACATCTCGCCCCGCTCCGCACATCAAAGAGCTGGAGCCGGACGGCAGCCTCAGCTTCAGCTCTGTGCAGCACAGAGGGCGACTGTGTCACCATGCAGCCAGGGAAAAGAACAGTGGCGCACCAATTCAGTTGTGATCATCATGGAAAGCCCCCTGAGATTTTTACTCATCTGGTGACACCGCGAACGAGATAGCAGAAATTCAAAGAATTCAACTCAGACTCACACACATTGAAGCACACTTAGTCATCAAACAGAGCTTCAATAAATCGGGTCTGGACAGCTTGAGACCTGCACAATGAGTCATTAAGGAAGTGTGTGCATCGTGGGGAGTTTTCCATCAGTTGGACCGTGGGCAGTCACACAGACCTTTCATAAATTAGTAATGTTCCTGAGCAGCTATCGCAGGTGGTGGTCCAGCTTATGAAAAGTGTCCCTGGTCGATGTCTGAGCTACACTAACTGTGGTCAGGTTATGTCAACAATATTAAAAAGTGGAGTACGTCATAGCACATGTAGAGTATGTCTGTGTATCTGCCTGGTTTTACTTTACTGTAAAATGCTGCAGGGCCTCTCTCTTGACCCCACACGTGAAGAACAATAAACAGAGTGTGAAGCAGTATCTTTAAACATTCCTCAAAGAGAGCTGAGGAGTGACTGGAATTCTGTCAGAACCTTTGACCCTATCAAGAGCCCTGCACCCTCACTGATACATAGACCAAATCTATTGTAATACAACAGGCCTCAGATTTTACCAGTGGTGTACAGTAACTAAATAAATGTACTCAAGTGCTATACACATGTGAGGTACTTTACATAGTATATGTATTGGCATTTATGCAACTTTCAGAAGAAAAATATTGTACTTTTTTACATTTGTCTAACAGCTTAAGTTAGTTTTCAGATGACAATGTTAACAATGTTTCTCCAGATGTGTTGATGAATGTTTGTGATAAAGTGAGGGTTGAAATGTTCCTGTGTTGTGAAAATTGAAAGCGCGCTGTTTTTCTGAGGTCATGAAAAGTTGACCTTTTAGAGATACTGTACATGATTCCCACAAATTTATGATGATCTTATAGAATATGATGCATTTTTCTTGATTAAACTATCTATAGCTGCTTTCAGACATGCACTGAACTCCAGATAATCACCTGACATTCTCCAGAGGGGCTGTACATGAGAACGCAAATGACCGAGTGCAGCTTCGGAGTTTCTCCAGCGAGCCCCGTAGTAAAAAGTCTGGATAATGTCCAAATGAGCCCATGTGAGAACATGGCAGCAGAGCCTCTGGAGGATTCACTGCGAGCGAATGGGTGTGTTGAGTTTGCTTTGAACATGGGACATGTGACAAAAATGAATAAAAAAAGAAAAGAATATCTCAGGATAAAAACAATGAACCTTTCATCGTGAACTTTAACAGCTGTAAAATAGTACAACATTTTACTGCACCATTATTGATTTCACTTTTCATAGTTTAAGTACATTTAGCTGATAATAGGCCTACTACATTCCCGCTACTTAATTAAGGTTTTAAATGCAGGAGTTTACTTGTGACGGGGTATTTTTAAAGTGTGGAATTAGTCATTTTACTGAAGTAAAGGATCTGAATACTTCTTCCACCACTGGATTTTATACATGCATGCAAGTGAAAAACAATGATTGACTCCTTCAAACATAGAAAATTGTTTCAATTTATGAATAAAGACCCTTAGATTAGAGGCTTCAATTTGTAATATTGTTTAGAAAGAAGAAGAGCCACTGAACCACAGGAAGGCCGTGATGCTCTGGCTTCATCAGCGTGGCCTTGTGCAACCATCGGCCTGCATAGACCACCACCAGTCCGCCTGCAGCCTCCCAGCCTTTAGAGTTTCACTGTGATCAATAGGTGGATTAATTACTGAAAGGGTGGAGGGGGTAGGAGGAGGAGTCGGAGAGCAAGGAGAAGGAGGAGGTCATCAGAGCCCCAGGCAGGGGAGGGCTTCAGAAGGTGGGGGTTAAGATGGTGCTGACAGGCAGGGAAAGCTGAAGGGATTTAAAAGGCGAGCGGAGGGGAGCTGGAGTTGTAAGAGCTGGAGAGGGAGCGTCTATACCTCCCCTCCACCCTACCCCACCCCAGGTCACCTGGCAGCACGCAGGGCGGCGGGCCGTCAGATTAGGATCTGAGAGGGGGAGATAACGAGTTTATTGCCCCCTGGACAGGGCTGGTGGAGCCAGGCAAGGAGGAGGGCAGGCCAAGCAGGCTGGGGTGGGAGGCTGAATGGTGGTGGGTGTTTGTGTTTGTTTTAACCTGGGGAGATAGATGCAGCCAGGCAGGATCTTTATGAAAGAGAACCCCAGCAGGGCAGTAAAATACACAGGCAGCATGGTTAGAATACCACACTACACCACTTAACCAACAGTTACAGCGGTGCATCCATCACAGCATCGACACATACACAGACTTGCATATGCGCATGCAGAGACAGAGACAGAGACAGAGACACACACACACTGTGTGCCTCTGTTACAACCCTGTCTGGGCTAGGAAGTTGCTGCACAAATTGAGTGTCAAGTGCTGAGTGAGTAACTGATAACTGCAAATAATTATACCCGTTGCCATTTTCACCACTGTCCTAATTTTTGTGGGTTGAATAAATTCATGTCTGAGGGCCTGTTAGGAATTCCACCTTCTCATTGATCAACACTGATGCATACTTTCATGTTATCTCCTGAGTTATTGAAAATGGGATAAGCCCGATTCTATTACAAGCAAACACAGAATAACGTATGAAATCTATATGTATTTCACACCGCTGTGATCTCTGGTCACTGAATTCTGCGCACGTAGTGGGAGCCTGTATTAGCTTTGCGTGTCTGGCTCAGGCGCTGGAAGAGAGATAAGGGGAGCGGATATGAGAAATATGAAAAATAGCACTGTGATAGGATGATCAGTGAGAATGAGCATCACGGGCTGCGGTGACAAATGGGACAGAGAGCCAAAGAGGAGAGCAATGCAAAACGGATTTAGAGCCAAGGACAGAGTGATTTTCTCTGAGGAGTGGAAAGTAAGCCTACTTCCTCAGAACGAACAGGTCAATAATAACCTCCTGATATCAGTCAATTTATTTATTTATTCTATTTAATATTTTATAGTGACATAAAATAGTAAAATAAAAAGTAAAAAGTCATGTATGAGGTGATGGTTAACACTGAAACTGAAATCCACTCAGTAGCTTTTGTTTTCCTGCATGGATTGTAATACTGTGAATTTCGACAACATAATAAAGTTCTCAGATTAGGGCTACATCCATACTTACGACTATGTTTTCATTTGAAAACAGACTTTTCAAACTAAAATGGTCTCTGTCCTTGAAAGTGTTTGGCTCTGCATCAGTCCATCCATACCAACACACCTGACAACACATATCACGTGACCACTCACATTCACTGGGGATGAATTGTCACAGATTGCTCAATTAATAGCTTGTGATGCATGTTTTCAGTTGTATCTTCATAAAATGCAGAATTTAACTGCACAACAGGCGTTAGTGAAGACAAAAGGGCCAGCAACCTAGTTGTGTTCTACACTGGTAACCGAGGAGCCTGATGAATCAGGGAGGGCTACGTCGTGACCGCCACCGTTTACAAACATCTCAATATCTGCCCATCCAGACTGAAATGCAGCAAACATGGCCAGCAGCGTTTCTTAACTTCTCCGTTTAGTAGATCTAATACGCCGGAGTGGAGTGGACACCAGGCGTATCCATAGCAGAATGGAAGCTTTTTCAAATGAAAATGTAGTAGCTAACAGAATATACACTGGTAGCACCAGAAGGTCCTAACTTAACTTAGGCTACTTAATATATCTTCTCTTACAAAGATAAGATTAAATTACAGGATATGTTTTGGTTTGAGCGAACAATCCGAGCAGACAATTGAAAATGAGCAGACATCCGCAGCATCAAGAGAAATAGGATGAATAGCGTGGATCCATCTCAAACACACAAACCCCCCACTTTCTGCTCGACACTCGCACACTCAAAGGGATTTTGGGGCCCTGTGGAGCGGCACGTGAGCAGCCCTCTGTCAGCTGTGTTTGCAGTAAGGCAGGCGAGGGGCGCCCTGCACCTCCGAAAGAGAGTGGCGACCCAGCGAAATGGAGGAGAAGGAGGGGTGCTCTGTGGAAAGGCCAAGGCCCGAGAGGAGAGAAAAGAGCAGCCACAAAACAGCTTTCCTCCAGAGAGACACACAGAGACAGACATAGAGAGAGAGAGAGAAAGGGAGATCAAGGAGGGGGCTGCTGGAACAATGCCCCTTCAGCTGCAGGTGCAGTGGCTAAGACCGTGTGTGTGTCGTGAGCACTTTCTTTTTTGTGTTAATTGAGCTGATCTGTTGTCTTTTCTTCGCTGCAAGTTTAACTCACAGCTGATTAACATGTGGCCTTTTGGAGCTCCTGTGTGTGTGTGTGTGTGTGTGTGTGTGTGTGTGTGTGTGTGTGTGTGTGTGTGTGTGTGTGTGTGTGTGTGTGTGTGTGTGTGTGTGTGTGTGTGTGTGTGCGTGCGTGCAGAATTACAAAATGAGCTCCGTTGCCAGTGTGAGCTGTGTAATGACACAGGCACAGGGTGTGTAGACACTGGCCAACAGCGAGTGTTAACTCGATTTGCACTTGTATGGAGCGCAGAGCAATGGTTAACACATCTGAATAAAGGCTTTATGTGCTACATGTCGCACAATTGGAAGTGCACAGAGGCGTCACTCAGCCTCTGGGTTAAATAGGATACTCAGAGGATTACAGGCTTTACACATCAGAACGGTAATACAGTATCACAACCGGACATTCAGCTCACCTACTGTATTTACAACCACAGAGTCATATCGCTGAAATTACATTTAATCGCTTTAAACACAGCTATAAGTCCACGATGCAGTGGCCTCCCACTTTTCTTTACACATCTTAACAAATGTAAAAGCTTATTTTAGGGAACAGCTATTGTGACCACAGTAGGTTAAACAAAGAAAACATTTAATATTGTTGAGTTTGACATCAAAACACTTTGGCGACTACACTTAATGAGATCCGGGGTCTTGACGCCAGGGGTGTGTCCCTGACAGCTGCCCCATGGTGAGAGATCCTGATATTCCGACCCCGCCAGACTGGACGACCCTGTTTAGACAACTGGTTCCTATCCTACACTCACATGAGGCATCACAGCAATGGGAAGACGGTCCCACAGCCCGAGGGCACTATCGAGGCCGGGCCTCAGCACTAACATGCTGGTAGAGGGGTGCCCGAGTACCACCCGCTGGCTTTGGAGGAGGTCTTCACCTGCAAAGAGGAGCAGAGTTTGTGTGTGAAAACAGTGGATACATGCACGTCAGCTCACTCCTCCACACATACATAGCGAAGGCACCTCAAAGCAAGAGCCCCAGGGCCATCGGCGGGGCGCTCTGACAGCCCCAGTAAGGCAGAAACACAGAAACATGTGTAAGGCCTTAAAGAAGACACTCACTTCACAGAGGAGTGTGTCCCCTGCTCCTCCCCCTGTCCCACACCTCAGCCCATCTCCTTCATAGGAGATTATTGGGAGAAAAAGAGAGAGAGGAGCAGAGGGTAAAGATGGGGAACCGAGATATGGAGGAGAGCGAGCGAGGAAGATGAAGAAAGAAACAGAGATTTTGCTCTCCACCCCTCTCTGCAGATATTACTGCTTAATTAAAAGGGCAGCATGTGCTAAGTATTATTCCAGCTGAGATCTCTATCTGCAGCCTATGTAATAAGATCTTCAGCAGGCTTACAGCTAAATTTTCAAGCAAATTTCCTTTCTATTCTTTTCCTCACGGCCTATGTCTATTTCGTGCTGTTGCTGCAATCTTTTTGGATGCCTGCGTTTTGTGTGTGTGTGTGTGTGTGTGTGTGTGTGTGTGTGTGTGTGTGTGTGTGTGTGTGTGTGTGTGAGCAGAGCAGGACTGTTTTGCATGTTAATTAATGTAATATTTTGTACACCACTCGGGAGCGTGTAAGTGTTCTCTTGAATGTGTTCCAATTAAGAAACCTCCCTCAGGCACAAATTGGTTTGGACACACTAAAAAATGTTCCCATATTTTTACATATTTGGATGAACATGAGGAACGTGAGCACAATGCAGAGTTTACAAACCGTACAAGATGATGTTTGGTGTCTGTATGATTCTCACAGAATAGTAGCCCCCTTCTCCCTAACCGTCATCTCTCTCCACGTATCCATCTGCTATATATCCCGACGATGATTCACGTCTGCTACTAATGCTGCAAATCCAGAGAGGGTGGCTGGGTTGGGTGTCAGGCTGCCTGCTTAAAAATGTCCAAAACCTTAACAGTGCAACAGCATTTTAAAGTAGTATTAAAAACACGTGACTAACACTGCACAACTATTACATGCTGGAGTGCACCATGAATTTTGCCTGTACAGAAATCACCTTCAGATCAGTGTATTTCATGAAGGAAGACGTAGAGCGGATTTATATACACCCTACACTCACATGTACACACGGTAGGCCTGACTGCCAAGTCATTTCTGTATCATGTCTACGGGAGGGTTGGCCATGAGCCCCTTTTGCATTTTCTCCAAAAGAGTGGCTTTGGACTCACATTCAATCATCTGGTAAATTAGTTTAATCCTGCAGCAAATCTGTGCCTCTCCTGGGACGGTTCCAGAGGTGTCAATCGGAGATAAGGCCTGTGTGACAATAAAGCCACCAAACCACAGGGGGGGTGCTGGTCTTAAACTCTCCCATACATTCAAGGTATTTGATTTATGGGAGCGGAAAGAAAAACAGCCATTTTCTATTCCATTAAACTGTTAAAGAAAAGAAAGACATGGCGAGGTCAGGCAGTGTGCTGGGCAGAAGCCTTACCTTTAACAAATTACATACATTTGTGTAGAAGTGCAAAACATTTCCGATGAAAAACACACTGATCAGGGAGAAGTAATAGTAAACCCTTTAATTAAAATCACTGCAATACTGCCGGAATCTGCTCGGAGCCATACACTGAGTCTTTGTCAGTGTTTAATAATTAGTTCATATGAGCCTTGTGGTGGTTACATCTCTGACAGTAGCACAATAATTACAATTACAGCCCCTTAATACTCACTTTCAATATTTTTGCTTTTCTACTTGTATATCATTGTGGGTTAATATTGTTTCTGTTAATAGGTGGTCAAACTTTAGCATCCAGCACAAACAGCTGGACCAGAGATAAAATAAAATGTATTAAAGGCATAAACATGCAAACATTTATTTTCTCCCCTCATATGGGGTTAAGCCTTTGTGGATCACTTCTGCCCTCTATTGACGATGACTGGGACTGCGGCTGCAGAGATATGGAGTTACATGATGGAATTAAATAAGACGAGGATATTAACTTTTTCATTTTGACTGTATTGTATTGTTAGCAGTGTCAGTGTAAAATGTCATTAGCTGCTCAGTTAGTAATGGAAAACTGGCAGTGTGAGCCATAATAACGACTTAAATGATTTAAATCTGTGACTAGAAAAGTGGGGAATTACAGATTGACTGTCATCTACATTATTTTAATTTAAGAATTTTATATTGAAAATAAAACTACCTGTTAAATTACCAACAGCAGATATTTTTTGTACAAATATTATTATTATTATATCATCATTAATTTTATTAAAAATTGCAATTCTAAAATTTACACTAAAGTAAAATTGGGAGGACTCAATTGAATTTTTTTAAAGTTAAGTTGTAAGAAAGAATATGGTACAAAAATGTGTGAGCTATCAGCCACAGCATTTTTGTTTCTTGTACTAAAAGATGAATTTCAATTTCTCGCTTCACTGTTGCTGACCAATAAAAGCTGAAGGCGCTTTCTTCCATTACACCATGCTTTTACTTTATACAAGCTTAAGTATTTCTACACGATAAAAAATACTGTGATTCCAATATACTCTCTAAACCTGTAAAAGTTCCCACTAACAGTGAGTGGAGAGCTAATGTGTTGCAGAATGGCATTTCAGAGTGGGGGAGACCCACATGGTTTAATGTGAGTCATTTTAACATTAAAACAAGTGGAAGACAGAGGAAACTAAAAGAGCAAAAGAGGAAAGGAAACTTCAAAATGCTCTTTGAGGAAAATGAGATCACAGTCTGCAATTATATAATTCTTGTTAAGTGATGGTGGCGATAGTGCAAGAGGAATGCGCGCACACACACACACACACACACACACACACACACACACACACACACACACACACACACACACACACAGGGAAATCCTTGTCTCACTATATTTGTGAGCACCCAAATTAGAATAATGCATTCCCTAGCCCCTCACCCTAACCTTAACCATCAGGACCAAACACAAACCCTAAACCTAAGTCTTAATCAACAGTCATGTAAACTTGTGGGATCCAAGATTTCGGCCCCCAAAAGGTTGTAAGGGCCTAATAGCTTTGTGGGGACCTGGCGGTATTAAGACCTCACGAAAATAGTGCACCAAGGCTTACACACACACACACAGATAATAAACCCAGATGGGAGAACAGGCTCCTTGACTGCATTTTTATATGTTGGAAAGTTAGAGGGGTCACTTGAGGGTCAGATATGAGTGTGTGTGTGTGTATGTGTGTACATGAGTGTGTCAGGCCCTGAATACTGGGCCCCTGATAAAAGCATTTCTTCCGATTTCCTCCTTTGCCTTTTGTTTTTGTCCATTTGGTCCCTCGCTTTCTTGTTATGATGAAAGTCAAAAAGCCAAGCGTTCCCAAGAGGTCCCTGATGCTGAATACAGATTTGAAGTGGGAGCATGACTGTGTATGTTGTTCGTACAGTGTGTGTGTGCTGTATGAGTATGCCTCAGTGTCTCTGTCTTGACTTTGCTTCTTCACGTAGACTACAACACAACCATATGAATGCAAACATATACGATGAAAAGACGGATGAACGGTATGGGGCACTGCTTCCAAATTAATGTTCAGAGAATAAACTAGGCATTCATGCCGGGCGCTACACATCTCCCAGTTTACAAAACCCATTTACAGACAGGGCAGCAACTGGGACACAAAGGTTCCAGTCTGAGCCTTCGTCATCCATCCAAACACACACGCACAAATATATATCCATATAAATGTATGTACATTTACACACACACACACACACACACACACACACACACACACACACACACACACACACACACACACACACACACACACACAGCGTGGTGATGGGGCCAGGGGGTCTGCTGCTGCTAGGTTCCCAGGGAGCCTCACTGGTCTGATGGAGGCACTTTGTCTGAGGCCGGGGCAGACTACAGCAGACTCCAGAGGAGATGCCTATCAGCTACTGGCTATGCTATGGCCTGGAGGAGCGAGGGAGGGAGAGAGCGAGTGATATAAAGAGAGGGAGTGAGAGGGAGGACTACAATACAAGATGCTGAATGAAAATATAATCAACATCAGCAAAGAAATCAGAAAAAAAATATGCTCACTGAAGACAGAGACAGAAACAAAAAAAAAACATACCAGTTTGAAATGTTAAAGGCCACATCAGGTTAAGATAACTCACAGGAAATAAACATTTCCTGCTCGTTGCGTGTGCCAGATATCGACAACAGCGTTTTTCTGCGACAGTCGATTGGGATAAATCCCTCAACGGGCGAATCGAGTTAAAGAGCCCAACTGCTCTCCATTGACAAAACTATCCCTCTGGCATTTGACATAGTGCAGATAGCGGTAGCAGTTGAGGCCATATGCAAGTGTTGACAGGCAGAGTGATGTCTAGTGAAACTGAAGCAGAGTCAGGTCGGTGACACAGTAGAGGTCAACAAGGAGCGTGACCCCTCCAGGTGTGGCCTGCTCTCTCAGCTCTAACACTGCAGGCACACTTCCACACTTTCTTCATCCAGCTCTTTATCCTGCTGAATAATCTCTGACAGGTTTAAAAATTATATGCAACATACAGTTCATCTTTCACTCTGACATGGACCCTGACAGGTATTGTAAGGTGCTGAGCAACGATAGGAACATCAAAAAGGATACAAGGACAAATGCAATTCCTTTCTGCCGCCTTTTTCTCTAATCTCTCTCTCTGATTACTGAGGCAGTGAAGGGTTATGGACTGGGTGAGTTAGCCGGTGTAGTGGTAGACAGATCTAATGTGCGCTGTCTGCTGCATGGCGACTTCTTAGTTACAGCGTCAGGGCATAGGGTTGGGATGAGAGGGGGGGGGGGGGGGGGGACTGGAGGGAGTCGCACCGTGACCCAAGGATCTCCATGGCCTCTGTCAGTGGAAAATTAGATTACAACAGTCGGACCAGGGGGTGACTGTGGAGGGGGCGTCAAGAAGTCTAAATATGGAGGGATCAGTATGTCTGTAATCACTTTATACAAGTTAGATGAACAAAAAGACTTATCTCCTTCTCGCTGTCCAGATTGCCTATGTGCTGCTGGTGTCAAGCGTTATGTGTGTGTTGTGAAACCTCTCTGACACAAATCCTCTGCAGTCGTCGTACCTCTGTGGTGTCCTTTACCAGTGAAGGGGGAAGAAAAGTGCACACTGGAGCATGAATGTTAGTGATATGTCTGAGTGGGTGTTTTGGACATGGTAGCAGCCAAAACAGGCCAATTCAGACGGCTCCATTCAGACAGTAGCCATGCCGGGACACAGGCTCAAACACATGCAGTTGTACATGTGTTTGGATTCGTATTCAAATGATGGAATGATCAACCCAAAGGAATAGAATTTTTTTTCAGATACAATCAAGTGGCGGCCGATGAATATGAATCAGTTCGATGTCAGTTAGGGGTCAGTCACAAGACAAAAGAAAAAGACAAAAAGAAACGAGAAGTCTTGTGGACAGACACTGGCAGCGACTGCGGACAAACGGCGTTGGTGATGAGCAGGGAAGGAAAAGAGTTGGGGGGTGGGGGGGGGGGGGTGATGGACAGAGACAGAGCAGAAAATTGAAGTACATGTAACATGACACAAATTGACAAAAGTATTTAGCTAATGATTTATTATTAAACAGAGCAGGCAGCCCTCCCCGACCCAATCCCCCAGCCTAGCCCAGGCCCCGGCCCTATTGTAGGGAGATGGAGAGGCAGATAAGCAGGGCTGTAATGGTAGTCAGATGGCAGGTGGGCCGGCCGAATCCGGGGTTAATCACTGCTAAGTGCTGTGGAGAGGGGAGGACATGGGGCCTGGCTGAAACACTGTATCCTGGGGGGCAAAGGGAGGCCAGGTAAGTCAGCCCAGGTAACTCACCTCGGCAGCTCAGTGAGACAGCTGGACTCTCGCGCCACTTGGCTAATGGTGTTAACTCAGGAGAGTCGCCACAATGATATGCTACATCAACACACTCCCCTCCGTCTCACTCTTTTAAACCATGTTAGGCTCTTTTGTAAGTGCTCCATCCTGCCTTATTGCTCGCAGCATTTCCGAGTAACACAAGTGATTTAATCTGTCTGAGAGGAAGGAGAGAACACTGTGCAACACAGTAACAAAACAGAGGCTTGTGGGCCTTTAAATGGAACTTATCTGAGGCTAAACCAAACAACTTAGTAATTTAGTAAGTTTTCCTTTCAAAGATGCATGAAATAAAAGGCTAACATGATGCATATTAAATTTTCTCCTCAAAAAAAACACGATGATAACAAAGGCGTAAGATTACAAATGCTGCGCACGGAACAAAAACAACACCTAATCCAACATAAATATCAAAACCATTTCATTTTGTCCCTCTCTGCTTCCAATTCATATTCACGTGGAGTGCCCCCTATTGGTGACTAACCATGCTGAGGTGCATTTGCCCCCGGCGGCTATCAGACTACATGAAAAACACAACAAGCGGCCTCTCCTGCCACAGCATGAAATGCAGGCTGCTGTGCGTCCAAACAGCGGATGACAAACCCATAACGAAGGCGGTAATTGGAACAACATTTTCAGGTCCACTGTGCATGTCATGCTCTGGTATCCCTGCCGCCATCAGGCCCTTCTCCCAAATCATTCCCAAACGTCCGGCAAATCAAAACAAAACACGGGGGAAGGAACACAACTTTACAGAGCACTGACATCTGATGGGCCATTTCTGCTGGAGACTCCAGTCTGCGTGGAGGTGGGCCTTACTCAGCCCTTAACATGAAACAGGCTGCTACTCTGGGCTACATTCTGCAAGAGCCAGCGAAGGTATGGGTGCACTGTTACTCCAACACACATGAGCTGTTGTGTTTGGACTGAAGGAGTCTGCACTGCACGCAACCCGTCCCCTGATAATGTGAGGGGACAAAATGTACACATACATGGATCTCTTTAATTTTCTACTGTAAAACAAACACCTTCATCTTAAAACACACACACACGCACACACACACACACACACATGCCCTCTCCCATCAACCATGTTGCCAATGTATTCCTCCGCCTGCTCCCATAAAATGGAGTCGTCGTAAACAACAGATGAAGTCATCTTGTTTTAGAGGGAGAAAAAACGGAGAGGTCAAGTTGAGCGGAGAGCGTTAGTTAAATCATCTGCTTGTAGTAAACAGTTGAGAGGAACATCTATCAGCCAGGCACGTGCCGCTGACAGTATAATAATAAGGTAGCGAGGGCTGGAGCGTGCAGGGAAAACAGATGAGGAGACCCACTTCTCTCCGGGATAGAGACAGAGAGAGCTGAAGGAAGAAAAGAGAGGACAAATAGAAAGAGAAAAGTAGCTCATCACCTTTTCCATCAGCACGGTGGGTGGTGCTGGTGTGACTGAACACAGTAACACTGCGGACCCTGTTCATAATCACAAGGTTACTGTTCATTGTTCACAGTGACCTGGTGGACATGAGTGACAAGGTGGGCGGCCGGGCTCGGTGCTACTGTGCGGATAATTACCTCATGACGACAAAGTGAACTTTGATGTACAGTCTGCCGCTGTAAAGCTTTAATGACCTCGGAGCCGGTATACGTGCACATCTTGTGTATATGTTTATGTAGAAAATGCCTGCACATGTACATAGACACTCACGAACAATTGCGACGCGCACACAGTCTCTCTGTCACACTTTCATAGACGCACACTCGGCTTCAGCCAGCCAGTAGGCCTGATGTCAATCAAATGGGTGTCTAATTAAAAGTAACAGGAGGAAGCTGCTGGGGACAGCAATTGCTATCAGACTCCCATTTTCATATGAATGGCCTTTTTTAATTAAACTCAACAGCTAATAAGCCTCAGTATCCAGACCATGTAGCAGTTGAACAGACAAAGAGCCACAAAGAAAACACACACGAGCAGAGAGGAGAATGGGGGATGAGAGGTAAAGACAGAGGGATGAATAATGAAGAGTCACAGGCAGAGTGATGCATTGCCTTTGAACCTGTTGGCTCTCCTTTGTTTGTGGAGGCGCTTTGCCAGTAGCTATTGTTGTCAACAAAGTTTATTTAGCGTTGATGATATTAAAGAACACACTCGCACCGTCGCCGCGAGATGGGGGAGAAATGAAAGAGAAGTGAAAGAAAGAGCGAGAAGCGTTATCTCTTT
Organism: Hippoglossus hippoglossus; assembly: GCF_009819705.1. Classification (NCBI taxonomy): domain Eukaryota; kingdom Metazoa; phylum Chordata; class Actinopteri; order Pleuronectiformes; family Pleuronectidae; genus Hippoglossus; species Hippoglossus hippoglossus. The sequence continues at coordinate 22,326,224 of NC_047155.1, read as the reverse complement.
CCCAGATGAAAAGGAGAGTCTACAAACGATTTGGGCACGTGTGTGTTATTCTGTCCCACAGCTAAAGGCTAATTGTGTATTTATTTGAGCTAGGCGGACTGGATCAAACACAAACACCAATAAAACAAAACCAGCTGCCATTATTTGAGGCAAGAACGGAAAAACAACAAGAATATTTTACCACATGATTTAGGGATATCCTACAATCAAATTATTCACGAGGAAAGTGTCACTGTAAAAGCCGATCTTATTTCCATCAATTGATTTAGCAGCTATTGAAATACAAAGAAAGAAAAGCATGACAGCATAATTCAGTGACATGAATGCAGTGCTTAGCGGCATGGTTATATGATGTTCAGACTTGTACTGCCAAGCTCTAACAATGACATTTAGCAGCTCCAAAAAATTGCTTTGTTCATGCGCCAGACATAATTAATGTGTTGATCCTCTTCTATATGAAATTAGCAAGCCACTCAAATCTGGTATTTCTGAAAAAAAAAAAAAAGGACAGATTTTCTTCCTCAGCATCCCTCCCTTCTCATATCAACAACGCGTCGACAAACACACCAGGTTGGCAGGATGCGCGTTGAGAGAATCTGGGACAAAAGGCTAAATAAATGGGATGTTATGATTCCCATACTGCTAAGATTTCTCTGCGGAAGAGATTATGGCTCCGTTCTAACAAACACGACAAATCTCCATTTTCCCAACCTTTTACAACAGATAATGGGTCTTGGATCCCTTTTCCGCACTAAATCCCAGATCATCTTCTCCTTAGCTATTCAAACCACCCAGCAGGTTGTTTCTTAAAAGGCTTGAAAGTGAGGCGGGAGATAGCCAGCTCTGGGATCTCAAACGAGCTCTCAACGCCGCCGTGACGCACACGCGACTCGTTAATCCTCCCTCTTTCTCACTTCTTCAGAAACTTTTAACATCATGACCCCGAGAAACATTTGCAAACTATAACAATAAAATTAACTTGTAATGAGCAAAATAATTGCACATCAAACGCTGCTCGATGGCGGAGCGCTGGCTGGGAAGAAAGGGCCCAATTTACAGATTACATGGCTCATGACTACCGAAGTTCAAAACACAGAGAAATTGGTTGTGAAGTGAGAAAAAGGGGCCCTTCCAAAACGACTCCGAAGCATTCTTTAAACTTGTGTAATGGATACGCTGCGGGCAACTGGGTGAATTTACCATGCAAAGAATCTCCATTCTGCACGCAGCACTTCAAAGGGGAAGAGGAACTGAGTTTCAGGGAGCCAGTGGGCACAGGCAGAGGGGGGAATGAACTCAGCGATGCACATTTGTCTCCCAGAGTGACAGAAATTGGCGGGGGGTGTTCAAAATGAGAGATTCAGCTGATCTAGGGCAGAGTAGCAGTTCAGTCAACACCACAGTGCTTCCTCAATCTTCAAAAACGGAGGAAAAAATCATAATACAGAGAGGAGAAATGCTGAGAAAGTTAAAATAGGAAGACTAGACACAGGCACCTCAAAACTCAGAGGGGACTGGGAATATTTTTCTCTCCTCGGCCAAGAAGTAAAAGAGAGCAAGTTAAAGAGAGATAAAGAGAGATAGAAGATAGTGAGATAGAGGGCTGCAGAGACTAGGCCAAGTTGTATGTTATATTTTTCGGGGCAGCAGTCTTTTATGTCGTGTTGGTAGAGGAAGGGGAGCAAGAGATTACATTAGAGATGATAAAGTGACCAATGCTATGCCATGTCTTACCATCAGATACACGAGACAAAACACAGCAGATTACGCCAAAAAACACCTAAAACCCAGATACACTCTGGACTGCAGTGGACAGCTGATATCACCTCTGCAGCTCAGCACACAGGGAAAATGTGCACCAGAATAAAAACAAGTGTGAAGGGCTACAGCTACAAGTTTCTCTCTCTCTGTACTGTTACCAAATTAATAATCAGCCTTACCTAAAATACTGGAATACCTGGAAGACCGACAGAAATGTGTGGCTATTTATTTAGCCATCCTAAAATAATTCCAGAGACATATTCTTGGCCACGATGTTTTGTACTCATTTCTCACATTGCCCTCCGCTTTCACCCCTCACTCATTCTTTCTCCCCTCCGTCCCTCTCGGCTTCACAAGACAGTCTCCTTCTGCTGTTCTGGAGCCTTATCTGATGGGAGCGCTGCCACTGTTTGCATAAAACACTGTTTATAAGGGGTTGCATATGTTAAAACATTAAAAGACACATTAGAGGGCATGCATGCACATACATACACATGCGGCACGCAGATGTGCGCACGTTGACAAGTTGAGCTGTTCTGACCTTACTAAAACGCTTTGCAAGTGACGTGCAGTGGATTTGTTTAAATAAGGCTTCTCCTTTTATGTTATCAAGGAAACAGAGAAAAAAAACACTTCACACACACACTTAAGATCTTAGTGGCATACACATTAATAATATGATTTAGCTTTCACTCAAAAATGAAGCTTTCACTCGAAAATTTCAATGCTTTCATAGTTACTCATTTACTCATTAATTATAGAAAGAATAAAATGACACTACCCAATAGTGACTGAGAAAGTTGTAATGTTGTCATTGTAGGAATAATGTAACCATACTATTAAAACAACAAGAGAAACAACAAATTAACTGTTGTTGTAATTACTCAGGTGAGCTGAATACTAATAGTTTGTGGGTCAGATTGTGAAGTCTCACAATAAACAGAACCAACAATAAATGTATAGCAATGGGACATTTTTTATTATTGATTAATCTTTAATGAGCAGAGCTTGACCAATGTGGATTTTTGAAGGTTGATGCTGATACCGATATTAGGGAGTAAAAAAATCCCTTGCCAATTTATATAAATATATTATATATATATAGAAAATTTGGTGATGTCAAACCTTTATGATAAAAAAATATAAATGAGGTTTAATATTTTACAGTTTAAACATAAACTTTAATATACATAACTATAGATAAAAAGAAACACCAGGACAACTTAACACAACTAGAACTTTAATATAGAAGCATCATTTTTGTGTAAAATATAAGCATAAATGCACATCTTATCTGCATTGTTTTTCTTTTTCTGCAAAATTGTTTTCTAATTGGTGCACATCGGCAAAATATCAGACGGTATTATCAGCCAACCAATATATTGGTTGGGCTCTATTAATGAGTATGATTAAAATAAAAAAAATGAGAAAATATATAGAAAAATGCACCTCGGGTTATAGTATTCTCTGATCAACAATGCAGATACTTTTGATTTCTTGAACAGAGAAAAGCTGCAAACCTAAAAATGACTTGGTAACAACCGAGATGGCCTTTCATGTTACAATAACAATATACTCATCAACTTTTTTATTTATTTAAACACATTACCACTTAGTTCATCAATCAGAAAGACCTGCAGTAAGTAAGTCTTTTAGAATAGTTGCATATCTGTTTGGATAATTTTACTACCACTTTAGACACTTATTAGAAACAACAAGGGGGGACTACACTCTCCATATGATTTCCTCTTAACAGACCATTTTATTGATTATCCTTCGCGCTGTTCATCAAATTAAAGAGCAATGATAATTTCGGCGGCAGCAGCAGCCTACACAAACCATTAGTCTTCCCATCAGTCTCGCCTCATTTTCTCCCTTCTGCCTGGTGAGTTGACCATTATTGTGTTCAATTAAAATTCCCCCAATTGTTTTCTCTGAAAATTAGGTTACTTCTGCAAATTTACACTAATTTACTTAACTTGCGTCCACCTCGGGCTCCGGCCAATCAAAAGGCCCCGCTGTTTGTTTAACATGCGACTTGAACTCTGTAACTTTTGTGTAAACCCTTCCTTCACCCGTCGCCTCCCCTTCTCCATCCCTATTCTGAGAGCCCGAAAAAGGTTGATCAATGTGGTCCACGTGGTTCAAGCAAGGGACATCTTTCCCAGGTTGGTATTGAAATTGTAAAACTAAAGCGGGTTCGATCAGAGATAAATCAAGGTGGGCTTTCGATTAGTCCATCCCGTTACTCCCTGAGGGAAGTTATCCTCTCAGTGCGCACTCCTGCAGAACAGCTCCTTGATATCCAAACTGCCAACAATGGCTCTCTATACTTTGGTCAGTCACGTCAACGTGTCTCTTCCTGTGTGGACAGAGCGCTTTAAACTAAGCAGCAGAGGAGTGCAGGTTCCCAGGAGGTTGAGGAGTGAGAGCTGTGTATAGACTGGAAAGGGTGCTGTCAACAGAGACGAGCCTTTTGCCCTGACACATGACCCGGCAACTTCCGGGTCATGTCGTGATAGCTTTCCTGAAGGTTATTCAGAGTGCCAGCGGTATTTCACATGACCCCCAACACATCACATTCCTCAGCACTAATATCACGAAGCCCTGTTCCTTTCCCTCTCTCGCTCAGACACACACACTCACACACCCCACTTGTCGACACAGTCTGCTCATGACACATCCGATCATGTCAGTCCCACCACATACACAGAGAGTGTCACTTGGTGCTGTTTGATGTGTGAACATTAGACTGGGGTGGGGTTAGTGTCAACATCTGAGTCATGGGGGTTAATGGAGATGATGGCGAGTGCATGGGTCTTAAATGCAGCGCTCTCTGTCTTCGGCCACGCGTGACTGAAGATCATGATCATTAGAGCCGAGGGTTTGCAGCTATGAGCTCATCACGGACAGATTGGTGCTCATTTGTCACATCCGTGAAGAGAAATAAATCATTCACTCTGGAAAGACATCAGGTCGAGGAATACATCAAGCTGTTGTCATGATTCTGTGTTTATGGAGAAAGCTGGTTTCTCTCTTTGTAGTTGGGTGAAATGTTTCTTGAACATATGAAGAAAGTCAGTTTGTAATTATACTCACACATTGTACATAAGTGTAAAATCTTCTGACATGATGTATCCATATCACAAAATCTGTTACAATTATGATATACATACCACAGACGTTTTTTTCTGGATATTCTAGTAAAAGAAATGCATGTAAAATTAACATGTAATTAGCCAATTCGCTGAATTATTTGTGAAAAGAGAAGGAACTTAGTCACACCGACACAAAAATGCTGTAAATTTATTATTGCCATTTAAGCCTTTCAGATTAAACTTTAATACAATAATTTATTAATTCAATTTTCAAGAAATAAATTGAACCACAAGCCAATCACAGCCTCTCTAATATAACAATATACAGATTTTCAGTTTTATATCATAGTAAAATCAATATTTGGGTTTTTTGATCAGTTGGTCCGACATTTGTATAAATTATGTCACACTCCTATAAAGTGTATTGGACAATTCCCTCAATCAGTTTATCTAGAATTGAGAAAATAATCTGCAGATTGATGGACTTCTTTACAGACAGACATCGAGCATAGAGAGAAAATGCATGGGGCAGTGTAGATAAAATAAATAGTTAAATGTGGATAAAATTATATAAAATGTAACAAATTCAATTATAAGTACAAATTCAATAAAAGCAAAGAAATGTAAATTTAATAAAGGGCAAGTTTTCACAAGTATTTAAACATTAAATAAATAGCTTCCTTTGTAAAAACAATGTGTCTGACATCTGACAAATCTCTGTCATCTCAAGTTACACTAGGCTACTGTCAATATCACAACAAATATCCAGTAAAATATATGAAGAAGACAGTGCAGCATTTTAGTTGTTATAGAGTTTATGAATTAATTTACATTATATGGCTTTGCTATTATATTACATTATGCAACCTTTCATTACATGTGAATAAATAGAAATTTACTCATACAACAATATTACTATTTCTGTCAACATGTGACCTTCATCAAAGGGCCAGACTTCTTGTTAGTTTGACCACTTTGTACTTTAGTCTAATTCCAGCCAGGCAGAGAGTCTTTGAACCTCTCGGTGAACCCCGACTTGGTGCTCAACTCTCAGCGGATACACTGGAAGTTGTGTGTGGACCCATTAGGGCAGGCAGGGGTAGGGTGGACTGAGGTCACGTGACGGGTTCCCACAACTCAGAAACTCTGCTTCCCTAAAGCTACGACAGGAAGCAGAGTTTAGGGACAGACTAATGGACAATCATTATGCTTTCTGGCTCTGCTTGCTCTCATTGGTTCTACTAGTGTGAGAACATAGAGCCTCTAGCCCCCCCGGCACCGAAAGACAGTGATATCTGCACTTTGTACATTATGCTGTACAAGTGATAGCCTATTTTCCCATTTCGTGGCTTTTATTCATTTTAATTCATCCTCTACTTGGGCCATTTCCCCAGCCGTCCTGCTCTGCTCAGTCTCCAGGTCTCTATCTCTTAATTCTCCTCTGATTAATGGAACTGAATGAAGCACTGAGGAATAAAAAAAAATGCATCTGCAAAGTTTCCTCTGCATAAAAGCATCACTAAATTGTCTGTGTCTTTGAAGAAAAATATCTCATTCATTTATTTTGTACTACGACGTAATGTTTAAAATGCGTGAATATGGAGCATGACGCAGCTGAGGCAACTAATCAAAGCACATGTTTCTTCAAACTCAAGACAACTTTTACCTCCTCTGTTCTCTTTCTTCTAAAGTTAGATAACCCAATACTGTTTGTTACAATGGGTGACAGTGTTCTGTCTTCCTGTCTTCGCACCTGTCCAGTCTGACTCAAATAGACCAGCATGGATAGAAGAAAGGATGGGGCATAGGCAATATGGCTGCAATTGTTAAAGTATCCTTGAGAGACAGCCAAAAGAGACAGAACCACCAAACTGGGCCAAAAGAGAGCTAGCTGAATGGTGTGTGGATGATGAGTGTGTATTTAGGGGGCAGCAAGGATGGGAGATGTCAACATTTTTCCTTCAGTGTGCCCATCTCCATTTGCATAATTTCCATTCCCTATGAGCAACAAAGAAAGGAACGAGATGCTCACACAAAACCCAAATTGACAAGGGAACAATGGTGGTCTGAAGGGTCGTTGTGAGGGGGCTAAAATGTCCTAAATCGTGGTTTAATATTTTGTCAGGCCAGTTTCAGAAAATGCTTTTTTGCCAAAGCTTAGTCAGAACACTGCTTTGTCTGATTTGATGAGCAAAATACATTTAATGTTCTCACATCATCTACGAAAAAAAAGAAAGAAAAACAATGGCTTTCATTTCACCTGACAGTGTCTGTTAAGTTTGCTACAGGCCAAAAATGAGCAGCCACAGATAATGGCACAGTGGATGGTGGACATATCAATGATTAATGTTCATCCTCCCAAAGATGAGTTTGAGATGCATCATTTACTGAAGAGTCCATGTCACATCAAAACAGCGGAAACAGTTGTAGTTCAAGATCGAAGTTCATCAAGTTAACTGGAAGAAGTTCACAAACTGGTCCATTATAAAAATGGGGACAATGGAGAACAGAGATGCAGATAGTTGTGACTGCTGTATTTAAAGTTTTGTGAAAGGTCAGATGGTAACAGGGCACACAGCTGGCAGAGGGGCAGGTGTAGGGAGTGATAGGGCGGCTGTTGTGAGGACGAATGCGCGCACAGCAAAGCAAAGATGGATGATGGATGGTGTTGATACAGGAGGCAGCCGCCCTGCTTTATCTACGCAGCACAAGCCAGACCTGCCGGGTTGATGGGTAGGCTGTCAGCCCTTTGTTTATGGACCACCACCCATCTCCCATCTCCTATATGGCCCAAAAGCCTAGATCACTCAAAAATAGCTATTCACTGCTCTTTGTCTCAAAATGTGAAAAAATAAATATTACATTAATTGTAATAATTTTTAAATGTTGATAATAGAACATGTCTCCCAGACATTTCAGTCCACAGAGGAGGAGAGACAAGAAAGAGAGGAGGGGGAAGAAGAGACAGAGAGCAAAGGGAGGAAGTGAACCTAATCCAACCATATCCCCACGAGTTGCACGCTTCCAATTAACGACTGGTTGGTTTATCAGTCTCTGACGATGATTGCTGTTTTTAATCATTTTCTTTCTCTACACGGTTTCTCCCAGTCTATCAGTTCTTCCCACTCTTATCATCTAACCCCCTCCGTGCGCTGTCTCGCTTCCCTCCCCATCTCTGTTCAGTGCTGCCTCCATTTCATCACACTTCCCATGCAGCCGTACTCTCACGCTGCGTCCAACATGACTGTATGTTAAACCGAAACTTCAACCTGCAAGTTGAAAATCTGCCAATCGTTGTTCTTTGACCACTGAAACAGCACCTTCCACAATTAATCATCCAACTCCACATACCAACTCAATTAAAACAACATGATGTTGGGAATCAGTCAAAATAATAAAGCTACAATAAAGCTATAATGACGCTACAGTCAGAACAGTACATGCATCAGGCAGAGATGCATGTACTAACCAACTGTACTGGAAGTTAGATAAAGTTTGAGTCTTTGGTTGAGGACAACAGAGGGTATGTTCAGGCCTTTTCTCCTGACTCATCCAGGTATAAAGCTGTAGTCCCCTCAGAAAAAAAGGATATCACCTCTTCTTTCACCTCCCTTTGTTAATTTGATTGTTTCAGAGACCTGAAATGTGCCTGTCACATTGATCGATCTGTCCACTTGATGTTGGGGGGGGTTCACCCCCCGTTGGCACTGTAATTAATGAGGGGTGACGGGCTGTTGACGGAGCAGCAGTTATGGCTTCTTTAATTTACCTGACGCCTCACACTGACAGAGACTCATAACAAGGTGACACTGCGCTATAATGGTTATGCTCAGTCACCTCTTGTCGGGTGGAGAGAGGGAGCAGGGGCGGAGGTGTATGGTAAGTGTGATTTTGTGTGTGAGTGTGTGTGTGTGTGTGTGTACGGGCTCGCTGATTTGATGTTGCCTCTCCTCCTTCTGGTCAAGGTGTTATTGAGAGTGGGACTGTTATCTTTTTCCATGAGGTTGCCCGCTGCCTCACTAGCGGGAGTACACCGGCCCCTCCAATCCCAGCAAGCCCGAGCGGTGTGTCCGGGTGGGTTGTTACTCGCCACCTCCTCCTGGGTGGGCTATAACTCATCTCTAGACGGGGAAGGGGCCTTATCTCAGTATCCCTCAGCAGGCCTGATCCTCGCCTGCTCTGTCTTAGGGAAAAGATTTGGCGGTGCCGCGGTATGTGAGTTATAGTTGGGGTTAAGGGGACTGAATACGCCTGTCAGTTCGCGCTGCCTTTGTAAATCTATGTCTGTGTGAGCAGAGGAATATGACGGTGTGTGTGTGTGTGTGTGTGTGTGTGTGTGTGTGTGTGTGTGTGTGTGTGTGTGTGTTTATACAGCATGTGTCTTCATAACTGAGATTTATTTAACATGCAAACAAGTTGTGTGTATACTCATCTTAATGTTTCCTATCCCATGAGGTGAAACACTATTGTCATAAGTTATATCATGTGAAGGGCATCGTTACAGTTGCATCTGAGCAAACCCCCCCCATGCGCGCATACACACTCCCCTCCACCCACCTACCCCATCCACGCCGCCTCTCTCTGTCATCTTGGCCTATCAATCAAAAATGTATTAAGTCCAGAGTCGGGCCGATCAAAGGCAGAATTCCTGGGAGGAGAGCAGATAAGGCCTATCTCATTAATAAGTGCTTTACCATCGTAGGGGCCCGCGCGCCTCGCCACACCCTGCCTGCCTCCCTTTGATATCTAATTATCCATCCGTTTCATTCTGTCAGAGAGGGAGGAGAAGGACGACTCACAGTGTCATTACATGCAAATACTGTTGCGTATCTGCATGTACCGGGATCTGTGCAAAGGGGCTGCACCAAAACATCATGACATGTGGCAAATCCGAATGTGCAGAGAGTGGCACATGTAAACAAATGCAAATAAGATGTTCTTGCAAAAGGGAACTGGTCCCACGTTTGTACGGCACACATCCTGTGGAGCTGTCATGCATATACAGTGTGAGCCTGAGATGAAGAGAGTGATCTCACACTAACAACCGACTGCAGCTGAGACTCCCAGGCATCTTACACATCAACCTTTTAACAAAGTGCAGGAGCAATGAGCTCTGAGAGAGCTGCAGACAAATTAGATAGTAGTGGGTGAGGAAAGAAACAAGATATTAAAACATCAAGGTAAGATATTGAGGAAAGGGGACAATTGAAGGAGAGCAAGGGTTAAGAGGATTTTTAAGAAATACCAGGGAAAGACTGATGGACAAAAGAAGAAGAAGAAATGAAGAAGGAGGGCAGAGACAGACAGGAGAAATGAGAGAATGGGAAATGGGAGGGAGAGAAAGAACAGGGCATTCTTTTCCCTTCTCTCCTTGGTTTTCTGTAAGAGTAGCTCAGGAAGATAAGGCTAAAAGGTCCGTCAGTCTGTTGTGGAACAATCCGTTCTGTGTCTCCCCCTTTTTCTCTCTCTCTCTCAAGATACTGCCTTTCTTTCTCTCTAATGGCACAACTCAGATTTCGAGCGATGCCTCTTGTGATATGGCTCATCTCTGGTGGCATGGTTTACTGACATCACTTGTCCAATACAATATACTCACATGCCATGAAGAGCAAACCCGCCTCGAGTCTAATGTGACACAGAAAATTCTGCAAACACTTTGGGCTCTTTTTCGTTTAAAGAACAAACCTTCAATGTATCTAATATTCACACCAGTGTCATTTATTCATATGAAGGAGGACGATTCAAAGCGACAATAAAGGGCTGAAATGATGTCTTTTAATTTAACCGAGCTGTTCGAATCCTCGTCCCTAATCGCTCAAAGCAGAGCTCTGAGACAAACACAAACCAAGGAGGATTTAGAAGAACAAAAATGACACAAAACACAGGCCCATGTGTCTCACAAAGACTCCAAAGTCTGCCTCCCAATCCCATGTCCTCTTTAAAAAAAAAAGAGACCTTCATCTCCTGGCACTCCTGTTATGAAGAGACTTTCTTCAAGAGGAGAAAGGAGGCATGTCAAAGACACGGGTCACAATGTTTACAAAGACGACTCTTAATCCAACCACAGCTTCCCCCTGCTTTTATTTCCTGTTTCATGGGATTAAAATTAAATAAAACATAATAAAAAACAAAATTAATTTATGGCTGAATAACTTATTTTTCTTGTTTTAAAGGGACAGGGTTTAAAGACTGAGGGGGGGAATCTACAAAGGAAATAATTAAAGTCAAAGAACCAAATTAGTTTCTTAGACTTTTAAATTTATTTTGTGTTTTCTAAAGGAATTTCTTTATGCGACCCGGGAATGACTGAATATTACCCAAAAAGACACAAACTCTCAGTTTTTTCTATTTAAAAGCAGCAGTCCAGATGCCACAGTCTGAAGTTAAGATACCAGTTAATCAGCACATCATCAGCTGCTCTCTCTCTCTCTCTTTCACTACCTCTCTTCAGCTTTCTCTCTGTTTCTGTCTCTGACCTGTTGTGAATCTGCCTGAGGGTTTGAATAACTGTCTGGTGCCAGGCTGCCTCACCCCAAGGCCTTGTGGGAGATGAAGAAGAGGTCAGTAGAGGTGGGGGCGGAGATTGTGTGTGTGTGTGTGTGTGTGTGTGTGTGTGTGTGTGTGTGTGTGTGTGTGTGTGTGTGTGTGTGTGTGTGTGTGTGTGCACGCTTGGCTGATGCTGTTCACAGAGTTTTGACAGAGAAATTGGAAAAGTGTGTCAATGGAAAGACATGGGAATAGGTGGAAAGAGAGACGCATGTATCGCAGTCATGAGACCCCAGAAAGTTACACAAGGAGCTCAAACAGTAGCAGAAAATCACATGAAAAAAAGAAACCAAATTGGCTTCTTCTACAGGATGTATTTGGCTCCATACTTAGGGCACTGACAGACTCACAAAAGCAAAAAACAAATCTGAATCCAATTAGGATTTCATCCATACTGGGCACCTCATTGCATTTAAAGCCAAGCAAATCTTTTTTACAGCAACTGGAAAAAGTACTCATGAGGATTATTATATAACAACACACAAAAGAAAAAGACACCCCTTGTAACAGCTGTCTGTCTGTCTTCACCTAATTCCTCGCCCTGGCAGCCCTACGCTGGGTGTGAGAGAACACCTCAGACCCACACGCAGATGAAAGGGAGGTCAACTCGCCGGGGTGAACCTCTTCTGGGGCTGACCAGGGCTAGAGGGGGCCACATGCCTGGGTGGCACTGCCTAACTAACCCCCCGGATGAGGGGTCTGGTTGTGATTTGGTTCAGTGGATGCTAAGACAGAGAAGACTCTTCCTTCGTTTTCTCTTTTGGCTAACACGAGTTGGGAAGGGGTGACAGAGAGGTCAGGGGGGCTCCAGTTGACTGTGCCCTGAGGGGGAATCCTGGGGAGGGACAGCAGAGAGGTAGTTGAGAGAAAGAGAGAGAGGGGATGGGGGGGGGGGGGGGGGGGGGGTATCCCTCAGGAGCTTGGCCCGTCCCAAATCAAAACAAACAAACAGAGTGGTCCTCTGATCTAATCTGCCTGAACTAAAGCCCTCCAAACAGTCCGCTCGAAGCAGCTACTGCACTCAACAGTGGCATGTCCCTTACAGACATTCAGAAGCACCGTAAAGACAATAACTTCATTTTACTGCATCTTTACATTGTGAGTTAACAGGTCAAACTGAATGAAACTCATTTACATGAATACAATGAAGCACTGGGGGTTAGCTGCAATACTCTGACCTGGAGTTAAGCCCTGACTTCTGAAGACTGGATTAAGACACAGGACACTATTACTGTAAGCACTGTAGTAAATACATGTGTTTATATTTACTGACATCCACCCATGCCCGTGCACGTTATCAGGATTATTCTAAGGCCACTGCCTGGGAAAGCCAACATGTTTGGCTCTTTGAATTCTCACCCTAAACATTCCTTCCATTTCTGTGTTTTGAGGCTTTGCTATGGTTTAGACAGTAGACTAAACTTCTCACTGGCTAGCTGTTACCCCAACACAATGCTAAACAAATTCCTCTTCCTCAGCGGTGCTCCCACCAATGGCAGCGTTGCCTGCTGTCAGCTGACCAGCGAGAGAAGATGAGGGTGAGATTAGACCAATCAGGGGTCAGGCTGAGGTTATCACAACCGCTGCAAAACTAAAACAGATGGGAGGACGGAGCGCAGCACGACTCAACATCTACTGTTGGGATTCATATCTTCAGACCATGTATTCTCCTGCTCCACTGGACTGGAAGAATGTCAGACTTAGTTTTGGTTTTGGATTCCGGGTCATGTTGCTTTAACAAAATAAGAGTGTGGATCAGCAAGTCCAGGGCGTACGATACGACACATGATAAGATGTGTAAATCTTGCACAGTGGTTAGATCCCTCTGTCCCTTAATGAATGTGACATAGAAACAAGAAAACATGCTAAATAAAGGCCACTCACGTGTCCCGCTCTCATCTTCAAATCTTTGCCTTTCATCATGATCACAAATATTATTAGAGAGTTACAATACACAATTTAAGCAACATCACTTTTCTTGTAAGTAGCAGGGACAAAGATCACCCTCCTCTTTGGATTGACATTATTAAGAATTACATCAAATACACACAAGACAAGGTCTTTTATAAAGCATTGGTAACAAAGTATGTGAGGTTTCATTATGATCACACATCCACTTTTTCTCTTAACTGTAGACTGGCCTTCTGGGATTAAAAACTAAAACTTGCCCCGAATGGCATGTTTGCCCCAAACATCATTCCTGTCGTCTGTCAGTCTGCTCTTTCTATTTTCCCCCCACGTTTGTCTATTTTTGCATAATTGTTTGCTTGTTTTCTTCATTATCTCTCCATCTGAAATTCAACTCCCCTCTGTGGTAAACATTAGGCCCCTCGCAGTCTCTCTCTCTCCCTCGTTCTCCCTCCAACTCCTTGCACCTAGATGAGATGTAATTGTGATTAACAACGCCATGACAGGAGCACACAAGACTTTCGTCATGACGGAAAAACAAACAAACAACGCTGACAGAGATAAAATGATTGAAATATGTACAACATCTTATCACAGATGTTAATTGTTTCCGTGTGGGAGGGGAGGGCGGCAGCGGAGAGGAGAGGAGCGGTTCACGTGAGGGAGGGAAAGAGGAACTTGAGAATATCCTCCCTCTGCCTTTGGCCTGCGCCTGACTTCAGAGCTAAGCCCTCTCTCAAGAGAAGGTCAACACCAGGTTCAACTTTTCACCTCAGCAGCCTGAGAGAACACACTAAATACCAAGGATTACACCACGGTGCGCTGCAATATCGCCCAGCCTTCCACTGCATTTCAGAACAGACCTACACAGCACATTTCAAAACCACAAAATTCAATAATGCACTTTCAATATAAAGTAAATGCCACAACTATGTGACTGTTGTCGTAGGGTTAGACACACTTGGTTCAGCAGAAAATATAAGTGCATCTGCTGGAAATGCATTGGCATTTAATTTGCCGAAGTATTTATTATACGTGCCCAACTGTAATTAAAATTCTATGCATTACATTTTTTCAGTTCAAGTACTCGCAAACTTTTTTTAAATTAAAGATTAAAATATTGATCACACCAACTCTCAGCAATAAGCAGAACACCAAAGCCTCATGCCAATCTCATGTACTGAAGGGGAAGTTGGCAGACAACAGTAGCAGGGAGTTGGTGACCCCTGATTTAACTTTGTGCACCATATCTAGTGCTGCAGTCCATGTGTGTGTGTATGTGTGTGTGTGTGTGTGTGTGTGTGTGTGTGTGTGTGTGTGTGTGTGTGAGGGCATGATGATGTCTGTGCTGGTCAGGTGTAACCGAACAGACAGAAACACAGACAGGCAGGCGGCCGGCTGGCGTCAGCGGCCACACGCCTGTCACGACACACCACACGCCGTGCAGCCACATACCTCAGCGCCCACACTGCGTACACACAATGAGCGCTCAGTCCCCCGCATCACGCACCAGCGGCAGCAGCAATGTGAAATATTCACACAGGGACAGAAGGTAGGGAGACAGGCGGGGAACGGCTAGGGGGGAGACCTGGGAGGTGAGGTCGGAGGGAAGGGTTCAAGAGAGTGGGGCTGAAACGACGGCAAGAGGGATGTGATATTGCAACTTTTGACAAACTTGAGTTGTCACACTGCACAGCTGTTTGAGAGGAGAGGAGTCTGGGTAAAAAAAATCTAAATCAAATTTAGATTATGAGAATTGCTTTGGTGAAAATAAATGTCAACATTTTCTACAATATAAAAAGTAATTGTAATAAACAGCCTGCCCTCAGTATAATTTACAGTTCCACTTAAATCTAATCTATTACAAGAATCACAGCAAGAGCAAAAACAATTCACTAATAAATAGACCTATAGTAAATTAATCGGCACCAATTTTAAAATATGAATTATGGTTAAAGTCGTACAAAGAAAAGATCCTAGTTCTCGCGCATGAGGAGTTGCAGATCTTTTGTCATCTGTTTTTACAAATTGAATTGTTGACTGTTGGCTGAACTGTGTTGGGACTGTCTTCAGAAAACTTGTGATGCACTGTTTTCTCAAATTGTATTAACTAAATAATAAATACATTAATCACGGCATATCAGATAACAGATTATCAAAAAACAATTAATACTTATTTGCAGCACTAATCACAATTTTAAATCAGTCTCTGCCTCATGCTGCTGCACTACTTTCTAAGTGAAACTTTCTGGGGAAGAATTTTTTTTAAATGTAAATTCAGCACAGGAACACAGTACAATAACATGATGTTCCCGTGCTTTATTTAAACTGGAAGCATTACAAATATCCCTGAAAAAAAATAAATAGTAGTCACTTCTAAATGTGGGACCTGAGTTTAAAGACACTGCAGTTGTTAGATAGCTCTCTCCCGCCCTCTGGTGGAGCAGGAGGAGACCTACATTAACTTCCTGTTAAAAAGCTCCACAACCTCCTTATTCAACATGTCAGACTGATCCGACGTTTCAAACTTTCTGTGGATCTGAGGGATGAACACCACAGATATGACCGTCTGTCATGTGAGAAGAAGGTGCTCGAGCACTTTCTACAGCCAGGGAGTGAATGGAGTACAGTGGGGCCCTCTCAAGCAACTGCCGACACCCTGAGCCGCGCACATCTGGTGTTAATCAGCAAAGCTTACACAAACACACACATACACACACGTACAAAGAAGCAGACACACACAGGCAAACACTTCGGCAAAGATCCCTCTTAAGAAAATCCCTCTCAACTCCTGAACTTCCGACATGACTGGGGTCAACACACTTGCCCTGGATCTATTAGTACAAACGCCGTGGCCATGTAGTAAGAAGTGGTGAGTTGTTACAGTACAAGGACTTTGTCAAGTACACACAGTAAATTCTAGGCTCACTGCGTCGAGCAATGACAACACATAACCACAGATGCATACATAAACACACATACATTTAAATGAGGGTATAAAGGGGTCGATGTTCAGAGCTCTATATAATTAAAAAAGCTGGTGACAGGGGTTCAATTTTGACTTGTGATAAAATAAAATCTACTTGACAATAAAGATTTGCACAATGAAAGAGAATGGAAAAACAATAACTTCTACACATTCTAATGGCATTCATGGACTACGAGGAAAGAGCAAGATAAAAACAAAAACACAGTGTGACTAAATTCAATCTGCATCCTTCTGTGAAGTTAACATCTTCATCAAATGTTTCCCAAAAAGTAATTAAGAAGAAAAAAGCAGCAATCCAACAATAAAAGTGGTCATGTCTTGATCTTTTGTGGCGATACAATTTATTTTATTTTACTTGATATGTATAATGTGTTTATCTTTTAGTGTCTTTTTTTCATTGTGGACATCATGATGTGACCTTTAGCGACAGACCTCACACAACCTCACATGTTTTCATTTGTTCTGGTTTAATTTGGTTGTAGCTGCATGGAGTTATGTAGGAATCTACATCATGGCACTATACTCTTTGTCCTATTAAGAATGATGAGTGTGGGAGATGTCAATAAGCATTTTTCCACATCAGACATGTTACAACACAAGTGTAAACTAGAGGGTTACTCAGGGAGCACACACCTCCACCAAGACCAACGCCCTCTCTTGCAAATAAAATGCCCTCGGCCCATACTCCACCCTTCCATCATGTTTCAATGAAATTGATTCCTCTTTTGTTTAATCCTGCTAACAGACAGACAAACAGCGATGACAACATAAGCTCCTTGGCAGAGGAAAAAAGTTAAAATCTAAAGGATTTTTAGTAGGAATAGTTTTTTGTATATATATATTGAGCTCTAACTTTCTTTTAATTATTCTTAAACTTTTTATTGTCTATGACAAAGCTCTTATTGCTTTGCTGAGCTAGCCTGTCCTGCTTGTCCAACACTTTTCATTGTGCCGTTGATCCTGTGTTAACTTGGATATGACAAACAAGCCCACACAGTCCAGCAAGGTCACATTACCAGCCAGTCAAGTGAAATCCCCTGAGTTTTGAATAAATGCTAAATTTAAGAAATTGTTTGAGGAAACAATAAGCTGAATTGATTTTTTAAAAGGTACAGTAAACTGATTAATGAATTCATATCTTTATGGCTGAGGATTAATTAGTTGCATACATGGGAAGTTTGTTTTCATTTTGGATTTAATTGGTAAAAAAGAACTTGAATCATTCCAAAGGTTTCATAAATATAAACAGCATGGATTGCTAAATTCTATAGTATTACTGTACCACACAGTTGTGTACATGTCATCATTAAGTTCTGTGTAGAATAACATACCTGTGTCCACGTGTCACCTGTGTGTGTTCAGGTGAGGCTCAGGAGCTGTGGCTCTGTGGGGGGGGCCTCACCTGTCAACAAACACATGATTTACATCAACATGCTCACACAGACACACACACACACGTGTGTAATGCAGCACTGTGTTGTCATTACAAACCAACTACAATGTGTCATTGAACTCACAAATTACGATTCCTGGTTTTATATACGTCGGTTCTCCGTCTGTTGTGTTGAGGTTTAGCTACTTTAAACTTTTAGCTAGTCCTTTGACATAAATGTGAAGTTGGCTAAGAAGGTAGCCTCACTGTTCTGTATTTAAGGTGGAGAAGTTTTACCAGCGGTGTGTTTACCAGTGTCTACATGCTGGTGGTGGCTTCTCTTGTAAACTTGGAACATAATATTTGGTGATTAATTAAAAAACAAACCACATATCTCACCTCAGTGTAGCTTAATTAGCAAAATTACATTATGTTCTTCGGTTTCTTCTTCAGCTCAGCTGTCCAGTGCTACAAGTCGTACTGAGCTCAATGCTGCCCCCTGTGATCAAAATAACCACCAACGTGTATCTCTCCCTATGATCTCTCCACACAAACCACATGAAAATATAAACATGTCCAACAAATGACTTTACAGATGTAAATATGTGCCACTACAGTTAAACTACTGCTTTCAAAACTTGCCACAGTGAAGGTTTGGGGCCCTGATTGTAAAGTGGCACGTGCTGAAAATAACAGCAACAGCTTCTAAACTGGAGGCTTTTAAGTAGTTTTTTATGATTTACAGGAATATCTGTTTACTTTTTCATATCTAGTTTTCCCATAATGTTAATGTTAAATGTAAATATCAAATGTAAACCTAAATGTCAAACATAAATCCAAATAATAAATCTAAAACTAAATATTGGATTTACATCTTAATATTAAATTTAAACCTAAATGTTTAATCTAAGTATAAATGTTGAATCTAAATCCAAACATTAAATCTAAATCTAAATATCAACTCTAAATGTGAATACTACACTTATTTATTAAATCTAAATGTTAGATCTAAATGTTGAATCTAGTTGTTAAATGATATATTGGGTCTATCATTGATGTAAACTTTTATATCCTTTTATGAAAAAGTAAATATGGCAAAGCTATTACGGTAAATCTGGTTAAAAGTTTTAAAAATACACACCACCTTTTTTAAACATTTTACAGCTAAATATGTTAAAATGTTGCTGTTATTTTCAGCATGTGCCTCCTTTACAATCAGCAGCCCTTATGAAAGTACATGAATATAATCTGAAAAAGCTTCTCTCTCAACATAATAATGTTAAACATGTTTTCCACACCATCTCCAAACTCCCCTCCCCTCTAGTGCTCAGTCCCACTGCTGCTCCACAGCTCAGAGAATCTGGCAGCTTCCATCACGTCAGAGAAAGACAGAAGTACTGGGATCCAGAAAGAGAGGAGGGACTCTGTATTCAGGCTTTTTGTAGTGTGGAGGAAGTTGGAAATACTCAAGCACCTAAACGTGTTATTACAGTACTTGACCAGCTGTATTTTCTTTTACTTTTCAGCACTGGTTGCTGTCAGCTTTGGTTCTCAGTCATCCAGTTTGGTACAGTTCAATGCAGAGGCTCAATTTTCTTTAGGGGACTTTGCAGGCTGATGTACATGTCATATTTTGTAATGTTGTGGGTGGTACCAGCACCAACTTGTCTTTATAAACAAACATTGAGCATTGTTTTGTTTTGTAGCGGAAATCTACAATGGTAAATTGACTGTATATATATATTTAAATAAAGTAACTTTATTTATACAGAACTTTTCTAATCTTATCAACCACTCAGAGCACTTTACTGTGCAAGCCACATTCACCCATTCATACAGCACTACTGTGCAAACATACCACAATTTGGTGTTCAATGTTTTGCCCAAGGACACTTTAGAATGCGGAGTGGAAGAATCAAACCACCGACCCTCTGGTTTGTGGATGACCCCCTTCATGCCCTTGCGTGTGTAATGAGTCTTGATGTTTTTAATTTATTGTAGAGACTCCTCACTAAACAGTGTGGAGTGTGACAGAACTCAACTGGACACATCCAGTGTCTCTCTTGCAGTGAAACAAGGTAAATATTTTTACATAGAGAAATATTTATTTTATTGCCAAGACATGTAAACAGAGTGTATTTGGTACAATAAGTAGAGGTACAGTACCACTAAAGCTTTACCAACTGTAGTATTTAAGTCATTAGTGAATCTATAAAAAACACTTTACATTGCATTCAGGCTTTTCACAAGTTGCACACATTGGCATTGTTATTATCTGCCCATGTCACAGTTATATGATTAAAGCCAATACTGAGTTGTAAGAAATATCTACTGAATAATGTCCAGCTATTAAGTTTCATAGTTAACTGTTGAGAGATAACTGTTCAGTTATCTAAAAATAACATTAATGTTGCTAGAGTTGGAATCACAAATTGTCATTTTGTATTATCTTCAAATAAATATGTCAGTGTCCCTGTTGTTTTAATAATTTTTGTCTCTGCATGTGCATAATTGTTGAGTGATGACACACAAGTCGTGAGAATCTGCTATTTGTCACAACAAAACACTGTCACCATCACCTTAGTGTGACCCAAGTACAATTCTAATTCAAATTTTAAGATTCAAATTGTCTTATAAAGCCCTGACACAATGTAGTCTGAGGCTCTTCCATCAATGAGGCCTGCTCCATCATTGTCGACAAACCAGCAGGGAATACTTTCTCCATTCTTCACATCCTGGCTGAAGTCCTTCTGCCAGTGTCTGTGGGGAAGAGAACACTGACGATTAGGTGTGTGTGTGTGTGTGTGTGTGTGGTCCAGGTATTACTCATGTTGTTTGGACCCAAATCTGTTTACACAGTCACATTATGGGGACTTATTTTTCTTATGGGGACAAAAAGCAAGTCCCCATACGTAATTCATTGAATTTTAAGGTGAAGACATGCTTTAAGGTTAAGGTTAAGGTTAGGGTTAGGGTTAGGGCTAGGTTTAGGTTAGATTTTAGTTAAGGCTATGGTTGGGCAAAGAGTCACTATGGTTAAGGTTAGAGTAAGTCTCCAGGACATCAATGCAAGTGTATGTATAGGTGTGTGAATGTGTGTGTGTGTGTGTGTGTGTGTGTGTGTGTGTGTGTGTGTGTGTGTGTGTGTGTGTGTGTGTGTGTGTGTGTGTGTGTGTGTGTGTGTGTGTGTGTATTTTCACCTCGTCACGTTGACTGCTTGTCCCTTCACATACATGGTGGCATCTAATTTCTCCTGGAGGTCACCTGGAATCAGGTCT
Organism: Hippoglossus hippoglossus; assembly: GCF_009819705.1. Lineage (NCBI taxonomy): Eukaryota > Metazoa > Chordata > Actinopteri > Pleuronectiformes > Pleuronectidae > Hippoglossus > Hippoglossus hippoglossus. The sequence goes on along the minus strand of NC_047155.1, from coordinate 22,305,272 downwards.
GTCACCTCAAACTCAACCCCATGGTAGAACTGACCTGGATCAAAATAGCTTGTTTAATATCTTCTGATTTATTGAAAGTTAAGAATAAAAGCATGAAAACATGAAATAGCTGTTGCTGACCTAGCAGGCCATGAACTGAAGCAGAGACATGGTGGCTGTCCAGTGTGTAGAAGCCCAGGTAGTCCTGCTCATCCCGGAGTCTCTTCCATTTCTTTGTGTGTTTGATGACCGTAAATTTAATGAAGTGCTTCAGGGTCACGGTCAGGCTGCAGTTCTTTGTTAACTTGAGGTCCATGCTGGAAGAGATACAGAGAATCTGTGTTTGATCCTATCCACTGTTTAAATGTTGTCCAAAACTGGAGGGGAGCGCTGGAGGAGTACTGATACCAAAAGAGCGTGATTAAAAGGCTGAAACACCTCATGGCGCTATAGTCCACAACTGATGATATGTCCCTAACATCTGCTAGTGGTCGTTAACATCTAGTGGTGATCCCTAACATCTGCTGGTGGTTGGCAACTTATCATCAAACGATTGTGGAAGACCTTCAAACATACAAGGGATTTTCTCCATTTTGTCTTATGTTATAAAGTAAAAAATCATTTAAGATCACATACTCATATTTTGCATATGAACTTGAGCTAATTAAGTGTATAATAAACACAACAAGTAACACCATTTTAACCTGTGGACAAAATAACAAATATCTATTTATATAATTGTAAAACATCTCATTTTAAACGTGTTGCGGTGCATGAATTTTAGATAATATTTGCACAGCAGTTCTACTCACTTGTTTTCTTTGATAGAGGCTGTATCAGACCACAGCAGCTTGACATGTTTGCCATTGTGGAAGACGGAGATGTCCTGAGGGCTCACCTCCAGACTCACTCCCAGCTTCCGGTGGCTGATACCAAAACGCCCAAAGTAGGTTTTGGTAATACTGTTTGGAACAACTTTCTTCTTGCCAATAATTTGGCCATTCACCAAAAAGCCTGAAGCATAATGAAAATCTTTCATGTCATTGCTTCTTATGTTTTGATTCTTTTTACAACACATGGTAAATGAGTGACTAACCTGATTTGGGGTCTTTGACCAGAGTGAAAATGGTTCCTGGTTTGTCGTTGATGTTGAAGCACAGAGCGTCCTTTCCCTCTGGCAGCTCTATCATGAAATGAGGATCTCCATCCACTGCACAAGCATCATCGAAGAATCATGTCAGACAATCATCAGACTCAAATATGATATTAATAGTATTTGACTGAGCACTGTGGATCCTCCCCTGACTTTTAATATGTGGTATGTGATAGATAATGAATAAAACTGAATAATTGAAATATCCCAGGTGTCATTGTCACATTGTGTCTAGTATGACTGGCCAATGCAATGATTTCATTTTAGAAGTTAAAAATAAACGTGAATTATTTCAGTTTTTGATGAGTCAAGTTAGAAGCTTACCATCTGAATGACTACGAGAACTGGCAGCACGACTTGAGCCTGAGGAACCTGTTATCAAAAATAACAAAAGCAAACATCACATTGTCAAAGTTGTTCTGCCAAAGTGAGGTCGATAAGTGGTGTCATATAATTAAGTTAAAAGAGGTGTACCATGGCGAGATGAACTCTTGCGAGATGCACTCTGGCGAGATATTGTTTGACTAGATGCAGTTTGGTGAGATGTACCGGGATGAGATGCACCTTGGTGAGATGTACCGTGGCGTCTCTCTGCTTCCTGTCGCTGGCCTGTAAAACAGTTAAAAAACACAAAGTTAGTTGGAAGCCATTGCCAACTTTTATTGACACATACTGATTTAAAAGGTTTCTAATAATCTAATGTGATGTAAATTGGCAAATAAGAACATTCTGGTTTACTAATAAGTTAAGCAACTTGTCCATCCGTCCATTATCTATACCTCTTATCCGTTGAGGGTTAAGTGAGGGGGTTGGAGCCAATCCCAGCTAACATTGAGCTAGCATTGGGGTACAACCTGGAGAGGTTGCTAGCGAATCACAGGGCCAACACACCGAGACAAACCACCAATCACTCTCAGATTCCCACTCACAGTCTACAGTTAACCTAACCCCAATCTACTTGTCTTTGGACAGTGTGAGGAAGCCAGAGTACCAAGAGAAAACCGATGCAGACAAGGGCAGAGAACATGCACCACTGTGCTGCCCCTGCTAACCTTTACTATATCAATTCCTTTCTACTCCTGCAAATAAAAGAAAAAGAGCTGATAATAATTGATAACTGGTCACATGTCCCTTACTCTCAGTCAGCTTGTCAGCAATGAGAGGGCTCTCTGGTCCGTCCTCGGTTTCAGGCTTGGTGACCACCATGGAGGTGAGCGGGGTGACAAAGCTGTACTGCAGGGACATGTTCAAAACCTTAGCTGTTATAGCATCTTTCTCTTGCTGAGTACCAATGTCACTGGGAGACAGAAAAGAAAGACGGGATCAGTTGGATGTTGAATAATGACATGTGAACTAATCTTTGAGTAATCTGTTCATCTCAATCTTGTCAAAGGTACAATATAAAGGTGAACGTGAACAAACCTGTTCTCCAGTAACTGCTGGATGGTGAGGTAGGCCCACAAACGCTCAGCAAAATCCCCAAAGATGTACTCTTGCTCTGGGTAGGTCACCTCCCAGTTTACCACATTGGCATTTCCCTGCACTTGTAAGTCTTTATCAGGCTGCAGAAACAAGAGATTTTTCAAAAACAGATGACAAGAGAGGGTAGTAAAAGTATGACTACAGTCACGCCAGCCGCTCTTCAAGAGTAAATGCTAACGTCAGCATGCTAAAAAGGTTGTAACGAGTACAGCTGAGTTAATGGTTTTGTACCTAGCAGTAGCGGACAAATGAATGTTTTAGCCAGGCAATGAAGTTTGAAGAAAAGTTCAGGAAAGTAAACCTGTCGGTTGGGCTACTTGTTGAGATTATTCAGTCTGGACCAATGTGTTATGTCAACCATCCTTGATAAATTAAGAGTACAATATGAAGAGCTTTCAATATTCAGTGTCGGCTACAACAAGATTAACTTCGTACCCCCTGGCCAAGCACTTCCACCAGGAAATTATCCATGTCATTGTCGCTCAGCCGACCGGACACCACGATCTCTGAGCCGTTAAACAACTGGCTGAAGTGGTTTTTGGTCAAAGAGTCCACTGCATTGTCAGGATAACGCAGGTCCACTTCCAAGAGCAGAGGGTTGGAAACCTCCTCATAGAAACCCTGGAAAAAAGGCATAGCACAAGTCATGCAATATCTGTATTCTACATTCCCTTTAAGGTGCAGAGATAGATTGGCAAAGTTGTGCTAGACATCCCCTTTTCTGTTAATCTGTCATTTATTGTTTTACTCTACCTGGAGTTGAACAGCAGAATCTGAAGCTTCATATATTCTGCGGGCCAGTCCCTTATTTTGTCTGCTCATCACATCCAGGAAGGAGTAATCCACATTATTTCCGAATCCAAGACAGAACAGAGACATCTTCCCCTGGATAGCATCATGCACATTCTTTTGGATCGTTGTGGGGACAGACACACCTATATACAAGCACACGTGCACAAAATCAAATGACAAACTGTTAGCCACATATAAGCTTGTTTTTAGGTAATCTACTTAATGTAGGTACAGAGACCTCTGACCTTCCAGACTAAAGTATTATCATCTTTCAAATCAAGAGAACTTACCGCTGTTTGGCATCCCATCAGTCAGTAAAATAATCATATCCACACTCCTCTCTGGACGTGTCTTCTCTTCTCTTTCTTTCACCAGCATGCTCACCGCCCTCAGTACGGCTCCATTGATATTGGTGGCTGAGAGGGAAAAGAAAAAATTATGTAGTAATTCCTCAGTATTTTCTAAATTTTCGCTACTAGGCTTAAAACATTCTGTAAATGACCCTGTTTCAGTCATATATAAAGGTCGGGGCTTGTGGACACTTGGATGACACCACACGAGCAGTATGGAGGCATGTTGTGTTTTTTTCTGTTGTTTTATTACGTCTAAAGAAGCGGTCATGATTGACTTCAATTGTATTGGATTTGGCTGCTACACTGTTTACACCTGAGACTCGAGAAGTGTTTTGTGGACTCAAACACTTCACCCAACCCCCGATTGGCATAGTGGTGAGTAGATGATGAGTGAATTTTCCTTTTTTACAGTGAACTATCCCTTTAAAGAGACAGGAGCTAAAACCAAGTGTTGCAGACAGTGGCTGAAAAGAGGAGCTGCAGCAGTGGACAGTATGAGGAAAGTGATACATATTCTGAACACTAGAGCATGTAAACCTTTTCAAGTAATAACTCAAATTAAATTGATTAACCTGAATATGCATAAAATATGTCTCCTTTGAATGGAAAACAGACAGATTAAAGGCAGAAGACTTTTATGTCAAATAAATATACATAATATACTTAGTCACATTATGCATCTGTAAAAACATATTTAGATTTTTTTTAAACGCTATGAATAGTAAATTGTTGATATTCAAACAGGATTTCTATTAATTTGCATTGAACAAACCATATTGCAGTGAATTTGGTGTCACTTGTTTTTCTCATACCTCCATTGTCTCTTATCTTCCTGACGTAGGCAATGGCTTCAACCACGTTTTCCTTTGTTGCTTTAGTAAGAGAGTTCTTCCAGGTGATAATGTTGTTGTCAAACACGATGAGAGCAAAGTGGTCCTCCACATGGAGGTCTTCCAGAATGGCGACCAATGCGTCCCTCGTCTGCAAAGGTTCACAGTTTAATACATAAAGAGGATCATAGACTGATGCCTGCAGTATGGAGCTTGCTTACCCCCCACCCCACCCCCCACACACACACATATTTTACCTGTGCCATCTTCCTTCCACTCATTGACCCGCTCCTGTCGATCACAAACACCACATTCTTTGGGACTCTGCGCAGGTCAGGGGGAGCAAAGAAGTGCACAAAGTATCCATTCACAATCTGCAGGGCGGTAAAGAAATTAATCAACACTCATTTGTGATTCTTATGTGCTGTTGTAAAGACTTTGTTGGGAGCTGACCTGAACTTCTCCCAGGCCCTCCTCTCTTTTCACATCGTAGTTGATGAGGAAATCTCCATCGATTATGTTCCCCTCACATTCTGGACACACTCTCTGCTGCTCCAGTGTTGGCGAGAAAGAAATGTGGGCCTGAGATACAGAGAGATTCATTTGACATTATTCGACACATCTTTACTTAAATTGTACTAAAAAAGATCATAAAATAATTTTTGAAGAACGGAAGCATGGAAATCTTTGTAATCCTTTACCTTTGTGTCAGTAACTGTTTTCTCCACCAAGGAAAGCAGGTCATTGGTGAGGAAAGTTGCTGAGGCGTCAAGAAAAGTGAAGCCCCGAGGCTCGTAGATGTTTGCTACAATCTGTCTCCACACACACACACACACACACACACACACACACACACACACACACACACACACACACACACACACACACACACACACACACACACACACACACACACACACACACACACACACACACACACACACACACACAAAATTACACACAATGAGGCAGCTTCTCTTTTACCAAATGTTGTTATTTTGAAAGATAAAACAGGAGAGAGTAGAACCTGAAAGTCCTGCACCGGCTGTTTCAGTTTAACTCGAGTCACAATCTCATACTGGCCCAGTTTCCTCTGAAGGAGTTCCTCATAGGTCAGAATAAAAACCACTTTATTATTGGCTGCTATGTTGACAGACACTGAAAACACCTCCATCTTTCTCCCAGAGGCCCTGAAAGAATACACAGAGCACATAATTCACAGCTTTCTGATGTTACAGTGTGTTTGTAATACTGGGCTTATGTATATTCAACCTCGTCTGACTCACTTGACCAGTCCAGCAGTCTGTCCAGAGGAAACAGCCTTCTCATACTGTTTCTTAGCTTTCTCTTTCTCCTTCACCTCCCCGACATACACCTGACCTTCAATCTCCCTGAGAGACAAAATGACACGGGTTAAACCCAGAGAAACTTGTAGCTTATGCTCAATTGTCAAAAGTCCTGAGGTTTGAACTGACATGCTGAAGTTGGTGATGAAGGCGGTCTTGGGCAGCTCCACCTCAAAGAAAATTTCCTGCGAGGAGTTTGCTTTGTTCAGAGCCTTGGAGGTCATGACGGTGTGGGCGAAACGAGACGTCACCGTGCACTCCACGGTGACACTGTACACCTCCACCACCTGAGAGGATGAAGGGAGATGTAATTTCGGCATAGTTGTCGAGTAAAATGTTTTGTTTACGGGGCATCAGCATCAGTAAATCGTAACCACTATGATTACAGCAAATAACCAAGACTAGTGGAGGACTGGCAGGCTCTGTCTTATGTCTCAGGAAGTGTCCTGACATTTATGAAGGACCAAAAATGAGTATGAGTATAAATGAATAAATAAAAGCAGAAGTTAATAATGAAATACAAAATATTTCTTTCTGTATTTGTACATTTAATAATTATTATGTTCTATATATATTTTTTTAAATGTATTTCAACATTGATTAATTAATTTATCTATTAAATTTTATATTAATTTGTCAATATATTTTTGTATTTGTACATATATTTATATATTTATGTTTGTACTTCTAAACCTTCTAGTTTCTACATTCATGTATTTATCAGTTCTGTTATTCTAATTCAGTCTAAAGCCTGATTGGTTATAGCGGCGTCATCTTGTCCCTAATTTTGTCCCTAATAGAAACGATTCACGTCAAGAAACAGGAAGAGTTTACTTTAAAACATGAGATGAAACTAACAATTACTCGTGATGCAGATAGGAATCAAATACAGATGGAGAAATCTCTTCCAGCCTTTTTATTGTCACGTGAAGTACAGAGGAAATAAAAGCATGCCAGTGGACACAGGGGAGGGGAGAGCGGAACAAGTGGCATCTGGAACCAATGTGGTTTATGGGAAATGTGGACTTAATTTCGCAACCGGTAACAATACCAAACAATACCACTACTGTGAGAGAAGCTACCAGTCATCTTGACCACAGCCTCATGTTTATTCAATTATCATATTCAGATTTGAATCTGATCCATGAACAAATGTAAAAGCTTTGCTGTTAGTCAGACCCCCTGTCCCGATTTTACGTCAATAGAAAAATTAGTTCCTTACGTTTGTAGAGTTTGTGCTTCTTCTCTATAGAGAAAAAAGAGACAAATTATATTTTCATAATAAACATTGTCCGCTTTGAGTTTTGCAGAAAGGCATGACCAGAAAGAAGGAAAGAAAGAAAGATTTGTAAAATGGCAGTTTAAACTGTGATGAATAAAAGTTTAATACCTTTATTGACCTGGTTGCCATAGTTTCTTGGGTCTCCTGAAACAGAGCATAGAGTTACTTTGATGTGCACCATATTAGACATCCCTTAATTAGACATTTGTTAACCATTGGATACAGCCTGACCTGAAACAATGTGTCAAACAATCACTTATTGCAATTACAAGTGTCCATGCTGTTGATAGTCTTCATCAGTCGTACTACAGTCGCCTCCTCTGTGTTTCCCAAAATGTCGGCCGAATGTCAAATAAACAGGTTCATCAGGAATATTAAGGGAGCTTTGCTGCAGCATGCCGAGAAGTAACAATCAGACAGATGACGTATAACAAGTGTGGGAAAAGAACCTTAGATGTAAAGGTCACACACAAACACAGACACACAGAAAGGGAAGGTGATGAGTGAAATCTGTGCTCCACACACTTTAGTTCAGTTCAACCATTTGGACGTGACGGCCCCTCTGTGCCCTTTTTCCAGCTGGGGCTATGATGCACTAGATTTCTAGAGCTTGAAAATGTGACATTCTTAATGTGTTCTGTGGAGGTGGGGGAACAAGGTGCTGAGCTGAGGTCACTGAAGAATGGCTGTTGAACTGAAGGACGACCATGTTGACAGATGAATACATGTGCACGCAGGGCGTCACGTTTACCATCACAGGTCATCTGCTTTAGAGGTTCAGTGTGTCCGATTTAGTGGCATCTATTGGTGAAGGTGCATATTGCAGCCCACTGAGTATCCCTCCTACCACCTCCTCTTTACAGTGTTAAGAAGAACCTGTAAAGGCCTTTTAAATGTAAAAACATGAGAGGCTGTCTCTAAAACCAGTGTTTGGTTTGTCCAGTCATGTAGAAATATGGCCTCCTCCCTGGTAGGATGAGCCTCTCTGATATAGATATATAGAGGACTCCTTCTGAGTTAACAAGAACACAAAAAAATTGTACTTTCACATGGTTATACATAAATGAAAACATAATTATCATAACTGCTGATAGTTTCCCTAAATCCTACACACTGGACTTTTAAATGCGTGAATAGACATGTCTTCAGTCAATCCATGCAGGAGTGTGATATCACTTTATCTATACTGTATGTCTTGAACCTTGGTTTTCTATGAAAGTTCTATCTGCAGCAAATTTCACGATTCAAGTAAATGTTGTAAAAAGATGTGTGCACACATTTATGAATGAAATTTTAAATGAAAGACACGGAAAAGGTGTACGTATCATTTTGGCCATCTGACAAATTTATCAAACCTACACTCTCGTCAACATTGTGACCACATTGTACAAGACCCATCTCACAAATGGTGACATGCACATAGAAGATCACTGTTAATGCGCAATGCACACAAGCCTTTTGTTACAAAAATGAGGACTGGAAATTTGACTTGGACTTGACTCCTGAAGATCAGACTTAACTTAGGACAAGCGTGTAAAATCAAGTCTGAATGTTTGACCTGGTAAAAATATGAAAATGGTACAAAGTTAATAAGACAGACATGAGTTCAGTGACTGCACCAAAGTAGTAAGCCTTTATAAGTTTAAATTGCGGCCAATAAAGCTTTGGAGGGAAAATAATCAAAATGCACATAATTTGAGGGGTCACTATTCTGATGCTGAAACATCTTGAATCTTGCAGTAAAGATTCAACATGGATCTGGGACCATGAGTTCGATGACGTGCATTAACAGACCTGAGACTTGACATTGACAGCGACAAACTCAAAAACAGCACATGCAAAACTGCTGTTTTAGTCTGATGAGGATTTTCTGAATGAAGCTTCATTGTCCCTACAGGTAAAAAGTCAAATCACCTGCAAACAGCAAAATTGTCTTAAAATGCCTCCCACATCAATGATTTTTAACTTTTTTAAATGCTTTTTTAAGGATGCCAGTGTTCCTGCAGTTGACTGGGTCACTGCTGCTTTAGCATCTTTTTTATTTGATTTTCTGTGGCACTCCTCTGATTTTCTGCAAAGCCGTGGCGATTATGCCTGATAAACAGATCTTCCATTTGTTACTTTCTGTCACAAACAAAAGGGCTGTGGCAGTGAGCCAGCACTGCGAAGCAAATCACTTCCTGCATGCCAGGGGATTCGGCATGGGAATGTTGTAGCTCTTACAGCTACAGATGCTTTCATAAACAATGCATATACTCTTCACCTACGCATCAGACGTAGAAAAGAACTAATCAGAAATTTGTATATAGGCAGTTGCTGCACACATAACTTATGTTAAATACCTGTGGCAGAGCATCACTCCTGGAAACGAGCAGAGCTCCCCGGGCCTTAGCTGGAAGGCAGATGCAGACGCAAACCCACAACAGGAGGACTCTCCACACAACAGTCATGCCTGGGAAACAGAAGTGCCTCTCCCCTGGCATGGCTGAGAACAAGTGAGGAAGGAATCTGAGGCATGTGGGGATCAAGTCTTCCAGTAAGAGTTGTACTCCGCCCACACTGTGCAGGAGGAGGGACCCTCCATGTCCAAAGCTCTTGTTTTCAGTACGATTGTGTGAGTAGGCATGCGTAGTTTCCCATAAATTGCATGCATGTGTGTGTATGTTTGTGTGTGTGTTATGCTTAGCCAGCCCCAACTTGCCCATAGGTGTGTACTCATGTATTTACTTCATGCAAGGTTACATATACAGCAAGATTTTCATCCAATATTTATTGTGGTTCGGTGGGAATAGTTCCTGTAGCTGAACAATAATCAAAGACATTTGCCACAAATAGGATTTTCTCTTTCTGCCTGTTTAACCATGAATAAATATTTCACCAATTTGTTGCCATAGAGATCAAATTTATTAGGTGCCATGTTTTTTAGTAGACTTTACATGAACTGTAATAAACCATTTCATCAAAGTTTCCGTGCATAAAAACTGTATGGATCCAAAGACTTTAAAACAGAAGTTTAACTAATAGAAATTTAGCTTTAGTCCATCTTTAAGAACAGTGTATTCCATGTATTCCACGACAAATGAGCCTGTCTCACAGTGCTTGTCACTGTTTTGGGATTCCCTTACTTCCCATTCTTATATTGAGTATATGACTGTGAAGGTACTGCTATTTTAATAACGTTTTTATCACTATGATGGGTTCTGTGTTTGACACTGATGTGTAACCTGTGTTTAAGCGGTTTTGAAAAGTCCTGACACAATGTAGTCTGCTGCATCTCCGTCGATGAGGCCTGTTCCGTTACTGTGAATGAACCAGCAGGGAACATTTTCTCCGACCTTCACGTTCCTCCTGAAGTCTCTCTGCCAGCCTCTGTGGACCAAGGCAGAAACGTCATGTAGACCAAGCGATGTTTACAAAGCAAGGGCCGGTTACTCATTTTTGGACACACTTTGCATTCAAACTCTTCCACGGTGAGGTGGGACACTTATCTGAGACATGTACCTGGTCACGTTGAGTTCCTGTCCCTTCACGAACATGGTGGCATCTGGTTTCTCTGGGACTTCTCCTGGACGCAGGTCAGTCACCTCATATTCAATCCCGTGATAGAACTGACCTGGAGGAGAAGCCGACATTTACAGGTAATATTTGTTAATATTAATTTCAATAATGTTATTCCTTTTTTCTGCTATAAAGAGACACCGCTTTAAATGTTGTAAATACTAAATGCTGCTATATGCCTTAAACCATGCAGTCTAGTTCTAAGTAAGGCCTCATCCATACTACGATTTCGCTTGAAATTAAAATGATCCCTGTCCTCACAAGCGTTTTGGCTACGAATCAGGTTTAATTCCTGTCCATACTTAGGGGCCTGAAAACGCATATCACATGACCACTCACACACTCTGGGCATGCACGTGCCAATGTTAACAGGAATTGCAGCAGATTACTCGACTAAACGGCTTGGCCAGTTGTTTTCTTCTGGAAGGGGATCATGTGACCTGAGCCTGACGAATCAGCGAAGGCTACATCATGATTGAAAAGACCCAAACAGCAAGCAGTTGTGAGTGTCCATACTAAAACATGCAGCCAGCAGCTTTTCCAAATGTCTCTGTTTTAACATCTCTGAAACTAGGTACGGAAACCAGGTGTATCCGTAGCAGAGTTGATGCATTTTTAATGAAAGCGTAGCATTATGGATGTAGCATATGAGCGTCACGTTGTACCTAGCAGGCCGTGAACAGCAGGGGAGAGGAGATGGCTGTCCAGGGTGTAGAAACCCAAGTAGTCCTGATGGTACGGATGCTTCTGCCACACTTTGTGCAGCAGGATCACAAACTTCACTGAATCTTTTAGAGTTACGGTTAGGCTGCGATCCTTCTTCACAAGAAGATCCACGCTGGAGGAGAAAAGAGAAGAGTTCATTCTGAGCCTGGATTTCACATTTCATATTACTCATGTAGAGCGATGGTTCTTTGAGCGATGGAGAAGCATGCAATGGTGCAGCCACTCACTTGGGTCCTTTGAGAGAGCCTGTGTCAGACCACAGCAGCTTCACCCATTTGCCATCCTGGAACACTGAGATCTCATGAGTGCTGACCTCCAGCCTCACCCCCAGAGTGCGGTGGATGATGCCAAACCGCCAGAAATAGGTGTTGATTTTACCATCGAGGGGAATTTTCTTGTCCCCAATTGTCTGGCCATTGACCAAAATACCTGAGGAAACAATTCACTACAGCATATGATTGAATGAGAAAAAATTAACATTGTATTTAATACTGGTCTTGGGCTGACCTGACTCTGGGTCTCTAACCAGTGTGAAAATGGTTCCTGGATTGTCGTTGATGTTAAAGCACAGAGCGTCGTCTCTGTCTGACAGCTCTATCATGAAATGAGGATCTCCATCCACTGCAAGTGATACCAGAGCACAATGACAGTAATGAATATGATTTCATTCATATAATATAGAGGATGGCTTTAATATATAATATTTATAGTGATGATGTCAAACAGCCACACGGTGAGGCAGTACAGCAGGTACAGCTGTGCTTTGATCTAAATGCTAATAACAGCAGCAGGCTATGCTCACAATAGCGATGCTAAAAGTTGACCTATGCATTTAATGTTTACCATTAGAGGATAAAGTCCATCGTATTCATTGCTTGAGGACCGTGAATATCTATAAAATATTATGTGTCAATACATAGGTGAAGATATTAACCTGCCTGTGGCGCTAATTGAAAAGTCAGAGGATCCAAAAGTCATCAATTACATGAAGGACTGACAGAACAACTGACCGATAGTGCCATAGCCATCCAGGTTGATGAAAATGGCCAACATACCAAACCCGTAGCCCATTGCTTACCAAAAAATGAAGGTGAAGAATAAGTGTTCGAAACTGGGGTTAAAACTGGATATGCTAGATACAGGAATAATAAAGAAAAAAGCAAATTAACAAAGTGAAATTACTTAAACATATACATCTTTTTTTATGCTACAGGACAAAAAACATTACTGTCTTACCCATTTTGTCAGCCTGTTGTCTTTGCTCTGTCAAAAAAAGAACAAATTAATACCTTCTACAGTTCAAGCTGAAGCAGTATAGCCTCTACTGGTTAGTTAACTGAATAGAATGTTACAAAAAATATGAATTCAATGGCCAGTGATGACTGTGAACGTATTACAGTAAATTTTGGTCTGCATCACTCTTTAAAGCCTTTCTCTTTCCCTTTACCCTCAGTCAGCTTGTCGGCAATAAGAGGGCTTTCAGTCCCGTCCTCGGTTTCAGGTTTGATGACCACCATGGAAGTGAGAGGGGTGACGAAGCTGTATTGCAGAGACATGTCCAATGCCTTTGCTGTAGCATTGACTTTCTCGTCTGGTGTTCCACTCTTGCTGCAGGATGAAAAAAGATATTGAAGCTGCAACAAATGACACCTGAATTTAGAAAACGATAATAGAATCTATAAATGAATATTACAAGCTTATTTAAGTGGTTACAGACAATGGCCAAAGAGTATCATTTTCATCTGCCTTCATTCCACAAATGTCTGTCTGTCTGTATGTGGACTGCATATCTCAAGAACCATTCATCTACTTCACACTTGGCATGTGTATTGTAAATTGTCAGAGGAAGTGCAGTGCAGACTTTGGTGCGATTTGGGGCTGCTATACATTCTTCATTAATAAAAATGTATTTAACAAACAGGCGAGCAGCTCTCTGTAGCAGTCAGTGGGAACATGTGGCTTTAGTCTGGACGGAGTTGAATGTGTTTTTCTTTATCTGTCTCCAGATCATTTAGATAAATTGATTATTATCATTTCACCATATAAGAGATACACAGGGGCTGATCTCTATCAAGGCAACAACATTCATAGAATTATTTCCTCTTTAGCAATTTGTCTTTAAAGTAAAGCACAATGTTTTGTTGCTGTAACGCTTTGTGGAATTAGAGAGGTTTTATTTTGAAAAGTTGTGATTTTGAGTCTGAATACAACGTCCAGCAACCAAACAATATAAAGTGACAGTATATTGTAGAACTTTTGCTGGTCTGGAGAATTACCACACGACAAACAAACAGCCCATTCCAAACAGACATGTTGAGAACAGGCACTGCGCTAGTAAGACGAATGGAAATGATTTTCAAGCTAAAGCAACTCAGATTAACCTAAAGGACTCAAACAAACCTCTTGTCCAGTAATTGCTGGATGGTCAGATAGGCCCACAGGCGCTCTGTGAAGTCCCCAAAGATGTACTCCTCATCTGGGTACACAACATTCCAGTTCAGAGCACTGGCTTCGCCCTGCACTTCGTACTTTTCCTCAAACTACGGGGAAGAGAAAACAGGAAGAAATGCAAGCAATTTGAGAAATAATCAACAAGTTTTCTCTCCATCTTAGCATTGTCTCCAAATTTCAGCCATTTCCCTCTTCTCACCCCCTCGCCGAACACCTCCACCGGTAAGTTGTCCAGGTCGTTGTCTGTCAGCCGACCAGCCACCACAATCTCCGAGCCATTAAAAAGCTGGCTGAAGTGGTTGGTTGTCAAAGAGTCTACTGCATTCTCGGGATAACGCAGGTCCACCTCCAAGAGCAGAGGGCTAGAAACGTCCTCGTAGAAACCCTGAAATTGTTGCATACACACATTGTTTATAATTTATTTGTCCAAAATGTGCTAATTAAATGGCTGTTTATTTTAATCTGCCAGGGAGCTTATGTATTTGCCACTGTGTGATTGTTAATTTGTTTGTTTGTTTTTTCATTAGCAAGATTACATAAAAACTACAGAACAAATTTCCATGAAACTTGATGGAGGGATGGGACATGAAAGAAACAACCCATTCCACTTTTGGCGTGGATCACGTCCGTGGGGGATAATCCAGGATTTTTTGTATAACTTTTTTTTACATTGCCAAACATTTCACCAATTCCCTGAATAATTGAGGATCTTGATGAAAAACAAATTCAAGCATATTTTGGGGATTTTCAATGTGGTTTGTAAACTGTATAATGTATATATATATAAATACATACATACACACTCTGTATATACAGTATTCTATTAGATTTTTAAATTTGTGTTATGTTGAGCTCTATCTTATTCTAATGTACTGTTATTTAAATAAATTGTATTCAAAATTTAAATGAGTCTTTTTTTTACTTTTAACTGTACTTTATATTTGGTTTATAACATTGCCCTTACTGTTTAGCTGAGCTCTCCTCTTGACCACACATTGTACCGTTGACCTCGACCTTGTGTTAACTTACATACAACAGTAAAACCTGAACTTGGTCTCATAAGGGGGTAGAATGTTTTTCTGCTGCTCTACAGTAACAAATAGGGCAACAAACCTGAGACAAACATCAATGTGTAGCTGAGGTAATGTTCAGTCGGTCGCTAATCAGCAGCAGTGTATTTGTATCTTCAATACTTTTAGGATTGTGTCCAAACGATCATTTCGGTCATGTGGAATTCAAGGGGACAGCCATTCCAGTTTAAATTCAAAATTACAAAAAACTATTGGCTCAGAATTGTAGTCAGAGTCTAATTCCTCCACCTGAAGTTGAACGGCTGAATCTGAAGCTTCATATATTCTGCGGGCCAGTCCTTTGTTTTGTTTGCCCATCACATCCAGGAAGGAGTAGTCCACATCATCGCCAAACCCAAGACAGAACAGTGACATGTTTCCTCCGATGGCAAAACGCATATTCTCCTGGATCTTCTGGAGGTTAGTCTCTCCTTCAAAGCCAGAGATACAACATCCACAGGTTTAATGCTACATTGATCAAATATATCCAACAGTATGTGCACACTCAACATCCTCACCATAATTTGGCATTCCATCAGTCATTAAAATAATCATATCACTACTCCTTTCAGGGAGCCTCTTCTCCTTCCTGTCATGGACCAGCATTCTCACACCTGTCAACACTGCGTCATTGATATTGGTTCCTAGAAGGAAAACGCAAACAGTCACATGTCTTGTATCAGGATACATTTCTATCATTGAAGAAATAAAGAAGACATTTGGGATAAAAGTGCCACTTGTTATTCTCTTAACCTCCATCGTCTCGTATGTGCCTCACGTAGACCCTGGCCTCATCCACATTTTCCTTGGTAGCTTTGCTAAGTGAGCCCCTCCAGCCAGTTATATAATTGTCAAACAGGATCAGGGCAAAGTGGTCCTCCTCGTGGAGGTCTTTGAGGATTTCCAGCATTGCCTCTCGTGTCTACAAAGGAGTACAAGGTCAGAGGTCACAGTGTGTGCATGTGCACGTCAATACATCAGAACTACATCAACATATACAATTAAAAGGCCTCTCACTTGGGCCATCTTTCTCCCACCCATTGATCCGCTCCTGTCGATCACAAACACCACATTCTTTGGGAGTCTGGGCAGCTCAGGTGGAGCGAAGAAGTGCACAAAGTATCCATTCACAATCTGAAGGGAAGATGATCATGATTTACATGAAGGAATGAAACAAATTAATCACAGATTCATCAATATTTGTTTAATTTGTGCAGCAGACACTGAGTTTAGTGACAGCTGACCTGAATGTCCCCAAAGCCCTTTGCTCGGTTTACGTCATATTTGATGACAAAATCTCCATCAATGAGTGTTCCATCACAACCTGGACACTTTCTCTGCTGCTCCACAGTTGGTGAGAACGAGATGTGTGCCTGATATAGGGATAAACACACTGAGCTCAGCTTGTTCTTTATTATTCTTGGACCAGAAATGATGTTGCATGTGAAGAAAAGGAAGTGAAACCTAAATTGTTTTGAATTCTGAAGGGCTACTGTGCCACGCACCTTTTTGTCTGTGACGGTTTTGTCCACCAGGGGGAGCAGTTCATTAGAAAGGAAGGTTGCATGGGCATCAACAAACGTAATGCCCTGAGGCTCGAAGATATTTGTCACAATCTGTCTCCTCACACAAACAGACACACACATCATTTGTGAGGACAAACTTTCATCCAGGATCATTTAAATCACCATAAGGTAGAAATAGAATCATGAGCAGAGATGCACCTGAAACTCCTGGACCAGGGTTTTGGGTTTAACTCGAGTTAAAATCTCATAATGGCCCAGTTTCCTCTGAAGGAGCTCCTCATAGGTCAGAGTGAAGGTCACGTTACTATTGGCTGCGATGTTGACAGACACTGAGAACTTCTCCATCTTTCTCCCAGAGACCCTGAAATAAAACACAGATATAAGTGATAGCTGCAGATGTGCAGATAGTGTTTGGAGGGCTGGGTTTATGTATTTCTTCATCTCCAGAGACTCACTTGACCAGTCCAGCAGTCTGTCCAGAGGAAACAGCCTTCTCATACTGTTTCTTGGCTTTCTCTTTCTCCTTCACCTCCCCGGCATACACCTGACCTTCAATCTCCCTTTTAAAGAAACAGAGAGATGAGAACTGCATGATGCAACTTAAGAAAAGTAAATAAACTGGGTCATTTTAGTTAAAATCAGCTTTAGGGCATAATTGTAAAAGTAAGCAGGAAGAATGATTGTGTCATAAACAGAATGTGTTAACATGCTGGAGTGCGGAGAGAGTTGAAATGAGAGTGGGGAAGTACTGACATGCTGAAGTTGGTGATGAAGGCGGTCTTGGGCAGGTCCACCTCAAAGAAGATTTCCTGTGAGGAGTTTGCTTTGTTCAGAGCCTTGGAGGTCATGACGGTGTGGGCGAAACGAGACATCACCGTGCACTCCACGGTGACACTGTACACCTCCACCTGAGACTGAAAGGAAGGATGAGTGGAAAGACAGAAACTCTCATGAAAATGAGAAGCTTGCATTCAGGGTTCAATATTAATAAATATGGAATAAACAGGCGACCAGCGATCTGTAGCAGTCATTGGGGGTGGGGCAGTGTGCCTTCAGTCTGTGGACCAAGTTGAACAGTTCTTCTTCTACATCCTTGGATAAACTACAGCAGTGCTCAGAAACTGTCAAACCGTGGGTCAGAATCGCTGCAAGACCTTTTTGATGACTTTTGATTGTTTTTCTTTCACCATAACGGATTGAGACACTTCACTCTGCACCATAGAATGTTTTATAAAAAGCTCTGCACACAACGTCCAGCCCATACCAAAAGGGCTTGTTTAAAACGGGCACTGCACAGGCTTTCTCTACTACTTTCTGTGAATTAATGTGACATCTGATATTTTCACTTTAATAATCAATTGAAACTGTGTTTTCCCCTCTTTATTCACAACGGGGTCCAGCCCATGCTGAGTTGCCCTGACTGGTGCCAAAATAAATTTTAAGCACTTGAAAAAGTATCTTAACTGGTTGGCCCCCTCACATAGCCCACCCCATATTAGGACGCACACGTAGGGCAATAGACAAGTGAGCAGCCCTTGCAGATGTATTTGTTACACCCGCAGCACACGGTGTGAGTTTTACAGTCCTTTTTCCTGGGGCATATCTGACACCTCTTCCTCTTACTCGCCCCGAGCGGGGCTGCTGCTAGGGCTATGGAGGAGGCCGGACACTCGGGTCGAGCGTCGTAGTCAAGAGCTCTCTGTGCGGCGGCTTTTACAGCCTTCACAACCGCGGCGGACGCTTCCGTGCGGGGGATGCTCTCCCTTCGTGCGATGAACGGAGTCACGAGAGCCTTTCCCAGCTGCTCTAGGAACACCCTCCGCTTGTTCCGCTTGCCCGGCATCCAGTCGGGGTTGATCTCTCTCCATATCACGAAGGCGTTGTAGGAAGAGACGTCGATAATGTTGTGAAAGACGACCAGGGGCCAGTGCGCGGTCATCCTCCTGCAGCTGTACGTTCCGATCACCTTGTCTAGGTTGTCCACGCCACCTTTGTTGCGGTTGTAGTCCAGGACGATGACCGGTTTCCCGTCCTCGCGGTCGCTGATGTCGGCCTCGGCGTGCCATGTGCTCAGGAGCACCACGTTCCTGTTTTTCTTTGGGATGTAGGACACCAGAGTGGCGGTGGGCGTGAATGCGAACACCTCTCTTCCCTTGACCGTGAGCAGCACGGTCGGGAGCTCGGGCTTGTTCTTCCGAACCGTGCCGACCACGGTGAGCTTCCTCTCCAGGAGCTGCCGCGCGAGTTCGTAGGAGGTGAAGTAATTGTCGCACGTGACGTTAAGACCGTGCAGTCCCTCCGTTACATCGAGCACTACCCGCAACCCCTGGTTCTGTTCTGGGTGTCCGCCGCTCGGCTTTCCGGTGTACACTTGCGTCTTCCAAGCGTAGCTGGATTTCGCATCGCAGGCCACCCACGACCTGATCCCGTATTTCGCCGGCTTGCTGGGCATGTACTGACGGAACGGACACCGGCCTAGGGAGAAAAACAGGAGGAGAAGAGATGAGAGGAGATGAGATGAGGACGAGGACTAGCAGCCGCTATCTACATAACATAACATAACATAACATAATAATAATATTAAAACAAAAATACGAAAAAAAAGACTAACCTCTGAACGGAACGGAAGTCTTTGTCACCGTCGTCGTCTTCGTCGCCGTCCTCTCTGTTTTCTTCTCTGTCTGCTTTTCTGTCTGCTTCTCGGTCTGCTTCTCCATCTCCTTGTCCGTCTGCTTCTCGGTCTGGCTCTGGCTCTTTCGCGTCCTCTTCGGGTTCAGAGGATGGTTGCTGGGAGAATAGCTGTTGGAGAACCTGTTCTCTGGTGAAACGCTCCTGACGTGACATCGTGCCATGGTCCGGGAGAGAGTGGCACACTGAGACTTATATGTGGGTCTAATGTACCCCCCTAGATTTCAATTGGAATCAGGTGTGGGTCTAAATGACCCCACAGAGCACCACAGCGCCCTCTCTGGGGGTCTAAATGACCCCCCAGGAGAATCGAGAATGACAATCCATTGGTCTCAATTACCCCAGGAGAATTGGATAATGACAATCCTTGGGTCACCCTAACCCTGACCGGCCAGGGCTTGTGTATGATCACACGCACGCACTCACGCACGCACACACACACACACACACACACAGACACACACACACTCTGGGTCAATCCGACCCAGGAACAACACAAGGGATAAAAGACAGAAGACATGATGTCACTGGTTCCACTTTGGGAGTGTTCTGATGAGGCCGCTCAGCAGGGATAATATGGATATATGAAAAAAAGTCAGGTCAGTTATATCCAGTTCATTTTTATCCAATATCTTTTCGAACCTACCTGCATCCTGTGTGAATTCTCATTGCTTTCTTCTGGACGTTGCTCTACCTGCCTGTTACTCTACAGCCTTTATTTCCTCTGATTCTCCAAACTCTTTCGTGCAGCCTCCTGAGTTAAGTTCAATATTTTTTTTGTAATTTAATACAAATTTAATTATGCATCTATCACCTATTCAACACATGATATTCAAGCAAATAGCCTTTTTAGTTGACAGTTTGGTTATTAATGGTATTTTCATTTTTCTTCTCCTTCTTATT
Organism: Hippoglossus hippoglossus; assembly: GCF_009819705.1. Classification (NCBI taxonomy): domain Eukaryota; kingdom Metazoa; phylum Chordata; class Actinopteri; order Pleuronectiformes; family Pleuronectidae; genus Hippoglossus; species Hippoglossus hippoglossus. The sequence goes on along the minus strand of NC_047155.1, from coordinate 22,285,133 downwards.
GTGTATATCTGCAGATCTGGCAGGTAAGATGATGCCCTCACATCATTAAAGACAACTTTTATTTTATTACCGTGGCTTCATTTGTACTTCTTTTCTGTAAAGGAAAAGAAAAGAAAAAGGAAATTATATTCTTTTTAGTTTTGAAAAATCTAAATTTAAGACCGAACAAAACCTTCAATTTCATCTGAGACTGCTTTATGCCCCTTAACAACATGCATTTTCTATGTACCGTACCTCTTTAAAAATAGTTAATTTATGTTAAATTTTAATGCATTGATGATGATGATTCAGTACCCTACACTTTTTAAATACTGTTTGTTAAGGGGCAAAACTTTGATAAATATGAACATAATGAGTGAGTGACTCTAACAAGTACCTGCAGTGATCTGGCAGCTCCTCTCGTCTCCTGAAATACAAATAAAGCTCCATGATTGGACAAAGAACACACTGTGTTAAAAACATGTGTATCACATGTACAAATAAAGAGGAGAAAAAGTGGGTTTAAAACGATAATAAATCTAAACAGGATCAAAAATACAAAGTTTGGAAGAGCAAAGTTTGGGTCAAAATATTTGAGAGGAAATCGGACGTGCCTCAATCAGGAGCTACACTGATAAAATCATACATAAACGCGATTGCAAATTAAAGTCATGGTACAAAAAGCTGTATGTGTGTGTGTGTGTATGTGTGTGTGAGGTCACCTGTGTTGCTTCAGGGTACCCAGAGATGACCAGAGCCCCCTGGGTCAGGCTGGGCAGCCCGAGGCAGACGCAGCCCCACAACAGCAGCAGTCGAACACCCAGCAGTCCAGACATGACCAAACTGAACACTGAACACGGGCTGACTTCACTGCTGAGAAAACAGCTCTCTGTCCAGGGGGAGGGACGGTGTGTGTGTGTGTGTGTCTGTGTGTGTGTGTTGTCCTCCAGTATTGACAAACAGAAACAGACCTGAGCTCAGCGGTCCGAAGGCCCTGAGTTAGAAGTGCTTATGCTTGTAAAGTTGTGAAAGAAATGTCTGTGCTCAATCTGCAATGTGTATGACTGTTGGTAGAACTGACACCAAACTAACAAATAATGACATCAGCCTCAACATAAATAACATTTTCAATGTATAATGATATAAGGTCAATATGTGTATTTACAGTCTGTCTTGTAAAGCATTTATTCCGTCAGTTACTGTGATGTTCGGTTTGCATGTGTCAGAATATCTTTTGGAGTTATTTTACGTGAATTTTACATGTGTGCATGTATGTTTCTAAATAAAACACTTGATTTGTTCATTCATTAACCAACATCAGTTAGGTTTGTTTAATCTGGAGTTCGGTCAATGAGTTCTTCCTCTTCCTTTCACTCTTTCGCTCTACGTCTTGTGCTGCTCCACTTGATGCGTGTGTATTTATATCATTTCCCACGTGGGAGCGAACAGTGGGCAGCTGTCTGAAACCAGAAAGACTCTCTTGTATGTTTTTTTTAAATGCAACTACTGAAAAAAGTAAGGGTTAGATTTGACTAGCAGGTACATTGCATGTAGATGAATGTGTTACACTGGGCTAATTAAATAACTTGACTACAAGGCGCCTTTGACAGTAAATGTGTCCTTTATCCCTCACATCATATTCCAGATGACCATTTAGGACAAATGTAGATTTAACTTTAACAAACAGATTTTGTCTGTACTATGAACCTCGTGAACAAACACAGTGGGCATGAACTCTGCACATCTGGTGAGTCATGGTCAACAGGAGATTAAAGAGTAAGGGAATCAATGTTGTGCAATTTTCCACTGAATTCTTTGACGTGATATCAAACCTTCGGGGTCTGCACAATGAATGTCGTGACTTTGTGTTTGCAGTTTGTAGTGATGACAGAGCAGAACATGCCACTTTTGTTTCTGCTTGATTTTTGTATTGGTTGAAATATTAAAATGATCTGAGACAGGGCAGGGTCACTGAAGAATGGCTGTTGAACTGAAGGATGACCATGTTGACAGATGAATACATGTGCACGCAGGGCGTCACGTTTACCATCACAGGTCATCTGCTTTAGAGGTTCAGTGTGTCCGATTTAGTGGCATCTATTGGTGAAGGTGCATATTGCAGCCCACTGAGTATCCCTCCTACCACCTCCTCTTTACAGTGTTAAGAAGAACCTGTAAAGGCCTTTTAAATGTAAAAACATGAGAGGCTGTCTCTAAAACCAGTGTTTGGTTTGTCCAGTCATGTAGAAATATGGCCTCCTCCCTGGTAGGATGAGCCTCTCTGATATAGATATATAGAGGACTCCTTCTGAGTTAACAAGAACACAAAAAATTGTACTTTCACATGGTTATACAGTAATGAAAACATAATTATCATAACTGCTGATAGTTCCCCTAAATCCTACACACTGGACTTTTAAATGCGTGAATAGACATGTCTTCAGTCAATCCATGCAGGAGTGTGATATCACTTTATCTATACTGTATGTCTTGAACCTTGGTTTTCTATGAAAGTTCTATCTGCAGCAAATTTCACGATTCAAGTAAATGTTGCAAAAAGATGTGTGCACACATTTATGAATGAAATTTTAAATGAAAGACACGGAAAAGGTGTACGTATCATTTTGGCCATCTGACAAATTTATCAAACCTACACTCTCGTCAACATTGTGACCACATTGTACAAGACCCATCTCACAAATGGTGACATGCACATAGAAGATCACTGTTAATGCGCAATGCACACAAGCCTTTTGTTACAAAAATGAGGACTGGAAATTTGACTTGGACTTGACTCCTGAAGATCAGACTTAACTTAGGACAAGCGTGTAAAATCAAGTCTGAATGTTTGACCTGGTACAAATATGAAAATGGTACAAAGTTAATAAGACAGACATGAGTTCAGTGACTGCACCAAAGTAGTAAGCCTTTATAAGTTTAAATTGCGGCCAATAAAGCTTTGGAGGGAAAATAATCAAAATGCACATAATTTGAGGGGTCACTATTCTGATGCTGAAACATCTTGAATCTTGCAGTAAAGATTCAACATGGATCTGGGACCATGAGTTCGATGACGTGCATTAACAGACCTGAGACTTGACATTGACAGCGACAAACTCAAAAACAGCACATGCAAAACTGCTGTTTTAGTCTGATGAGGATTTTCTGAATGAAGCTTCATTGTCCCTACATGTAAAAAGTCAAATCAATGATTTTTAACTTTTTTAAATGCCTTATTAGGCTGTCAATTCTCCAGTGTTCCTGCAGATGACTGGGTCACTGCTGCTTTAGCATTGTTGTGCAATAATGCCTTAAACGTGATACCATTAAATGGTGTGCCTTTCGGCATTCAATAAATTTGGTTATCAAAATAAAATATTGAATGTTAATATTACAAATATTAATATTAAATAATTACTTTAATTGATTAAAGTTACCTCGGGGCACCACCCTTCAAAGGAAGGGAAAAGATAGCCAATTTATTGATTAAGTCTCATAAAAATACTAACTACAAATTTGGAACTCTGATTAACAATTAAATTAATAACTATAACCAAAATTACCATATAGATAGTTAGCTAAGTTGAAGGATATAGAGTTCTTGACAGTGTAGAGGTTGGCAAAATTCACACTTATGCAACATTAATGAAAAAACATTTGTGAAAGAACAACATTTATTATGAAAATAATAAAGTATAATAACACAAATTACTAACGGTGTACTTACTATACAAAGATGTGCATGTGGGGTGTATGTAACGCAAAGAAAGACTATGAAGAGCATAACATAACTATCATTAACTTTCAAATAACTTATAACCAAACTATCACAGTAACACAAATCGAACTTATAAACATCACACGGAATCGAATAAACAGTCTTTGCTTAGCCTCGTATAATTATTAAGCCCAGTTGTGTTACCCGTCCATGGAAAGGGAAAAAAAGGTTGCTGTGCTGTTCGAAGTGCAGTGAAGTCGTATTGTTGGTTCGTGGCTCCTGTTTCGTGGTTCTGCTGTGCGATGCAGCTCTTGTGCTGGTTCTTAAGCAGGCTCGGTGGCTGCCTTTTGGAAGGTTTTAGCAGTCTGCTCCAGTCAGGCCTGCTTGAAGGTCGGTAGAGCTCGGATTGGGAGGAGCTTTCCCTGGTGAGTTGAGCTGCGCGCTGCACCTCTCCTCGATTGAAGTTGAGCAGACAGAGAGGTGGGCTCCTCTCGGAGAGTTGAGTAGAAAGAGGAGTCGAGAAAGTGAGCTGGACAGCCGCACTTCTCCTCTCGGAGGGTTACGTGGAAAGAGGAAGAAAGGGGGGGAGAACTGGGCTTATATTTGCCTGGTAACCTCGTGGGTCATGGGGCCCAGAGTGAGCATAGTGGTTGAAACTTCTGTCTCCGGTCGGTTTTAACACCTCTGTGTGACGTTTCAAGCACCCTGGGAGACATGTAGGCCGAAATCTAGTTCACGAATACCAGGTCCCAACAGCATCTTTTTTATTTGATTTTCTGTGGCACTCCTCTGATTTTCTGCAAAGCCGTGGCGATTATGCCTGATAAACAGATCTTCCATTTGTTACTTTCTGTCGCAAACAAAAGGGCTGTGCCAGTGAGCCAGCACTGCAAAGCAAATCACTTCCTGCATGCCAGGGGATTCGGCATGGGAAAGTTGTAGCTCTTACAGCTACAGATGCTTTCATAAACAATGCATATACTCTTCACCTACGCATCAGACGTAGAAAAGAACTAATCAGAAATTTGTATATAGGCAGTTGCTGCACACATAACTTATGTTAAATACCTGTGGCAGAGCATCACTCCTGGAAACGAGCAGAGCTCCCCGGGCCTTAGCTGGAAGGCAGATGCAGACGCAAACCCACAACAGGAGGACTCTCCACACAACAGTCATGCCTGGGAAACAGAAGTGCCTCTCCTCCGGCATGGCTGAGAACAAGTGTGGAAGGAATCTGAGGCATGTGGGGATCAAGTCTTCCAGTAAGAGTTGTACTCCGCCCACACTGTGCAGGAGGAGGGACCCTCCATGTCCAAAGCTCTTGTTTTCAGTATGATTGTGTGAGTAGGCATGCGTAGTTTCCCATAAATTGCATGCATGTGTGTGTATGTTTGTGTGTGTGTTATGCTTAGCCAGCCCCAACTTGCCCATAGGTGTGTACTCATGTATTTACTTCATGCAAGGTTACATATACAGCAAGATTTTCATCCAATATTTATTGTGATTCGGTGGGAATAGTTCCTGTAGCTGAACAATAATCAAAGACATTTGCCACAAATAGGATTTTCTCTTTCTGCCTGTTTAACCATGAATAAATATTTCACCAATTTGTTGCCATAGAGATCAAATTTATTAGGTGCCATGTTTTTTAGTAGACTTTACATGAACTGTAATAAACCATTTCATCAAAGTTTCCGTGCATAAAAACTGTATGGATCCAAAGACTTTAAAACAGAAGTTTAACTAATAGAAATTTAGCTTTAGTCCATCTTTAAGAACAGTGTATTCCATGTATTCCACGACAAATGAGCCTGTCTCACAGTGCTTGTCACTGTTTTGGGATTCCCTTACTTCCCATTCTTATATTGAGTATATGACTGTGAAGGTACTGCTATTTTAATAACGTTTTTATCACTATGATGGGTTCTGTGTTTGACACTGATGTGTAACCTGTGTTTAAGCGGTTTTGAAAAGTCCTGACACAATGTAGTCTGCTGCATCTCCGTCGATGAGGCCTGTTCCGTTACTGTGAATGAACCAGCAGGGAACATTTTCTCCGACCTTCACGTTCCTCCTGAAGTCTCTCTGCCAGCCTCTGTGGACCAAGGCAGAAACGTCATGTAGACCAAGCGATGTTTACAAAGCAAGGGCCGGTTATTCATTTTTGGACACACTTTGCATTCAAACTCTTCCACGGTGAGGTGGGACACTTATCTGAGACATGTACCTGGTCACGTTGAGTTCCTGTCCCTTCACGAACATGGTGGCGTCTGGTTTCTCTGGGACTTCTCCTGGACGCAGGTCAGTCACCTCATATTCAATCCCGTGATAGAACTGACCTGGAGGACAAGCCGACATTTACAGGTAATATTTGTTAATATTAATTTCAATAATGTTATTCCTTTTTTCTGCTATAAAGAGACACCGCTTTAAATTTTGTAAATACTAAATGCTGCTATATGCCTTAAACCATGCAGTCTAGTTCTAAGTAAGGCCTCATCCATACTACGATTTCGCTTGAAATTAAAATGATCCCTGTCCTCACAAGCGTTTTGGCTACGAATCAGGTTTAATTCCTGTCCATACTTAGGGGCCTGAAAACGCATATCACATGACCACTCACACACTCTGGGCATGCACGTGCCAATGTTAACAGGAATTGCAGCAGATTACTCGACTAAACGGCTTGGCCAGTTGTTTTCTTCTGGAAGGGGATCATGTGACCTGAGCCTGACGAATCAGCGAAGGCTACATCATGATTGAAAAGACCCAAACAGCAAGCAGTTGTGAGTGTCCATACTAAAACATGCAGCCAGCAGCTTTTCCAAATGTCTCTGTTTTAACATCTCTGAAACTAGGTACGGAAACCAGGTGTATCCGTAGCAGAGTTGATGCATTTTTAATGAAAGCGTAGCATTATGGATGTAGCATATGAGCGTCACGTTGTACCTAGCAGGCCGTGAACAGCAGGGGAGAGGAGATGGCTGTCCAGGGTGTAGAAACCCAAGTAGTCCTGATGGTACGGATGCTTCTGCCACACTTTGTGCAGCAGGATCACAAACTTCACTGAATCTTTTAGAGTTACGGTTAGGCTGCGATCCTTCTTCACAAGAAGATCCACGCTGGAGGAGAAAAGAGAAGAGTTCATTCTGAGCCTGGATTTCACATTTCATATTACTCATGTAGAGCGATGGTTCTTTGAGCGACGGAGAAGCATGCAATGGTGCAGCCACTCACTTGGGTCCTTTGAGAGAGCCTGTGTCAGACCACAGCAGCTTCACCCATTTGCCATCCTGGAACACTGAGATCTCATGAGTGCTGACCTCCAGCCTCACCCCCAGAGTGCGGTGGATGATGCCAAACCGCCAGAAATAGGTGTTGATTTTACCATCGAGGGGAATTTTCTTGTCCCCAATTGTCTGGCCATTGACCAAAATACCTGAGGAAACAATTCAGTCACTCACTACAATATATGATTGAATGAGAAAAAATTAACATTGTATTTAATACTGGTCTTGGGCTGACCTGACTCTGGGTCTCTAACCAGTGTGAAAATGGTTCCTGGATTGTCGTTGATGTTAAAGCACAGAGCGTCGTCTCTGTCTGGCAGCTCTATCATGAAATGAGGATCTCCATCCACTGCAAGTGATACCAGAGCACAATGACAGTAATGAATATGACTTAATTCATATAAAATAGACGATGGGTTTAATATATAATATTTATAGTGATGATGTCAAACAGCCACGCGGTGAGGCAGTACAGCAGGTACAGCTGTGCTTTGATCTAAATGCTAATAACAGCAGCAGGCTATGCTCACAATAGCGATGCTAAAAAGTTGACCTATAGCATTTAATGTTTACCATTAGAGGATAAAGTCCATCGTATTCATTGCTTGAGGACCGTGAATATCTATAAAATATTATGTGTCAATACATAGGTGAAGATATTAACCTGCCTGTGGCGCTAATTGAAAAGTCAGAGGATCCAAAAGTCATCAATTACATGAAGGACTGACAGAACAACTGACCGATAGTGCCATAGCCATCCAGGTTGATGAAAATGGCCAACATACCAAACCCGTAGCCCATTGCTTACCAAAATATGTAGGAAATTGTGCAGAATAAGCGTTCGCAACCGGGGTTACAAATCGATGTGCTAGATACAGGAATAATAAAGAAAAAAGCAAATTAATGAAGTGAATTTACTTAAACATATACATCTTTTTTTATGCTACAGGTCAAAAAACATTACTGTCTTACCCACTTTGTCAGCCTGTTGTCTTTGCTCTGTCAAAAAAAGAACAAATTAATACCTTGTACAGTTCAAGCTGAAGCAGTATAGCCTCTACTGGTTAGTTAACTGAATAGAATGTTACAAAAAATATGAATTCAATGGCCAGTGATGCCTGTGAACGTATTACAGTAAATTTTGGTCTGCATCACTCTTTAAAGCCTTTCTCTTTCCCTTTACCCTCTGTCAGCTTGTCGGCAATAAGAGGGCTTTCAGTCCCGTCCTCGGTTTCAGGTTTGATGACCACCATGGAAGTGAGAGGGGTGACGAAGCTGTATTGCAGAGACATGTCCAATGCCTTTGCTGTAGCATTGACTTTCTCGTCTGGTGTTCCACTCTTGCTGCAGGATGAAAAAAGATATTGAAGCTGCAACAAATGACACCTGAATTTAGAAAACGATAATAGAATCTATAAATGAATATTACAAGCTTATTTAAGTGGTTACAGACAATGGCCAAAGAGTATCATTTTCATCTGCCTTCATTCCACAAATGTCTGTCTGTCTGTATGTGGACTGCATATCTCAAGAACCATTCATCTACTTCACACTTGGCATGTGTATTGTAAATTGTCAGAGGAAGTGCAGTGCAGACTTTGGTGCGATTTGGGGCTGCTATACATTCATCATTAATAAAAATGTATTTAACAAACAGGCGAGCAGCTCTCTGTAGCAGTCAGTGGGGACATGTGGCTTTAGTCTGGACGGAGTTGAATGTGTTTTTCTTTATCTGTCTCCAGATCATTTAGATAAATTGATTATTATCATTTCACCATATAAGAGATACACAGGGGCTGATCTCTATCAAGGCAACAACATTCATAGAATTATTTCCTCTTTAGCAATTTGTCTTTAAAGTAAAGCACAATGTTTTGTTGCTGTAACGCTTTGTGGAGTTAGAGAGGTTTTATTTTGAAAAGTTGTGATTTTGAGTCTGAATACAACGTCCAGCAACCAAACAATATAAAGTGACAGTATATTGTAGAACTTTTGCTGGTCTGGAGAATTACCACAGGACAAACAAACAGCCCATTCCAAACAGACATGTTGAGAACAGGCACTGCGCTAGTAAGACGAATGGAAATGATTTTCAAGCTAAAGCAACTCAGATTAACCTAAAGGACTCAAACAAACCTCTTGTCAAGTAATTGCTGGATGGTCAGATAGGCCCACAGGCGCTCTGTGAAGTCCCCAAAGATGTACTCCTCATCTGGGTACACAACATTCCAGTTCAGAGCACTGGCTTCGCCCTGCACTTCGTACTTTTCCTCAAACTACGGGGAAGAGAAAACAGGAAGAAATGCAAGCAATTTGAGAAATAATCAACAAGTTTTCTCTCCATCTTAGCATTATCTCCAAATTTCAGCCATTTCCCTCTTCTCACCCCCTCGCCGAACACCTCCACCGGTAAGTTGTCCAGGTCGTTGTCTGTCAGCCGACCAGCCACCACAATCTCCGAGCCATTAAAAAGCTGGCTGAAGTGGTTGGTTGTCAAAGAGTCTACTGCATTCTCGGGATAACGCAGGTCCACCTCCAAGAGCAGAGGGCTAGAAACGTCCTCGTAGAAACCCTGAAATTGTTGTATACACACATTGTTTAAAATTTATTTTTACAAAATGTGCTAATTAAATGGCTGTTTATTTTAATCTTAACCTGAGACAAACATCAATGTGTAGCTGAGGTAATGTTCAGTCGGTCGCTAATCAGCAGCAGTGTATTTGTATCTTCAATACTTTTAGGATTGTGTCCAAACGATCATTTCGCTCATGTGGAATTCAAGGGGACAGCTATTCCAGTTTAAATTCAAAATTACAAAAAACTATTGGCTCAGAATTGTAGTCAGAGTCTAATTCCTCCACCTGAAGTTGAATGGCTGAATCTGAAGCTTCATATATTCTGCGGGCCAGTCCTTTGTTTTGTTTGCCCATCACATCCAGGAAGGAGTAGTCCACATCATCGCCAAACCCAAGACAGAACAGTGACATGTTTCCTCCGATGGCAAAACGCATATTCTCCTGGATCTTCTGGAGGTTAGTCTCTCCTTCAAAGCCAGAGATACAACATCCACAGGTTTAATGCTAAACCTAAAGTACATTGATCAAATATATACAACAGTATGTGCACACTCAACATCCTCACCAGAATTTGGCATTCCATCAGTCATTAAAATAATCATATCACTACTCCTTTCAGGGAGCCTCTTCTCCTTCCTGTCATGGACCAGCATTCTCACACCTGTCAACACTGCGTCATTGATATTGGTTCCTAGAAGGAAAACGCAAACAGTCACATGTCTTGTATCAGGATACATTTCTATCATTGAAGAAATAAAGAAGACATTTGGGATAAAAGTGCCACTTGTTATTCTCTTAACCTCCATCGTCTCGTAAGTGCCTCACGTAGACCCTGGCCTCATCCACATTTTCCTCGGTAGCTTTGCTAAGTGAGTCCCTCCAGGGAGTTATATTATGGTCAAACGGGATCAGGGCAAAGTGGTCCTCCTCGTGGAGGTCTTTGAGGATTTCCAGCATTGCCTCTCGTGTCTACAAAGGAGTACAAGGTCAGAGGTCACAGTGTGTGCATGTGCACGTCAATACATCAGAACTACATCAACATATACAATTAAAAGGCCTCTCACTTGGGCCATCTTTCTCCCACTCATTGATCCGCTCCTGTCGATCACAAACACCACATTCTTTGGGAGTCTGGGCAGCTCAGGTGGAGCGAAGAAGTGCACAAAGTATCCATTCACAATCTGAAGGGAAGATGATCATGATTTACATGAAGGAATGAAACAAATTAATCACAGATTCATCAATATTTGTTTAATTTGTGCAGCAGACACTGAGTTTAGTGACAGCTGACCTGAATGTCCCCAAAGCCCTTTGCTCGGTTTACGTCATATTTGATGACAAAATCTCCATCAATGAGTGTTCCATCACAACCTGGACACTTTCTCTGCTGCTCCACAGTTGGTGAGAACGAGATGTGTGCCTGATATAGGGATAAACACACTGAGCTCAGCTTGTTCTTTATTATTCTTGGACCAGAAATGATGTTGCATGTGAAGAAAAGGAAGTGAAACCTAAATTGTTTTGAATTCTGAAGGGCTACTGTGCCACGCACCTTTTTGTCTGTGACGGTTTTGTCCACCAGGGGGAGCAGTTCATTAGAAAGGAAGGTTGCATGGGCATCAACAAACGTAATGCCCTGAGGCTCGAAGATATTTGTCACAATCTGTCTCCTCACACAAACAGACACACACATCATTTGTGAGGACAAACTTTCATCCAGGATCATTTAAATCACCATAAGGTAGAAATAGAATCATGAGCAGAGATGCACCTGAAACTCCTGGACCAGGGTTTTGGGTTTAACTCGAGTTAAAATCTCATAATGGCCCAGTTTCCTCTGAAGGAGCTCCTCATAGGTCAGAGTGAAGGTCACGTTACTATTGGCTGCGATGTTGACAGACACTGAGAACTTCTCCATCTTTCTCCCAGAGACCCTGAAATAAAACACAGATATAAGTGATAGCTGCAGATGTGCAGATAGTGTTTGGAGGGCTGGGTTTATGTATTTCTTCATCTCCAGAGACTCACTTGACCAGTCCAGCAGTCTGTCCAGAGGAAACAGCCTTCTCATACTGTTTCTTGGCTTTCTCTTTCTCCTTCACCTCCCCGGCATACACCTGACCTTCAATCTCCCTTTTAAAGAAACAGAGAGATGAGAACTGCATGATGCAACTTAAGAAAAGTAAATAAACTGGGTCATTTTAGTTAAAATCAGCTTTAGGGCATAATTGTAAAAGTAAGCAGGAAGAATGATTGTGTCATAAACAGAATGTGTTAACATGCTGGAGTGCGGAGAGAGTTGAAATGAGAGTGGGGAAGTACTGACATGCTGAAGTTGGTGATGAAGGCGGTCTTGGGCAGGTCCACCTCAAAGAAGATTTCCTGCGAGGAGTTTGCTTTGTTCAGAGCCTTGGAGGTCATGACGGTGTGGGCGAAACGAGACATCACCGTGCACTCCACGGTGACACTGTACACCTCCACCTGAGACTGAAAGGAAGGATGAGTGGAAAGACAGAAACTCTCATGAAAATGAGAAGCTTGCATTCAGGGTTCAATATTAATAAATATGGAATAAACAGGCGACCAGCGATCTGTAGCAGTCATTGGGGGTGGGGCAGTGTGCCTTCAGTCTGTGGACCAAGTTGAACAGTTCTTCTTCTACATCCTTGGATAAACTACAGCAATGCTCAGAAACTGTCAAACCGTGGGTCAGAATCGCTGCAAGACCTTTTTGATGACTTTTGATTGTTTTTCTTTCACCATAACGGATTGAGACAGAGATGGGCCAGTGACGGCTGCTGATCTTCGTCATCTCAACAACATCCATAGAATCACGTTCTCTTTGGCAATTTGTCTTCAAACGAACAAGCACAATGTTTGTTTGGTTGCTGCAATGCTTTATGTTAAGCTGAAATACAAAGCTTTTATTTTGAAAAGTTATGAACTTGGGTCGGAAGAATGTGTCTGTTGTTTAACAGACCTCTCAAATAACTGACATGCAATGTATGAAAAAATAACAGCAGTTTAGTAAGTCATTAAACTTATATGTAAACCATGCAGATGAACAGTAATAAAGATGCAGTTGGATTTGATGAAAAACATCAACTATAAAATCTTCATTACAGATAAGCCGGGTAGGATGAACACAAAGTTTTCTAACTTCACTCTGCACCATAGAATGTTTTATAAAAAGCTCTGCACACAACGTCCAGCCCATACCAAACGGGCTTGTTTAAAACGGGCACTGCACAGGCTTTCTCTACTACTTTCTGTGAATTAATGTGACATCTGATATTTTCACTTTAATAATCACTTGATACTGTGTTTTCCCCTCTTTATTCACAGCGGGGTCCAGCCCATGCTGAGTTGCCCTGACTGGTGCCAAAATAAATTATAAGCACTTGAAAAAGTATCTTAAAAGACAGAAGACATGATGTCACTGGTTCCACTTTGGGAGTGTTCTGATGAGGCTGCTCAGCAGGGATAATATGTGTATATGAAAAAAAAGTCAGGTCAGTTATATCCAGTTCATTTTTATCCAATATCTTTTCGAACCTACCTGCATCCTGTGTGAATTCTCATTGCTTTCTTCTGGACGTTGCTCTACCTGCCTGTTACTCTACAGCCTTTATTTCCTCTGATTCTCCAAACTCTTTCGTGCAGCCTCCTGAGTTAAGTTCAATATTTTTGTATTTTTCTACACATTTAATTATGGATCTATCACCAATTCAACACATGATATTCAAGCAAATAGCCTTTTTAGTTGACAGTTTGGTTATTAATGGTATTTTCATTTTTGTGTGTATCTGCAGATCTGGCAGGTAAGATGATGCCCTCACATCATTAAAGACAACTTTTATTTTATTACCGTGGCTTCATTTGTACTTCTTTTCTGTAAAGGAAAAGAAAAGAAAAAGGAAATTATATTCTTTTTAGTTTTGAAAAATCTAAATTTAAGACCGAACAAAACCTTCAATTTCAACTGAGACTGCTTTATGCCCCTTAACAACATGCATTTTCTATGTACCGTACCTCTTTAAAAATAGTTAATTTATGTTAAATTTTAATGCAATGATGATTCAGTACCCTACACTTTTTAAATACTGTTTGTTAAGGGGCAAAACTTTGATAAATATGAACATAATGAGTGAGTGACTCTAACAAGTACCTGCAGTGATCTGGCAGCTCCTCTCGTCTCCTGAAATACAAATAAAGCTCCATGATTGGACAAAGAACACACTGTGTTAAAAACATGTGTATCACATGTACAAATAAAGAGGAGAAAAAGTGGGTTTAAAACGATAATAAATCTAAACAGGATCAAAAATACAAAGTTTGGAAGAGCAAAGTTTGGGTCAAAATATTTGAGAGGAAATCGGACATGCCTCAATCAGGAGCTACACTGATAAAATCATACATAAACGCAATTTCAAATTAAAGTCATGGTACAAAAAGCTGTATGTGTGTGTGTGTGTATGTGTGTGTGAGGTCACCTGTGTTGCTTCAGGGTACCCAGAGATGACCAGAGCCCCCTGGGTCAGGCTGGGCAGCCCGAGGCAGACGCAGCCCCACAACAGCAGCAGTCGAACACCCAGCAGTCCAGACATGACCAAACTGAACACTGAACACGGGCTGACTTCACTGCTGAGAAAACAGCTCTCTGTCCAGGGGGAGGGACGGTGTGTGTGTGTGTGTGTCTGTGTGTGTGTGTTGTCCTCCAGTATTGACAAACAGAAACAGACCTGAGCTCAGCGGTCCGAAGGCCCTGAGTTAGAAGTGCTTATGCTTGTAAAGTTGTGAAAGAAATGTCTGTGCTCAATCTGCAATGTGTATGACTGTTGGTAGAACTGACACCAAACTAACAAATAATGACATCAGCCTCAACATAAATAACATTTTCAATGTATAATGATATAAGGTCAATATGTGTATTTACAGTCTGTCTTGTAAAGCATTTATTCCGTCAGTTACTGTGATGTTCGGTTTGCATGTGTCAGAATATCTTTTGGAGTTATTTTACGTGAATTTTACATGTGTGCATGTATGTTTCTAAATAAAACACTTGATTTGTTCATTCATTAACCAACATCAGTTAGGTTTGTTTAATCTGGAGTTCGGTCAATGAGTTCTTCCTCTTCCTTTCACTCTTTCGCTCTACGTCTTGTGCTGCTCCACTTGATGCGTGTGTATTTATATCATTTCCCACGTGGGAGCGAACAGTGGGCAGCTGTCTGAAACCAGAAAGACTCTCTTGTATGTTTTTTTTAAATGCAACTACTGAAAAAAGTAAGGGTTAGATTTGACTAGCAGGTACATTGCATGTAGATGAATGTGTTACACTGGGCTAATTAAATAACTTGACTACAAGGCGCCTTTGACAGTAAATGTGTCCTTTATCCCTCACATCATATTCCAGATGACCATTTAGGACAAATGTAGATTTAACTTTAACAAACAGATTTTGTCTGTACTATGAACCTCGTGAACAAACACAGTGGGCATGAACTCTGCACATCTGGTGAGTCATGGTCAACAGGAGATTAAAGAGTAAGGGAATCAATGTTGTGCAATTTTCCACTGAATTCTTTGACGTGATATCAAACCTTCGGGGTCTGCACAATGAATGTCGTGACTTTGTGTTTGCAGTTTGTAGTGATGACAGAGCAGAACATGCCACTTTTGTTTCTGCTTGATTTTTGTATTGGTTGAAATATTAAAATGATCTGAGACAGGGCAGGGTCACTGAAGAATGGCTGTTGAACTGAAGGATGACCATGTTGACAGATGAATACATGTGCACGCAGGGCGTCACGTTTACCATCACAGGTCATCTGCTTTAGAGGTTCAGTGTGTCCGATTTAGTGGCATCTATTGGTGAAGGTGCATATTGCAGCCCACTGAGTATCCCTCCTACCACCTCCTCTTTACAGTGTTAAGAAGAACCTGTAAAGGCCTTTTAAATGTAAAAACATGAGAGGCTGTCTCTAAAACCAGTGTTTGGTTTGTCCAGTCATGTAGAAATATGGCCTCCTCCCTGGTAGGATGAGCCTCTCTGATATAGATATATAGAGGACTCCTTCTGAGTTAACAAGAACACAAAAAATTGTACTTTCACATGGTTATACAGTAATGAAAACATAATTATCATAACTGCTGATAGTTCCCCTAAATCCTACACACTGGACTTTTAAATGCGTGAATAGACATGTCTTCAGTCAATCCATGCAGGAGTGTGATATCACTTTATCTATACTGTATGTCTTGAACCTTGGTTTTCTATGAAAGTTCTATCTGCAGCAAATTTCACGATTCAAGTAAATGTTGCAAAAAGATGTGTGCACACATTTATGAATGAAATTTTAAATGAAAGACACGGAAAAGGTGTACGTATCATTTTGGCCATCTGACAAATTTATCAAACCTACACTCTCGTCAACATTGTGACCACATTGTACAAGACCCATCTCACAAATGGTGACATGCACATAGAAGATCACTGTTAATGCGCAATGCACACAAGCCTTTTGTTACAAAAATGAGGACTGGAAATTTGACTTGGACTTGACTCCTGAAGATCAGACTTAACTTAGGACAAGCGTGTAAAATCAAGTCTGAATGTTTGACCTGGTACAAATATGAAAATGGTACAAAGTTAATAAGACAGACATGAGTTCAGTGACTGCACCAAAGTAGTAAGCCTTTATAAGTTTAAATTGCGGCCAATAAAGCTTTGGAGGGAAAATAATCAAAATGCACATAATTTGAGGGGTCACTATTCTGATGCTGAAACATCTTGAATCTTGCAGTAAAGATTCAACATGGATCTGGGACCATGAGTTCGATGACGTGCATTAACAGACCTGAGACTTGACATTGACAGCGACAAACTCAAAAACAGCACATGCAAAACTGCTGTTTTAGTCTGATGAGGATTTTCTGAATGAAGCTTCATTGTCCCTACATGTAAAAAGTCAAATCAATGATTTTTAACTTTTTTAAATGCCTTATTAGGCTGTCAATTCTCCAGTGTTCCTGCAGATGACTGGGTCACTGCTGCTTTAGCATTGTTGTGCAATAATGCCTTAAACGTGATACCATTAAATGGTGTGCCTTTCGGCATTCAATAAATTTGGTTATCAAAATAAAATATTGAATGTTAATATTACAAATATTAATATTAAATAATTACTTTAATTGATTAAAGTTACCTCGGGGCACCACCCTTCAAAGGAAGGGAAAAGATAGCCAATTTATTGATTAAGTCTCATAAAAGTACTAACTACAAATTTGGAACTCTGATTAACAATTAAATTAATAACTATAACCAAAATTACCATATAGATAGTTAGCTAAGTTGAAGGATATAGAGTTCTTGACAGTGTAGAGGTTGGCAAAATTCACACTTATGCAACATTAATGAAAAAACATTTGTGAAAGAACAACATTTATTATGAAAATAATAAAGTATAATAACACAAATTACTAACGGTGTACTTACTATACAAAGATGTGCATGTGGGGTGTATGTAACGCAAAGAAAGACTATGAAGAGCATAACATAACTATCATTAACTTTCAAATAACTTATAACCAAACTATCACAGTAACACAAATCGAACTTATAAACATCACACGGAATCGAATAAACAGTCTTTGCTTAGCCTCGTATAATTATTAAGCCCAGTTGTGTTACCCGTCCATGGAAAGGGAAAAAAAGGTTGCTGTGCTGTTCGAAGTGCAGTGAAGTCGTATTGTTGGTTCGTGGCTCCTGTTTCGTGGTTCTGCTGTGCGATGCAGCTCTTGTGCTGGTTCTTAAGCAGGCTCGGTGGCTGCCTTTTGGAAGGTTTTAGCAGTCTGCTCCAGTCAGGCCTGCTTGAAGGTCGGTAGAGCTCGGATTGGGAGGAGCTTTCCCTGGTGAGTTGAGCTGCGCGCTGCACCTCTCCTCGATTGAAGTTGAGCAGACAGAGAGGTGGGCTCCTCTCGGAGAGTTGAGTAGAAAGAGGAGTCGAGAAAGTGAGCTGGACAGCCGCACTTCTCCTCTCGGAGGGTTACGTGGAAAGAGGAAGAAAGGGGGGGAGAACTGGGCTTATATTTGCCTGGTAACCTCGTGGGTCATGGGGCCCAGAGTGAGCATAGTGGTTGAAACTTCTGTCTCCGGTCGGTTTTAACACCTCTGTGTGACGTTTCAAGCACCCTGGGAGACATGTAGGCCGAAATCTAGTTCACGAATACCAGGTCCCAACAGCATCTTTTTTATTTGATTTTCTGTGGCACTCCTCTGATTTTCTGCAAAGCCGTGGCGATTATGCCTGATAAACAGATCTTCCATTTGTTACTTTCTGTCGCAAACAAAAGGGCTGTGCCAGTGAGCCAGCACTGCAAAGCAAATCACTTCCTGCATGCCAGGGGATTCGGCATGGGAAAGTTGTAGCTCTTACAGCTACAGATGCTTTCATAAACAATGCATATACTCTTCACCTACGCATCAGACGTAGAAAAGAACTAATCAGAAATTTGTATATAGGCAGTTGCTGCACACATAACTTATGTTAAATACCTGTGGCAGAGCATCACTCCTGGAAACGAGCAGAGCTCCCCGGGCCTTAGCTGGAAGGCAGATGCAGACGCAAACCCACAACAGGAGGACTCTCCACACAACAGTCATGCCTGGGAAACAGAAGTGCCTCTCCTCCGGCATGGCTGAGAACAAGTGTGGAAGGAATCTGAGGCATGTGGGGATCAAGTCTTCCAGTAAGAGTTGTACTCCGCCCACACTGTGCAGGAGGAGGGACCCTCCATGTCCAAAGCTCTTGTTTTCAGTATGATTGTGTGAGTAGGCATGCGTAGTTTCCCATAAATTGCATGCATGTGTGTGTATGTTTGTGTGTGTGTTATGCTTAGCCAGCCCCAACTTGCCCATAGGTGTGTACTCATGTATTTACTTCATGCAAGGTTACATATACAGCAAGATTTTCATCCAATATTTATTGTGATTCGGTGGGAATAGTTCCTGTAGCTGAACAATAATCAAAGACATTTGCCACAAATAGGATTTTCTCTTTCTGCCTGTTTAACCATGAATAAATATTTCACCAATTTGTTGCCATAGAGATCAAATTTATTAGGTGCCATGTTTTTTAGTAGACTTTACATGAACTGTAATAAACCATTTCATCAAAGTTTCCGTGCATAAAAACTGTATGGATCCAAAGACTTTAAAACAGAAGTTTAACTAATAGAAATTTAGCTTTAGTCCATCTTTAAGAACAGTGTATTCCATGTATTCCACGACAAATGAGCCTGTCTCACAGTGCTTGTCACTGTTTTGGGATTCCCTTACTTCCCATTCTTATATTGAGTATATGACTGTGAAGGTACTGCTATTTTAATAACGTTTTTATCACTATGATGGGTTCTGTGTTTGACACTGATGTGTAACCTGTGTTTAAGCGGTTTTGAAAAGTCCTGACACAATGTAGTCTGCTGCATCTCCGTCGATGAGGCCTGTTCCGTTACTGTGAATGAACCAGCAGGGAACATTTTCTCCGACCTTCACGTTCCTCCTGAAGTCTCTCTGCCAGCCTCTGTGGACCAAGGCAGAAACGTCATGTAGACCAAGCGATGTTTACAAAGCAAGGGCCGGTTATTCATTTTTGGACACACTTTGCATTCAAACTCTTCCACGGTGAGGTGGGACACTTATCTGAGACATGTACCTGGTCACGTTGAGTTCCTGTCCCTTCACGAACATGGTGGCGTCTGGTTTCTCTGGGACTTCTCCTGGACGCAGGTCAGTCACCTCATATTCAATCCCGTGATAGAACTGACCTGGAGGACAAGCCGACATTTACAGGTAATATTTGTTAATATTAATTTCAATAATGTTATTCCTTTTTTCTGCTATAAAGAGACACCGCTTTAAATTTTGTAAATACTAAATGCTGCTATATGCCTTAAACCATGCAGTCTAGTTCTAAGTAAGGCCTCATCCATACTACGATTTCGCTTGAAATTAAAATGATCCCTGTCCTCACAAGCGTTTTGGCTACGAATCAGGTTTAATTCCTGTCCATACTTAGGGGCCTGAAAACGCATATCACATGACCACTCACACACTCTGGGCATGCACGTGCCAATGTTAACAGGAATTGCAGCAGATTACTCGACTAAACGGCTTGGCCAGTTGTTTTCTTCTGGAAGGGGATCATGTGACCTGAGCCTGACGAATCAGCGAAGGCTACATCATGATTGAAAAGACCCAAACAGCAAGCAGTTGTGAGTGTCCATACTAAAACATGCAGCCAGCAGCTTTTCCAAATGTGTCTGTTTTAACATCTCTGAAACTAGGTACGGAAACCAGGTGTATCCGTAGCAGAGTTGATGCATTTTTAATGAAAGCGTAGCATTATGGATGTAGCATATGAGCGTCACGTTGTACCTAGCAGGCCGTGAACAGCAGGGGAGAGGAGATGGCTGTCCAGGGTGTAGAAACCCAAGTAGTCCTGATGGTACGGATGCTTCTGCCACACTTTGTGCAGCAGGATCACAAACTTCACTGAATCTTTTAGAGTTACGGTTAGGCTGCGATCCTTCTTCACAAGAAGATCCACGCTGGAGGAGAAAAGAGAAGAGTTCATTCTGAGCCTGGATTTCACATTTCATATTACTCATGTAGAGCGATGGTTCTTTGAGCGACGGAGAAGCATGCAATGGTGCAGCCACTCACTTGGGTCCTTTGAGAGAGCCTGTGTCAGACCACAGCAGCTTCACCCATTTGCCATCCTGGAACACTGAGATCTCATGAGTGCTGACCTCCAGCCTCACCCCCAGAGTGCGGTGGATGATGCCAAACCGCCAGAAATAGGTGTTGATTTTACCATCGAGGGGAATTTTCTTGTCCCCAATTGTCTGGCCATTGACCAAAATACCTGAGGAAACAATTCAGTCACTCACTACAATATATGATTGAATGAGAAAAAATTAACATTGTATTTAATACTGGTCTTGGGCTGACCTGACTCTGGGTCTCTAACCAGTGTGAAAATGGTTCCTGGATTGTCGTTGATGTTAAAGCACAGAGCGTCGTCTCTGTCTGGCAGCTCTATCATGAAATGAGGATCTCCATCCACTGCAAGTGATACCAGAGCACAATGACAGTAATGAATATGACTTAATTCATATAAAATAGACGATGGGTTTAATATATAATATTTATAGTGATGATGTCAAACAGCCACGCGGTGAGGCAGTACAGCAGGTACAGCTGTGCTTTGATCTAAATGCTAATAACAGCAGCAGGCTATGCTCACAATAGCGATGCTAAAAAGTTGACCTATAGCATTTAATGTTTACCATTAGAGGATAAAGTCCATCGTATTCATTGCTTGAGGACCGTGAATATCTATAAAATATTATGTGTCAATACATAGGTGAAGATATTAACCTGCCTGTGGCGCTAATTGAAAAGTCAGAGGATCCAAAAGTCATCAATTACATGAAGGACTGACAGAACAACTGACCGATAGTGCCATAGCCATCCAGGTTGATGAAAATGGCCAACATACCAAACCCGTAGCCCATTGCTTACCAAAATATGTAGGAAATTGTGCAGAATAAGCGTTCGCAACCGGGGTTACAAATCGATGTGCTAGATACAGGAATAATAAAGAAAAAAGCAAATTAATGAAGTGAATTTACTTAAACATATACATCTTTTTTTATGCTACAGGTCAAAAAACATTACTGTCTTACCCACTTTGTCAGCCTGTTGTCTTTGCTCTGTCAAAAAAAGAACAAATTAATACCTTGTACAGTTCAAGCTGAAGCAGTATAGCCTCTACTGGTTAGTTAACTGAATAGAATGTTACAAAAATATGAATTCAATGGCCAGTGATGCCTGTGAACGTATTACAGTAAATTTTGGTCTGCATCACTCTTTAAAGCCTTTCTCTTTCCCTTTACCCTCTGTCAGCTTGTCGGCAATAAGAGGGCTTTCAGTCCCGTCCTCGGTTTCAGGTTTGATGACCACCATGGAAGTGAGAGGGGTGACGAAGCTGTATTGCAGAGACATGTCCAATGCCTTTGCTGTAGCATTGACTTTCTCGTCTGGTGTTCCACTCTTGCTGCAGGATGAAAAAAGATATTGAAGCTGCAACAAATGACACCTGAATTTAGAAAACGATAATAGAATCTATAAATGAATATTACAAGCTTATTTAAGTGGTTACAGACAATGGCCAAAGAGTATCATTTTCATCTGCCTTCATTCCACAAATGTCTGTCTGTCTGTATGTGGACTGCATATCTCAAGAACCATTCATCTACTTCACACTTGGCATGTGTATTGTAAATTGTCAGAGGAAGTGCAGTGCAGACTTTGGTGCGATTTGGGGCTGCTATACATTCATCATTAATAAAAATGTATTTAACAAACAGGCGAGCAGCTCTCTGTAGCAGTCAGTGGGGACATGTGGCTTTAGTCTGGACGGAGTTGAATGTGTTTTTCTTTATCTGTCTCCAGATCATTTAGATAAATTGATTATTATCATTTCACCATATAAGAGATACACAGGGGCTGATCTCTATCAAGGCAACAACATTCATAGAATTATTTCCTCTTTAGCAATTTGTCTTTAAAGTAAAGCACAATGTTTTGTTGCTGTAACGCTTTGTGGAGTTAGAGAGGTTTTATTTTGAAAAGTTGTGATTTTGAGTCTGAATACAACGTCCAGCAACCAAACAATATAAAGTGACAGTATATTGTAGAACTTTTGCTGGTCTGGAGAATTACCACAGGACAAACAAACAGCCCATTCCAAACAGACATGTTGAGAACAGGCACTGCGCTAGTAAGACGAATGGAAATGATTTTCAAGCTAAAGCAACTCAGATTAACCTAAAGGACTCAAACAAACCTCTTGTCCAGTAATTGCTGGATGGTCAGATAGGCCCACAGGCGCTCTGTGAAGTCCCCAAAGATGTACTCCTCATCTGGGTACACAACATTCCAGTTCAGAGCACTGGCTTCGCCCTGCACTTCGTACTTTTCCTCAAACTACGGGGAAGAGAAAACAGGAAGAAATGCAAGCAATTTGAGAAATAATCAACAAGTTTTCTCTCCATCTTAGCATTATCTCCAAATTTCAGCCATTTCCCTCTTCTCACCCCCTCGCCGAACACCTCCACCGGTAAGTTGTCCAGGTCGTTGTCTGTCAGCCGACCAGCCACCACAATCTCCGAGCCATTAAAAAGCTGGCTGAAGTGGTTGGTTGTCAAAGAGTCTACTGCATTCTCGGGATAACGCAGGTCCACCTCCAAGAGCAGAGGGCTAGAAACGTCCTCGTAGAAACCCTGAAATTGTTGTATACACACATTGTTTAAAATTTATTTTTACAAAATGTGCTAATTAAATGGCTGTTTATTTTAATCTTAACCTGAGACAAACATCAATGTGTAGCTGAGGTAATGTTCAGTCGGTCGCTAATCAGCAGCAGTGTATTTGTATCTTCAATACTTTTAGGATTGTGTCCAAACGATCATTTCGCTCATGTGGAATTCAAGGGGACAGCCATTCCAGTTTAAATTCAAAATTACAAAAAACTATTGGCTCAGAATTGTAGTCAGAGTCTAATTCCTCCACCTGAAGTTGAATGGCTGAATCTGAAGCTTCATATATTCTGCGGGCCAGTCCTTTGTTTTGTTTGCCCATCACATCCAGGAAGGAGTAGTCCACATCATCGCCAAACCCAAGACAGAACAGTGACATGTTTCCTCCGATGGCAAAACGCATATTCTCCTGGATCTTCTGGAGGTTAGTCTCTCCTTCAAAGCCAGAGATACAACATCCACAGGTTTAATGCTAAACCTAAAGTACATTGATCAAATATATCCAACAGTATGTGCACACTCAACATCCTCACCAGAATTTGGCATTCCATCAGTCATTAAAATAATCATATCACTACTCCTTTCAGGGAGCCTCTTCTCCTTCCTGTCATGGACCAGCATTCTCACACCTGTCAACACTGCGTCATTGATATTGGTTCCTAGAAGGAAAACGCAAACAGTCACATGTCTTGTATCAGGATACATTTCTATCATTGAAGAAATAAAGAAGACATTTGGGATAAAAGTGCCACTTGTTATTCTCTTAACCTCCATCGTCTCGTAAGTGCCTCACGTAGACCCTGGCCTCATCCACATTTTCCTCGGTAGCTTTGCTAAGTGAGTCCCTCCAGGGAGTTATATTATGGTCAAACGGGATCAGGGCAAAGTGGTCCTCCTCGTGGAGGTCTTTGAGGATTTCCAGCATTGCCTCTCGTGTCTACAAAGGAGTACAAGGTCAGAGGTCACAGTGTGTGCATGTGCACGTCAATACATCAGAACTACATCAACATATACAATTAAAAGGCCTCTCACTTGGGCCATCTTTCTCCCACTCATTGATCCGCTCCTGTCGATCACAAACACCACATTCTTTGGGAGTCTGGGCAGCTCAGGTGGAGCGAAGAAGTGCACAAAGTATCCATTCACAATCTGAAGGGAAGATGATCATGATTTACATGAAGGAATGAAACAAATTAATCACAGATTCATCAATATTTGTTTAATTTGTGCAGCAGACACTGAGTTTAGTGACAGCTGACCTGAATGTCCCCAAAGCCCTTTGCTCGGTTTACGTCATATTTGATGACAAAATCTCCATCAATGAGTGTTCCATCACAACCTGGACACTTTCTCTGCTGCTCCACAGTTGGTGAGAACGAGATGTGTGCCTGATATAGGGATAAACACACTGAGCTCAGCTTGTTCTTTATTATTCTTGGACCAGAAATGATGTTGCATGTGAAGAAAAGGAAGTGAAACCTAAATTGTTTTGAATTCTGAAGGGCTACTGTGCCACGCACCTTTTTGTCTGTGACGGTTTTGTCCACCAGGGGGAGCAGTTCATTAGAAAGGAAGGTTGCATGGGCATCAACAAACGTAATGCCCTGAGGCTCGAAGATATTTGTCACAATCTGTCTCCTCACACAAACAGACACACACATCATTTGTGAGGACAAACTTTCATTCAGGGTCATTTAAATCACCATAAGGTAGAAATAGAATCATGAGCAGAGATGCACCTGAAACTCCTGGACCAGGGTTTTGGGTTTAACTCGAGTTAAAATCTCATAATGGCCCAGTTTCCTCTGAAGGAGCTCCTCATAGGTCAGAGTGAAGGTCACGTTACTATTGGCTGCGATGTTGACAGACACTGAGAACTTCTCCATCTTTCTCCCAGAGACCCTGAAATAAAACACAGATATAAGTGATAGCTGCAGATGTGCAGATAGTGTTTGGAGGGCTGGGTTTATGTATTTCTTCATCTCCAGAGACTCACTTGACCAGTCCAGCAGTCTGTCCAGAGGAAACAGCCTTCTCATACTGTTTCTTGGCTTTCTCTTTCTCCTTCACCTCCCCGGCATACACCTGACCTTCAATCTCCCTTTTAAAGAAACAGAGAGATGAGAACTGCATGATGCAACTTAAGAAAAGTAAATAAACTGGGTCATTTTAGTTAAAATCAGCTTTAGGGCATAATTGTAAAAGTAAGCAGGAAGAATGATTGTGTCATAAACAGAATGTGTTAACATGCTGGAGTGCGGAGAGAGTTGAAATGAGAGTGGGGAAGTACTGACATGCTGAAGTTGGTGATGAAGGCGGTCTTGGGCAGGTCCACCTCAAAGAAGATTTCCTGCGAGGAGTTTGCTTTGTTCAGAGCCTTGGAGGTCATGACGGTGTGGGCGAAACGAGACATCACCGTGCACTCCACGGTGACACTGTACACCTCCACCTGAGACTGAAAGGAAGGATGAGTGGAAAGACAGAAACTCTCATGAAAATGAGAAGCTTGCATTCAGGGTTCAATATTAATAAATATGGAATAAACAGGCGACCAGCGATCTGTAGCAGTCATTGGGGGTGGGGCAGTGTGCCTTCAGTCTGTGGACCAAGTTGAACAGTTCTTCTTCTACATCCTTGGATAAACTACAGCAATGCTCAGAAACTGTCAAACCGTGGGTCAGAATCGCTGCAAGACCTTTTTGATGACTTTTGATTGTTTTTCTTTCACCATAACGGATTGAGACAGAGATGGGCCAGTGACGGCTGCTGATCTTCGTCATCTCAACAACATCCATAGAATCACGTTCTCTTTGGCAATTTGTCTTCAAACGAACAAGCACAATGTTTGTTTGGTTGCTGCAATGCTTTATGTTAAGCTGAAATACAAAGCTTTTATTTTGAAAAGTTATGAACTTGGGTCGGAAGAATGTGTCTGTTGTTTAACAGACCTCTCAAATAACTGACATGCAATGTATGAAAAAATAACAGCAGTTTAGTAAGTCATTAAACTTATATGTAAACCATGCAGATGAACAGTAATAAAGATGCAGTTGGATTTGATGAAAAACATCAACTATAAAATCTTCATTACAGATAAGCCGGGTAGGATGAACACAAAGTTTTCCAACTTCACTCTGCACCATAGAATGTTTTATAAAAAGCTCTGCACACAACGTCCAGCCCATACCAAACGGGCTTGTTTAAAACGGGCACTGCACAGGCTTTCTCTACTACTTTCTGTGAATTAATGTGACATCTGATATTTTCACTTTAATAATCACTTGATACTGTGTTTTCCCCTCTTTATTCACAGCGGGGTCCAGCCCATGCTGAGTTGCCCTGACTGGTGCCAAAATAAATTATAAGCACTTGAAAAAGTATCTTAAAAGACAGAAGACATGATGTCACTGGTTCCACTTTGGGAGTGTTCTGATGAGGCCGCTCAGCAGGGATAATATGTGTATATGAAAAAAAATTCAGGTCAGTTATATCCAGTTCATTTTTATCCAATATCTTTTCGAACCTACCTGCATCCTGTGTGAATTCTCATTGCTTTCTTCTGGACGTTGCTCTACCTGCCTGTTACTCTACAGCCTTTATTTCCTCTGATTCTCCAAACTCTTTCGTGCAGCCTCCTGAGTTAAGTTCAATATTTTTGTATTTTTCTACACATTTAATTATGGATCTATCACCAATTCAACACATGATATTCAAGCAAATAGCCTTTTTAGTTGACAGTTTGGTTATTAATGGTATTTTAATTTTTGTGTGTATCTGCAGATCTGGCAGGTAAGATGATGCCCTCACATCATTAAAGACAACTTTTATTTTATTACCGTGGCTTCATTTGTACTTCTTTTCTGTAAAGGAAAAGAAAAGAAAAAGGAAATTATATTCTTTTTAGTTTTGAAAAATCTAAATTTAAGACCGAACAAAACCTTCAATTTCAACTGAGACTGCTTTATGCCCCTTAACAACATGCATTTTCTATGTACCGTACCTCTTTAAAAATAGTTAATTTATGTTAAATTTTAATGCAATGATGATTCAGTACCCTACACTTTTTAAATACTGTTTGTTAAGGGGCAAAACTTTGATAAATATGAACATAATGAGTGAGTGACTCTAACAAGTACCTGCAGTGATCTGGCAGCTCCTCTCGTCTCCTGAAATACAAATAAAGCTCCATGATTGGACAAAGAACACACTGTGTTAAAAACATGTGTATCACATGTACAAATAAAGAGGAGAAAAAGTGGGTTTAAAACGATAATAAATCTAAACAGGATCAAAAATACAAAGTTTGGAAGAGCAAAGTTTGGGTCAAAATATTTGAGAGGAAATCGGACATGCCTCAATCAGGAGCTACACTGATAAAATCATACATAAACGCAATTTCAAATTAAAGTCATGGTACAAAAAGCTGTATGTGTGTGTGTGTGTATGTGTGTGTGAGGTCACCTGTGTTGCTTCAGGGTACCCAGAGATGACCAGAGCCCCCTGGGTCAGGCTGGGCAGCCCGAGGCAGACGCAGCCCCACAACAGCAGCAGTCGAACACCCAGCAGTCCAGACATGACCAAACTGAACACTGAACACGGGCTGACTTCACTGCTGAGAAAACAGCTCTCTGTCCAGGGGGAGGGACGGTGTGTGTGTGTGTGTGTGTGTGTGTGTGTCTGTGTGTGTGTGTTGTCCTCCAGTATTGACAAACAGAAACAGACCTGAGCTCAGCGGTCCGAAGGCCCTGAGTTAGAAGTGCTTATGCTTGTAAAGTTGTGAAAGAAATGTCTGTGCTCAATCTGCAATGTGTATGACTGTTGGTAGAACTGACACCAAACTAACAAATAATGACATCAGCCTCAACATAAATAACATTTTCAATGTATAATGATATAAGGTCAATATGTGTATTTACAGTCTGTCTTGTAAAGCATTTATTCCGTCAGTTACTGTGATGTTCGGTTTGCATGTGTCAGAATATCTTTTGGAGTTATTTTACGTGAATTTTACATGTGTGCATGTATGTTTCTAAATAAAACACTTGATTTGTTCATTCATTAACCAACATCAGTTAGGTTTGTTTAATCTGGAGTTCGGTCAATGAGTTCTTCCTCTTCCTTTCACTCTTTCGCTCTACGTCTTGTGCTGCTCCACTTGATGCGTGTGTATTTACATCATTTCCCACGTGGGAGCGAACAGTGGGCAGCTGTCTGAAACCAGAAAGACTCTCTTGTATGTTTTTTTTAAATGCAACTACTGAAAAAAGTAAGGGTTAGATTTGACTAGCAGGTACATTGCATGTAGATGAATGTGTTACACTGGGCTAATTAAATAACTTGACTACAAGGCGCCTTTGACAGTAAATGTGTCCTTATCCCTCACATCATATTCCAGATGACCATTTAGGACAAATGTAGATTTAACTTTAACAAACAGATTTTGTCTGTACTATGAACCTCGTGAACAAACACAGTGGGCATGAACTCTGCACATCTGGTGAGTCATGGTCAACAGGAGATTAAAGGAGAGTAAGTTCAATGTTGTGCAATTTTCCACTGAATTCTTTGACGTGATATCAAACCTTCGGGGTCTGCACAATGAATGTTGTGATTTTGTGTTTGCAGTTTGTAGTGAACATGCCACTTGTGCTTTTGTTTGTGCTTGATTTTTGTATTGGTTGAAATATTGCAATTATCTCAGACAGAGTGACATGTGACTGGGCCTATCACCCGTCTCATTCTGGCGCATATCTTTAGAGTGGCCAACCGCCATTTTGGAAGCACGCTGACTCACACAGACACACACACGCATACTCACATACACATCTTTATATATTAAGTACACCGTTAGTAATTTGTGTTTTTATACTTTATTATATTCATAATAAATGTCGTTATTTCACTAATGTTTTTTCATTAATGTTGCATAAGTGAATTTTGCCAACCTCTACACTGTCAAGAACTCTATATCCTTCAACTTAGCTAACTATCTATATGGTAATTTTGGTTATAGTTACTAATTTAATTGTTAATCAGAGTTCCAAATTTGTAGTTAGTACTTTTATGAGACTTAATCAATAAATTGGCTATCTTTTCCCTTCCTTTGAAGGGTGGTGCCCCGAGGTAACTTTAATCAATTAAAGTTATTATTTAATATTCATATTTTTAACATGAATATTCAATATTTTATTTTGATAACCAAATTTATTGAATGACGAAAGGCACACCATTTTATGGTATCACGTTGAATGCATTATGGCACAACATTTGTTAGAATGGACTGAGTGAAAGTTTTCATACTTTGAGGGTCCCTACTGACCCCCTTCAAGTAATTACGGATAGTAAAAGCCCAGAAAATTTATTTTACACAATATGGGCCCTTTAAGACAGTTTAGTGGTGCATAAAGTTCTATACACATTGCAGAAATGACAAGCTGGGTTGATAATGAAATCTTTTTAGCAAGATCTATAACACATCTATATAAGAGAGTAACATTAGTATTGATTAGGAGTTGTGTCCTGGCCACCTGATGAATGTAAAGGTTCTTCACTATCTCGAGGGGAACTGCAGAGTCTAGTGATAATAGTGAACCCATGACCCCTGTCACATACAAGTAGTCATGTTATGCACTGTTGACATAAGAAAGACTCCTGCAGTTTAAACTGCATTACAATGGTCAAATCAAAAATATTATCAAAATTAATCATATGTTGACTCTTTTCTTTTTTGCTGAAGACTAAATAAATATTGATTTGAAATTACAAGAAGAATTCAGATACACACATTATAGAGATTTACTGTTGTACATATATGAATGAGACAGTGGATGATATAATTTAGAATAAACCCTTTCTTCTATAGTTCAAAACACCTGAAAACATTAAAGCCCAAACCACAGATCTTAACTTTCCACTTTATATTTATCATTTTGTTAGAGATATTGTTAGAGTAAAGGTGACAAAATGACTGTTAACTGTATTCATACTGCATCATTCATTTCAAGCCCCAAATAGAATTACTACAAACAAATAATGATAATAAAAAACATTATATTTCAATATGAGGGGAAATGATTTATTAAGGAAATGGTCAGGCAAAAGCAGAACAAATAGGTATATACTTTTATTAAAAGCTAAGTCTCTGTTAATAAATAAATGATACAATCCATTTATAGCTCATGACCCACATTAAAAAAATATTTACAGAGTCTGATGCACTGTTCAAACTACAAAGTACAATAACTGCTTACATAGCAGTAAAGTCAACACACTCCACAGCACTAAGCAACTATCTCTAAACCATAACTGCTACTAAAATATGACAAACCCCTCTGTTTGTAATCCATATCATCAAACACTTAAAGAGTGCAGTGTATGTTTTCCACAGCTCTCTCTCTCTCTCTTGTCCTGCAGTGTGTCTACTTGCTGAACACACTGGCTCCTGGAGCTTTGGCAGCAGTAGGCTTGTCCAGGGCCGTCTCCGTCCCCGACCTCACTCCGCTGAACACAGACGGAGCCACTTTGCCCATACGCTCTGCACATGGAAAGAGACACAGACACGTATGTTACTGAAGTCGGTTTACTGAATTAAAGTACTTAACCCCAGTGCAACACTTTAAAAACATTAACTCTGGAGATGTTAGACGACACAAATATCTGCGATAGTAATGTTATTTTACACTTTCACTGAGTTGCACTTTTCAACAAAGATTAGTCCTGATAATAATGACCAAATATCAATTCATTTGCAGGATTTAAAGGTTCAGTGTGTAGAATTCAGGTGAAAGGGATCTATTGGCAGAAATTGAATATAAAATAATCCTGGTGATGTTTTCACTGGTGTGTTTCACCTAAATTGTACTAATTGTTGTTTTCTTTACCCTAGAATGGGCCATTTATATTTCAATACTGTATAATTAAAATGGTAGCGGATCTTCTCTACGGAGGCCGGCATGTTTTTTACAGTAGCCGAGACTGGACAAACTAAACACCTTTTGAGTTTTTATGACAACTGAAGGTTTCCACAGGTTCTCTTTCATGTTTGGAAGGGGAGAGTGAGTGAGGGGTATTCAGCTGCAACATGAATCCTCACCTCTAGATGTAACATTTTTTAAATGAATAATTTTCCAAACATTGAATGCATAATTCTTTGCATTGTGAGGTAACAGGAGAAGAAAGAAAATCATTTTTCATCTCTGTCATAGTTGGACAAATACAATGAATGCTTTTTGTTCTAATGGTTATTTCACCAAATTTTGCTATGTTACTGGGGTTGGAATTTCAAATGGCAGGCCTGCATTACAGGAACAAAGTTGAAATTCACACACCCTTGTAGAAATGTATGCAGTGACATCACTAAAATGATCAAGCAATAAATGGAAAATAATGATGTATCCGTAGTTACCCACCACATTATATTTGGGTTGTTCTAACAACTCAAGTTTTGATGCTAATTTCATGTTTCTTATTGAGCTGTGTGGGTTACTGGGTTCATTATATATCTCAGTAGCAATAATCCCACAACAGCTGTTTACCGGGGGACAGGTTTGAATGTAACAGGGGAGAGCTACGTGCTGGTTGGCGTGTTGATTCAATGAAGACGGAAGAAGAATAAAGAACTGCGTATGGAGCACCCAGCTAAGTCAGGGTTGAGATATACTTCTCTCACTCGCCGCATATCCGTCCCTGGTGGTCTAGTGGTTAGGATTCGGCGCTCTCACCGCCGCGGCCCGGGTTCGATTCCCGGTCAGGGAACTAGTTTTTTTTCAACATTTTTAACCTCTGCAAACTGTGAACAACTGTGTTAACGGTACCAGGCTAAAGTGCACAGATCTGCTTTATCTCAGTGTCTTGTGAGGGATAAATCATGTTTCACTAATAAATACACAAGACTGCTCCAACAATGCAACAGAAATAAATCAATATGTTATAATTATTATTTGTAAATAAAAACAAATAGATATTGAAATGAAAGAAGAGATAGTATACAGATATAAAGAAACGCATGAATGTGCAAAAAGATTGGGAAATAAATTTGTGAATGTATTTCATTTATTTCTACCTCTGTATAAATCTACATTTATTAACTTCTGTATTTCTACATTTTATCCATAAAGACACTTGCAACTGGGCACAGCATGAAAGCGTCATCCAGTAGGAGAAGAAAAAAAGACTAAGTACGAAGTACAAAGAGATAAGAGCTAAATCTGCTCAGTCAGTTAAACCATGGGGTACCTCATGGTAAGTTCTTATTAGGCATTTTATTTACTGTATTTATATATTTCTAATAATTGAATTGTATGTTTAGTTATTTATTTATGTATCAACTTCAATGTTTCTACTGTGATTGTATTTATAATTTGTTTCATTCATAGATAAAGGATATACTGTACGTTTTCAATAGAAGAGGCCAAACAAACAGCATAATGAAATCGTGATATATATTTAAACCAGCTTGTTAAACTTAAGGTTCTATACAAGTTGATCGATTGCATAGTTAAATTATATAAAACTGTCATGAAGGATGATATTTACATCCCAAGGCTGAGCAGGAATAAAACAAGAGTAGAAATGTGTTTTTAGAGTCAACATCTGAGGCTGTGTTGTGTTTTTACATGCCATTAGTAAAAGGCTGTGCTCACCACACTCCGCCATGACCTCATAGGTCTTACTCTTGACCTCGCCCTTCAGTCCCAGTTTACTGCGTGCTCCTTTCAGGTCCTCCTCCTTCATAGGGGGACGCTTCTTCTTCTTCACCTCGCCTGGCTGGAGTTTGGTAAAGAAAGAAGATTATGAATGTTAGGGGCGGAAATAAAAGTCATGGTGTTGTTGATATCTGTTGTAAAAACTGGAGTAATGTGTAAGATGTAGGTGAGTAATCCATACAGCTAACTTACCTGTGACATGGTGATTGAATTTGTTGTATTAGTCCAACAGACGGCCTTTCCAGTGTGACACTGTCGCTGCTGTTTTCCAACTGTGTGTCTTTGTCTCCCAACATGCCTGCCATCATTTATATATATAGTCCTGGTCCAGACCCAGTGAGCCAGTGAGAGCAGCTGCCCACTGCCCCGCTCTGCCTGTTGTCAGTGTGTATTATTAGGTGTGACGTGAGGGATGGTACGGCTGGAACGGGTCTCCCATCTTTTAAGATAAAGTTCCAGGCCGACAGCTGATACTCAGGACACAGGTGGCACCTATGACTCTTTCTGATGTAATCCAGAGCAAACTAAATCCCTCTGCAGGTGAAGTAATAAATTAGAATTATTCTGAACATTTATTCTGATAAATGTATAAACCACATTATTTTGTAGGTTTATCCAATGTCCATTGTGATTGTGACACTCAATTCTTGAGTTAAAAACTGTTATTTTGTTTGTGTTTTCTAGGGATTTTCATTCATTGGATTCTCATGAGAAGTTACAGATTAAGGCTGGAACAAGTAAGCAAACAGTTCAGGAAACAACAGTCAGAGGAGTTGGACTGAGGTGTTAGCTCAGTTTCAAATGAAGGATGAAGGACCCACTGACTCACACATTCAGAATGACTAACAGTCTCAGTCGTCATCTGTTTGTGATTCTTTCTACTGAATCTGAGTCAGAGTTACAGAGTTACTGTATTACAACAGTGTAGTACTGTACAACCCTTTATTGTTTAACTTAAAAATATATGTAGCCTAAGTAGGGTATTAATAAAGTATTATCAAACCCGGATCGTTTTGGGTTTACTGCAATACTATCAGCAGAGGGTGGATATTTTTTTTTATGTGTATTAACCAGACAGAGCTTTTTATTTCATACATCCATATAAATCATTAACATATATTAGCATGTCTCAGAAAATGTCTCACATAAAATCAAAAGTAGAAATTGAATGAAAAAGGAATAAAGATAAATGAACAAATGGGTCTGTCTCTCTAACCTTAAATATTATATTACAACCTGCAGTTGACACTCCACAAGTGGCTCCTACACCAACTCAGTGTTACTAGGGCCAAAGGGAACACACAAACAACTAAGACAACATATGATATAGTTGTGTGAGGCAGGGAATGAGATCACAGCGTGGCCTGTGACAGTGCTACATGGAAACTCAGGCATTAGTGTGTCTTTAACTGGAGCTGATGAGTCAGGATGTGGTGGATTATCATGACTCCCCACACTAACTATGGGTCTGTGCCTTTTCTTAAGCTTTTGTAAGAAGCTATTAGAAGTTCTAGTTGGATCTATTTCTGGACACACAGCCATGACTGTAGGTACGGGTGTCTTCTAAAATCTGGTGCTCCATCTAGTGGTAAACCATGAACAATGCCCACAGTTCTCCTCACTCATAAGCGGCACCTAAAATATTTTGTTTCCACTGCTTGTATTGATTTAATTTTCTGAAGCGTCCATGAGTGGTACCATCCTCCCTGGTCGTCTGGTGGTCAAGATTCAGGGTTGCTTGGATTTGGTTCTCGGTCAGGCAACACTTTGAGGTTTACTAAAACAATACGAGATTCACATTAGAAAAGGAATCAAACATTTGGCTCAAGATGGTTTATCACATCCTTTATTGAAAAAGCAGTTATAATGATAATTTACCTCCACCTCTTGCCTTTATACCCACTCCACTTTGCAAAATATTAAAAGTCCATTGTCCTGGTTTAGTTAACATAACTGCTGCAAGATGCTGTAGTGTCAGTCATGTAAAATGCACACTCATTTATTCCTTACCAACATGCCAAACACATCCTAATCAGCAACATAGTCATCGTACATCGCAGTCACAGTTTATCACACACTCCCTTAATGAGAAGAAGCACTCACACATGCATCCAGCACAAGCCAGTGCATACAGGTATACTGTGTGCGCACGCGCGCACACACACGCACACACACGCACACACAGAGAGAAAACAAATCCACATCCACCCACGCGCAGCCTAACTCTTGTCTGTCTGGTGGACAGTCACTTTACAGTTTAGAGGTCTATGCATGTCACATTCTTTACATCAGAGCCTGCTGAATGCTGCTTGATGCCTGATGATCTGGAGCTCTGGATAAAACAGTCAAAAGAATCTAACAAACAGGCACTCAGGCACATTATTGTAACAAAAAACAAATCACAGGAAACACAAAAGGAAAGGTGAAAGCTAGAATAAATGGGAAACTGTGCAAGAAATTGTTCCCATATCTACTCTTCCCATTAAAGTAAAGGAATGAAGAACACTTTTGGAAGAAGCATAGTCACCTTTTTGGCCCGAAAATTACACAAACAAAAACATAAAATCCCAACAAGTCCAAATGAAACGAAATGTGTTCAAAGACAAAGAACACGCCCCCACAGCAAGTCAGTAAAACGGTCAACCAGACGGAAATCTCGTGTCCACAGACAAACGATACTGACTGAGCGGACATGTTGAACACTGTGGTACCTGCAGTCCTATAGGTGTAACAGTTGAAAGGACTTTACAAGAGAATAAAAAATGGAAGTTTGCTGCAAGCATGAATGTGCTCCCTTTGATATGAGTAACATTACACATGAAGTTTACAGTAGTCAAGTGTGGAATTGTGCTCAAAAGTGTTAGTCACATCAATACCGTGATTCAAACAGTCTGATGCAATCGCTCGCTCGCTCACACACACACACACACACACACACACACACACACACACACACACACACACACACACACACACACACACACACACACACACACACACACACACACACACACACACACACACACACACACACACACACACACACACACACACACGTTCTTCTGTGTTTGTGAGGACACCCTCTGACATAATGCATTGTCTAGCCCTTGCCCTACCCCTCACAACTAAAAGCCTAAACATTATTCTAACCGTAAAACATTAACTAATCCTAATTCCTAAATCTTTACCCTCAAAACCGTACAGGCCAGCCAAAATGTCCTCACTTCCCCCCACACATACACACACACACACTTTTAACATGAGAAAACAAAAGCACAATGTTCATATGGAATCTACATCAGGGATACAATCAGTTTAGAGGACATGTTAGAGTATTAGATATAATCAACAGTTTTGTTTGCATGTTTGGGTCTGGTGTGGCCACTGAGATTTGTCCAACCGTCATAATCCTGGACCACAGCATCACAATGCCACCAAGGTCCACACAGTATTATACCAGTGTTGCCCTTTTCATACGTCACTCACATTTCGGATTTAACATGTTAACAAGGGTTCATGATTGAGATGTTTTCCCAAAGTGAATTTTAGATCAGTCGCCACAGGAGTGCCAAGTTAACTGCAAAAAAGAAATCTCCCGGTGTGTTGAATTAAATCCCAGGTTAGACACTGTTTATGTAGAAATTCTTCAGGAGTCAACAGGGAATTCAATGAAAGTCTTTTCTTCTGTCATCAATGAGCATCCTGTGTTTGAAAAGAGGTTGATATCAGATTCTGTGGAGGTACTGGGACCGCATGTGGATCTGTGTGGTTGAAGAGCTCCCGGAGGACATCTGATGGAAGCAGTTTAGCTAGGCACACAGGTCAAACAGGGATCCCCATGCGAAGCTTCTTCTTCTTCTTCTTCACTGTCTTCAGGCCACTTAACCGACGAACATCATCCTCGTCTGACTCATCCATTTCATCATCTGCTGAGAAAAGGATCTAAGGAACAGGAAAGAGAGAGAAGTATTAGAAGTGAATGGCGTACTGGGAGACGGGTTCATGATATCATTCTAAGGGCATCCTGAAGTCATCCACGACTGAATACATACCTCCCCCTCCTTTGCAATATTCTGGGTGGAGAATGAAATAGGACAGAACTGAATAAACTTTATTTTTCCCCATAAATTGATATATTTGTGGTGAATGACACAGTATCATCATTGACCACCATATATCGATTTTTCCTCATCTCCTTTTAAATGAGTAACATCCTATTAAAAGGCCCTGTTTAGAGGTGAAATCCTGTGTCATTATGCAGCTGCATGGAGTGCATTTATTCTCTCAGCGCCTCCTGGCTCTGCTCTCTCTCTCTCTCTCTCTCTCCAACTGATACACAATGTAAGTCAGTAAATGAAAGTAAATCAGTCATTCGCATAAACATGTTGTGAGACGAGAAAAGCAGAACGAGCCAGCCAGGAGTCGAACCTAGAATCTTCTGATCCGTAGTCAGACGCGTTATCCATTGCGCCACTGGCCCGCTGTGGCTGTTTCACTCGGCTGAAAGGAATACATTTGTTCCAGCTCAGCTCGGCCCATCCCCCACAGCCCTGCAGCCTGCTGAGAGCATGCGCTCTCAGTCCCGCTGCTGCCACATGGAGGAGGTCAAACAAACCGTTGTCTGCAGTGCTTTAACTTTCCGATGTTAAAATGGATTGTAATTCTGAATTTCATTTCTATTGGTGATCTAAATATGTATTAACCACGTGGCCCACTGACAAAATACAACTATTGTTTATAACAGAATCAACTCTTTCTCAAATAATTTGAGCAGAATCTGCTTTCAGAAAGTAATTCAAAACAACACTTGGATATTATAGATACAAGCTGTCTTGGAACATGTTGAACATGGGTGTCCACTTCCCACAATGTGAACAAATGAGACCAAAACATTAGATGTAAAATACACCTTTCAAAAACAGTGTAGAAATTCATTAGGGCTTGCGCCACATTTAGCTAGTGTCTGTCGGCTATACCCACTGTAGACCAGGATGGTACTACAGGTTAAAACTGTTTTAGGTGATCTGAATGGGTCAATACAAATGGCAGGGTATGAAACCGAGCCCGCCAGGAGTCAAACCTAGAATCTTCTGATGCGTAATAAGACACGTTAACCATTGCACCACTGGCCCACATTTAAGACCATCCCCCACAGTTAATGGATGTGCCAATGCATGACCTCTCAAGGCAGCTGCTGCCACGTGAAGGAGGTCAAACACACCATGAAGGTTTGGCATTCAGATGTTAAAATAGTTTGTAATTTTGCATTTTATTTCTATTTGTGATCTAAAATCGTCCATTGGCCCTTTTAAAAAATAGATAAACAAAATACAACTAGCAAGAATCACCCATCAGAAATAACTTCAACACAACACTTTAGAAATGCACCTCAATGCAGTGGCGCCGCCAAGGGGGGCCAGGCGGGGCCACCCTGATACAGTAAAGGCTGTA
Organism: Hippoglossus hippoglossus; assembly: GCF_009819705.1. Taxonomy (NCBI): domain Eukaryota; kingdom Metazoa; phylum Chordata; class Actinopteri; order Pleuronectiformes; family Pleuronectidae; genus Hippoglossus; species Hippoglossus hippoglossus. The sequence goes on along the minus strand of NC_047155.1, from coordinate 22,247,029 downwards.
ATCAGAGAATCGGGGGGAGGGGGTGTTGCAATAAGAAATCGACAGCCAGAAGGTTGAGAGCGCACACTCCAGATCAGCGGGTTGTGGCAATGCATCCGAAAGAAAGCTGAAGAAGAGACCAACTTGACTTAGGTCAGAGCAATGGTCAGCCGAAAGCAGTCACAAGTGTGGTTACACTAGTCAATAGTCGATGCAGAGAATACTCGCTGAAATATTTGTGAGGCAAAATGCAAAGCTGGCCAGGGTAATAAGTCTAACCCCAAGAAACACAGCAGCCACAGACTAACATTAGCATATCTGTAGGCTAACGTTAGCATATCCCTCCATGGACGATGAAACATTAAATGAGGCATCAGTAACGTACACAAAATAAATGAACTGTTAGGTAGTATTACTGAATTCCAGGTTTTTGTACCATATCTGATGATTTCTATTGCATGGTTCTTTCATGTGGCTTCTCCGATAGCAACGTGCATATTACTGCATTTAGACTCACCTCTGACTCCGAGTCATCATGAGACAGAGCTCGTCTGTAGCGCACCTTACTGTTCCCCCGAGAGTCCTCCTCTCTCTCCTCCAGCTTTGCTTTTGTCCTGTGCTTCTTCATTAGAAAATTATCTACCACCCAGAACATGAGGGCCTAAAGGGAAGACAGACGACATTTGTGAATGATGTTTCCTCTGGTGGAATTACCATAAGTGACTTTTTAGAGTATACACCAAAACTAAGATTTTTTTATTGGTGATACACACACACACACGCACAAGGCAATGGACTTTGAATGAACAAGCAGACATGATTTCAGTTATGAATTATGAAATCGCACAAGACACATGTGGTGCTAGTGGTGGAGAGACACATTGGAACACCAGGCTTACGTTGACGAAGAACGGAACGATGAGCATAACGATGGCCAGTTCCAGGTCAGGATTCTGTATGGGGTTGAGGAGAGCCAGCTGCGACACACAAACAAGCACAAACGTAAGCATACACAGCAACCCAGACGGCACATGTAGCATTTCAACTTTCAAATTACAGCAGAGATGGAAGGAGAGAACATTGGAGCAAACAGCACAACTTAGAATTTAATATAAACTTCTACACATCATTGGTAAGTCATCTAAAAGAGTGTGTATTATATGCACAATGAATATGAAAGTATTAGAATGCCCATTTAAAAGCAAATATGTGGTTCAACTTCAGAATACATGTGCATACATATGGACTTAAAACACTTTACTTGTTTAGTCACCTGAAATGGCAAATACTGCTGTAGTGTACTTGACCATGAACATCTATTATCAAGATAAGAAGAAAAACACAGTTCATGTATTTCTGTGGTTCACTACACTGCTCCAGATGGGTTGTAACACCATAATAACTGTCAGTTGTCAAAAGACATAAAAAACAAACACTTGCAGCACAGAAATTTCCCATAAGAGGCTGAGCAGTTGTCGCTAGCGGATTCTAGGATTCAGTAGCCCGGGTTTGATTTCCGGTCAGGTAACACGTTATTCTCTTTCACTACACTAGACTGTAAAGCTGCTTTCAGACATGCACCAAACTCCGCAGATTCCTCCGGAGCACTGATGATGCTTGTTACACGAAACAGACGAAAAAATGAAAGAAAAAAAACTAAAAGAAAACAAATATCTCCCGGTGAAAAAGTGGTGTCATACAAGAAGAAGACACAGACATAGATGTTTAGAGAGCTTGTGGTGATAAGAGGCAACACCGGTGTTCACGTGGTCTCTGCAGTGGAGTTAATACGTTGCTTCCTGTCTCTGCTGCACCCGGCTGCTCCACCTTTTGCCTGAATAATGCGGAGGATTGGTTGTTGTTATGAACGCGTCTGTAAAGAAAACCTCCCGCTGTGTTGTGCATGTGTGAAAGACAGACTGCCGGTAAACTCCGTAGCGTATTCTCCAGATTTTACCTGCAGGTCATGTCTGAAAAGTGAAAACGTTTTAAGAGTATAAAACCTGGCGCAATGATCTGCATCTTTAGCGGCCCAACACAAGCCAAATATTTTTATGTGAAGAAACCAGACAATAGCTGACAAAGCAGCGTGCTAAGTGAAAGGCAGGGCTGCTCCATGAAACTTGTGTAATTTCTCATGTACAGTCTAAATTGCAGTTTCACAGGCCTGTTTCAGAGCTGAAATCCTGTCTCATTATACAGCTGCATGGAGTGCATTTATTCACTCAGCCCCTCCTGGCTCTGCTCTCTCTCTCTCTCTTATTTACCAACACACTCACCAAGACGAAAGGAATGTAAGTCAGTAAATGAAGGCAATTCAGTCATTAGCATAAACATGTTGTGAGACGAGAAAAGCAGAAACGAGCCAGCCAGGAGTCGAACCTAGAATCTTCTGATCCGTAGTCAGACGCGTTATCCATTGCGCCACTGGCCCGCTGTGCATTTTTCACTCTGCTGAAACCAATACATTTGTTCCAGCACAGCTCAGCCCATCCCCCACAGCTCTGCAGCCTGCTGAGAGCATGCGCTCTCAGGCCCACTGCTGCCACATGGAGGAAGTCATACAAACCGTTAAGCTGGCTTTTGTCTGCACTGCTTTAACCATCTGATGTTAAAAAGGTTTGTAATTCAGAATTTCATTTCTATTTAAACAGATACAGACTAAGAGGCAGTGGCCCGGCTTTTATGTCCAGTCAGGGAACACCTTATTCTCGTAGTCTCTTTCTCTACACTAGTATAAACAGAGAGTATAAAACCTGGTACAATGATCTGCGTCTTTAGCAGCCTAACACAAAACCTGCCAAATATTTTAAAGTAAAGAATCCAGACGAAGAGCTGTCAATGCAGCGTGCTAAGTGAAAGGCAGGGCTGCTCCATGCAACTTGTAATGTCTCATGTACAGTCTAAATTGCAGGTCAATGATAGCTTTGGAGAGTACTGCTCCCCCTTTACATATTCAGAGTTCTTCTCTACTTGTCAGCTTTTCAAATCATTTGTCTTTATTCTGACCTTTTTCCACTGGGGAATGAGGAGGACCAGCATGATGAGGACTTTCTCAAACATCATGATGAGGATATAGAGGATACACTGGCCCAACCATGCTGTGCACTGCACTGGCTCTCCTACACACACACACACAGAGACAAACACAAAGAAAATAGAGATACATCAGATTATTGTCAACAGTTTTAACTAGATTTCACAGCTTGAGTGTACAAAGTGTAATTGAGGGAAGAAAGCAGTGTAGTAAGAAGTGACACAGCAGCATCACATTACTAAGGGGAGCTACTGCCCTCCATTGGACATTCCAGGCTCTTTGGGAAATCACTGTAACTCCCACTCCACCACTCAGACACATGGTCCTCACCATATTCTCCGAAACGCAGAGACTCCCACTGCCTCCACTCTACTACAGCACTGACAGCTCTCACCCCAGCATAGATCAGCAACATGCCCAGAGAGGCATCTAACAGGAAGTTAATGAGGTATCTGGGAGAAAAAGAAGAGTGAATGGAATCTGCATCTACAGTTAGACACATTATGTCTACAAGATTGAATAGTCGTCATTTGAACAGGTTATTGGTGATGCATCTGTAGCATGCAGAATCAGAAAGCTCTAAGGTCGTCAAACACAGGATTGACTCACAGTGAGCAGGGGTCCTCCTCGGTGAGGCCTGACAAGTAGACATTAGCGAAGTGAATGAATAACATTCCTATGGCCTGTTTTGAGGTATCCAGGAACCTGTAGAGACACAGGACAGTTGGTTTGTTTCCATTTGATGTCTTTGCAGAGAAATGAAGTCAAGCTGGCTCAGCTGCCTTACCAGATCCTCCAGGGTCTCCTCTCACGTTTTGGCTCCCGGAAGCGTTTCACTGCGAATGGAAGACATATGTACTACAGATCACTCACACAAACACAGAGGTGCATAGAATCAGTCAAGCAGATTATTACTTTTCATGTAATCAAGTTACGACTCTCCTTTGAACTGTCAAATGTCCAATGATCATTTGTGCTTTTATAGTATTTAGTCCAACTCCGAATCGAGTTTTGTACCAATGTATTTTAGATGAGTAAATGAAGGATGACGCATTCTTTTTGAGCAGATTAACACACAAGCAGGATACAAAGTGGGATATGAAAAAGTAGCAGGAGCTGCATCATGCACTCTCTGTCTCAACAATTGGCTGCTATTTGTTTTTTCTGTAGGCTAGAAGAGAAACTTTGATATCTCACTTTGTGGCCTGCATGTGTGATCGAGTTACTGCTCAAAAAGGATGCGTCAGTATTTAGTTTCATATGTGGACACTTTGTTGTTGCAGAATGAGAAGTGAGCAAAGGCAATATGTTGACTGACCTAATATCATGTGCAGAAACTGAAGTGATTCATCTGCTATCCTTATTTTCAGCTAACTGCTAAATTAACAAAAACATGTTTATCTCAAGAATCCCAAAAGGGGGAAGTGAATCAGAATCGTTCATTAAGCATGAGCATGCTAAGAGACATAGTAGCAATAAAGTTATGAAGATTAAGCAGTTTGTTTAGAATGAAAAAGAGATTAGATAAGACCTTGTTTGTGTTGCATTGCCTGGAAGTGATTTACAGTATGCTGGTGTGTGTAAGCACCGCTCTCCAGGTAACAAACTCTGAGAGAACTGAGTGTAGCTGTATTATGTATGGGCGGTTTTAGTTAAGGGCTTTCTAGAAGTTTAATTAATCCCTGTGTGAAAAGGAGTCTGAGGGGATAAATGTAAGAAGGCTCATCAGTATAAGTGGTGAAATGTCCAACATAAATAACGCTCTAGCTGTTCCTCACAATAGTGGCTTGTTTTCATGAGTCCCCCACTACCCTCTGCTTTTAAATGCTACGACACAGCTGCATGGTGACAGGGGAGCGTCACTACTGTTGTTGGTGCATGACTGATTTACTTTTCTATCATCATGGATGGACTCTGACCATTGTTTTAAGCTGTGACACTGTGAGCTGCACAGTGACCTTCATCAGATCAAGTGTTGCCCAAACATTTACTGAGAGCTTTTTGTGTTTTCATGTAGGCGAGTTTTACCATTAGCTATGACCTCAGTGTCTGCTCTGAGAGTGACTTCAGACTGAACACACCCAGCATGCAGCTGGATGTGATGTGAACACACGTGGAGGCCGCAGCCAACTCCTCTAACTCAGAGAGCTGCCTCCAGCAAAATGCTAAACATTCCTCACCACTGTGATGCTGCAGGGACGCACACAATTCAGGCTGACTGAATGGAACCAAGGCGAAGTCTTGACTGTAATTGTTTTTCAGTGGCAGTGTTTCCATGTCTAACTTAAAAAAAAGATGCTGACGCTAACACAAAGCAAGAGATGTAAAAAGACATGGAAATTATTCAGACAGCAGTTGTAAAAAAGCAGTTGGTGAAAAAGACACATATACCAGTGTTTACAACAGGGTTTCTGCATGTCAACAAGTACAATTTAAGACTTATTAAGTCCTCGAGGAGGAAATTTAAGACCTTCGGCAAGTATTACAGATATGAAAGAAGAGAATAACTCATGATACACTTTCTTATCTTGCAAACTGGAGACAGTAGATATCCATTGTCTTTCCTATAGCCAGTGTTTTGTGATAAACTCTGACTAAGGCTGATCAGTTCCATGTTGGTGTTGTTTGTAGTTTTATGTGCTAATATTTGTATAGTTGTGAAAAAACTACAACAAACTGAAACAATCCAAACTATGCATCACACCAAAACATTTCCTTTAAAAAAAAACTTTAAAGTGTGATGGAGTTGGTGTTAAATGAGCATTAGCATGATAAAGACCTAAGTAAGTGTGTAATATTATAACTTAAGACTTTTTAAACGCCTAAAATTCTGATTATTAAACTTTAGACTTTTTAAGAACCGGCAGAAGCCCTGTACTAAGATACTTAGGAAAGAGAAGTGACTATCAAGCAGCCGCAGCATTTATTTAAAAATAGTCATTCAAGTTCGAAAATGTTACACTATCACAATTTTGTCAGAAGGTCGGTGGTTTGAGTTCCAGTGTTTTTGTGCAAGACACTGGTCCCCAAATTGAATTCACTAATAGGGAATGGTGTAATAGAAAAAGCACTGTATGAATGGGTGAATGCAACTTGTAGGAGCATGTTGAGAGGCTGATAGAACCAGAAAAGTTCTACATAAATACAATCCATTCACCCGCAACCTACTGCTGCTTCCCATGAGGCTTCTTTAATGATTGACATTTAATCTGGTAGGGATGTAATTGATATTATGTGACAGGAACAGTGAGCAGCTCTTATTACCACAGTGAAGAGGAAGTAACTGAATTAAACCCCTGCATTTAGGTTTACAGGCGAGCGAGCGAGAGAGAGAGCATTTCTACTTCTGTCACGTTAGTCTTCCTCTGTTCTGGAGTCAGACATGATCCTCCCTGCCTTGATCAATAATGCATAAGTTAACAGAGCTCTGCTATTGCTTTATTGCCCTTGAGCAGCTGGTGTCCGATATCAGAGGCACGCAGCAGATCCTCCCTGGGTCCATACTCACACATCAGCGTGCTGAAAGCCATCATGGCCAGAAGTCCCTGTAGGAAAATCCCAAAGGAGTCCATGAGGGCGCCGTTCTCACACCTTCCACCATCGGTGGCGGGCGTCGGGCTGGAGGACGCCGAGGTGTTGGCGAGGGACCCAGCGGGCAGCCCCGCTCCCCCGGGACCCGCCAGCGCCACGTCTCCGAGCTGGGACTGCATGTTGACCCCGATAACAGCCGCCATGGGACACAGGAGCGGGTCGAGACGAAACGATAAAGCCGGGGTGCAGTAGCAGCGACCCCCCGCTGCTCTCCAGCGGTTGACGGGTCAGCTAATCGATCGGTTCAGCGGGGCAGTCTCCGGTGGAAGATGGTGGCATCCTCTGCCTCGCCAGCGCGCACTCATTCTCCTGCTTCAGACACCCATTGAGACATGGCTGTTCCAAGTGAAGCCGAGCCTCAACCTGCTAAGCAGAAGTTATAAAACCGTAAGGTGGGACTCCTGCTAACCGGTCTGCACACTTTAAACACATTTAAAAACTACCATCAGGTTTAAAAAGCTCCGTCACGCAGAGGAAACATACACAGGCTCGTCCTGGAGTATCCTTATCTGCGAGCTAACACTGGTGACAGGAGCCGGCTGCAACTACTGTCTCCGAACTACTTAAACAGACTGAATAACTTATCTTAAACCCGAAGTTAAGTGGAAGTTAACAGGTCAGGAGTGATTAAATTCCCGGCTGACAAAACGTCAACGTGAAAAATCACAGATACGGCGGCTGAGACACCGCTACCACCACGTACCTAGCTAGCATCCAAGCTAACTCCTCAGTTCCATGGCGCTGACGCCAGAAGAGCTAACTTGTGTTTCCTGGCAGTGAACACCAGGCTGCGCACTGTTCACCTGTCACTCGCACTCCTGCACGGGCTGCTCCTCTGCGATTCAAATGAATATCGTGGCTACCTGCAGGTCACGGTGAGAGGAGGTCCCGCTGCTCCCCTGCCCAGCAGAGCCCACTCGTGTTGACAGACCAGACGCACGGTCACGTGACCTGCGCACATGCGAACTGCACACTGGGAGTTGTAGGTTAAAAGGCCGACAGACAAAAACTCGTTTTTATTTTATTTTTTTATTTTCTTATTGCAGATTTCTCATTAAATAGCTGTAATAATCTTTTTTTTTTTTTTTTTTAAACATGAGATAAAAATATGTTCCATTGCTGTAAGTACAAGCACATGAGTAAACAACTCCCACAGCAGGGTTTTCAAACACAAAATCAAGCACATGACAATAAACCACGCTACAGGAACTGGTAAAAAGAGAAACAACTCAGATACAAAAACATTTAGAGAAAAGCTTCTCGCTTTAAAACTGCCCATCAAGTTAAATTGTTTAAAAATAACAACTATTCAAAGATATGAAATGGCTCAAATAATCAACTGAAGCTGAATTTGTTAAAACCTCTCTCCCCGTGTGAGGAGGTGTTGGCATATTATGTGCAAACATCATGTGCCTGTGTATTTAGGGCATTTGCTCATTGCTTAATGCAGAAAGTTAATTGCTCAATAGTTTTTTCTTAACACCCTGTTGCACTAAAAGACATTTGATTATGTACACTATATACAAACATGCACTGTCATATTTGCATACCATCCAACAGTACATGGTGTTGCTTGTGCTTCCATTACTGAATCCTCGCACTGTAGACTGGTCTTAACAGAAACTTGTAGGAGAAAGCAAGTTGATGTAATGAGATGAAGAACATATTGCATTCGTTGTTGAGCAGACATGTGTCTGGTGTTCACACTAAAACAACCGTCTGTCAACCACTCACAATGACTCACACACTCAGATTAGCAATAACCGTATATCTAGCATAATATTACCCTTGGCTTTCAAAAAACTTGCAACTTGCATTAAATGTATGAAACTTGTAGTTTTATCTGTGTACAATTAATTATAACTGTATTAATTACCAATTAATAGGCCAAATAGGCTGTTGAAACTAAAAACAAAAGGACCCTACACATCCTAGATCCAAGATACAGCCTTATGCAGTGAAAACCTGTTTTGTTGATTTTAAGTGCTTCAGTAAGTGGGCTGTCATATCTTGAGTGCACAGAAATGTTTCTTTTTTCGATGAAAAACGACTTCATTGTGAAATCACCAGGTTTTTCTAACTCCAGCAGACAACAATAAATGTTGACCAGCAGGTGCCAAATACTCTGAGGCCAGACTGTGACAAGTAAAAGCTGTGATTCAGTGCCGTTCCCTTTTTAGAGAAAGCAAGGCACGCTGGAGGTCATGATTGGACACAACAGACCAATGGAGTCGCAGCACTGGTGCTCAATTACCTTTCCTCAAAGAAAAATGAAATGTAAAAAAAAAGAGGAATAAAAGCAGAGAATCCAAGACATTCAGAAGACACAAAAGAGTAAAAAATTATTGTTAGTACATGGCGAGAAACCGAATCGTTTCATCTTAAAAGCATGTCTGCCATGATAGATTGAAGTGTTGGATTTAAAAAAGGCTTTTAGATTTATTTATGACAAAGAAGGGCCTTGAATTCTCCTCTTTCAGTCCCCCCCCCTGTGCTATTCTCTCTTAAAGAGCACCTCTACTTTGCTTTCCTTTCCCTCCTCCAGGATCAGGACATGTCGCTCCACCCTCTGGTGTTCATGTCTCAGGTATATGCAGGATTCTAAAGGATATCCAGTGTAGGAAAAGTCAAAATGGGAAAATACAGTGTTTTCACAGGATTAATACACAGAACAGGATGTAATCGTGTCCATCAATGTTGATTCCCCGACAGCTACGTGGCAAACTGTTGATAAAATGCCAGTTTGACCCTCTCGATGTGGTGGCACAGCTTGATGGCCGGTCCCAGCTTCAGGTCCATGCACTCCTGCACCGTCGGGAGGTTCAGCAGGAGCAGAGCTTGTCCGTCAATCTCCTATAAACACATACATCTACATGAGAAGCATATCCATATATAGTTTGTTATTGGCTAAACTTTCTCTAGTGGTTTTGATGGGTGACTGACCGTGGATACAATACAAGTGCACTTGTTGCAGTAGAGTGGAGCAAGCTGTCATCCTGAGAGGCCAATAATTCTGTGAGTATTTCTTACCTGGTCCAAGAAAATCCTTGCAAGAGGTGCACAGTCAGTGCTCCTGATAAAGCGAACTACATCAGTAACGCTCCACTCCAGGGGGCTGGTGTCCAAACACAGCTTCTGAGGAGGCTCAGTCTTTGAGGTCTATAAACACAGAGATGAGGTGAGTCAGACAGAGGCTCAGAGATCTCACAGCCTAAGTGGAAAAGCTCAGAGCTTGTTTTAACCCTTATGATTGATACTGAGAAGAGAGAAAACTTTCACAAAGGAAGCACTGATTGCTTGAGTCTTGATTTCCCACATAAACTGAGTTCAAGTCACAGAGAAACAGCTGTAATGAGAGGATTATGTTAAAAGGATGATGGAATAGAGCATAACATGTTGGAAACATCATTAACTCCACCGAGGACACATTTTCACCTGTCCCTTTGTATTTGTCGTTTTTCAGCAGGATTACACATAAATGACAGAATCGATTTCCAGAAAACCTGGTTGACATGGACCAAGAAAGAGCCCATTTAACTTTAACCCAGATCAGGTCATTGTTGAATTTCTTTAACAATGTGAGATTAGTGCCTTTGACATTTTTACCAATTTCCCAGAGAATAATGCATGGATTTTGATTTACGGATATACAAATTTACACTATTCATATCTAGGAGTGTGCACAATCTAGTGGATTTAAATGTAGTTTCATAGGGGGGAAGGCTTTTTTTCTGCAGTAATAAAGTTGGTGCGGATCTGCACAAAGGGACTCAGCCAGGAACATTTTTTACTACTTTCTTTAACATTGCGAGATACCTCCTGCTAGAAAAGTAGACTCTCTCATTCAATATATTATTGAGATGAATAAGTTGGGCTGTGCAAGGCAATAACATTTAATGGGTCTGGGTGCAGAACTGATCTAGCTGCAATATTTTCATATTCCTCACAGATATACTGTTTAGAAACACCGCTATAAAAACACAGATATTATATAAATATTTGGAAGTGTTTGTAAAAATGTATTGTCAGGGCACACAGCTTTTTCTTTCTTTACTTTAAACACCTTTGGTGAGGGAGGGCGGTTCTCATCATCAGAGAAAGAGGGTGAGCGTGGTTTCCGGCGTCGGCGTGTGGGCCTGGGTGTCGCTGGTGGGGAGGGGGATGGTGTGGTGGGCTGAGACTTCCCAACAGATTGTTCAGAATCATCCTGGAGATCGTCCTGCAGCTCTGAGCCAGAGTCTTCACTCAGAGAATCATCTTCATCTAAATCCTCTTCCTCTCCACTGCCCTGCAACCCAAAGATAAGGACAGCCATAAATAAATCCAGTATACTGACACAGATTCAAATAAGAACCAAAAGTAAAAATGCTAGTTTAACAATGATGCCACCTACGAACCCTGTAATGTAATGCTTAATGAAGAGAATGTGTGTGTGTTACCTGTGGAGAACCAGCAGGTGTGTTATCCACGGAGGCTGAGGAGCGTCTCTTCTTATGGACAAAGAGCTGCTTCCTCCTCTTCCTCTTCCTCCCTCTTCTCTTCACTCCACCCTCCAGGTTGGAGTGGCCCCCCGGTGGACGACCCACACGTTTACTCTTCTTCTTACCATAGTAATATGCTGGAGACAAGAGGACAGGCTTATTGTGTTGCATCTGACATGCCTGAAGGATTTTAATATAGTATTGAGAGACAGATGGGAAATTTACAGCAGGGCCAAATAAATCAATCACACTATGTTTATTCTTAAATATGTACATTCTCAATGGGAAAAGTATTATTAAATAAGATGATTGAGTGAGTCTGGAGAGCACATGGTGTCAGGATTATCATGAAAAGTACAAGACAAAAGAGACAGAAATCTTATGTGTGCTACTATCATCAGTTCTTGAGCCAGAGAGAAAACTCAACGACCCAGACCTGCCAGACATTCTGTATTTAGGATCCAAAGCCGACCAGAGAATGATGCAGTTAATGTACGTTGCACTGAGTTTGTGTTACTGTCCCCAACAGGCAAGCATATTTTAAAATGTTCACAGATTACAAGCAGTCTGTTAGAAGATGTATACACCATAAATATACACGTGTGTTTGTGTGTATTTCTTGTGCATGCCTATTGCAGTTTCTAAATCAGGAGTTCTATCCGTCTGCTTCACAGAATTTCTTTTTAGAATGTATCTACCCATTGATTCTTTCTACTCATGAGCAGCTTCACTGAAAAGAACTGGACGTGTCTGAACAAAAAAAAAAACTGAATGAGCTGTGAGCTGAATGAGAGGAAATGTCTGAATATTGTTTTTAATTAAGATTGCAACTGAAAAGCAAATATTCATATTTCCAACCCACCGATAACCAGTCACTAGCTTTTATGTTCATCGTCTTTATTGATCATGTGATAAATCATTTAACGGCTCAACAATCAGCAGTGTGTATTTGTGTAGAGCACGTACTGTATTTGGTCTTGGTGAGGACAGAGCAGTTCTCAGAGCAGCGCTCCAGAACCATGCGAGGTCCAAACAGGTTTGGGCAGCACTCCAGCTTGATGCAGGTTTTCCTGCAGAAGTCTGCCACACGGTCTGCAGTGCGCACTATCTCCACAGTGGCCCGGTAACTCTTCCCCTTGTACCTGAAATGTGAGTAAAAGCAACATTGACCAGTGAGCAAATTATGATAAATATGTTACAAAGTATTTCCACAGACTACTAAATTGAAAAAGATGAAGATATGACTCTTCCCTCTCATAATCATGTCTAACAAATAAGGTAGTTAGAACCAACAAGAAGTAACACGTGCTAAGTAACACTGCTAAATAAAGGCTATAATGTAGTATCAGATGTTTATTCCCCCTTGTGCATTTAAGAATAATTGTAATCCAAAATGGGTCCTAAAATAGACCAGCTGTGAACACTTGTGCTATTCCTGCTGGTTATCTTAAGAGGGGAGACATTTTATCTGAGGATTAAATGGTGATTCCACTCACTTGGCTTTGAGTGTCTCTCCATAGCCTTGCCAGCGGCTCTCCTGGTCCAGCTGCAGCTCTCTCAGCACACGGCTTGGCTTGTACGCAGAGTTTATCAGCAGAGTCAATACCTGGGTATGAGACATGCACAGGAATGCAACACATATCGGTTAATTATGGGTCGGAGGGTTAGGTTATTTTTTTCATGGCTGCTATGTTTATCATTTTAACATCAAGAACTCCCCATGTTCATTTTGAGGCCAGACTTTCTTTATCCTGGACCAATGAAATGTTGATGGTTGTACATAAGCAGCCTTAACAGGGGGGTGTTCCATCAAAGTGGCTAAACTACTACCTGGCTTAAGTGAAAAGGTCCAGCTTGAATTAGCTTCAACTTCCACTTGAGTCTTAAAGGGATAGTTCACCCAAAAATGAAAACGCACTCATTATCTACTCACCACTATGCCGATGGAGGGGTGGGTGAAGTGTTTGAGTCAACAAAACACTTCTGGAGTTTAAGGGGTAAAATTTGTTGCAGCCGAATCTGATACAACTGAAATAAATGGTGACCAAGACTTCGGACGTAATAAATAACAGAAAAAACACAACATGCCTCCATAGTGCTTGTGTGGTGTCATCCAAGTGTCCGCAAGCCCAGGCATTCATATTTGACTCGAATCTGCGTCATTTGCACCATGATTTTAGCCTAAATGTCCTCTGATATCTTCCTACGAGGTGCATTCACTGACCCTCGGACACACCGCGTGGCTACGTTCGCTAGCAAACACTGATATGAGCTTTTCAAAGATATATCACATCAGTGTTTATGTTTTCCAATATGGACAGGAATGTAACATTTATTTTACTGAATAAACAACGCAGAAAAGATGTGCATTTATGTTTACATTACATGTAAAAATAGGTTTATTTTTCTTAATTCATGCTCAGTATATTTGGTTGTATATGTGTTTTTATATTCACAGTTATTTATCATTACGTTTATGGTTAAACTGTTATATATCAAACCTCAATTACATTTTTTTTTGTCATATGAGTTAGATAATGACATCTTACCAAAAATGTATATAAACATATTAGCCAATATATCAGAGAGTTCTTGTCTCAATGAAACTGAACTTAATCTATCTGTATAATGGTACATAATATATGATAATTGGCTATGCATAGTCATGCAACAAGCAGTGCTAAAAAATGCTGACAACCATACCACTGTGCTATATGATTGAGGGGAAGTTTGTTTTGTTATTTACACAGTAAACCTGTGGGCAAGCCCTCTCACCTCTTTGAGGACGAGGACACAGTTTCCAGGGCCGATGAACTGAGGCAGCTCGGCGATGCGTCCCTTGTTGAGGTAGGGCCCAGAGAAGCAGCGGTGGTTGAAGTATATCTTGGGACAGCAGTATTTGCCATTCCCATATCCTGCACGGGGATACAAAGATAGATACATATGATCGGACAACCACAGACAGTCAGTAGATATAATATATCACAGTGTGGGACCCTTCAGGGACAACTGACACACCACTCACCTGTTTCTGACTGGTGGGCCATCTGCTGCCTTATAGCGTCAGGTGTCATAGACTTTGGTGGATTTCTGCTGTGAAGAGATGAAAACTGAGTCAGATGCTGAAAGGTTGTTGGACTCGCTCCACTTAAACCAATACACCAATCAATCAATGCCCCCCCCCCCCCCCCCCCCTCTTATACTCACTGTTTCTCTGGCTGCACGACAGCAATCTTCCTTTCTTTCTCGACTAAAAACAAGGAATGACTAATGAGTGCTCAGTCACACTAATTTGATATTGTTACAAAATATCATAACATTAGATACAGACTTGTTATTGGAGGTGTTTTAAGAGGGCGTTGCGTACCTGTGGGTTTGATGGGATGGATGAGTGGATAGCCGTTTGTCTCACACCAGCTGACAGGGAAGATGTCGAGAGAGTCCACATGAACGATCAACTCTGGCATGGGCTGCTTCAGCCCTGGACAAACACACACACACACACAGAGCTACTCAGAAATCCCTCCAGTACACAGCGAGCAGCGCTAAAAATATCACTGACTACATTCTTATCCAGGCAAGTGAAGTATGACGTGTATAGTGACACAAATGGTATCCTAATAAGGGACAAACAAGTATCACAAGATTTTTTTAATTATTTGCTGCAACTAGCAAGATCAGCCATGACGTAACACACAACTTTACTGTGATATGTCCACAAAGTTTTCAACATTCATATACATTTCCATAGTTTAACAATATTCACACATCCCAAAGGCTTCAAAAAAACAGTTATGTTATGCAGCTTCTTTCTGGAAGAGATGAATGTTGTCTGCTACTCTCACTCCGATTTGTTTCAACTCTTATTTACTCATATGCTTGGGAAAGTTTTTACATCTTTGAAGTGAGAAGCTGAACATTACCAGGTGGTGTCTGAGGGGTGTGATTTCTATCTGTAAAACACTGATCTACATGATCTCTATAAGATCTATCCATGATCTCTATATTATCTTCAAAACAGGCACCCCGTTCAGACCCCATCATCCGTCCTGAGTGATCTGATCAGAAGTGGTCAGTGCTAAGTCAGATCCGATCACACAGACCACATTTGGAGAAGGTCTGGAACACATGTGGCCACATTCTTTTAGCTGTGTGAACACAAATGCTTCCTGGGCCACATACGTTTTAAAACATAGTTTTAGGCCTCTCTGTGTCCATATGTTGATTTATTTGTGGTCACTGTCGCACTATCAACACTGACCACCACATACTGACTGATGCTTTTCTTAAATTGTGTAAATATTTCTTCAAAGCACAGCTGCTCGCTCTTGCCAACACACACCGACACAAACACACACATGACATTGGACACATGTTCACATCTTTAAACTCAGACTGGGTAAAAACATCTTTTGGTCTTCACGAACACAAATGATGTGCGTGTTTATTTTCATGTAGAGCGTGGAAGTGAGATCTAATCACAAGTGGTCACAGGAGACACTATCAGAACAGATTTTAATACCAGGTGTGAACAGATGGACTAAACACTGTCCAGTTGGGATCAGATGTCTCAGGATGGATGTTAATACCAGGTCTGAGCAAGGCCACAGATTCTGTATATGAAATGGACGTTATGCAATAATCTCAGATTCTGACATCCATGTCTTCTCCATAAATATGAGAAAACTATCTGCGCAGCTACGAAGCTTTGATTAGATCCACAAAGGTTAATGTTTGACATATCATTGACACTCATTTGTTGTTGGATGGCAGAGAAATCATTCTTTTTAAAATCTATTCTAATCTAGTAAAAAAAAACACTTCTCATCTCACCTTCCAGACTCAGCCAAATGTACTGGCCTTTGACCCGGTTGACTGTTGCCACATGAATGTTCTCAGGTGACAGCGGGTTGACAGCCTCCAGTTTCATGGCCTCTTTGAAGCTGTGGTCACACTGCTCCTGGCAGGTAAACAAAGAGGGAAAAACCTTGTGAACGCCGTCTCACAGCAGTTTGTGTTCTGTTTTATTCACTAAGAAATCACCACAGTGTTAGTGGTCCTTCACACTGCAGAAATATGTTCTCATCTCTAACATCTGTTACATCGATATTCAGCCCTGAACTGCTGCTGCACCAAACCAAACTGTTTACAGAATAAAATGGACCACAGGGCACTAATTTAAATGCTGCTGCTATTCTCTATTAGGAATATTGTCTTGTTTTTTTAGATTTGCATCATCCGGACATTGGCCCCTCTCTTTACTTTGCCTCACATACAATCTGAACCAATAAACAAAACATATTTTATTTCGGTCAGTTATTTAGAAGTCTGGAATGCTGCATGGATATTGCAATTCAATAGCAAGCAGGTTTTAGCTTGGACAGGATGCTAATGGTGATTAAAAATTATATTTATTTCTGAATGCCCAATACAGCCTTCACACAACAGCAATTTAATAATAGTATTGTAAAAAGAAATTTAATTGTCTTTTAATTGTCATTTTGACAGTGACAGGTGGACAATATAAAATACACTATGAGGTGTTTAATAGCTTCTCTTGTATGACTCATGTTCACTGCACAGCCCATGTTAAGTTTGATTCCAGCCAGTATTTGATCCTGTAATCAGTTTGGCACAGGAAAATGCTTTTTATACTGAAGTGGGACCATTGTGAACTTGTGATGGGTAAAACACAGGTTTCACTTACAGTTGGGAAGCAGTGCTGAGGAGCTGCCTCAGCCTCACACTGTTTCAGGTAATCGGCCCAGTCAAAGTCTGGACCCTGGTATCCTGCACATGATGAAATAGGGAAAGAAAACCGAAAGAGATAAGAAAAGGGAGATAAAGGAAGCAAACAAAGCCAAGGAGAGAGAGGCAAAGACAACACGAGTTATTTAATCATGTCATTCCTTACTTTGTGATATCACAGGTAATTGGTTAAGAGGGTCGTAATCAAGGGACAATGTTTGACAGAGCAGACCTGGTGGGGGGCTGAGAGGGAGTCCATTTTTGAGGCTCCACTGAGCAGGGAAGATCCCTGGACTGTCTCTGTGACACAGGAAGGACCGTCCTGCACCTTCTGACTCCTCCATACCACAAAGGTCATCCATCGTCACCAGGAAGTACTGCTCACTGAACACCTGAAGAAGAAGAGAGGAGGAAATTACCTAACAGATAAGGAAAGGATCATCAATGCTTCCTTAATTATCTCATTTAGCAGAGGAAACACTAAACCATCTTTTATGAAAGGAAAGGAGAAAATGTCATCCCACAATTCATTGCAGCAGCAACCTTGTCGTTGCACCTGGACAGACCTATGTTAAAAACAGAACTACTGTTTAATTCTCCTGACGCGATCCAAAAGTGAATCCTCACATTTGTCTGAGCTCCTAATTTCTTCTTTGTCACATCTGTCCAGTCAGGAGTCACAGTAAACAACAAACAAATAGTTCACAATATCATCATCACAACTAAATACAGTATAAAAGTAATTTTAATCTCCTAGTTGCTGAATGCACAAACAAAATCTCCACTGAAGAAATATATAAAAGCAGGAAACTATATACTTATGTCTGAGTATAATTCACCTTGGTAGTTAGCTTTTTTTCTTTCTATTTAATTATTATTTCAATGGCTAAGATATCTTTGCTTGTAAATTATTATGTTATTTCAACATTTCAGTCTTGTTCTTCCTTTCTTTGTTAAATGTTCCCTTTTATTCGGAGGTGTCATTCTGTTTCTGACAGGACATTTTTCTTGACTTGTACGAGAACGTCACTGTACCGAACATATTTAGTTATAAAAAAAGTTGGTTTAAAAAAACAATGTGTAAATGGAGTCAGGTTTTCTCTGCAGCGTGGTTCTCCTTTCCTAACTCCTTACAGCGTCTCCTTCACATCTTTCCTTGACCTCATGACATTTTTCCATCGGGGTCAAGGAATAGTGTTTAGGAAGGAGATTATTTAGACTTTTCAAATGTGGCCTTGAAGTCATTCCAAAGTGACAGCTTTAAAGTTGTCACCATCATTTTTCTCTTTGTCACAATAAAAACTGAATCAAGCCGACGGCAAAGTCAAGGAGATCGGTTGGGAAGAGTTGTTAAATTGAAAAAAATCGGAATTCAAATGAATTTCAGCCATGCTGAGGAATGTGGGACGACCTTTTCTTAGCTACAAAATAAAGACAGTTCAGTAACAAAGGCAGAAAGCACAAACATCTACGGCCATAAATAGCAAACAGGAAAAACAGCAGCATAGCAGAGACAGATTTCATAGGAAAGGCTGTTACCTTGGTGACAGTGGCAGGCCTGATGGAAATAGGAGCAGCAGGGTCAACAGCCTCCAGTTTCATCCCTTCCTTGAAACAATGAGCAGGGATGGCAGGCTGATCCTGAGACAATACACACACACACACACACACACATTGAGTCATTCTCAAACAGCACAGCTCTAAGATGTTTCAGCGCCCAGTTTGAAGGTGTCACAACTCTTTGCAGTACCTTACTGAGCTCCGCAGTCAGAGCTTCGTCCTGAGGCAGGTCACTGATCCTCTGCCTCACCTCCTCCCACTCCTCCTTTGTCCGCAGTGCCAACAGATCTGAAACCAACAAACACACACAAATCAGCTGCCGAAGAGCAAAACCTTGACTTACTCACCACTGCTGTATTATTTTATTATCAATGACCTACAAAAAAGCAAAACATCCAACAGAACAAATTCTCCTCTGCACACTTTCCTATTTTAATTTACTAAACCCATTGGTCTGGATTATATCTGATGTCAGCCTGTTCCGATCTACTCCTCTAAAACGGGTCCCTGCAATTAATTAAAACAATGTTGTCCTCCACAATTTCACAACCATTAAACAAACAGACTTCTTATCACAAGGTGCTAGGTTCCAGCCGGATTTATTAACAGGATGACGTGTAGAATTAATGAAGCTGAACTTTGGTTGTTACCTTTGATGGATTTAAAAATACATTATATTTTCCCCATAATTTTTGGAAATAAGAAAATTAAACACAAACAGGCTGACCTGAAGGTTTACCTTTAAGACGATGATTTAAAATCAGTTTTACTGCTCACTACATTCTGTCATCAACTTGCAAAAGCAGGATATCATGGTATAAACCCCACCAGCTTCACCAAAGAGGCCTGGTATTAAATATCAATAACTCCTCAGCTGCAGTGGCACCAGCATGTAGATCAGCAGTGTCAGGGAAGAGACACGCTCTCCAGTGCTTCTCAAAACTTGCATATTAACAAACTGTATTCACATTAATCAAATAATTAGCCGATTGTAGCCATAAAAACAATGATCCATCTGATCATTCACAGAAAATCCGTTTCAGGGTGTAATGGGGCACCGTTCCATTGTGAATATTTGTCTCATAACAGCACCTCACGTGGTAATTCACATAATGAAAGGACATATCTGAGTGCGTAAGTAGGAAGAAACATGGGATTTTCAATAATTAATATTTAAACATTAGACCTGTAGCAGTGATTATGTGTAAATGACAGAGCATAATAGATCAAATAGGGTTATACTGCATAATTGGACATGTTAAACATCCATGATTTCCACAGGAATTTTTTGTGTCCTTCCATCAGTCAGCCTGCTTTGACAGTAAACATAATTTCCTCTGACCGGAGGTTATGTTTTCATCTGTGTCTGTTTGTTTGTTAGTTAATAAGCAGGATTACGCAAAAAATACTGGACGGATCAAGAAGGACGTGGGGTCAGGGAAGAGCCCATAATATTTTGATACAAATCCCGAATTCTTTTTACTTTCCTTCACATTGCAAAATAGGAGTTTTTTTTTTTTTTTACATTTTCACTGACTTCTAGGGAATAATTCATGGATCATGATTTAAAAAACAGGCATATTTAGGGGACTGATTTCTACCAGCGTGTGCATTTTGGTGCAGCTTCATGCAATAATTGTGTTCTCTGAGGGCCCCTGTCTGTGCTGGGCCCTTGGAATCTTCCTAGCCCCCCCCCCCCCCTCTACACCTTGGCAGAAGTATGCGCTCCACTGAGTGCCATTCTTCCTTTTGTTTCTAAATATATAATGTGATCTGTGTCAGAGCCACTGACCTGAGGGAGGCCTGAGGGTGCAGCTGTGCTCTTTGGCCCAGCCCGGTGGGTGGAGGCGTGGGTGGAGGTAGAAGAGCCAGACGGTTGCAGGTGTGCCTGGCAGGCCCTCTGTGCCAAGCAGACGCAGCTTCAGTCGCCCTCCGACATTCTCTTCCACCTCTGCAGCCCAGGCAAGCCCTGAGTCAGCAATGTCCTGGAGCTCCACATAGCAGCCTGCGCACAGGAGCTCCACTGGGTCTCTGCCACGCTGGGGCTGTGCGGGGTGGTGAGGGACGGTAAATGAGAAGGTAGTAGCACACACACTTACACAAAACCCAAATATACAAACATCTGGACAAGTATTTAAACTGGGAGAAAACACTCAGCCCACTAAGGCATGGTCACTGAAAGCTAACTAATGGCTCTAAAAACACACTGGGTGCTTCATGAAGGAATTCTTGATTCAGTTCACATTTATTCCAATGGACATTTACACTGTGAGGTTTACCATTTCTAATTGAGAATTATAAAGTCTTTAAATGCTTGGAGATTTTAATCTAAACTAAAATAATATAAAAATAATAAAAGCAAGTAGCACACAGGAATAAAATAGAGCATGACATGCAGCACAGTGAGTGTGTGTGTTTGTTTCTGTTTGTGTGTCAAAACTGAAGAGTCATGGTTCCGATCACCTGAGGGTAAATCAGCTTGCGGTTTCTCTTATGTCATTTCTGTTTACCAAACTTGCGTCAACCACTTATTGGGGTAAGCATGTCTGACTCGATTGTCTTCACATTTATCATGCGAGTAGTGATAGAGGCACAGACAAAAGCTAATGTTGCACCTTGGGTGTGAGTATATTCTAAGGAGGGACAGCTGCTTTGTTTCTCTGCCTTACCAATTCCAGTAGGTTGGCAGGCGCGCTGCACTCCTCAGCCAGAGCCTTCTCCAGCAGAGCCTCCCAGTCCTGGTGCTTCTCACGCGCACCTGATGTGGATCATACACACAAAGCATTTAGTTGTATTAAACCAGCTGAACTCAGGATCACACACACACACTCCACTCTGCATTTCTCATCTTCAATCACAGCATCACCCATAACAGAAGAAAGACTACAAGAATTCCTCAAACGTAACAGATTATCTTTCATAGCACATTCATACCATGGACAACGTGCATCTGTGTTATCTAACTGTGAGCTGCCATATTCTGAACACGCAACAAAACTATTTTGGCTGCTCCCATTATTAATTTTCTTCATATAAATTTATTCTAAAAGTGATCCCATCAAGTGAAAACCAGGGGTATTTAACCAGTATTTAGCATCAAAAACTGTGAGGGTCTTGCTTTTGCCATCATCGCTATCCTGAACAATAATTTAGTTACTTATGGTATGAAAACCCATGTGTTTTCTTCACTGCTCATATGTGCCTGAAGCACTTAGAAAAACAAATAAAAGGTAGGTTACTAAAGGTTACACAAAAAAGGGACAGAAATACGCACTTGAACATTTGAACTTTGTTATATTTACTAAATTTAATGATAAATACTTTTCACTATTGACGTTCACATCATCCTTTTTAGCTCCGCAACGGAGGTTTTGTTTCTTTGTTTTTTTGTCAGCAGGATTACGCCAATACCGATTTCCATGACATTTTGTGGAGGGGTGAGACATAAGAGAATAATTCATGTTTCTTGATGAAAAGTCAGAAATATTTAGGGGACTGATATTTATGAGTGTGTGCATTTTGGATCTAGTGAATTTAAATGTTTTATAAGGGGACTGTTAGGCCTTGGCAGAGGTATGCACACTATGGCGTTTTTAATTAGCTTCCATGTCATGAGACCCACTCAGTCCAAACCAATACTAAATTGCATTATTATTGTTTTTCTTTATTATTAAGACGCAACTCTTTTTATTACCTCCACCAAGAAGGTTATGTTTTCATTGCCATTTTTTTGTCTGTTCTTTAACAGGATTACTCAAAAACTACAGAACTGATTTCCTTGACATTTTGTTGAGGGGTGGAGCATGACCAAAGGAGGAACCCATTACATTTTGAAGCCAATCCAGATAAGCAGGCAGATTCAGAAATTGCAAGATAGGGTGTCAAACTGGGCAGAGGTATGAGCTCTATGAGGGCCCTTCTAGTTTAATGTAATGTAATCACACAGCTCTCTAGGACATATACCTTGCTACTTATTGATTATCCATTGGTGGATTACAGCCCAACCATTAGCCTACGTCTTACAGCTAAAAAAAAAAACACACCCTGCCAACACAAGCCATGCCTCACCCTCAGGGGCCTTCATGGTCTTTCCATGTTGGCGGCTCCAGCCCAGTGGGTGGAGGTCTGCCGTCATGAGATCACACCAGAAATCTGCGCGCCGGTCATCTTGGTAACCTTCGTAGCGTAGCAGCAGCAGCTGGCCGCATGTGGTGATGATGTTGGCGACCCAGTAGGGGCTGTCGGCCTCTGAGCGCACACACACCTCCAGCTTCATGCCTGGAATCAGACCTGTCTGCAGACCCTGGTCCACCTGAGACATAGACAGAGGAACGGAGAAACATGACGTCATTAAACCACGTTTTCACACAAATAACAAATTACAAAGGTTCAGAAAGAAACTAAAGGACGTATCCTGTGCTACTATTGGGTTTCATTTCAAGTGTTAAAAACGATATTTGTGGAAGTCTTGTTACAACTGGTGTTGCAACATGCGACTTGTGTGTTTAGGCTGTTGACTGCTTTCTGATTGGATGCTGCTAAAGCTGTTTCATTGGAACCTGTTAACACTTTATTAGGGACTTCACCTGATTGCACATTCTGTGCATCTGAGTCATGCTTTCAGATTAATTTAATTTAATACATAGTTTGAAACTAACAAGACGTTACATGGAACCAAGAACTTCACACAGTAGCTGTATAAGCTTATCAAGAGATGCGAGTTGGCTGCGATCGTTGTCAGGACCCACATGTTTGAAGGCGTGATGGGGCACGGACACGGTTCCAGTCTCCTCCAGGTATTCATCCCAGTTAAAGTCACATACATCCTGAGCAGAGTCTCCATCTGGAACACACACATACAAACACACACAAACACTCCTCCTTTACAACCGGCTTCCCAACATTTTATCTTGCACATTTCCTGCAGCTGTTCACAGAGCACTTCTTTCTTACCAGACTCCAGTGACTCCTGACTCATGCTGGTGCCCCCTCAAGGCCGAGACGGGGAGCTCTGAGGAGAGAAACAGAGGAGGATTATCATTATCATCCCATGAGAGTGAACGAAGGAGCACTCGACCAAAACTCTGATGCCACAGAGAAGAAAACACAGAAATGAAAATATAGCAGTGAAGCACCCTCGTCACAGCCTTACGTTTATCAGTAATCTCTGAGCACTGCTACCGATTAGAGCTAGAAGATTAATGAGACAGGTTCTATCGCCAGCTGGCTCAGCACTTCACAAGCCAAACTGTATCAGCAAAAAGTTACACAAAGAACTGGAAACCATGATCAAGAGTTACTGCGGCTTCCTCGTTTAAACTCTGGGTGAAAGAAGAGCTCTCCGGGATTCCATTAGAGAAGCCGAGATGCAATCCTGACACCACCCGGGACAATCTATTAAAACATGGTCCCGCTTTTATAGAATTTGTTGAGTGTATTTCACTTACTGGAGCCAGCTGGAGCAAAGGATGCACAATGTTATGGAATATTACTATCTTAATATTACACAATGTATATATTCATATCAGAAACCTAATCGTGCATTTTTCTTTATTTTCTGTCATAATTCCTTATTCTCTTTTTTCCCCACTATATCCTTGGGTTTGTTAGAAGAGGGTTCTGTATCACAACATTTAAGTGTATCTGTTTTTTGTGCTGTGTTTTGCAACCTGAAATTCTATAAATTAAGTATTCAACTTTTTCTATAGTAGTCTGCTATTTTAAAGGTTCAGTGTGTATAATTTAGTGACATCTAGTGGTGAAGTTACATGTTGCAGCTGAATATACCCCTCACCTCACTCTCCCCTTCCAAACATGAAAGAGAACCTGTGGAAACCTTCAGTTGTCATAAAAACTCAAAATGCATTTAGTTTGTCCAGTTTGGGCTACTGTAAAAAACATGGCGGCCTCCATAGAGGGGACCCCCTTCCTGTAAATATAAAGTATTTAAATATGAAGGGCCCATTCTAGGGTAAAGAAAACACCAATTCACCCAATTTAAAACACTAGAGAAAACATCACTAGGATTATTTTATATTCAATATCTGCCAATAGATCCCTTTCACCCAAATCTTACACACTGGACCTTTAATAAGTCAACATGCAAATAAATGCACAAACCAGCAGTGACGGGATTCACTAGTAGGAAAGAAAACTAATTCAACAGCTTTAACTTTAAAAAAAATCTACTTCAAGGGCAGATATTAGCATTTGTTTGAATTCCTCAGCTATTTTAAAATCAAGGAGTGCTGGGTTTTCATAGAAGATCTGTTCAGATACCAATTCTTTGTTTAAGTTATAACATCAATATTCAAGTGCTTGCATCTGGTCCTGGTCTCAATAAATACAAAACAGAAGTAGTGAATAAAATTACAGATTACATGCTGCATATCTGCAATTCATTAGGGCAGATGGTGCGAGATGGGGAAATATATTAAACTATGCTAATCTCCTGCTTCATCTCTACTTGTGAGACTCATCTTTTTAAAACCAAAATCAAATACCTTTTCCTGCCCCGATGGAAAGACTCAAACGGCGCCTTGACATGAATGTGGACACACACATCAAACTCTGACACATCAAACTGAAGCCGCAGCATTGTGACAAGCTGGTGAAATAAGTTAATGCAACAAGAGAGGGGGCCTGAATGAGAAGGCAGGGAACGCTGGGCATGAAACAGTGGATAGATAGAGCAGTGTGTGGGATGCTGAGGATAGCTGCTCTGTCACGGCGGCTCCATTCAGCCGGCCTGTCAGGCCCGTCTTTGTCACGTCTGACATCTCTATTAAAAGCAGGGCCGCCATCGGAGTGCACCCCCTCCTGTCCACCGGACTGCCACCGCGACCCCCGTGCTCTGTCGGGATCAGCGCCGCCTTTCACCCCTCGACCCTGCCCCAGACTCCCTCTGTCTTTCTGACCCCCCTCCCTCCGACACATACATACACACACACCAGAGGACCTTATTGTCCCCGTGGATCACACTCCTCGCACAAGAGTGGGAAAAAAAGAGCATTGGAGTCAGGATTAAAAATAGAGCTCAAGTCAAGAAACTTTATGTGATGCTGACACATAATTTATGAATTCATGATACAATTTTAAGTGGATTCCATTTCTACCTCTCATATAAGTGCCTGTGACCTTCTATAATCAGTTCTAAGGTGTTTCCATGTTTGTGAATCTTTTTCATGCATTTTAAATCAAATGAAACTGAATAAATCCTTCTCAATGATGTCTGTGTTTAGGTAATGCCTCCTACATGACGGACTGATTGCAAAACTTCTGACAACTACTGAAAACTTTCAACATTTCTTCTGACTTTGACTTCGCCAGCCGAAGCTACAAAGTTTCCACAGAACTCCACTTTGCTGAACAGCCCAGGAAGAAAAGCAACTTCCCCTATTTCATGCACAGTAAGTGTGTGGACCCCAGCGATCAGCAGTCTGCCTGAATCGTTCTGCACCACCCGAGACTCTGACTGAACCGAACAGCGAAAGGGCCAAATGTGAATGCACCCACGCACACAAAACAACAACTGAGATCCACACTACATCCTCTATACAAGCGCTTACTAAATTATATTCTCATCAGCACTTAGCATGCGACAGAGTGTTTCTAAACAAGCCTTCCTGAACGTCTGAGGTCCCTGGGCGGGAAATGCAATCTGATAAAACGCGCACTGCAAATGCGTTGTACGACTACGCCAGGAAACAGAATCAAAGTCAGCTTTCAATAAATCAAAATTATCTGCTGAAACATTTCCCCAAACACTATTTGATGGCATCTGCTGATCACCAGTGGATGACTTTACATCATAAGCAGTAATGTAGTGGAAAATTAGTGCGTACTCCTCTTTGTGTCCTCTCAAATATAACAACCTGTTTTCAGAAAAGCAATCGTGATATTATTTCCACAGTTTCCATGAAGTTTGGAATAAATTTATAGCACTAAATGGTGATGATAAAAATCCAAATCACAGAACACATACTTTCTCATGGAGTGCTGTTGAGCTACACTATATAGTTTGAGTTTTATGGATCTATAGGTTTTAAGAAATCAGTCTCTGGCATTTCTGCCTTCTCCACAATACAAAAGGAATTGAACGGAATTTTGTTTGTCGCTAACATCATTGAAACTTACCTTAAAAAAATCTGCAGCGTATTTTCGTTACAGAAACGGTCTACTGAATTTTAAATAACCAGCAGACCTGACTATCTCAAGTACCTCCTTTGAAAAGTGTCTTTCATCTGTGGATTACAGAGACATTGTTTCTGGAAAGTGATCTGATTCAACAGTAGCTGAAACCTAATTGTATTTGTCAACACTGTGAGGACATTTATTACCATTTTTACACACCTCTGTAAATATAATTTTCATCAATAGCAATATAACAAAAGCCAAATCAATATATATTTATATAATGTTTATGCCTTGTAAAATGTGTTTGCTGATTTTATATAGAAGACCAGATAAGCATATTGCTCCTTCCTACTGCTTTTCAGACAGAAGATGAAATGTTAATCCATGTTACTAAACATTTAGGATGTAATGTTTTCCTTGTTTTTTTTCTCTTACTTATGCTGCCGATTATCCATATTGTGATCTTTTTTGACAATCTTTTGAAATTGTATCTTTTAAAAGCGTTTGAAATACAAAAAACTGCGAGCACAGTGAGGAGCCATAACACGTGATTGATGAAGTGTTTGCCATCCTCTGCTCATAAAGAGTTTTAAACCACAACCTTCACCCAGAAGCCAAAATCTGTCTTTAAATTTAAAAGAAATTATAATCTGACATGTATTATTATAATTATCGATAGACTGATATGAACATTTTTATAAAGCTTGACTAGGTTTGAATCACATGTGCTTCCTGACAATCACATGATACCATTCAGAACCACATAATTAAAGGGATAGTTCACCCAAAAATCTAAATTCCCTCATTATCTACCAATCAATGCCAGAGGACATTTACGCTAAAAACACGGTATAAATGGCACCGTTTTGAGTCCAATTTGAATGTTAGGGCTTGCGCACACGTAGATGACACCACAAGCAGTATGGAGGCATGTTATGGTTTTTTTTCTGCTGTATTTTTACGTTTTACCTTTACGTTAAGAATTGGTCACCATTTACTTCAGTTGTATTGGATTTGGCTGCAACGCTGTTTACCCCTGAGACTCCAAAAGGGTTTTGTGGACTCAAACAGTTCACCCACCCCTCCATCGGCACAGTGGCCAGTAGATAAATGAGTGGATTTTCATTTTAGGGTGAACTTTCCCTTTAAGCAGCACAGTGGAGGTTTAATCTCGGGTTTATTTTGTCAGGACACCTTACACCTGCCAAGGCCATTTAAATTACATTAAATGCATTAACGTGGACAACAAAGGGTGGCACCGAAACTAAACAAACACAAAGTTGGCCTCGCTCATCGTGGTTCATCCACCGACTGGAGACCAAACCGGGATGTTGTTGATCTCCTCTATTCACAACAACACTTTCCTTCAACTGCCTCCACTCAGCTCTGAGACATGCCGCCGGCTGCCATCGCGTAGCGGCTCGTCCGCCGGAGCTGCGCCGCTGCCACAGGATCACTCAAGTTGCACAACGGTTGAAGTTGAGAGCCAGAGGAGACGCGGGGCTGCAGTAAGTCAACGTGGGGCATGACAGCCAAATGACAAGCCGAGCATCGGGCTGCCCTGGAAGCCCGAAGCGAGAAGCACTCCCAACAAAACCCACTTATTATTCAGCTTGTTTTATTTGAGGAGCGAGCTACGCATGAAATGTGCCGAGGCTCGCGCAACCTTCATTATATAAGACTTCCATATTAGAAATATTCACTGACTTATTCAAGGGCACATCACTGGAAATTTCCACACGAGCCCGTTTAGTGGAAGCAGCCGGAGAAGATCGCGCTGCTACACCGCAGGATTCACGAACAGAGATGGGCCATTAACGCAATGGCTTTGCAGAGAGAGGGAGAGAGGGAGGGAGAGAGGGAGAGAGAGAGAGAGACTACAGCGGCCGCGGTCTTAACTTTCACACTGAGGAGAACGTGGCAAACGGCGAGAGAGCCAAATGTAACCATGCAGATGTGCGGTAAATAAACATGCGGGGCTGAAACGCGTGAGGTCCCGCACACATGGTGAGGAAATAAAAAAAAAAACCCGCCTGCGTCCGAGTCAAGTTAGTGGACGTCAGGGCTTCGAGCAATAAGAGCAGGCTGACGAGCAATAAGGGCGCTTACACTCGACCGAGCCCGACCCGTCTTTTTGAGAGACGGGAAAAACGACGAATGTGCCCCCGGTGCACCAAACACCGCTGGGGTCCGGTGACAAACAACATCCCGTACGTGAATATTTAGTCGCCAAATTCGCCTCTTACCGCTAAGTAGTTTTTCCAAGTCGCTTTTTTCGGATGCCGTTCCTCTCCGCCTGCTCGCCAGCAGCTCTGTGAAGTCAGAGCAGACGAGCGCCGGCAGCCCCGGATGTGTCCTTTCCAAAATATAACGGCCACGGGCGGCGGGAGGCTGCCGTTATAGTGAAGGGAACAGAGCGGGCCTTTTTTTCTGTGGAGGGGGGAATCGCGAGACTTCCGGTGTGGCCCTGCGAGCTTGACGCGCTTCTCGTCCACGACCTCGTTCCAATATGGCACGAGGGGCCAGTGCGCATGTGCGGCCGCCTGTGTGCCTGTGAGCCCGGCTACACTGACTTCCATCTTCACACACACACACACACACACAATACAATACCAACACTCACATCTGTAAGGCGAACAAAAGAGAGCTGGAAAAAAAACCCATTTATTATTATTTATTATAAACAGGAAGTGATCAGTGGTTTAATGGCGTTTAATGATTATACACCGGTTGAGCTGAATTTAATTCTCATCGACCCACTTTCGATAAGTGCAGTGTGTCTTTTTTTAACCACAAAAAAAATCTGCTCCCTATGTGTTGCAGATGCGTTTATATAGTGTTATTGAAGATTACCTCAAATTGCTTTATTCAAATTAATTTTAAGTAAATGAAATCCCACACACTGCGCCTTAAAATGCTGCTGCTTCCTAAATAAATCCCAATAACCCCATGTTATAATATAATTTCTGTTGTGTGGGATCTCAGCTCAGGTTTTTATTATTTTTGGTATAGGGGGGGTTGAGGGCGGGAGAAACTGCTGGAAACGACAGAGCGAAGTCCATGTTTCCTATTAATAAACGAGCTTCCTTCATATGAATATGAAGTGTGATCGTCTGCGGGAGCTCCCACAGCCCATAATCCGGTGTCTGGAACAGGTTCTGCCGCTCACTTGGACCACAGAGCTACAGTGCCTCACATTATCCTCCACAATAGATCAACCCTTCGGATGCCTGTTGTGACAAAAGACCGAAAAAAAAAAAAAAAAAAAAAATATAACCGCGTTTGGTGGAAACAGTGCGTGAAATGTGAGCATCAGAGAAGCGATCGGATGTTGCACGAACAGTGGAAACAGTCGTGGACATGCCGTGCATAAATCAAAAGGCATGTATACTCTTAAATTCATTCATTTTATCACAAGTGTGGAGGTGTCTCTATAAGCTCTCATTCATCCGACTGTAAAACTAGTATAATGAAATTAGGTTTTGCAAATAAAAATTCTATTAAAAATCAATTATTTGTTCTTTTGTATCACGTTATTTTCACCCTGACAACAGTGTGGGGTCATTTTAAGAGGTCTGTAACTTGAATGCTGCATTCAGGCTTAAGGCTGTTATTTGCATAAAGGCAAATGTTCTCAACTGCAGCTTCTATAGGGCCTGTTTGTTCAGTGGTCACATCCTGCAGCAGCCAGTGGATTACTGCTGGGGACAGAGGACAAGGACAGGGTCAGCCGTGCGCACTGCAGGAATGCGTCCAGTCCACGCATTGGAAAGGACATGGGAGGGAGCAGTTATATCACCTGACCGCTACGTGGCAGTAAATCCCAACAGGTCCTCCTACATAGAGTTTCTTCTTTTCTGCGGTCAGGTGATGCAGAATCATTGCCACAATAGTAGAAATTCTACGGTATGTCTTTACAATAGGCTACATGAATACATTTTAACACATGAAGCCCTGCGACATACAAGTCTTCAACGATAAATGTAAAATGCAAAAATAAATCCACAAGCAAACATCCATTTTGAGTTTATATTATATTTATTTATAATCAGATGTAAAAGACGAGGAGAGTAAAAAAGTAGACCCTTAACTCAGGAGACAGCTCATGGTTACGTACATATTGTTTTTTTTACATAGACAGCACTATTATTCTCATGTTAAAAATTCCTACATTCAAGTAATATAATACATCTCAAAGACTTTGTGTTTCCAGTGAAATAAGCCCCTCCCTCCTACACAAAATGACACATCCTTCTACACACATCCTTCAGGTATAGTACCACACTGCTGCTACAGCTCTTTCCAGTAAGTCTGCTGACAACCCAGGAAATGAACCCGAGCATGACATGCGGATCGATTGTTTTATGTTACGCTTTAGTTTGATGAGCAGCCTGAGGTTTGACATCAGTGGCACAAAAAAGAAAATAAGACAACATGCAGATGTCTCTGCTAAATTTAAAAAAACAGAAACGCACATTCTCACACTCTTTGAGGTGTGTGTGAATGTGCAGTGCGAGGGGAACAGTTCCTCAATAAGCTTAATTCAGAGGGATTTAACAACCCCCCACTCTCCCTCTCCCAGCTTTGTGCTACAATTCTTCCTATGACGACTGGATAAACCAAGGATTCATTGAAAAGCAGACAATGTTACCGGGCACAGCAGCACCATTTGCATCTAAGAAAATACCTGCACACACCCACACACTGGTGTGCATGTGCTAACACACACTCCCAGATGGGGATGTGCAAGCGGGTATACAGCGGGCAAAGCAACACAGGGTGAGAGTGAATACTGTCTGTACCACTGACTTCTCCTGACATGCGTGTGCGATGCAAGGTGGATATATTTGTATGACTAAATAAGGGGCGTGTGCACATGCCTGTGAATTCAAATGTAGAGAAATTCATTCAAATTATGTCCAATAGACGATTTGTACAGATTCAAGATGTGATCATGACAACAACAAAAAAATCACAGAAAAGTAAGAAACAGCAAAATGCAGAATTGACCACCCCCCCAGCATTGATTATAGTAACATTGGTTTCTTTTAGAATCTCCCTTAATTTCCTTCAGCTTTACACTCCTTTATACACGTTTGACCGCTGAGACATGATTATTGGTTTAAACATTGGCAAACAACAGTATTATTTTATCTCATCCTCTGACAGAGGAAGTGCATAAGTCATAGTCGAGCCCAAATCTTTTCATGTTCTTGTCGTCCATCCAGTTGATAAGACAGCAGGATAACAACCTGTTTTGGGGTGCTGGGCTAGGACCGTGCTCCCAGGGAAACCATTTTGCATGTTCACTTGGTTATCATTTGTTCTAGCTTGGGGTTGACAAAGGAAAAGCCAGCAAATGCGGTCTGGTCCATGGAGTCGATGAGGTTCTTGTCTGCGTGGGAGAGGCGAGGCTTTTCACTCAGGAACTCTCTGTCAAAGTTGCTACAGTCACTGGCAGATTTCTGTGGGAGGTAGTTCAGGGATTTCAGTTTGGTATCCAGGATGCATGTAGTAATATTTACACAAATGGAGCAATGCTTTCTAGAAAGTTCAGGTAGTCAACTCTGGCTCCACTGCTCCACTCATGTGACATGTCTCATTCTCCAGAATTCTCTATTATACATATCCTCTTATTTTAGTTGTCTATTTAAGCTGCAGATATTTCCCATCTCTCCCTTTGCCTGACAGTGACTCATCTCCCTCATCCTCCTGCAGCCTCGGACAGGGAGTTTAAGGTTTATTAGTTCATCATAAATATGCCCCATTATTATCTTCATGCAATCATATCTGTTGGGAGTGATAAGGAGCCCAGAATCCAATCTCTGACCACGTTCTGCTGCTGTAATAAATATTTCCAACATGAGTTTTCTAACTGAAGTGGATTGCTGGCAGCACATAGGTTATTCAGGAATAAAAAAATCATAGGCTCATACCACTTTGGGCTTGAAAGGGGGGTCCACCTCTCTCCTCTCCAGTGCTGGCCAGTTGATGGTTTTGAAAAAGGAGTGTTTACGGATGTCTCCCACCACGCCCAACCTCCGACTGGGGTCTCGATCAAACAACTAAAATGACAGGATATAACTGATTTCACTACCGAAACAGCAAAAACAACTCCCTTTCATACTATATTGTGAAAAAAGGAAATGCTTACAATGACATCTATTCATGTTTAGGATGTATTTGCCTTTGTGGGACAAAGTGTGTCTAAGAACGTTATTTAATCACCAGTTCAATCAGGTTCTTGGCCTCCTTGGAGATCCAGCGAGGGTAGTGAGGAGTGTCCGACCTGATGGATTCAAACAGCTCGTCCTCATCATCACCTTGGAAAGGTGACTGTCCAATCAGCATCTCATACACTAGCACACCAAAAGACCACCAGTCCACTGAGAAGGTGTACTTCTGTCCTAACAGGATCTATGATCGGAGACAGATACATGAGATGTACATAAGGAGAATAAGGACATAAAGGAAATGTAACTACAGACACTGCAATGCCTCCTAACAGCCACAGGGTGGCATATATTGCAAAACAATGAAGGAATACATGGCCCTTCAGATTTTATAAGATTAATTCTAAACAATACAGCAGAATAAATATGTATGTAGGATTTTAAGGCGAACGTTATGGTATAATACTAAAAAAATGTACTCTAAGCTTTAAGACGAACCTCTGGTGCAATGTAGTCTGGTGTTCCACAGAATGTTGTGGCTCTGGCCTCTCCAAACACATTCTCTTTGCACATGCCAAAGTCTGCAATCTTTATGTGTCCATCCTTGTCCAGCATCACATTGTCCAGCTTCAAATCTCTACGGAAAGACACAGAAAGAGTTCATTCCAAAGTACAATCAGTTTTTTACAGTATATTCTGCTAAAATGACTGCAGTCTAAAATCCAAAAAGAGATTTAGTTCTAAACTGATCTGTTGAAGTTTAATATATAGATTCTAGACACTGATGCAAAATGTTTTTTAACCTGTAGATGATTCCTTTTGAGTGGAGGAACTGCAGTCCCACTATTATCTCAGCACCATAGAATCTGAGGATTGAAATGTACAAAACAACCATTAAACACTGTTTTACTGTGAATAATAGCATTAAATACACATCCTCAATTGTGCAAAATGACAACTGCCAAGGCACTCATGTTTCTTAACGTGGTTTCCTAGTTTACTCACGTGGCTCTGTTGAGATCGAAGCGCCCTTTGTCCTGGATGTGGAACATCAAGTCGCCTCCATTCAGGTACTCCATCACAAAGAGGAGGTGCTCCTGTGCAAACAACACATTAATGTCAGCTCACGGTCACAGAAAAATGAGGCATGAGGAGACAGTGAGAGACGGGGTTCAGATAAAGGGGGTGGGTGTGTGGGTCCTTATGAACAACTGGGAATTGTTGCTCTTGCCATCCTGACCCAGATTGACTCCCTATCAGAGAAGATGCTTTTTAAGCTTTTAATCGTGAAACCCTCAGTACGTCTCTGCTTACTTTAGACTGGAACGTGGAGTAGAGGTGTGTGAGGAAGGGGTTCTCCCAAGCGAGGGCCAGGACTCTCTTCTCCACCATGGTGCACTCCACGTCGTCATCCATGAGAACTACATCCTTCTTCAGAACCTTCACGGCAAAGTACTTACCCTGTCCCTTCAGCTCCGCCAGCAGCACCTGGGGTGTCAGAGTCACGCAGCATGAGCACTTCATCAGGGTGATCACAGCAGTATTTTGGAGTATATTTATAGCAAAAAAATCGAGATGAGGAAGTTATTCATATCTCCTGCTGTTTTTGTTGTTCTTAGCGGCTCTATCTCAGTGCAGTGCCACCAGGATACAATGGGCCTGGATATAAATTAAACTTCTCTACTTTGTGTCTCTGTTTTCCTGAAATAGGTCAGCCTTTAAAGGCTGTATGATTTGTCAAATGTTGACTGGGATCTATATTGATGGAGTAACACAGCTCTGAAAACCATCTCCCACTCCAGTACATGAAGAAAGTAATCTAACAAGTAGTGGGGGAAGTATTGATCTACTGATGTATTGCTAGCCTAGTTCATCAAAAATGTACGACACCATAGTCAGAGAAGAATAAATTACGGAGCTGGGAGAGGGAGGTTAATATTGCAAGAAAAAACATTTCTTGCAATATTTAACATTTAAGTTGTAACTTTATAAGGAAAGAACATGGATAGTCTCTGTTAAATTATAGATTATAACATTTACAAGAGAAAATAAATAAAACCAGTGTGTGTTTTTGTCACAGAATATTGTGTCATAATAAGCATTAACATTTTTGACTTGGTCAAAGACGTGGGTTGTGAGCTCACAGTGAGCTTCAACTTTGACCACCAAATTCTACAGAAGTCATCCTTGAATCTAAGTGCATGTTCAAGCCAAATGTAAGAGATGCCATCAGAGATCTCCGGATATTTTGACTTCACAAAAGGTGAGGACACATTGACCTTGATGTGTGACCTTTGTCCTCCAAGTGAACCTTTGTTCATAATTTGAAGTAATTCCCTCAAGTTGTTCCTAATATATCACATTATCCATTATGGACAGACACTGAAAGCAGATCAGCTGAGCTACAGCTGTCACTGGTGCAAAGGCATAAAAAATGGGGCTGAAGGACGGAGGGGGCAGACTTTGATGATGGAGTGCACTAAGACATGATGTGATAAGAATCTGTCTCTTTAGGATTAGTGCCCATCAGAGCTCACCTGTATCACCTCTCATCATTTCAAACATCTTCACATTCCTAATTTTCTTAGTAATTTCACTTCTAATGGTTTCAGACTTGAGTTAATATTCACACCAAGGCAACATCAGGAGGAATTTGATGGTCTTACTTTGTATGCGTAACAACACTGGCTTACACAGTTTTGTGTATGGACAAACATCTCATGTTAAATTCAGGAACATGTTCAGAGATGGGGATCATGGGACACACCTTTCCAAAGCTGCCTTTGCCCAGCACCTTGTGGAACACCAGGTGGTTCAAGGTGAGGTGTACCCGGGGGACTGTCGAGGCCACTGGGACTGGGCTCACGCCCTCTCCTGCCTTCCCCTTACCACCTGTCATGAATACAAGTTAGCACATACAAGGTAAACATATAAGAAAAACCTGAATGCAAACACATAAACAGACCCATACAATAATGAGCTAAGATTTCAGAATGTAACTGGAATTAACTAGAGTGTGATTTCAAATTATACAAAACCTATATTAACATTATATAACTGGAGTTAAATCAAATGACTTTGCAGTGTATATGTGTGTGTGTGTTGCTACAATGAACACATCTTACCACTAGGGTCTACTGTTGCACTTTGGATGTCTTGGTAGATCCCAACGTCTGCTGCCTCGGAGTCATCTGGCTTCTTCATAGATTTCTGAGGAAGAAATATATATTTGCTGAAACAATTATGATAACGTACATATTTTTCAACACTGACTTGACACAATCAACACAAACTCAAATGTTTTGTTTCGGTGCTAACCTGGGCGACGTGAGACAGAGCCTCTGCCAGGAGTTTCTGGTTGATTCCACACATATTGGCCACTTTTTTCTGACAGTTACTGTGTACGTTCATGCCACAGTCTGTTCATAGATGAAACAAATGTCAAGTTGTGAGGGAGAATACGATGAAAGGATGGCCGAGAAAAAACATTTACTTGAACACTTGGGACTCACCATCACATTTGAGGCCCTGTTTGTAGAGACCCCACAGCAGACTGCCACAGTGGTCACAGAAAGTGGGGCTCTTGTAGTTATAGTGCTTGAAACGATGTGGCATATCAATCTTGAAGCGCTCTTTCTGGAACTACACACACAAACACACAAACACACAAACACACACACACATAATGTTACATATATGCCTGGAATTACACAAGGATCAAATTAATGATTAATGTTCTACTTTATAACAGGGCATAAGCCATAAAAGCAGGAGAGAAGAATTAAATCAGTTTCGAATCATAGCTTGGAAGAATTAATAAAAAGATTATGCTGCAAATCAAGTTCACAGTCAGTATCAGATCTGAGGTGAAGTTTTGCTTTCACGCTGGAGAACATTAACTTCTGCTCACCACAGTATCACGACTGTTCGCTGCCGTTCCAGTGCACCTGCCAATGATAATTTCGGTGCACTTCTTGTGGATTGCCGCATTGCATTCTGAGTGAAATAAACAAGGACATATTTTGATAAGTGAGATGAATAGAAAAAGGATAACATCTGTAAAAAATGTGGATAGCAATTAAATAAACACTCACGTCTGCACTTGTAACCTTGCTTGTTGAGCCCCCTAAAATGGAATAAAAGAGATGGAAAGAAATTTTAAAAAGAGGAGAGAAAAACATGGCTGCTGATACCAGACAAATATAATTAAGATGCTTTTCATTACTTGGACTGTGACTGTGTCACTTATGTATTGTAATAAAATGCACAAGTTGACCGTCTCCATTGTGCAAAAACTTTGAATCTACATCTGACCTGTCAGACAATTATTATTCAAAATATTATATAAATAAAGAACCCTAAGAAAAGCAGAGAGAACTGAATAACAGTGACTAAGGGGTTTTACGTTTTTTTCATACACATCTTGGATCATGATTAAAAGGTTCGTCGGGACACACACACACACAACTTTAAATTTCCTCCTGCTTGTCTCTTGAGAGAAAATAAACAACTATTTTGTGAGACAGGGAGTTTGGCTCACAGGTTAGTCCTGCTGACATAGTTGGAAAACATCATGATAGACTTGTGGGACTTCCCTAGACGGTGACTCATTCCCACAATAGCAGCCCTGCTGTTGTTTCTACCATTACTCCCACCCCCCGGCACTGTTCCATTTAGGAAACTAGAATTGCAACTAATTGGTCTTTTGATAAATACCCACGGGGGGGGCCCGGCTTTTCTTATTGGCCAACTGATGTTTTTGTCCCATTTGGTGGCCAGAGAATATTCAGTAGGTGATGGCACAAATGGTCAGAGTTTATTAAAGCTGCGCCAGTGGCATCTTCATAAAAAATACAATGCTGATCATAATAACCCTTTATAAAAACAAGCTGACAGGCGTATTAGCTGCTTCTGGGTGAGTCATGTCCAAACAGAAGCCTCTCCCTGGAACTCAAAAACACTAAATGTCAAAGAGAAAGAAGTATTTGATATGTGAACCAGCTAAAGCACACAAGTGTAACAGTGACCTAGTGGAATCAGCTGTCACGTAACAAAGGCAGGACTCTTACCAGAGGAACT
Organism: Hippoglossus hippoglossus; assembly: GCF_009819705.1. NCBI lineage: Eukaryota > Metazoa > Chordata > Actinopteri > Pleuronectiformes > Pleuronectidae > Hippoglossus > Hippoglossus hippoglossus. Next base: position 22,209,245 of record NC_047155.1, on the reverse strand, counting down.
CTCTGCACACAGAGCAGAAGGTGGGCTGGCCGAAGAAAGTGGCGGTGAACTCATGGTTCTTGATCATGTGAACCTTGGGCTGCTTGAAAGCTCCCCTCCTCCTGTTGAGGGTCATGACTCCATCCTCCGGAGGAAGCTTCACTGACGACTTCATAGACTCTGAGGAGAAACATTTACATAAGCAAATCAAACTGAGTTACTGTGTACTTTGTCTGCTCAAATCTAAAAGACTACAGGGTGAACTTTGAAGTGAAGCGTTATCAAACTCCCTTCTTTATTGATTTTCAAAAGCATATACAATGACTTTTTGTTTGCTTAATTAATCACCCTAATTTTTTTTAACAGTCTAGCTTGTAATGATGATCAAGCACTGTGGGCTTTTAAATGACATCACAGTGGGAATTAATCACTCAAATATCCAAGGGATACTTTGTCAAAAAGCCCTATTTGATAAAGAAGGAGGCCGCAGGCAATGCTGGGAACTGGATGGCAAACACAGAATAATGCCCTTCTGTTTTAGCGGCTGCAGTTGACTCAAGTCAACAGGGTGGGGTCAAAAGTCAACCAGGGAAGGGTGTAAAAGGAGGCGTGGGAGAAGTAAACAAAGAAAGCAGAGACTCTGGAAGAGATAGGGAGAGTGGGTGGGAGTTATGGAGGAGTTCAGAAAGAAAAACAACTCGAAAAAGGAGTAGCCTCACAGAGAGAATTGATAGACGGGGGAAAAGTGGGAAGAGTGATGAGGTGAGTGAGATAAGCCAACTTCCTCTCTGCCATTCTCCTGACAGATGTTTGTGTTTGGACAGTGTTTCAGTGAGCCAAGAAAGTGGGAGGGAGAGAGAGAGGGGGCAATGACAGACAGGGGAGGCAGACAGCGTCGAGGGCTGTTCACACATACCTAAAAATACTCTGCTTTTCAGGAAACCCGTGGAGTGTGTAGGAGGGAGCTAACGGAGTAGGGATCTCTTTCATAACAGTAGGCACACCTCCTTCTCATGACCCCCTCCAACCCTGTACAGAGAACCCCCGACTGTTCCACTCCCACAAAAGTAACTCTCCTAACCAGAACCAGTTGGTAAATCTCACCCAGTCCACTCCATGTAGGCAGTGAGTTGGGTTCCCTGCAGGGGAGTGAGCCATCATCTGTTTCCAGTAAAGTATCCCGACCACTATAGGCTAATGGCAGCTAATAACCTCAAATATGGAGAGAGCACTTCTATGAAAACTCTTCAAACCTACAAGTTTATCATCTCCATTTCAAACCAGAGGACTACAAACAGGGCCTCTATGTAAAGCCAGCCCCAAAGACAAATGTCTACATGAACATGAAGAACTGTTGCAGTTACATTGGTTTCCTTCCCGCAACTGAAAAGCACAATGTGATTTAGACGGATAGCTTTTTGCAGTTGGGCCAAAGAATGACAACTGCACACTCCTCAGAGAGGCTGACAGTAACTAACATGTGAGGTTGTTTGCAGAAAGCGCAGGGAAATAAACACCAGATGAGGATCCTTTCTGCCAGTAGAGGGCATCGCATATCACACAAAATGCAGGAGACTGATTCTGGGGTGAGAAAAGACCGAAGGGAGGCGGCAAGAAAAAGAGACAAGAGGGATGTGGTGGTCCTCACAGTTGAGGTCGAAAGACTATCGTCATGAATCAAAGATACCCTTCCCTGGTGGTCTAGTGGTTAGGATTCGGCGCTCTCACCGCCGCGGCCCGGGTTCGATTCCCGGTCAGGGAACTACATGTTTTAAAATTGAAAGAAGTATGCTTACAGTCACCAGTAAGGATTTAAAATATCTGAAACCAATCGTAATGACAGTCATGTGCTTTGTTTCTAGAAAACTGTCACTGAAATCTGATCATACAACACCCAGACAGACCCACATTCTCTATTTGAATTTGCTTATTTTAATAAACAATATTATGGGTATTTTTTGTGATCTGCAACTTATTTAATGTTCTAAAAACACTCTAGATTAAAACAAATGTTCAGAGTCTATAAGATGTAGACATTTTACCTGCATCACTGTCCTCCAGGAAGAACTGTACAGCCACCTGGATCCTCCCTGAAGGATATAGGTCCACCCAGAACTCGGTACGTCCGTTGTTTTTGGACTTTTTACAGCGTTCTGCCAGTACAGACACGCCCACTGTGGCCTTGGCCAATGGCTCATCAGTCTTCTGCATGAGAACCAGTTCTAGGACACGCCCCTCATAAATGTGAGCATCAAAATTGGACTTCCATCCTGGATACATGGTGGGCTTCCTCTGGACCAGGGTCTTTCCTCGCTCTGTGAAAGAACATTGGGATCATCCATTTGAAGAAAATGATCATCTTTTACTTTTTCATTCTCAGGACAGTCACAGCACATGAACTAACAGAAACTACCTGGACTTGTTGAAGTTTACTAAACTGACGTTTGAGCTCAGCAGATGGTGACTGTTAACAGTATTACACTGAGGATGTGTGCGTCAGTACATACCTGTGTTGAGAGACTCCTTCATCTTGATGGCACAGATGGGAGGTTCAGATTGAGGAGCCAGAACGCCCAGGTCATGAGCATTGAGAGAGATGCGCAGGAAGGGTGCCATGGTGACCACTCACCTACGCCTCCTGGAACAGAGAAACAGGGCCAGAGTTAGAAAATGTCATATCACCACACGTCAATGCTTATCTTCTACTATCGTCACTCATAGTGTGTGTTTAAAACAGGAAAGAAGAGAGTCAGTCACAAAGAGTCACTGTTCTCTGATGAAAACTACAGACTTAAGACAAACTTAGGAAACTATCTGCCAGTAATAATGGATGAGGGAACACAGAGGTCCTCCTGAACTGAGACACATAGTGACAGAAAGTCAAAAAGATCAAACTTTTAAAACAAAGCTCCAGTGTTAATGACAAAGGCAAACGTGAAGTTTCTATGTAACTTTAGTTGGCCGAGAAAATTTCTGGCTCTGGCCTTCTTCTTTTAAGGTGTTTTGACTATATCAAAAGCCCCTTTTTCAAAGAAGGGACAAACCCCTTTGGCAATTAATCATCTTTTTCAGCAGTTTTACCCACATTTAAAAACCTGCATATACCCTGTAATTTTGGTGTAAAAGAGAACTGTCTATACTTAGCATCAGCCCTGGCGATTCTGAGTGCACAAAAGGTTTTCATTTTATTTTGCAGAGGAGCTAGTGGTTGTCCTGTTTGGTTACATTTTAGTCCTTTAGTGTTTCTTTTTTCAGTTGGTGGTGTAGGCTGAGGCTCGGGGGCCACTCCTAACAGACTAGTTGGCCAGAACACCTCGCAGTTCTATTGCTTTGTTTTGCTAAGGGATCATCCAGGCAGCTTTTTACTATATTACAGGAAAATATCCTTTCCAAATCTTTTCCATCTGTTTTAATGTTAGACTATAATCTAGACTTGCATTAAGCTGAAATGCCAAATCTTAGAAATGTGATATTTTAAGTTATAGACTCTAGTCAATTAATTCTTTGATCTTTCTTTACATTCCTTGAAAATAACACTGAAGTGAACATTTTATATTACACTTCTGCTACAACAAATGAAACAGAAAACACAACTTGCGAAAGTGTCCATTCTCTTGCTTCATTTAGACTGTATTGCTCCATTGACAGATTCGCTCACCACTGCTTTCCACGTGATCTGTGTACTTCTTCTTAAAGTGGTTCCTGAACCCAATAATTACAAAGAAGTGTAGTATAATAAATGAACACACACTGTTTATACATACATAAATACAACCCAAAAATTAATGCATATTATATATTTTTTAAATTAGAAAATCTGGTTAGCAGGGAAATGGGGGCCTGAACTTTTTCTGAGAACTTTAAAATGATAAAATGTGTTCATCTAATGCAGAAAATAAATATACAAGAGCTTACATGTGTGATTAAGTCAGTGTCTAGAAATGTTCTTCTATTAAGTAGCAGCAGGACACCACAGCATCTTGAAAGGTACCACAAGGGCAAACCCTTGTCTTGTGTTTTCAGTTTTTAGTACACAGTGTTCAGTGAATTAGTCATCTTGAATAGTAAACTGTCTTATTGTGAAAACAGATACATAATGACACTTCCTCCATTCAAGGGGCCTTGTAATAGCATAAATTACAACAGGTTCTAAACATAGGGTCAGGCATTCAATCCTCATGGTGCGGAGAATACTGCACTTATACACTCTCTGAACCTTTGATGTTATCGCCACCATTTCACACTCGAGTCACACAAATGCTGCGTCACACACTAGCAGGAACCGGAGGCCATATTAGCCTACACTCTGATTCCCCAAACAGCGAAAAAATCCCTCAGAAATCCTCCAAGAATTTCCACACAGCATTCTTGTGAGCTTTTAAGTTCCTTAAGTTGATCTCTTGAAGCTTTAGTTGCTTGCTCCATTGACATAATCTCGGTTTAATAGTCATTTCAGAGACACCCACGTCTGCGCTTTGAGGAAAAACAGCATCTCATTCTAAATTCTCAATGTTGTTAATCTGCTCTATAAAAATACATTTTTTGGCAGTAATCTCTAAAAGCAAAATGCACATACAAACTCACTTATGCTTGAGCATGAATATGTACATGAAGCCCCTGGATAATAAAGTACTGTATTCTTCCTGTTTCTGTTCAAATGGTTAATCATTAATGAGGAGACACGTTTTGTTTTAGTTCTTGATGCTTTTCACATTGCTGAATGCCTAATGAGGTCCTGAGGTGACTGAACCAGTATGTGCCAGATAAACAGTGTGTACATGTATTCTGCTCAGCCTGTAAAGTAGACTAGTGTAGATGCTATTTTCAGCTCTGGTTGGATCAGATCATGTTTCATTTTGTCCGCTAAAGACTAATCTGAATGCAGAATTTTAGAGAGAAGACATTAAGCTCTTAACCATTTTCCTGTGGAGATCTCCACTTTAACATACACTGTTTTTCTGGAATCCCCATTGGGAACTGCCTAACAATCCATTACTGTTCCCACACAGAGCAAATCTCAGGTGTATGTTCTCATGTGTATAACTGTGAGCAGCTGGACATAATTCTTGATTAACTAAACCCCTCGGGATCTGTGTTGTGTAGGAGGCAGCAGAGCCGTACTGAGGCAGGCTTGCAAAACCTAAGGTTGCTGGGGTGATATCCCAGACAACTGACGACTCAGTAGCCATCACTTAACTGATAACTGCTCCTTAAGCCAGAAGTTACTCAGTGGCCAGTTTGATTTAAAGTTAACTGGTTACCACAATTATATATGACCTGTTTTTGACTTATTTGGACTGTCTGACAGTAACTTACTGTGCATTCAGGTGCTCCTTCAATAGTCTTTATATGGAAAAACCATGGATGCTGGAAACAACGTGTTGTATTTATGTGCTTAGAGCATTTAAACAACACATTGATACCTGTTTCCAATATTTCTATAATAATGAAGAGCAAAGAAAAGGATCAGGTGTAACAGATACTTGATTTAAAATGTGTATGTTAATCATTAAAATGACTGTAATGGCTAAAAAGTATGGTGTTGGGTGTTTGTGGGAGATGGACATGAAATTTGCAAGTGACAAATGTAACATTTGACATTCTTATCAAATAATATACTATTTAGAACTGATTGTAAAATCATGCTAATTAGTTATTAGTGATGATGTCAGCAACTCTGCAATACGAGTACCAACATTTCCGACCTGAGTTTATGTGAATCTTCCCCGTCAGGAACAAATTTTTCCAATTATTACGACGACACATGAACACACAATCTGTAACGACAAAGATTCATAACTACTTGGTAATGCTAGTCTCAGTTTCGACTTTGCTTTTCCCTTTGGACAAATGCCACATGTGACCAAGTAGGCTGGAGTGGACAGAAATACTAATAATACTGTAATAATCAATAATCAATGCTCTTGATTTCGATGGTCAAAATAATAAGTATAAAAACTTGGATTTATACAGTGCCTTTCAAGGGGCCTAAGGCCGCTTTGCAAAGTAAGGAAAAATAAAATAAAAATGAAAAAGGACAGAAAATGTGAACTGGAGAAAATGTAACTAGTGGTCAAAAGTCTTTGTGAACAGGTGGACTTCAGGAGGTCTATGAAAGTGTCCAGTGATGGGGCATTGAGGATGCTGGGAGAAAAAATTATGACAACCATCGTGTCTAAGCGTGAAGATATGTTTTGCACTACAGTAAATGAAAATATGTTAGCATCAACTTGACATGTTTGGTATATTTCTGGATATAAATTTCCAATCATCCACTTCTCTGCCGTGACTCTACCAGGCTGAGAACACGTTTGTGTGACCCTGAGCTGTGAAGAGGACACAAACAAGCAACCATTTCTGAGTGAGGTCAGGAGGGTCGAGAAACTGTTGGAGCTCTCATTGTATGGCTTAAGCATGCATATACACAGACAGGCACACATACAAATACAATATCAATCACTGTCTGAGTTGGACACATGCAAAAGTATATTAAAAATACATTTTGCAGCCTGTTTCCAGTTTTCTCTCGGCTTTACACACACTCGCTCTTGTGTACACATACATCGGCTCTGCCACACAGAAAAGAGAGCCTTGTTTCCCCAGAGGGAGTGGAAAAAATGAGCACATGCAATTGGGGAAGGGGTGGGTAGAGGAAAAGAGCAAGAGGGAGGGAAAGAAAAAAAAAACTGATAGGCGACATACTGGGAAGCCGGCCAGTGGACATGAGCAGAAACCAGACTGAATGAGAGAACCAGATTAGTCCTCACTGGATCCAACCACAATGATTTCAACTTCCAGCAACATGAACAGCATTTTAAGAGTTACTGGAGAGTTCTAGTTACTCTTAAAATTCATCCTTAGCTTTTGTCCTCGCCTGAAACATCTGCCGAGAAATGCAAGGCTGGACTCCCTGCCTGTGCTGCATGTGCTAACTTTGCACAACACAAAATAATCCATAAATTATACACAAACTGGAAGATGGCACAGTATGTGGAAAACATGACAACCAGATGACATTAGTAACTAGAGCAGGCCATTAAATGACTCTTGACTTGACATTTCTTCTGTCACTCATATTAGCCCTGAGGACGTTTAAGGAGTTCTTATACAAAAAATGACGCCTGACACATTTAATAATCATTAAATGTCATAAACAGGCAGCAGAAAGTATGTTTCAATAATTAGCAGGTAGAATATATAGATTATTTACATGATATGACACAAATCCTCCATTACCCAAAATGGATCAAACAGCACAATAGTGCAGACAGAGATGCAAGAGCGTCCACATAAGATAGGTTATCATTAAAGTCACGCTGGTAGATGCAGTCAGAGGTCTGGTATGTTTTGAATTATAAGACATGTCATGTACTGGAAAGAGTGAACGAGCCGGTCTGGCAGGTTTGGGAGCTCCTAACCGTCAGCCGTTAATCAGCATGTCTGAGCAGAGACAGGTACAATTACACAGAGAGTGACAGCAACAGTCATCGAAAACTCAACGGAAGAGACATTTCATTTACCAGTGATGGGAATCCTTTGTATTTGTTGGCCACAGAGCTGCCTGCAGAATGGCTGGAAGGGATTCTGAGTCGCATTCACAGTGTGAATGTTTGATGATACAACACTGTTGAAGGGTTAATCCTTGTTCTGACGACTGAGCCAAGAGTTGTTTACACCAAAAGGAGCATGCATTGTGGGTGTTTATGTCAACACTTGAGGATTTTATTCGATACATAGTCCCACGATTTTGGTAAAATGCAGCAGAAAACAGATCCTAAAGACAACCCAACATTTTTCATGGCCTCAGTGGAATGTTGTTGTCTGGACACTGAGGTGAGTTACCTGACACCAAGGCCACTGAAAATGTGCTTCACTCCCAGACTGGGAGGCAAAAGTCTCCAAAACAAACAAGAAGTGACTACGGCTGCAGTAGATGCCCGATGTCTATGGGTCGTAGTCACTAATCAAAAAGAAACCAGATACAACATATTATGACTTTGATTAGATTTATCGTAATTGATCTGATTAAACTCAGTCCACTTAAACTGTGAGTTTGTGTATTAAAGGGGCAACAGTTTCTACTGTGCTCATGGTGTTGAAGTGTGAGGCAAATAAAGGCAATTTTGCAATTATTTTTATATTTAAAGAATTAAGCAAAGGCACTTAAAACTGAGCATGGACAACAGGTGACATTTTATCTTTTTGTAGCACACACACATCTTACTAAGAGCTATCACAATGACTGAGTTATAATAATGTCATTAGACTATTTAAGAGAACCAGCGACTGTGAATCTGTCTCAGCTAAATGGAATGCAGCCTTTATTAATATTGTTAACTACAACTTTAATTTATGTAAAAATAAGTTGTATTTAAGGGTTTAAATTCTGCTTACTCAGCAGACTACCTTTTTCCTTTTTAAGATACTTGAATATGTGACAGGTTGAAAAGCACAGGTGTTTTTAACATTGAGCTGCCTTGGTTCCAAGGTTCTGTCATTGTGTGTGCTGCCTCACTGTTACACTGTCAGGATTTACTCAGATATTTGAACAAAGTGCAGCCATTATTATTCGTAAGACCTCTGCTTTCCTCCTCGGTCAAGTCAAACTGTGTTACGTGAAAAAAGGAGATCAGAGGTACTGATCAAACTCACTTGGATGAGAAACGTTGAGACACATCTTCGAGACGAGCAGCACGTACCCGTACAGTATCCTTTCATTCACTCTGTGTGAAGATACATTTTGACCTGACGGACTATCTTCATTTTCAGTACAAGTAAGTCAGCTGGCGATGGTCAACTAAAACGTGTGAAATGACACAATGAGAGTATGGAAGAAAATAATTGTCATTATAATCTGAATTTTATCAGCAACTGCATAAAACATTTCTTTCTGAATTCATGTGATCTGAATAAATCATCAATTTCAAAAACTTTTTCCTGTATAAATTTACTTAAATAACCCTGATAATTAAAAATAATATTCAAGTTGCTGTATTTCAATGAGGCCAATACTTGTAATAGGTGGTACTGGGACATGACAATATATATCATGTGATGATAGAAAAATGTCTATGGTTTCCTTTTATGTTCTTTTGTTTGTTTTGTCACTGTGCACATCACGCTTTAGGATTCAGTCATTATTTGGACAGGGCTTTGCCTACTTCCACACAGCTCGGATTCAGGCAGAAAATCCACATGAGGGGAACGCAAACAAACATGGAGGAGGGTAAACATGACACAGAACAAAACTCATTATGACCAGCCAAGACAAAACAAGTCATTCCCAAAGAATGGCTATATGATGGACGTGGTTTAGGTATGAGCGTTCTAGCATGGCCCAGAAAACTGCGCTTGAAAATTAATCAGCTGCAGACTGAATCAAACAGACTCAAACACCACTATCCTCCTTTACCACAGGTGCAAGAGTCATGCCAAACTTGTTGCAAGAGGTTTTTGTCCACGGCAGAGAATCATAAAGATTGAAAGAGATAACCGTTGCTGTTGTAACTTACATCTGCAAAGGCCCAATTCAAATGGCCAAGAAAAGGACTGAACAACAAAGTGAAGATTCGTATCATTATCTAGATATGAAATGTCCTCTGTCAGGACATGAGGTTTTGGACACATCGCAGAGCCTTAGGTGGTAATTATGTTATCAGTGCATCAGTGAGCGATGAAAACAGACCTGACAGGATGGTAATTAAAGCTCGGAGATGACGGATGTAGGTACACAGATCACTAAACCAGAGCTGCAGGTGATATCAAACAAATCATGTGAGAGGGCATCAGATTTGGAGGCTGCTGAATCACCTGCTGCCCTGAAGCTACTGTCAAGAAAACCAGGAAGTAGGTGACACTTTCTTGAACTGACATGTTCACATAATACATTTTATAACCAAAGTCAGGAAATGTCAAGGAAGAAATTTGAGAAAATGAGTCCTGTCGTTTCATCCCATGTGATCAAAACATTGTTTATTAGAGTAAAAAAAAAACGTTGCTGTCCCTGTCCTACCATTTTGTGTTACCTTTGCGGTTACTTCATAGTAATCTCGAAGCCCATTGGCTATCATCTGATCATGAATTAATGTCTGGGGGCAAAGACCAATATTTTGGAGCTTCAAGTGTAAACAGTGAATATTCAAGCCAAGAGTACATCTTGCATTTGCCGTACACTGTTTACAATCTGACCAGCGTGAGAACGGTTCTCCACACAAAACACAAACATCAGCACTTTTTGTGGGGGTTTTATGTTCAGACGACATCTCTATTAACAGCTATCTGCATATATATGTAGATAAATTAAAAAGACAATTAGGTCAATGTGTTCTGCCTCTCAACACGGACACCTAACTGCTCAAACATGATTGGTCAAACTATAGAACAGCTGGTGGCTCAGAAAATGAGAGCTGAACAAACATCACACGATTATAATGAACCTGTACAAGTATGGTTAGTCGGGCAGGCCAGACCACACCTGTACCTATAACCTGTGTAGATGTGAGTGTAAACATGTATTGCATCACGAAGCCGCTCTTTATTATAGCTCAAAGCACATTGGAAATGAAACGATCATAATTGAAAAAGGCTGTTCTATAGTTGTGGTTATAGTGTTGATTGTGCAGTGGGCATCTGCTGCTGCAATATTGCTTTCCTAGCTCCACACATGTAGGACATAGAACAGAGAGTACATACTGTACCCCTGTCAAGTCTGCACACCCATCTATCTGCCTTTTTAAATTACTCAACACTTTCAGAAGTTTTCTATCTTCTTCTGGATCCAGATCTGCACCCAAATACACGCAGTGAAAAATAACTAGGCAGCTTTACCTCTTTGACGGAGGTAATATACTTTGAGCCCAGTCCATCATTTGATTTTCTTTTCTACTCCCAAACAACAAACAAAGTCATGCAAAACACCAAGTCTTACAAAACTTTCCTTAATCCACAAGTCTTGCGCTGAGGCACGATGGTATGTGTTGTTACAGTATTAACCCTGTCCAGAAGTACATAAGTGCCCTGACGCACGCACACACGCACACGCACACACACACACACACACACACACACACACACACACACACACACACACACACACACAAATAACCTAGAACAAAGCAGCCTTTAATGAATTTCAGTGGAGGCTGACTTGAAAGAATCAAAGCCTTCCTTTCTTTCACTAACCAAGGTTAATGTCTAACACCCCCTTCACCAACCACACACGGGTGAACACACACACGTTGTCATAGGTCAACTCTGGAAACTTTAGACTTACATTAATTTCCTGGAGAATTGACCAAACCCTAACCTTAACCTCATCCACTGAATTTACTTTTCAGTCCCCAGTTAACGGGAAAAGCGAACTCTTGCTCTCTCTCTCTCGCACGGGGACACACACACACACACACACACACACACACACACACACACACACACACACACACACACACACACACACACACACACACACACACACACACACACACACACACACACACACACACACACACACACAAAGTAGTACAAGAAAGAAAAGAGATTTAAGTTTGAAGAACAACTGGTGGTGCTGGTTCAAGGTCAGAGTCAGATGAGTGGCTGTTGCGATACCTATACTCCACTAATACTGACTGTGAATTCACCTCAGACCAAATCAATAGAAGCTGTCATTGTCTGCCTAATGGATGTGAGAACTGACAGTACACAATGACACAAACCTCAGATGTTGTGCAGGGTTAACCTTTTCGGATTTTCTATCTCTATTTCTATTACTGAGCACTTTGGCATGGCGTCAAAACCTGCTATACGAGCATGGAATTAATCCTGCCACTGTGTGCGAGTGTGTGTGTGTTCTCTCCACATGCATTAAGAGCGGTGTCCATTTCTGCCCAGCTCACAGTTCACAAAGCCTTGGTTAAGTCAGACAAAATAGCATCTGAGCGAGGAAAGCCGAGTAGGATACTATGATGTAGTGTGTGTGTGTGTGTGTGTGTGTGTGTGTGTGTGTGTGTGTGTGTGTGTGTGTGTGTGTGTGTGTGTGTGTGTGTGTGTGTGTGTGTGCGTGCGTGCGTGCATGCGTGCGTGAGAGTGTTTGATAGAGAGAGAGGGACCAAGGACAAATACTCACCCAGCATTGATTTTGCAAACTTGCGGCAACTAAGTTTTTGTGTGAGTCTGCGTGTGTGTTTGTGTGTGTTTAACTGTAGGTGTTCTCTTAAGAGAATCACTTCCTATTCATCATATCAAAAGCACTGTAGTGTAGTGTGGTGACATTTAGGGGTTCTTTAACATTCTACAGTACATTAAATAAAGTGAACACGTAGTTGTGAAGATACTGGGACTAAATTGTGTTGTAGATGTTTTGCCACAATGATACTTTTTCTTTTTGTACAGTGCATTAATGTGTTGAGTGGTGATGCACTGAAGAAAACACCCATTCAATTAAATAAACCAAATTTCTCAACTGTACTGGTGTTTATTTGAATTTTGCCTCCTCACAAAGAGCAGTGCAACAAAAAAAAAAGTAACGCAGCAAGATTTACCAAATTCAAATTGAAACCACAAAATTAATTATGTCAACTTTCAGTACTTGACTGCTCTAATGTGCAATTTGTCAGGCACAGATTGATTTTATTTTAAAAAGTGAGCTGTTTTAATACCCAGCTGTTACTGTAGTTGAAGGTTTTACATTTCATTTGCTCTGTTCAAGCTTACCCCACTCTGCAATCCTGTATCAAAATGAATAATGAATACGTACAAGAAGGCGAGGTGTTTGTGAGCATATTGTTCTATTGAGGTTTAAGGGTGTCTCCAGTCCTGACTGAGCAGATGCCCCAGCCGTGTCCTCCGAGCAGCTCATGGAGCCACAAGCCAATATTGACACACCAATAACTGCAGGCGGATAGTGTTACCTGCGCTCACAAAGCTGCAGCACCTCCAGAATATGACAACAGGATAGAGGTTCTTGTGTCATAGTGTTTGACACAAGACTTTCACAAGCAATGAGGGAAATATTTCCAAACAGGACAACGTGTTTAGTGGACCTGTGGATCTGACAAGTCATGTCAGCTACTGTGGATTCAGAGTTATTTTCAGCCACAAGAATGCAGGGTAATCTTTTTACACAGACACTTCCCTTAAGCTCAACACTGCCATCACATACGGTAACTCACAATCCTTCATCACCTGTTGTGTTAAGTAGATGGTTGAGAAACAGGCCAAGCATAAGACACAATGAGAATGACGTACTCATGGCAACAAACAGATGCCAGTATCATGGGTGATGACTACGTGCGGCTCCAACCTGATTGCAATGGCATGACGGATCAATTCAGACTCACATACTTCAGTTACAGCTGAGCGCATAAAACTGGCTTCAATACTAGTTCAAACACAATGAGCCGAGCGCTGCGGTTCATAACCTGTATTGTCTCTGTAATGACCATGACACTGGCTGCTGTCAAACCAGAAACCAAAGAGAAACTACAGTCTACTGAAACTCCACTGAAAAAATATGACGTTAACCAGATATGCACTATAGACATTGACTGTATGCGACCTGCAGAACTGAACACCATAAGGTAAATTCATAGTTTCGGTTTCTGCCAGTCCACTGGGGTCCGCTATGTTCCCTGTTACCAATGCAGCCCCTTATTCTAGAATGAATAGAACCGCATGAACGTGTGACCAGAACAAGTGTGCAACTCAGAACACAGGAAGAACAGTCCATCGTTTAGTGTCAGGGCAGATTAAGTATCATTAAGAGAACCACTTGACTGTAGACTTTAACTAAAATGCCCTGAAATAAGCCACTTTAAGGGATTGAACTACTTTATAAACATAAATGTAGCACGATAACAACATGTGTTGTTTATTGCATGTCAGTGTAATTAAGTTGTTTTAAAGGGAGGTTTGTTGTCTAACTCAAAGATAAGAGGAATCCCTTCGTCTAAAGGGTTAAATAGCTGCAATGATTTTCTGGCTTTTGGTCATGTTGCTGGGCGTTAGGATAAATATTAACTAGCTCTGGGCGGGCAGTAAAACAATATCAATTTTTATCGCAATAGAATTTCCATCAATAGTAATACAGCAAAAGTTCAATATATATCAATGTAATGCTTATGTATTGTAGAAGCCCAGTAAGAACACACAACTGTTCTACTTCAGATTTGTTGAATGATTTGCTGTTCATCATGTGCATGTCATTCTCTGCTCATAGAGAGTTTAAAACCAAAGCAAGACATAATAATTTGAGATTTATCAAGATAATTATAGATATCGACTGGTTTAAACATTTTTGGACATATTGTCCAACCCTTAGTTTACGTCACAAAGATTAATTGTGCATGAGTTAAAACAAGTGGATATATATACTCTGATTAATTAAAGTACAAGTCTGGAAGGGAGGGGTTCTCTTTGGTTTCTGTTGTGATTTGACAGTCAGCAGTGTGATAGTCATTCTACATCAGATTTGTCAAATGTTTTATCGTGTGTTTGTCTTTCTCAGCTCATTAAGAAGAGTTTAAAACCACAGCCTTCCCTCAGAAGACACACAGATCTGTCTTTAAACTTAAAAGGGAATCTATTGGGACAACTTCAAACTTGAACCCCACGGTTGAACCTGGCTCCATTTTCACTTTCCAGCAGACTGCTGTGTTTCCGCAGTGTAGGATACGACACTTGTTGTAGCGGTGCGTTTAACCCCGTTTCCTCAGTGTCAGCGGCGAAGTGGGAAGTTTAGTCACATGCAGTGAACCTGCGAGCACTGAAACAAGGCTCAACGTAACTTACGTAACAACAACTACAGCAGAGAGGAGGGAGACATTCCGCCACAGTAACGCTCTCATTCCTCCCGAAGCCAGACAGTCCCCTTATTAGTATGAGAGCTGACACACGCACACACACACACACACACACACACACGTACTGCTGTAACTGTCTCTACTGTAACACACCGAGCTCAAGTGTTTCTTTTTTGGTTTTACAAGCTCGAACTAACTTGACGCCAAACTGTGACTTTACCTCCTCCGCTGAGCCGCCTCGGGTTTGTCGTGGGTTTGGCGTTTGAATCTCGGTCTTTCCTGGAAGTGCCACTTCACAAACTCTCTCTTCAGTGGTGCTTCAGGAAGTGTTCGAGTCCGCTGCTGTTCATTCAAACTGACTGCCTCTGTCTCCTCTGTCCTCTGCCTCTGTCTCCTCTGTCTCCTCTGTCCTCTGCCTCTGTCTCCTCTGTCTCCTCTGTCCTCTGTGGCTGCTCGGCTCCGTACTGCGGCTCCACGGCAGCGCGCGATGCAGTGTGTAGTGAACGTGTGACGTCACCCAGGTGAATTCCCACAGACACACACACACACACACACACACACACACGCACACACACCCACACGCACACACACACGCCCACACGCACACACACACGCACACACGCGAACGTGCGCGCGACTTCAGAGGACATTACATAGACTTAGATTGATTTCCCAGAAACTTACTCCAATCCTAACCATACATAACCCCAACCCTAACCTAAACCTAAACCTTTACCATAACATTAACCTTAAATTAAACCTAATCTTAAATTAAATCTACTGTAAAACTGAACCTAACCTAACTTTAAAAAACATGTTTTCACCTTAAAACTAATTGATTTACGGAGCCTTGCTTTTTCTCCCCATAAATAAGACCCCATGTGACAGATTTAGGTCCTCACAGCATGAGTAATACCTGGAAAACACACACACACACACACAGACAAAGAGAGAAGGGAAACTACATAGCTTTAGCACTAAACACGCAGCTCATACAGGTAAACAGTGAAATCAAAAGATCTATCTTTGCTTAGCACTGACCGAACCGGACTGACAACTCTGCAAACAAGATATTTTACGTTGGAAATTGGAAATGTTCCCAGCTGCAGGTGAGCATGAATAATGCAGCGTCTTCCCAGAATTCACTTTGTCTTAACCACAAACTTGACACGGTATCACAGCAGCACGAGGAAGTGAATACAACGTTTTGCAAGTTCAACAGCATTTATTTTCCTTCAAGTGTATTTGGCAGGAAAAAACACAAATGAGGAAATCAAAGCAAAGTATATTCTCAGATACACACACACACACACACACACACACACACACACACACACACACACACACACACACACACAGGGGATCCCAGCAGGTGAGGGTAAATAGCTCACTTTGCAGGATTTAATACTGTAACACAGATGTGCCACAAGGCAGCTCTCCTTTCCTCTACACACTGTATACTAATGAATACAGGAGCAGCCGGCCAAATAATCACATTTTCTGATGATACAGTGATTTTAAGTTCGTTGCACCGGTATGACTGCCCTGCAATGTACTTTTAATTTTACTTTCATCAATGTACTGATGACATTGACACCTTTAAAGACTGGTGTGACAGTCGTCACGTAATTTTTAACATAAAAAAGACGAAGGAGATAATATTCGACCCCAGACAGGTGAGAGTCCATGACCCAGTGTTAATCAGTGACAATGTTATTGTGCAGATTAGCACTTTTAAATATCTGGGCATACAGCCGGACTGTAATCTGAAAAGGAGTGCCCATGTTTTTTATTTTTATACTGGCTCTGCCTACAGCCCCTCCACACTCCCACTCCTCTCCTACACAAAACACGGATATCCACGTGGTGATGTGGTGCTGAGTCATCAAACACCCCTCTACCACACACACATACACACAGACACACACACACCAAATACCATATGACTAAGAGAAAATAACCCGTTAAATTTAGCCAGGCTGTCTCAGCTCCTAAAGGGGATTTGTAGCTCTAAAGAGAATATAACAATGACGTATAGAATAGGTGAGCAGGGTTGAATGCTGATGGAGATTTCTGAGTGAGCCTGGAGTTAGTCATCACTACCATCACAGACATTTGGAGCAGAGGACACTAGATTTGGAACCACACGGAAAGCTTTGGTATCTGGAAACAAGTTTGCAGCCAGGCTCAAACTTTAATCTAGTAATTTCAACATCTCTCTGAACTATAATTAGTGGTTGTAACAAAGATTACATCCCAATCAAATTCAAAGATTCATCATGTTGTCTGTCTGTCCAGTACAGTCACTGACGTCTTCTTTAATACAAGGAAACAACCAATCAGAGAAAAATGTAACTTTTTCCATTACTGTCACACATCCTTGAAGACTATCTGCTGTCATGGAATACCTCATGCTGCCCCAGTGGCTGTAAACAAATATACAGCCCAATAAAACTATCAAAGGCTTTTCATTAGTCACCTCTGCCTGTCCTTCGCAGCACATACAGCCTGCCTCTGCCTTTCAGAACTGATATCCAGTGGACTCGCACTTCAGTGACCCCTCCCTTTGTTTTATTCCGCCCAACATTCTGGTTCAGCAGGAACTACATCAAATTGGGGAAGCAGGCTTTTCTCCACTACACCAGCAAACAAGAAAAAAAAAAATGGTTTCTTACCATCACCACGCTCTGACGAAAGAAATGTAGGCCAGAAGGGTGCCTGGTTTTCGTCAGCCACCAGTTCTGTGACGGTGATAAAGTTAATTTCTTGCTAACACCTGGGGCAGCAGAAGTGCACGGTTAAAATTAGAAACAGCATCGTTGCCTGGGAGAATTCCAGCTCGAGGTTTCACCAGTTCGTGCAGTTCAATAGGCATAAAGCTGACTGTTGTTGAGACTCTGCAGGTTATGTCATTTTACTGTAACAGCGCTGATTGCATGACAGCAGACAGCACGTACACTGTATATGTGAATCTGCCTGCTTCATGTTTGCTGTGTGAATTAGACTTGTATCCGGACAAACCAGACAGTTCCTGTTGTGATGTCCGTTTCTGCCATCGTCGAGCAGTGCCAGGGCAAACATGAGAGAGAGTAATGAGAGGAGCAGACGTACAGAGGAAGGGAGGGAGGGATGAAAAAACAATCCCTAAAAAAGGAACGAAATTGTCGTTTCATCAAGAGACATGCCACAGACTAAAATGTGCCTCAATCTCTCTGTCCTCATTTCCTCTTCCCTGTGACTTTCTTCAGCTTTTTTGTCTGAGAGCTGCATGTTTGTAGACAAGGAGAAGTTCAAGTGTTACTTCTTTCAAATGGCGTTGAGGTAAACCAGACGAGTTTTGAAGACAGAAATGAGCTTGTCTGAGCCCATACATGGTGACATGTAACACAGAGTTGGTAAAACATTGTGTCAGGGTTTGACTTATCTCCAAACAGCAACTTTACTTTCCTGTTTTAACCACTGCTGGAGTAACTTTCCTCTCAAGCTCTGATAAGAAAACAAGCATCACAAGTGTTTCTCTCACACACACACTCACACACAAACACACACACACACACACACACACACATGTTTGTACAGCTGACTTAGGGAGGACACTCATTGGCATAATGCATTCCCTAGCCTCTTACCCTAACCCTAACCATCCAAACTAAATGCCTAACCCTAACCCTTACCCTTGACCTAACCTAAACATAATTCTAACCCTAACCCTAAAACCAGGTCTTAACCCCCAAACAGTCCATTAAACGGGGGGTCACAAAATGAGGACTGGCCAAAAGGTCCTCACTTCCCAAAATGTCCTCATCCGTAGGTTGTAGGCTCAAACTGGTCATCACAAAGATAGCTGTACAAGAGCACACACACACACACACACACACACACACACACACACACACACACACACACACACACACACACACACACAGATCAGGGGGCAGATCCAGAATATTTTGTTCCCCTCTTTCTTTAACATTGTTAGACAAGGCATTTTTCCACTTTTTTTGTTGATTTACGAGAAAAAGTCCAATTTGGTGCAGATCCAAATAAAAATCGGGATCTAATGAATTTAAAATGTGATTTCATAAGGGGACCTTGGTGGAGGTATGCACGATGCACTGACAAGTTTAAAAAGATTTCAAAATGTAAGAAGGTTGATTGTTCCTTTGTTCATGACTATGATTGTTAAAATAAGTTGTGAAATAAATGTTGACCTTTTTTCTTCAGTTGCATCTCTGCTTTTTTACAGTATACAGTAGTTAAAAGTAATACAAAATTGGGTGGTACGTATAGACTTATTAATATTTTGTAATTTGGCACAATTTGTGTCGATATTAACACATCTGATTTCAATTCTAATTTTATTGCCATTCATACTTATCCTCCCTTCATTGTTTTCTATTTAAAGAACAAAGATCAGATGGAAGACTTCGTCTTCAAAAAGTCCCGATCTCAGGTTTGCTCGGGTGTGTCTACAATGTTACACAACAAGATTTACGGCATGGAAATAATTACTAAGCTCCCAATACTGGCGTCAGTACAAATAACTGAGCACTGTCCCCAGGCCAGTATCTGACCTTAAAAATGATTCCACCACTTCACTTTCACTTTGTCATTTAACCATGACTAGCAGTTCCCTTTGTTTGATTCTGAATCTTTTTCCTGAAGAGGATTGCTGTTTTTGGAATCAAATACAGAATCGATTTAATTCCAGACTTATTATTGGCCTCCTGAAGGTGGATTGGAAACTTTCCCAGTAAGTAGAAGGGCCTCGAAAAATAGTGACATTTTCAGAGGTCCTTTCTTTTATTTGCACAGACAGAAACTGAAGGATGTTGATTGAAGCATGTTACTCAATCACTCTGTGCATCTCTGGTTCCCAGGTTACTGAGGGGGAATGCTCCAGGACTCTGTTTGTATGAGTGTGTGTGTGAGTATGTGTGTGACGGGCCATGTGACCGAGCTCATGCTCCCACCGAGATGAGAAGTGGAACAAGGTGTCTTTAACTTTCAGCTGCTCGAAGGAATTGGACAACTTTCAATGTTTTCAATGCTTTTCCTCACTTCTCTGTCTCTCTCTCTGTTACTTGAAGTAAGTATTGGGTCACTGGCACCCCTGGGATCACGTATATCTGGAGCAACCCCAATCTTCCTATTTTCTCTCCTGCCTACTTTCTGACTGACGTACAATCACTTCATCTTTACTCATCTAATTAGAAATTATCTCTTGGTCTTGATCTCTGTATCCATTAACAATGTTCTCCTCAAACAATTTGTGCTACTTTCCATCATTATTATGTGTATAGACAAGCTTTTAAAATTATTAATGATATTAATGCAAGTTTTGAATTATCAGAGGGCAGTGCTGGCTGATGAATTAAAGCCACATCCATTTTCTGTTCTTCGGTAAGCTGTCACACTGGCCCTGCTCTGGTTGACTTGTTGTCATTAATATTGCATGTGTTGATAGAGAAATAGGCCAAAATGTTTTGTGCTGTTTCTCTGTCTTTAAATATTTATGCCTGCCACTATTTTCCTGGTCGTGGTCCACTGCTGTCAGACTGTGCTTTTGGTTCTGTGGAACTCCGGGTGAACTAATCAACTCATCTGAGAGGGCTCATGCTCGTTTCTTTGCATCAAAATGTATCACCCCTTTTGCCAAAGAGCACCTTGTGTCATTTTTACACATACTGTATATTTCCAAACAGACGCACCCATTATTTTGCCTTTCCACAATTATAATATAGATTTGACCTTCAGAGTTTTGACTTGATCAGTTAGTCTGTTATATCTCAGGTGCCATTGCTGTAGTTTTGAATCATTATACTTATGCACGCCATTCTTATTTATGAATGGATGTGAATTTAAAGTGTGAAATACCTTTTCTCCATGTATATCTGTAACACAAAGTATTGGTGGAACAATCTGCTCAGTTTGACACAATGCTTTGAAATGTCCACTTTACCTTTACTTAAGTTAAGAAAAGAATTGCTGAAACATCCTAAGAAACGTGTCAAATACATGTGTCAAGTGTCTGCAGAGCTTCTTGTTTACATGCTGAATAAAGGGCGACTGCTGGTGGATGGTCACACCTCTTAGCAGCAATGACATTGCACACTTTCCTTCTCTTTTCTGTATAAAATAATACATATTTTCAGTCCACAGCTGTTATTTCGGGTTTAGGATAAAGCCCTTACCTCAATGTGCAACACATGCCATGAATGAAATACAATGTTTGTTTCATCTAATTTTCTTTGAACCCTGTAAACCCAAGCGCCTAATGACGTGCTGAGCAAACAAACATGCAAAGAGGAACTGTCGTGTTTTCAGTCATCATCATGTGTGGATTAGCTCACAATGAGATCTGTGGTGGCATTATGTACGGCTGCCCCCTGCTGGATGAAACAGACACATAACCCAAGTGTTCTTGGCACAAACAATGGAGACACGTGGGTTTGCCATCAACAGAGTACCTGTTCGAAGTAATACCATGCATATCAACAACCCTTCAATATGTGCTGCATTTGTGAAGCCATCCAATACATGGAACATGAGGACTAAACCAGGAGCGTTGTGTTTTACAAAAGTAGTATTTATACTGTATATTAAATTGTATGATTGCACAGGTGTTCATTTTACTTTGTCCAGTTATGGTTTTTAAGATAATATAAGATAATAAATAATAACATGAGCGTATACAAAATAAGTGATAAAAATATCAAGTGAAATGAGGGGAAAGAGAGGACCAATGCCTAAATATATGACAACACAAGTTATTGATACAAATACAAAATATAAACAAATATAATAAATCAGTAAGCCAAAAAGGAGAGACTAAAATGGGAAAAGAAAAGGTATTATTGGACATGAGAAGTGAGTATTTCACATGATATTAACATAACACTGTACATTATAATAATGGAAGTGATATTGTGCATGGAATAATAAATGTAATGATAAACATATAGGACATAATAATGAAAGAGTAATATTGCACATTTTGAAATGTAATCTTATTTTGACTAAAGAAGTGTGTGCACCCCACTACGAAAGCACATGACATAAAGGTTTTAAAGGAGTTTATTTTTTATACGTATCTATATACATAAACATTTACAATGCACTATATGCAAGAGGTACAATCCATAATAACAGTATCGGTATGGCCCATAAGAAAAAGGTAGAAAAGCTGCACAGTACTTGATGATTGTGTGCTTGAGAAATGATGTGGTTTGGCAGGGTGAAGGATCTCCTGTGTTACGGAGCAGCTAATGCCTTCAGGTTGGTTATTTAAGGGAAGCGATGGGGGTGTGTTCATGGTTTATCAGGAGAGAGGAGTGAAACTTCACAGGAGTGTGTTTCCTTCGGCTCAGATGACGGACGATGGCAGATTATAGGTAGTTTAACAGGGGCTTTTTCTTAGCAGTGTCCATAATGTCCAAGTGGTTAAATTGTAATTACATCCAGCAATGTATAGAGCATGAAAAAAGGCATGAATAAAAAATGGCACAATAGTATATTCTTATGTTACTGGGCAGTAACACAACTGTTCATAATACTAGAAGGTTACAGTATACAAGACTAGATTTTAGAAAAAGCTAATGTTATCAAGGTCTTTTGTGAGGACATGACAGTAGTACAGTACTGTGATAACATAAAGACAAATGAGGAGCACAATTTCATTTCAGGCACATTCATCATCAGTTGCAAATTGCATTGCATTCAACGGGATGAAAATAACTGGCACTTGAGAACTGTGTATGTCAAACTGTGAAAGGATTGTAAGAACCTACAGATTCAAATACAAAGCAAGTCATCATCAGTGTAGAAGGACTGTTGACTGGCTGCCATGCTGAGGGTCATTCTGTCGCTCTGTAGATTCAATACAAGAGTAAGACTGTGTAAAAACGCCACGGGAAACATAATGTACACACACTACGATGATTAAAATGACCTCTTACTCAAAACACAGCGTGACACCATTTTTCTATACAAATAAATCATATAATTCACCTCAGTATCTGTATCAGTAGTGTATACATCACAATATATATTCAGAATACCAAATATATATTCAGAATACCAGACATCTCTCTAAATCTGCGGAAGATATTTTCACTTTAATGAGTGGTGAAAACTACTGAGGAGCAATGGTTGTTTTTGATCATTTTGCAGAAAAGTAACCTTGAAATTGTCCCTTGTATTAGAACAGAAGATGTGATGTGACCATCTCCTCCAGAACCAAAAGAGTGGCTTCATAATTCAGTGGAGACGCTGGTCAAAGATGCCAAAATACAGCAAAGACAGAACAGTAGCAGATGTGAACAGGATGGCACTTGTACAATGTTGAAACTGAGGGAATAAAATGTTCTCCCTAAAATGTTCTGACTGGCCGCCTTGTCTAAGGCGCCCCTGGTGATCATAATGTTGTGTTATATTCCACAACAGGCCAGACATGATGACTCCTCACTGGTCCGAGTCCAGATGCAGCAGGTAGCTATGTTGTGCTCCACAGAGGAGTTCTAGCAGCCACACTGAGCAGGTGCTATAAAACAGTAGCTTCCTCCATGGCGTTCACCCACCTGGAACAAAAGGAAGTGAAACATTAGACCTAAACGGGCACAGCAACTGTTTTTTAAAATTTATTTTAGATGTCACGATAACTCGGCCTATGCTGCTTTCTTCAAACTTTATGGAAAGTGCCTTATTCAAACCGAGACACAGCATTAAAGACATGCAATTCACTTTCACAGTTACACACTTTATTAAGATGACTATCAATTTCAAAATAGTATATTAGCAACAAATCACAATTAATGAGCCTCTTGAAACTGATTTGTTTTCTTAATCTTTATCTTGGTTTTAAAACTTTATGTTTTGTGGTTTACAGTCCTTTTACTTAACTCGTACATAAACCTATTAACATGTTAAGGGATATTCACCATCCAATTATTTTTTTGGGCATTTCTTCCTCATCAAATGAACTTTGCACTTCAACTTCACTTACAAACAGTTATAGGTACTTTGTACAGCTCAACTGTTGACTCATACTGATATAAATATTTGTGAGTATAAAAATATGAATAATAGGGGTAAACAGCGTTGCAGCCAAATCCAATACAATTAAAGTAAATGGTGACCAATTCTTCTAACGTAACAAATCAACAGAAAAACTGCCTCCATACTGCTCGTGGGATGTCATCCAAGTGTCTGCAAGCCCCAGTATTTAAATTCGACTCAAAACGGCGTCATTTACTGCATCAGTAACTGCAGCTATCACAAGTTGTCGCTGATGTCGTCACGTGCCCCTTGGGCGAGGGTATAGTGAACCCTGCTGGCAACTGTTGTGTACTACAAACAAGTATCATCTCATGAGCAGCTGTCAGAAATGCCTTCTTTGGATTCCAGGTGCTTGAAATGGTCCAGACATGTCCCTGGTAGTCTAGTGGTTAGGATTCGGCGCTCTCACCGCCGCGGCCCGGGTTCGATTCCCGGTCAGGGAACAGTTGTTTACTTGCTCACTAACACAGGTCATTACAATAGACCAAAAAAATTAATTTGGTTACTTGATGTGCTGAAAATGTTTCCATTCAGAACTAAGACTGAACTCTATGTAATAACACTATACTTACACACATGGACTTTATCATATTTATGGAAGCATTTCATGTTTTTTGTCTGGAGTTTCTTTTTACGTTTTTTACAAAGTGTCACCATTTACTTCAATAGTTTTAGATTTGGCTGCAACGCTGTTTACCCCTGGAACTCCGAAAGGGTTTTGTGGATTTGAACACTTCACCCACCCCTCCATCGACATAGTGGTGAGTAGATAATTTGTGAATTTTCATTTTTGGGTGAACTATGCCTTTAACAAGGGGTTCATGGAGTTGCATTGCTGTTATTATGAAGATGTGAAGAAGGGTATAGAGCAGTGGTTCTCAACTGGTCTGGCTTCGGGACCCACCATCACCCCTTAATGACAAGCCAAGACCCAAATCGAGGAACATTTTCAACTTCTCAAATTTATTTAATAAAAAGATGGTGCAGTTTGAACCTGAGATAGTACAGAATATCACAGTATGTCAACACACAAAAAAAAAAATCATGATAAACCAAAACGACCAGCAGGTGGCGATGCTAGAGAGGGAAATATTCCCTTTTACACTCAATTAGCTGCATTTTAATTAAAAACCAAAAAGTGCATCTTAAGGACACAAGGTAATACAACTTACATAACAATTCAGTAACTTCAGCCTTTTTTAACAGACTCAACAGTGCTTTCATGCACAAACTTGAAATAAAAAAGTCCAACTACTGAGAAGTAGTTTCAAAAAGACCCAAATTATGTAGCTTTAGCTGAGAATACTCACTCACTGAATCTATGACAACCAACAAAACTGATCCTATTCACACTCCTTAACAAATACCGTTAAGGAGTGTGAACAGACGGCACTCCGCTGCATAAAAAAATCCCCTTCAAAATAAAAGCACAGGATTTTTTTCTAAAGGGGACATAGCATGCAAATTCCACTTTGTTAGTGCTTCTACAGGTTAATGTGGGTATCTGGCATGTCTACCAACCCCAAAACTCTGGGGAAAAAACACTCGCGCGTTTTGTTATAGTTCCTCTAAGTCAGAAACGTCATGCTTGAGCGACTCGATTGCGCTTCCTGGGTTTTGTGTCGTAACAAGGAACTGGAAGTCTCCCTACATGGTCTTGGCCCACCCCACCCCCGTCCCCCCCACACTCGTTACTTCCGGGTTTACACCGGAGGCTGCGAGGCAGCGCAGCGCCGTTCCCAAGCACGCAGCCGCCTGGCTGTTCACACGGGACGAGCATTTCTCCGCTGGTCAGCCCGCGATTCACTCACATGTGGCATTTGTCTGGATCGTTGGGACTGGGAGGCTGCAGCAGCTGCTCGGGAGCGACCGCTCGCTCTCCCGTGCGTGAGCTGGAATTTGTGTCAGCGCCACACAGCCAGCAGTGTGGAAGACTTCCGCAGTGTTCAGCGCTACTGTAACCCCCGAACCCCGACATTCAACGGGTACAACAACAAGAGGAGAAAGCAGAATCGCGGGCTGACCTTATATATACAGTCTATGGGGCTGACCAGCGGAGAAATGCTCGTCCCGTGTGAACAGCCAGGCGGCTGCGCGCTGGAGAACGGCGCTGCGCTGCCTCGCAGCGGTCTTCCACACTGCCAGCTGTGTGGAAGACTTCCGCAGTGTTCAGCTCTACTGTACGCTGGGTTACAGTAGTTACGCCGGGGTACACCGGACGCGGAAGCACCGCTGCGAGGCAGCGCAGCGCCGTTCTCCAGCGCGCAGCCGCCTGGCTGTTCACACGGGACGAGCATTTCTCCGCTGGTCAGCCCCATAGACTGTATATATAAGGTCAGCCCGCGATTCTGCTTTCTCCGCTTGTTGTTGTACCCGTTGAATGTCGGGGTTCGGGGGTAAATGATGGTCTTCATAGCCCCCCCCCCCCCCACCCCTCTCTTTCTCTCTCTGTCTGTCTGCTTGTGTGCTTGTAGTGGATGGGCAGAGGGGGACATTTAATTATGTGATTGGGAAAATTAAAACTCCAGGACAACAGAAGGGGAATACAAAGTATGGGATGCATATTTGATAATTTATATCATATAAAATATGTAATTTATATCGTTTAAAATCATGGGGGGAGAGGGGGAGGGGGGAGCTGGCTCATTAGCATTTAAAGGAACAGGCACTCAAAACAGGTCACTCTGTGGAGGGCTGTTTTATACAGGGTAAAAAGGGTGCTGTTTTAAATGATCCTTGTGGTATTTTGACCAAAGTATGTTACAGACATTTCATTAAGACCCCAAGGAACCATATCAACTTGTGGTAAAATGGGCATGCTATGTCCCCTTTAAAAAATTTTTTTGCCCAGGCAAAGGCCCACGACTCACTGAAAACGGGTCCACGACCCACTTTTGGTTCGCGACCCACCAGTTGAGAATCACTGGTATAGAGGGAGATAGTGAACCCTGCTGGCAGCTGTTGTGTACTACAAACAAGTGTCATCTCATGAGCAGCTGTCAGAAATGCCTTCTTTGGATTCCAGGTGCTTGACAAGGTCCAAACATGTCCCTGGTGGTCTAGTGGTTAGGATTCGGCGCTCTCACCGCCGCGGCCCGGGTTCGATTCCCGGTCAGGGAACAGTTGTTTACTTACTCACTAATACAGGTCATTAAAAAAGACCAAAACAATCAATTAAGTTACATGATGTGCTGAAATTGACTGTTTCCATTCAGATCTAACACTGAACTCTATGTTATATCACTATACTTACACACATGGACATCATGACCATATCTATGGAGGCATTTTATGTTTTTTTGTCTGTAGTTTTTTACGTTTTTTACAAAGTGGTCACCATTGACTTCAATTGTATTGGATTTGGCTGCAACGCTGTTTACCCCTGAAACTCCAAAAGTGTTTTGTGGACTCAAACACCCCCCCCCCCCATCGGCATATTGGAGAGTAGATCATGAGTGAATAATATTTTTTTCCAAAGCAGATACGAGACCATGGAATTAAAAAGCAGTATTTTCGAGCTGATCCACCTAAGGCATTACCACTCACTACAGCCATCTTGCTTAAGATATGCAGGTCATATGCAAGGTTGAGGTAAGTGCTCTATGCAGGCGCAACACTATAGGACAGATAATGCTTAGCCTGCTCTGACAATTTCGAGAAAGGCCTCCAAAAGCTGGTGTGTATCTCCCTGGTGGTCTAGTGGTTAGGATTCGGCGCTCTCACCGCCGCGGCCCGGGTTCGATTCCCGGTCAGGGAACGAGTTTTTCATATCTCTGCAGTGTAGTAATTTAAAACCATGACTACTTTAACATAGTGCTGACCTGCGAGCAGTCTGTTGGTCCTCGGCCCTGAAACTATAGTAGAGGGTTTTCTTGTGGTACAGATGGAACACGCTGCTGCCCTCCTCCCCCTCTGGTCTCTCGGTCAGCTTGACGGTGAAGCCCTGCAGAGGGAGACTCTCCGCAGCCACCTTGTCCTGAGAAACCACAGTGAAGACGACAAACACACATATACAAGTTAATAACACAGATGTTGCAATGAGCTGATAATACATTTTTAACGTGTCCAGAAGAACATGGACTTGTGGAAAGAAAAGGAGAGAGCACAGAGAATCCCTATGTCTAAATCACATTAAGCGTCCTGCCCAGGAGGAAAGGCTGAACACTGTAAACATAGGAGTTAAAAAGTTCTGCACTGTGTTGGCCAGAAGGGAAGAAGAAGAATAGAGGAGATGCTTCTGTGATCCTTGTGTGATTATGACATGCGTGTGAGTGAGTGTCTTGGGGCTGGTGTGGGAGACTCTGTGCCCCCTCACCTCACGGGCTGTGAAGGTGTAGAGCACCTTGTCTTTGAGGAGGAACCACAGCCGCTTCCACTTCCTCTTGCTCTTCTTTCGGCGCTGCAGGCTGCCACTCATGGTGGAGCCCTCCACGCCGAGCGACACCTGATGAAATTCATGATATATTAGACACACATAGGTGGATAGATACAGAGTGTTGACGATATAAGTGGGGCCCCTTAAAGGGACAGTTCACAGACAAATTTAAATACTTATTATGTATTCACCACTATGCTTAAATTGCTTTGGATTCTGGGTGAACTTTCCCTTTACCAAGGGGTTCATGGAGTTGCATTGCTTTATGAAGATGGGAAGAAGGGTATAGACTAGAGCAGAGGTCACTAACAGGCAGACCGCGGTCCGGGTCCGGACCCAGAAGCCGTCCCGTACGGACCCGGACCTACAGCCAAAACAGAAGGTTATGATTTAAAACCTGACGGGGCGCTTCTATTTGTAATCAGCGCAGCTTTTGTAGTCTTTACGGTAGTGGTTTAGCGGATGAGAAACGCACAGACCAAATGCATGCGAGTTAAGAGAAAGGGAGAGAAACAGAGGAGTGAGACGGAGAAAGTTGAGAAACAGAGGAGTGAGAGGGAGAAAGTGGAGAAACAGGAGTGAGAGGGAGAAAGTGGAGAAACAGGAGTGAGACGGAGAAAGTGGAGAAACAGGAGTGAGACGGAGAAACATGAGTGAGACGGAGAAAGTGGAGAAACAGGAGTGAGACGGAGAAAGTGGAGAAACAGGAGTGAGACGGAGAAAGTTGAGAAACAGGAGTGAGACGGAGAAACAGGAGTGAGACGGAGAAAGTGGAGAAACAGGAGTGAGACGGAGAAAGTGGAGAAACAGGAGTGAGACGGAGAAAGGGAGAGAAACAGACGAACAAAGTGGGGGAGTGGGATATAAGAGGGGAAGAAAGTGATTCTAAAACTGTTCAATTATTAAGATGTGTTGTGATTTATTATCTGTAAAATTGGTTGAGACTTTTGAGTCAAGATGTGAAACAGAAAAAGGGAAATTCAAGCTTTTGCTCCCTTTATTTTATTTTTCTGAAGTTAAGCCCTTTATTTGAACATGCACAATTTTCACATTTTATTTATTTTCTCTTATTTTGAAATGCAGCCCTACTTTTATTTAGTTAATGAGAGAACATTATACATATCTGCAATCATACATATATGTTCAGTTCTTTGTTATGTGACAATAAATATTGTCAAAAAGTTTTTGAATCGTACTGAATTCATTTGATTTGACAGTCAGGTATTTAGTACATGCAGATGTTGATAGAACTACTAGGCTACTTAAATATATATCACACTAAATAGTTAGACTTTATGATCTTCCGGACCTTTGCTTCAAGAAATTTTCTCTAACTGGACCTCTTTAAATTTTAGTTGAATACCCCTGGACTAGAGGGAGATAGTGAACCCTGCTGGCAGCTGTTGTGTACTACAAACAAGTGTCATCTCATGAGCAGCTGTCAGAAATGCCTAACATTCCATTTCAGAAGCTTGACAACACCCAAACATGTCCCTGGTGGTCTAGTGGTTAGGATTCGGCGCTCTCACCGCCGCGGCCCGGGTTCGATTCCCGGTCAGGGAACAGTTGTTTACTTACTCACTAATATAGGTCATTAATAAAGACCAAAACAATCAATTACGTTACATGGTGTGCTGAAAATGACTGTTTCCATTCAGATCTAACACTGAACTCTATGTTATATCACTATACTTACACACATGGACATCGTGACCATATTTACATTTTAAGTTGTGTTTCATATTTTGAAACTGGAGCACAGATGCTATGTGGCACGTGTAGCTCACCTGATTGAGAGAGGAGCTGCTCTTCCTGCTCTTCCACAAACTCGGGGGCTGCAGACTCTGGAAGACAGCAGAGAGGGGACGACTGGCCCGGTGAGTCCGAGGGCTGGAGCTGCCGCATGCCCCCGTCACACTCCCACCTACAGACACATACACAGTTAATACAGTATCAAAGATAGAAACACACCAGGATGGTTTTCCACCAGTGAGACACTTCTTTATACAGAGAGCTGAGAGTCACCTCGTTTCCTGAGCTCGGCATAGCAGTGGTCACAAACTTTGGCCACTCGGTCTTTGAGGTACTTCAGTGGGCATCTGTTCCTGGAGCAAGAACGACAGACCACCTGCTCAGAGACACAGAATACAAGATATTTTACTAACCACCCCTGGACATAATCCTGTTTCAGACATAAACCTGTTTCTTATTTACAATAGCATGTAACAAAAGAGATCCAACGTGCCACATTTAGACCGTTTAAAACAAGTGAAAGTAGATTGTCATGTTGCATCTGACCTTGCCACAGGCGTTGCAGTGGTGTCGCCTTAGTGTGAGGCTGAAGTCAGAGGTACAGTTCATGCACATCATCACATGGGAAACTGGCACCAGCACAGGAGCAGCTTCACCCAGGGCCATCCACAACTTCTCACGCGCCTGTTTACACAAAGTTGGGATGATGCTCAAATGTTTAAACCAGAGTTAGTTTCCAACCATAGTTCTTTTTTAAAACTATTACCTTTAGTTTCAGTATTGATGTACATTTTTGCAGTAATCAAAGTGAAACACTGTTTTGCAGTTAAAGTAATTGTAATCTACAGTAAATACATTCAGTGGCACACTGCTTACTTGTTCCTGCTCCACAGACAGACTGAGGAGGTCCCCAGACGATATGACTGTACAACTCCTCTTAGATATAGTGAAATGAGAGTGATTAACGCATTAACCATGTCACTAGGCTGCCAGACTGTCACCATCACTGCCTATGTTTATCTTTATTTGATTTTATATATTTTTTATATCTCTAGTCTTGTATTTTAAGTTTTACTCTTGCCCATAATTTTACAGGCTATGTTAGTTTAACGCAACTTTTTATAGCTTCAGTTAAGTCTTTAAATCTGTATTTATATTTGGCTTCAATACTCTGCCTCAGTTACTTGTGTCTTTCAATCACCTAATACTTAAAATACTTGTATTGTCAATATCTCCATTAGCACATACTTCTTTACAGTGACAGCTTTGTAGTAGTTCTGGCGGGGAGACTTTCATCTCACTGCAGTGAACTTAATCTATCTATCTATCTAAATAAGCATAATTATAATATTATTATAATTATTAATTATTTACAAATCAAGTAATCTTTCAGTTGATGCATTGAACCAATCAAAGATAACTTTTCATCTTTAACAAAGACCCTGTTATTTTCTCACCTCACTGCAGGGTCCACCAAACGTGCAGAGTCCTGCAGCATGGTCCGCTATGGCTCGACTCAGTGTGTGGAACCAGTCCTCCCTCTCTCCGACCGAACTGAGGAGAAAAAGAGACAGTCACACCTGGTGCTTTTAAATGGCTTGCTATTTAAAATCTTGAGTGCTTGAGGAGAGAACGAATCTTGTGTCAAGTCGTATTCAAGTACACGCTGTTCATTTCAGGAGTGTTTGTCTGTCAGATGCTCACCTGGCGGAGAGGGTAATGGTGATGTCAGAGACCTCAATTTTGAGACAGTTCAACACGTTGTCTAGAACAGGTTTGCTCACCTGAGGGACAAAAACAGCTCAGTGGAAAAATCTTTCAGCAAAACGATGTTTTTAATGTTTTAGAAGAGCCAGAGAAATGAGAAGTTGTACCTTCATTCCAGACAGAGACAGTGTGTTCTTCAGCCTGTATTTCCCATCCTGCTGAGGGTAGGTGTACAGCATTATATCATTCATCTGATGAAGAAGAACACAGAAAGAGGAAATGAGAGGGTTATTATGTTATATTTTAGTCATGGTAGATTCATGAGAAATATACTAGGTCCCAAAAAATGAATGACACTTCTCAGAATGTAATACCCAATAACTACCACAAGAGGGTGGTGCTGCCTTGAGGGAAAGTGTAGCTGTCACCTTATTGTTTATTCTTTATTCTATGAAAGCAACAGCGTGGCCTCAACTACTTAAGATTATGTTTCCTTTCACAGCACTCACACATGTCTGTGCATCCTGTCCGCAGCAAATTCCCATGTATACACACAACAAAATCAAGGCATTACTGCGCAGAAAGTATTTATTTGCTCTTTAGCAGAAACGTATTGTGATCCTTTAACATACCAAGGGCCCATTGTGTTATAGAGACGCATTTCATTTCTTCCCAGACAAAAGAAATTACATCATCGGTCACACCTAATGTGTGCTCTAAACATCCGCTGGGGCCATAAAGGCAGCATCCAGGAATTCTCCACCCTGCCCCGGGCTCCAGGCCTCCCCTCGCCCTCCCTGTCTTCTCAGGCCGCACTGAGAACCAGAGCTGGGTGGAACCGGCCACCTTCACCACAACAACAACACAAACAAGCCGCAGTTACTGGTTCATTGGCCGCCTGGCTTCAGACAAAACAGTGCATGATAGCCAAACCGGGGCGCTGGCCTGCGACCTCTGGGCAGCAGCCACCGCAGTTCGCCTGCTCCACCCTGTGCCGCTCATTTACACAAAGATTCCTCCAACAGAAACCCGACCGAGCGCCAAGTTAACCGACTGCACAAACGACTCTCTCAGATGAGACACAGCATGCGCCTACTTGAGCCCTTGCCACCTTAAGCCATTTACTTTCTCCACCAGTGGCGTTTTGTCTCATCCTCGAACCCTTCACCTCCTTCAGCTGCCGCTCTCATTCATTTCATTCATTCTCTCTATCCTCTGGCATCTTTCTAGATCTCCATCCCTCCTTCTCTAACTCATTCAACCTTTCTTCTTTGAGCCCAGGCTTGTGACATAGTTGCAGCTTCTCCCTGTCGCTGAGGAGAGTGATGGTTTTCATTTTCACTGTTGTTTGGACATGTTTTCAGTAAAGGCCAACAAATAACACCTGACACAGTGAAGTCGTCCACTTCAAGGGGGCGATTGGCTATATAACCCTCATAGCTTAGACGTATCAACACCCAAACATTTTCAGCTATCGCTCAACCGCAATCCTGTTGAGTAGAGAGAACGAGGGAATAGAAGATGAAAAACTCCACCTGGTATCTTATCCGAACTCACGAATGCTGCTCAAGCATAATTCACAACATTAGACAGCACTGATTGCACATGTTTTTGATTGAACAATAGAGCGGGTCTCCCTGCTTCGCGTTATGTGTTTATGTAGCGCCCACACCCCTCCTTCGCCACCTCCCCCTCCTCCTCCCGGCATTTCTACAGGGTGTCTGGCCTTCACTTCGCTGTCAGGCCCCTCCCAATACACAGGAAGCCGGCATCCAGTGACCCACACCAAACATCCTGTGAGGAAGTGGGGCCCTGGAAAACAAGTCCTGAGAAGGGGAGGAGAGGAGAAGAGCGGAGAGGGGAGGCCCTCGCTGCACGGGTGTGGTGCTCATGGTGGAGGTCTTTGCAGCCTTGGCCTCATGCCCCCCCTCCTCCTCCACCTCCACCTCAACCTCACCTACTTCAGAGACCAACCTCCGCCCAACATTCCCCCAAATTGCCGATGTAACAATGATTGAACCCCAGAACAAGCAATGCTCAGCAATAACAAACATCAAATAACGCCTTACGTCAACATGCATTGTTTATCTGTTTTTTAACGACAACACCAGACAAACTGAACTGAAGACGCCTTAGATGAGAGATGAAACGCCTTCAAGAAACACAATGAAGTCCAGCTGCCCGAACAATATAACACGAACAATATTCCTGATTGTCAGTCAATTCTAACATTTTACACAATTAAATTGTCATAAAAA
Source organism: Hippoglossus hippoglossus (assembly GCF_009819705.1). NCBI lineage: Eukaryota > Metazoa > Chordata > Actinopteri > Pleuronectiformes > Pleuronectidae > Hippoglossus > Hippoglossus hippoglossus. The sequence goes on along the minus strand of NC_047155.1, from coordinate 22,175,322 downwards.
CTCAAAAGGTGTTTAGTTTGTCCAGTTTGGGTTACTGTAAAAAACATGGTGGCCTCTATAGAGAGGACCCGCTCCCGATGTAAATATAGAGTATTTAAATATAACAGGCCCATTCTAGGGTAAAACACAACAATAATTCGATTCAATTAGATGCTCAGTAGGATTATTTGATATTCAATTTCTGCCAATAGAACCTTTCACCTAAATCTTACACACTGCACCTTTAAATATGAGAGCTGGGCTAATTTCCCCTAAATGTCTATTATTTTTAAATATTGAAAAGTAACGAAAGGGGGAAATTAAAACTTAAACGGCTTAAACACTTTCCAATCTCTTATCGTGTCTGATGTGATAAAGTTATAATGATATGTAAAGAAGATATATTACCAGAAACAGGTGTCGCGGCTGCCTGCTCTTCCTCGACACCTTCATTAGTGTGCCCTCTTTGACAAACATCTGCCAAAAGAAAAAAATTTCATTATGACATTAGAAAATACAACATGTTTGTAGTTCCTGTGAAGGCTTTTCAATTCAAATGTGGTTATGGAACAATGTGTTGCTGTGTTTGGATAGAGGACTAGTAATAGTGGCCAGACTCAGCGAGATGGTGCTCACCCTTCCGGACTTCAGGAGGTCCCTCTTTCCTTTAACACTGTACTCTATGTGGACCAGACGCAGCAAGTTCTCCTGCGGGGGGAAGAAAGAGCAGAGAGATGGACGGAGATTATCCACTGATGGACGGAAGAGGAGACAAGAGAATGAAACCGTCCCTGTTTGTGCGTGAATGAAAGGGAGGGAATGCCGAAAGGGATGCGATAGTGAGAGCTGAATAGGGGGGGTGAAGAGATAGAGGGAGCCTCTGTTTCCACCGTCTGTCCGCCTGTGTGTGCGTGTCAGTGTAAGTGCACAGATGAGAAAAAACACAGTGTGATAAAAGTGAGGCAAGCCAAAGTGAGGCACAGGGGATCCTGACAGAGAGAGGAGGGGGGGTTTGTGAATGATCTCCAAGGGCTGCTCATGTTTGAGGGGGAGCGTAAGCCGTGTCCACCCTTCACACTGCTCCCTTTGTAATGATACACCTGGGACGCTCTGTTGACATCATCTCTCCTCGCCCCTTGCGTTAATCAGAAAGCTTCGGAGGCCACCACCAAAGAGGGATAGACCTCTCCTTCACTCCCGCATGTCATTTAGAAGAGGGATTCACGCGCCTCAAAACCACGGCGGTCTGACTCGCTCACACTCGATCTCCATCTGAAAATTGCCCTTTCATTGCCACGAGGAATATAAAGACGTGTCTCAATAGCGGCGGCGCCGGGCTGTGAATATGTCAAACTCCGCAGGCTGAATATAAAACACATGGGGTGTTATCCAGATAAAAAAAAACTCACCCCCTGTTTCAAATTGTCATTGGCCTGGTCGGCCACCTCGGACACGATCACCAAGGCAGCTGCAACACAAACAGGGAAACAAGGAGAGATTTATATGCAATCGACTCCAGTAAAGACACTCAGCCCCTGTGACTCAATAACTGTG